>NC_081304.1:23274826-23899826 GCF_030435805.1 Mustela lutreola | reverse complement strand
TGTTCATAAGCTTTTAGATATGGGCCTAGGGGTCACGGATGGTGGGAGTAGACAAGAAACAAAACAAGAAGTTATTTGTAATCTTTCAAGCAGTAATTTCAGTAAACTAGTGAAAGCAACAGCCTGGTTTTAGGGATTCAGGGGTAAGACATGAGATACTAGAGAGTGTTTACACTGCTTTTAAAATTTGGCCCCAAAAAGGTGGGGGGGGGATAAGTCATAGCAGGGAAGAGGAGCTTTTTTGGTTGTTTTGCTTTTGTTGTAGGAAAGGGTAAATTGAGCTGATTTTCTGACAAATGGGAAAGAAAGAGAAGATAGTGGGTAGAATCAAGTCCTGGAAAAGGTGGAAGTGCATTGGATAATAAATTCAAGAATTAGCCTTAGCTAAAAGGCAAAGCATTCACTTCTTAGAGTTCAAGGATAGAAGGGGGTAAAGATGCAGAGATGTTTTTTACTTGAAGGGAAGGGAGGGCAAAACCATGTCCTCAGTGTAAAGAACATGGGGTAGGGATTGGCCCAGGGCTTGGGGAAAATGGAGAGTAGAAGTTTAGGACAGCCGAAGTTCCTAAAGAAGTATGATGGTCAAGAAAATAAGAATTACTGCCAAGCAGTAAATAATACATGGTGAGAACCATCTCAATGTATTTATTCAACAAACATTAAATATTAAATGGAGAATTCATGGAAGTATGAAACAGTAAAAGCTGGGGCACCTGGGTGGCTCAGTTGGTTAATTTGCCACCCTCAGCTCAGGTCATGATCCTAGGGTCCTGGCATCAAGCCCCGCATCGGGCTCCTTACTGAGTAGGGAGTCTGCTTCTCCCCTGCCTGCCATTCCCCCTGCCTGTGCTCTCTCTCTCTCTCTCTGTCAAACAAATAAATAAAAATCTTTTTAAATAATTTTAAAAATGAAATGGTAAAAGCTACTGATCCAACTTCATTTTCAGGCTCAGCCTTCATCTCTCTCTGTCTCCTGGTATAATGGGAGCCATAGCCTCCAGTCCTTAGAAAATCACATATGATCTCTCACTGAGCTGTCCTGAATCTTTGCTTACCTATCATCCCTGCTGACACAAGGACCCAGTCCTGAAACGTGTCACATCCACAGAAGCACATTAAGAGTAAGCATTTCAGGTCTCAAAAATACATTTGGCATTTTTTAGAAGGCAACTTCCCCTCCTTGAAATCCCTACCACTCCTCAGAACTTCTTGCTCTCCTGCCCCAGAACTTCCTCAAACACGCCATTCTGTCCTGTCTCTTCAGATCCTCAGCCATACAAGGTAGAAAGTGCTTCTTTCTTCTCTCTCCTTCACTGTTGATCCAAGTGACCTCTACCCTTTCAAACTCCTCTATCTCATCCTCCTTCTTCTCCCCATACTGCATCACAAAATGCCAAGACACTTGTCTGAGAATGGCAGAGCCTCCTTGGAGGGTGGACCTGGGAAGAAGTTGAGCCAGTGAAGCCAGAATCTCTTGAGCACACGGAGAGCAACAGGCTGGGAGACCTCGTTAAGAACCGTTGTTCGGTTACACTGCAGCTTTATCATCTTGGCTCATTTTGGGGGAGGATTTGAAATCACAGTCTGAGATATGAATTTTATTTCACAACCTATCTTTCCTCTTACTTCCTACATTTGAAACTCATGCCCTGAACTTTGGCCTTATGGAATTATTCATCATTCCCGAAATTCAGCCCTGTACCTTCCACTTGGAATGCCTTTCCCAACCTATCCAGCCACCCACATTCCACTGGTCCTTCAAGGCTCCACTCAAACTCTTCTCAGCATGGCTTTCTAGATGCCCCCAACTTGGACTCAACATGTCCTTCTCTTGCATTTTACTTGATCAATGCCTCATACCTCTGTTATGGCTGTTCCCACCACATGCCTTTCATTATAGTACTCACATGTGTGGGCTTCTGCCATAGACTGTGAGCTCCAGAGGGCAGGGGTTGTGTCTTAATTATTTTTATATATCTCACAGGTCGCAGTATATATTAGACTTTCATTAAGTGTTTATCAAATTGAACCCCCTCCCCTGCCAAATGTCATTGTGTGGTTCAGACTCTCAAATTATGTCAGATCCTAAAAACCTTGAAAGAACCTTGAGAAGATAAGAGTCTCTTGTTCTACAGTGTGCCACAAGTGACTGCCTCCCCGCTCCCTGCTTCCATGGTACCTGGAGGATTTCCTCCCTTTAGACACCAGAAATACTGAGGGTGGAAAACACTATGCCAGATAGATCCAAGATAAATGTTTCCTTCTTTCAATAATAAAGCTGATTCATATAAAAGCAAGTGCTGGACAGTACACTGACACCACAAAGACAGGAGAAGGACAGGAACTTTGAAAATGGGAAAAGAGCCAGCCAAAAGGGCATACTCCATTGTGTATGTCAACTCAAGGAAGAAAAAATGGCAGAAAAGCCCAATTCATGTAAGAGTTTCTATCCCTTTGACTATTGAACTATATTTATGCTATGATGTCAACAGTCTGTGATCACCCACAGGAAGTGAAAATGTTCATATTTATATGGTGCTTTTTATCCAGAGAATCTCAAGGTACTTTTTTTTTTTTTTTTAAGATTTTATTTATTTATTTGACCGGCAGAGATCACAAGTAGGCAGAGAGGCAGGCAGAGAGAGAGGGAGAAGTAGGCTCCTTTGCGGAGCAGAGAGCCCAATGCGGGGCTCGATCCCAGGACTCTGAGATCATGACCTGGGCCGAAGGCAGAGGCTTAATCCACTGAGCCACCCAGGCGCCCCTCAAGGTACTTTTTAAATTATAAATATGAATGTTCCTTACACGATGTCCCTGATGTTCTCTATACCCCAAATCCAATTCTCAAGGGCCAAAATCTCCCTCTGCCCCCACCACACCACTGAATATTTAAATATTTTTTGCCAGATTTTGGCTTTAAAAAAAAATCCTGTATATCAAAAGTCTACAATTTACGCCATTTATCTTCTAACATGCGCTGCATCTCTCCTACCCACCTCCCTTCCCCCACTAACATGGAAAGTGAATTCAATTAGATTTAAGACAAAGAGTAATTGCATTGGAAAATAGAAAAAATATCTCATCCCAGAGTGATTAAGCTCTTTACCTTATAGAGGGAGTTTAACTCCTTGGAGAAAACAGGATCCCATGTAATAAATGAATACAGAGATTTGCTAAATCAAAGTATAGTGTCTTGAATCTAATTCCCTAGTCATCAGTGAGGTCTTTGCTCCAGGAAAATGGTGTACTCATTCATTCTAAGGTGTGTAAGAAATACAAATTAAAGATTAAGTCATTTAGGGATTTTACAGTTTTATCTTTTAACTCTTTGTATTTTTACACTAAGTATCTCAAAATTCAAAACGTATTCTAAACTCCTGGATTCCTTAAAATGAATTTAATCATCTACTCTCTAGAATTATTTTATGCTTTTGGCATCTCAATTCTGGTAACCTTTTCACATACTCAGTGTGAATTGGTCCAGGCAGAGCCCGAATCATCCATGCTACCAAAACTGCCTTGCCAGCGGCTTCAGACTAGTCGCTTACTGGTGCTCATTTTGGAACTTTTGCAGCAAGATTATAAATTTCCCTAATGTGATGGGTTCCATACAGAGGAAGTCCCAGCACTTTAGAGAGGACCAATAGTTAGGGATGACATATAGGACTTTGATTTGCAATACTCCATATTTGAAGAGGGTAGGGCTTGTGTCAATTGGAAGGGAACATTAAAAGGTAAATGTTGTATCATCTGAGAAAGTCTGGAATCAAGAGACAGGTCAAATGCGCAAGCATAGGCTGCAGTTACCCTGGGCGGCGGGGTGGCTGCTCAAGGTTGGAGTGCAGCAAACAGAAGAGATCTTTCTGGGCAGGGAAATAGGTTCAGGTGCCTTGTACTAAGAAATCTCCCTCCTTGACTTTTTCCCATCTTTATTTTTCAGGCATTTTTGTAACTATCAGTGTGATTTGGCTTAAGTAAGACTGCTGAAATCTCTGAGGCTGGCCCTATTTTAATACCTAAGCTAAACTGTCTTTCGCAATGGTAAAGTTATATAGGTCCAGTCCCATATATTCCCGTTTGTTCTTCTAAATAGCCAGTAAAATAGGTACTACTCATTTTATGTCACATTTAGAAAGACTCTGGCAGCACTAGGCATCAGCTCTGTTTTGACCTGAGTTTCTCATGGCAGCGTGGATTTTTCTCTTCTGAGTAGTGCCTGGATTGAACCAGATGTTTTTGATTATTGATAAGATTCTAGCTTTAATTAGTTGCTGTTCTAATAGGATGGTAGATCTGATTTTTAAAAGCAGAGCAAGGGAATAGAAGTTTAATCCTTGTCTTACAAGTTTCAGCTCTACCTGTCTCACCACATGATCTTGCTTTGCCCCAGCCTAACTAGGGGTTGATGATATCTTTAACTGTTTATAAGGTCAATTATGTTGTTCTTTTGAGATCTACTTGTGAAAGACACCATATGAACTGAGCCTGATGTTAATGTATCTGTATTTTTATCCCTCTCTTATAAACTCTGTTGTACATAGGACAGATCTTTTTATTTATGGTATGTCCTTAGTTTGTTACTCTTAGCAAAATTTGTGTCATGATAAATATTTCAGAATAATTACACATGTTAACCGGGGATTACAGAGACTGATGGATAGATTTAGAGTGGGAGGAAGAATAAAATAAAACCACCATCCATTAGAGTCATGGAATCAAGTAAGTTTAAAAGTTCTTAAGCAAAATGTTTTTAGTCAAGTCAACAACAGCATGGGTCACATCCAAAAGAGCATCTGTAATGAAGGAAGACAAGGATTTTTTTTTTTAAATCTGGAAAAGAGTGAGTTAGGAAAATTAATGGCTCTTCTAGCTCCTTAGACAGAGAGTGGTCCTTTCAAGCTTGATGAAGGTCATTTTCAGGACAGTCTAAGAGAGAAGTTACAGTTCAATTTCTACTAGCAGAACTTCAGAAAAGGCAAAAATGCTCGAATTTCTGAAGCTTCTGTGCTTTTTTAGTAATTAAGACTGATAAAAATGCAAGCAATTATCTATATTCTGAATATTTTACAATATTTTATATTCCCCACCCCAAAATTAGGAATTTATCACTTTTTCTAAAGACTAGAATGAAGAGAATACCAGCTAACCAAGATACAGTGAATGGGTGCCAGTGTGTACTCCCAGCTGCCTATGTAAATCTTCCTTCACAGTAGGATCTGAACAAAAACACACCACTTAATTGAATAGTTCAAACACCACTGAGTAGAAAATTTCAGTTAGGCCAGAATATTTGTAAACTTAAAGTAGGTATATGTATTCTGACAGCACTGGTTAATTTTGAAATATCAAAAATTTTAAAGGAATCATTTGCACTCTTAGGCCAATTGTGGGTATTACTTGTTTTAGGACTTTGAAAGTATTCCTTTTATACTGTAGCTGTTTGGTGTTTTTTTTTTTAAACAACAACAACAACAACCTTACTTCATTTTCCTTTTTATTTTTGAGCTGTTTGCAACCCCCTTTTGAATAGTGAGAAACAATCCAATTAATTTTCTCCAGCGCAATCATGCATAGATTTAATAAGCATCCGAAGGTAGGATCCATCTGTAAAGTATGCATCGCATGCTAAATTACTTCTCTTCTGTGGTTTTTTTTTCTTTCCAAACCTTAATTAATTGAAGAAAAAAAATGTTTATTAAAGTGGGAACAGGCTGGGCTCTGGCTCTCCACCTCTGGTTCAAAAGTTCATACAATTCCCTGAAGGCTCATCTGAATGTGTGTGTCTCCCTCTCACAATCTTTCTTTCTCCATCTCTATAGTAGGGATGAATGCCTAGAAAGGTGTATTATTTTGTTCCCAGGATCAATTTTAATAATCCTAACTTGAGTAAACTAAATTTTTTTTGTTTATAGATTTGTATACATTATATATGTTTCCATAAACAGTATAAATGCATGGACACCTAAGTGTGTTATTTACCCATTTTCCTAATGCCTAGAATAAAAAATTGATATACTTTCAGTGGCATCTTTAAACAGGATGTAGATAGAGAGCAGGAAGTATAAATCTACAGGTGGATCTCAGACAGGAAATTAAAGGAATTATGTATGAAAATAAGATAAGTCTTTATGAATAAATGTAGACCAAAAGAAAAAAATATTAAATTTATCCCAAGCAGAAAAATATCTGTCTATAAACAGAGAAATGGAAAAAATAAATCATAGGAAGTGACTCACTCCTGTCAGATGCTTTGGAGACAGAAGACATTTCCTGACCTGCAGTAAGCTTTATGTGACTTAGGTGAAAAACAGCAAGTTTATTGTAAAAGAAAAATATTATCTAAAAGACAGACTCGAGATTTTTTTTTTCAATTATCTCCATCACTTACCTAGGATGTCATGATCTCCCTTTTGTTTTTTTCAAAGTATTGCTTCTTTCTCCTTATTATATGCCACAATTTTTACGTGTTTGTGTTTTTTTAAAGTAAATACGAAGTTGTCATTTTCATCCAAATTCCTTATTTCTTTTTTTACTTCAAAGTAAGACTAGTTTTCTCCTTTGACACAAATACGGTTTGCATATCTGCTTGCAAATTTAGGAGTGTCTGGAATCAGAAAGCAGTGCTGAACCTGACCCTGATGTTGCCTGATTAAGTCTGCTTCCCTTGCCCAGTCACTGCTCCCGAAGCATCACGTTCACATAGGAGCCTAACAGAGAACTTTCTACAGGTTGTTTCATTTTCTCTTTAAACTCTTATACAGGGTAACTAAAACCACTGGTCTATTAGTCATTTAATTTTTTTCAAATAGACATTTAAGTAAGAAAAAACTAAACAACCCAGCGGAGCTATTTTCGTTGGTGATAGATGCAGCCTTAGTCACGTTTGGCCCTTTTATCACATACATGCTTGCCATCCTGTACTTGGGCCATGTGAGTGTCAAATGAGCCATAGGGATGTCCCTGGAAGGAATTTTGAGGAATCAACATTTCCTATTTTCCTCTCGGAGGTTCTGTTGCTACTGCATATTGCCATAGAAACATTTGGGCCACCTTTGCAAACGTGTATATCAGCTTAAGTGGAGATGGTAGATATAATCACCAAGTAACAGTTATCACTGATGTCTTGGAAACTTGAAGGCTATCATTTACTAGGTAGGACATCTATTTATGTGTAAAACATAGCATCATCTCCCCACACCCCAAATTCTGTGACTTTCGGAAGAATCTCTCTGTTGCTTTTCAAACAGATTTTGGTCAGACTTCTGTGAAAACCCTGAATCGAACAGCTGTGTGTTTCACAAATTACATGCATGTAAGCAACATACCTTTGAAAGGAGGATGTGTGGGCCCTTTCTCCTATATGCTTATGTCTCTGTTGTCGTAGATTGGCGTCCTTTGTGAGCTATTCAGTGACATTTCAGAACCATTTCGCTCTGCAGAAAACCCACAGTTGTGTTTCTTTAGCTGACACTGTGGCACTTGCACTCGAAATTGCTAGTTAGAAAAAAAAATTGTTGAGGCCGGTGGCTGTAATCAGCGTTGTTGCTGTCTGTTTCCTCAGACTAATAGCAGAGCGATTCGAGTCTGAGAGTTCAAACAGAGGTTATCTTTCCCAGGTAGCATCTCGTCCAACGAGAATTTGATTTTTTTCTATAGGACTTTACTCCATTAGATTAATGAAATTTCAATGAGAGCCTGGCGCCCCCTGAAGCTTTGTTAAGAAAACAAATGGTGATTCTGTAGGTGTGACAGCTTGCTTGGAGAGTTACGAGAAGGTGAATACATCCCCACAATCCAGGCAGCCTGGAACACATTGATCTCTATTTAAAGCACCAATCGGATTTTTGTTAATTATAAATGATTGATCTGCAGTTTTTTCCTCTCTCTCCTCTTATATGTGTGGTTCCCCCTCCTCTCCCCACTTCTAACTTCTTTGCATGCTGAGTGCAGAGCTTTTTGTTTAAAGGGACAATCATAGAGAGCAAATTATAGCAATACCCAGCAGCGATGCTATTGTGAATGTCATTGTCAGAGCATTCACTGTTCACCCGATTGAGGTGAGCCCTGAAGTAGATTTCAGACCGACTCCATGTTCCCTCTTTACTTGGCTCCTTCCTGAAATAAGGCATTATTTTAATGGAAATAAAGCACTAGTTTCATTAAAATAGTATCATAGATGCCACCATTATTATATTTTCAAGTCCGACTTGTGAGCCCTGTAAACCAAATCCCCAGTATTAACTCTGAACCAAGCGCATATGCCTTATATGAACCAAGGTAGGATGTGTGAGTAACCAACCCCATGTGAGACAACAGGGAAGGGAACATCTCTGACCTTAAATCTCAATTTATAGGCATTTATGTGATTAATCTACCTTTTATCACCTTCGTAGAGTGGGGTTTTTTAATGATGTTTAGAAGCAATACTGTACTCAAAACCTGACACGTGTATTATTATTCCTGATAATTGCTCACCACACATAGTTCTGAAGAGTACAGAAAAATGTCCCCAGGTTCCTTGTGGACCTATCTTTGGTGAAAATATCTGAACATTTAATGTATTTATTTATTGAATCCAAAAGCACATAGTTGTTTCTTTGTTATTTATAACATGTGCAGTGCATAAAGGAGATAATTTACACAGCTCTAAGGAGACATATTTGTAAAAATTACAGTTTAAAGAGTATGGTTATTAGTGGATTGCGTTGACGTCATATTTTTAACTCACATGTAGATTTTTAGGACTGTGTTTCCTTAAGTCTGAGCACTTAAGTTTTAGGACATATCAAGTCAGAAAAATGAATTTCCCCCAGTGTTCTTTTTTTTCTTTTAATTGTCTGAATAATCCATGCCATGCTCAAGAAACTTTTCTAGGCCAAGAATCTTCAGATCTTCAGGTAGTTTATAGCTTGCCGTGACACTTTTTTTTTTTTTTTTTTTTTTTTTTTTTTACAAAATCCTTTAGATTTGAGAAGTATTGCCTCTTTTCTTCAAATTTCCTGAAACATATGCAATTTCCTTATAAGCTGCTTTATCACTAATTGTATATGATTAGCTCTCAATAGCATAAAAGCAATACTAGCAATATTGCCTTTAAAACAGCAGAATAAAATGGACAGTAACCTCATATATAATAAAACATAATACCTCCACACCCCCAATTCTGTGATTTTTAGAAGAAGTTCACTATTGCTTCCTAAGCAGGGTCAAGCTGTAATACACAGCGGTGTTCTCACAAAACTTCCTCATGAGCTAATTATTTAATGATCCTGTAAGTACTCTTGGAAAACTAGATTTAAAGTCTTATTTTTGCTGTGTAGTGCTTGTTCCCAGTATTTTAAAATATTAATTTTTTCTCTTTATTACTGCTTATTGTTTTTATTATAATATTTTTTAAATTAGCAAAAGTCATTAAGGCACATTTATAAATAATTATAACTATAACTTTTAAAATCAGATTTTGAGTTAACCAAAAAAACACAATGTGACCTTTTTTTTTTTTTTTACAAATATTAGCATATCAGAATAGTTTGTTGATGTCAATATCCAAATAAGTGACAAATGATAACATTAAGAAATGGGTGATTGTGGTAAATTCACCAAATTATTTTTAAAGCATGTTTCCAAAGGACTGATTTTAAAATGTTTTAATTTTATTCCTGTTGTTTTTTGTTGTTTGTTTTTTTCTGAATGGGCTAACTAATGATTTTCATTAGTGCATTTGTAATTTATGTGATCTTAGTAGGTTCTACCAAGGTTAAATAATTTAAGGAAATAAACCCTTATCTGATATAAGATAGCTAATGAACTATATTAGATACTTGCCCTATTGCTATATGAAATGGATCTCCAAAGCTAACAACAGCTTTCTGTGGGAACACAAATCTCTATATAAATATCCAAATGTAGCAAGATGTTGCAAATTTTTAAAGATATGCCATAAAAATAGATTAACGCTAGTATGCAGTCCTGTTCAACTGAATTACAAAAGGATATCATGGGATTGCCAGTGACATTCACATAAATAAAAAATCAATTCTTAATGATGAGGTAGACTTGTTTTAGCGCATTACCCAGGTTAAATGGGAGCACACAAAGACATCAACTCCTATAAGACTAGTGAAATCATTGTATATTAATATGATTTAGGGAGCTCCACACCTCGATGGAATAATTGTTATTATATCTATAGAGCCAGATGGCTCTTGGTGTAAACAGCCATTGAGCACCTCAAACACGAGGGTGGCAGGTGATCTTTAAGGCACTCCTCATCGTGCTCACTCATCTTATCACTGGAATCTGTGCTACTGTTTGCAAAACGGTCTGATTGCCAGTATGCAAATTTTTCAGAATGATACTATTGTTCAATAGGAGTATAGAGTATAGAATGTCTTAAGCAGGAGAGCAGATGACAATGGTTGAGACAGCTACCTGGATTTGTGTGATGAGTCCTATATTTTTAATAAGAAACAGAAGAGAGAGAGTCACTGTGGCCAATACATTTTTTTCCCCAAAATTTAGAAAGTGAACTCACGAATTTTCAGTGAAGTAGGCACAAGTAATTACTGTTATCAAAATAACCCTATAAAGGAAACCAAAAGTTATAAAAATGTGAAAAATGTGTGCGTCTGAAGTAAGAGAAATCCAATTTCTGAGCAAAAGTATCTTTTATTTCTTGTGAAATCTTTTTGTTTTGAAGGTTTTAATTGACTTCTTTCTGCTAACTTTAATTATCCAATTAAAGAAAACTCATTAATTCAACAGTTATTTATTGGGCACCTACTATGTGCTAAGTTCTGTTCTAGGCACTGGGGTACGTCAACGGAAAAACCCTGCCCCATGGAGTTTACATCCCTCAAGGAGAGGGCAGGATATGATATGATATATGACATGATATATGGTAGATATGATATAATATGATATATGATATATGAATGATATGATATAAGATATGGGAGAAATGAAATAGGGAAGGGAAACAAAGTGCTAAGATAGAGTGGAAGAGCATAAGATTTGCCTTTTTCCCCTTGAAAACATAAAAAATGTCACCTAGGAATAATAAAAGAGGCTAGGAAAGTTCTTGTTTATCTTCCAACTTCATTGATCTTGTGAAATTTCTAGTGGGTTGTCCGATAACACACCTGCTGCTACAGCCTCAGCTCAGTGACTAGGGTTTTCAGTAGTTGGAGTAAGTTCAGTGTAAGTTTAGATTTTCTTGACTTAAATTAAATTTAATAATGTTACATAAATTTTTTATGCTTTGGTTTCTTTCCTTTGATAATAATGTTAAAATGTGTATCATCTTTAATTTTAAATAATTCTTAAATTGCCCCTTGCTCTACCTTATATAATCCATATTTTCTGGTTTCTAAATATCAAGGACTTAAAACTAACTTCATATAGGAATCTTTTCATAGTCGATTTAGTGGATTTGGATTTCCAAACATATAAAGCATGTTTTTCAAGTGTCTAAAATATGGGAACCTCCTCAAAAATTGGAGGTCTCACAAATTAACTCTTCTTTCCCCTAATGACAAAATTAATTTTAATCCAGAGAATATATCTCCCACCTCATTCCATGGTGCTGTTGACTAGTTAACTCCTGGATTTTAAATTAATGTACAGCTCTTCACCAAAAGTCGTTTATCATATAACTGTAGCTACTCTTCAGATGAAACACAGTACCTGAGGTGGAGTGTTTATTCCTTTAGGTGAAAAGTAAAACTCATTTTGTAATATGCAGAGTCTTCATTCAGGTTTATTTTTGGTTAAATATTAAGAATATACATATACATACATATATATGATTAATTATCTCTAAGTGATATATATAGTATATATATTAATTATCTCTGAGTGATGTATATGCATGTAAGTGCATATATATATATATGCTTATCATTGCATAGAAAAAATACTGAAAAGATGTGTTCCAAAGTGCAAATAATAGCTAAAGGTTATAACATAATATTTATTCTTTACTTTGCACTTTTCTGTAGTTTAATTTTTTTTTACAATGAACTTGTTTTCTTTTTATAATCAAGAAGAAACTCTCAGTATTATTTTTGAAAGCTAAAGGAGCCCGAAAGTTAATATCTTTTACCTACCGCAAACCCTCACATCTGGCAAGTGTATGCAGATCAGTTCAGCAAATAATAGAAAGTAGTAGAAATCAGCAAGCATCAAAATTTAGATAATACCATGAAGTTACTTATTTTACCTATTTCTATTTTGTACTTGAAAAGTATTATGCTGTGCAAAGTTTGACCAATTTGTACTTTTTTTCTTATTCCCAAGATATCAAGCTTCTTTAAAAAAAAAAAAAAAGTAGGTTAAGATAATTCTACAGCAACATGCCAGATAGACCAAATTTCATAAGGAAACATGTTTTTAATTTCAGGCCTTTAAATGTGGTGTTGCTTCTAAGGATGAGTATTTATGAATGTATAAGAAAATAAAAGGCTTGAAAAACTTTATTTCTTTTAACAGTCAACAATATTTAGCCTATCAGAATGCTTGAATGGATAAACATTCCTACTGTTTTAATTTTGAATATAGATTGTCTCGTGCTGATGGGAAGTATTGTTAATTTTAATAAAATTAACTTTATATTGTTATTTCACCGCTTTATAATAATTTTACATGGCGCCCTAGGGATGCCTTTGTTTTACATTATCAGGTGTCACATTTGCCATTTGGTTGGTATAGAGGCGTTCAGCTCCACTTCTCTATTCAATTGCCTGGAGCCACACTCTTCACGTTATATTACAAGGAGCTATATTGCTATACGCTGCACAAGTTTATATACTTTTATCTTATATGTATATATCATTTTTGTATTTTCTTAAAATCATTGTTTTGTACTATTTCCCAACATTCCTGTTGCTTGCCTTTAGGTAGACACAGTTACGGTAACAAGTTGGCTAAGACACTTGAGCAATCTGCTTCAAGTACTACTAACATGTTTAAATTTAGTTTCAAGCTGATAGTCAGCCACAATTTTGATACAATCTAAGCGAGTGTTTCATTGTTTTTGGTAAGAGTTATAGCTTGATAAATCCATTAAAATATAACTTTTTACACAGAAAGTTATTGCTATTTTAAAATAAGGGGAAATTATTGATGACTTTCATAAGTCACCATATGTTGGACAGATCACTCAGAGATAATTAATCAGAACATGTCTCCATGAAATGTTACCACTTGGCTTAAACTCTCCCAGGAATTCATAGGAATCAGACAGACTAGCAAATAATCTGTAAGCGAATTGAGTACTTGTCAAATTAAATACCACTGTTACCAAATACACAGTAGTTAAAGATATACCAAGTTCCTCTTCAATCAGTCCATGTTCCTCACTTTTTACGTTTTTGTAAAATGTATGTTTATGGCTTAGCTCTTAAGTTTGAGTTTTGTCTACTTTGAGTTGCTCTATTACATTCTTTATCATGCCGTTATTTAAGCTGTTAAGACTGTACTAAAACATTTTGGTTAGCTGTGTCAAATATTTATTATGGACAATTCAAAATATGTGTCTTTAAATAGACTTTCTTTTCCACTTGAATTTGTGTATATACGTTGGTAAGCAAGCTTGTCTCTTGTCTGAGACCTTATGTGCAGCTGACTGGTATTTGATTAATAAACTAAGGATCCCTATAATATGAGGAGCATTTAACTAACTGATAACTGATAAACATACCAATCAATTTAACCCTGCTTTAGTAGTTCATAGTCAGAAGTCACATCAAAATGAGTATTGAGAAGTTTCTACTTTGTATGCTGTATGTGCTGTAGTATGTTTGCTTTTGAGAAACTGCTCCCTTTTTTCTTTTACCAAAATATCTGTGGCTGGTAGGAACTACGTCTCTGCTTTGAGTTATACCACTATTCCACGTTATTAACAATCATACATCACTTCCTTTCACACCTTCAAGTTTAATATTTTGTGTACACTCTTTTAGTTAGAATCTTGGAACGGAATATTATATAATAGTTTTGCCTTTGTTTCTACTCAATAAATGTAATTACCCTGCCATTCTCTTAAAGTGTAAGTTCCTTATTGGCTATATTTTTCATTCTCTGTTATTATTGTGAAATTTGTAGGTTTAGGGGCTATTGCTGACTACAGGTAGTAAAAATGTGGAACCAGGTGGTAAGAGCAGTGCCTGTGTCCTAGTGGCGGCATGGCATTATCTGCCAAGGGATGAAGTAATTAAAATTACCTGGCTAATTGAGATAAGCAATAGGAAGAGGAATTTTTTTTAAAAAATGGGGGGACAGGGCGCCTGGGTGGCTCAGTGGGTTAAAGCCTCTGCCTTCGGGTCATGATCTCAGGGTCCTGGGATCGAGCCCTGCATCGGGCTTTCTGCTCAGCGGGGAGCCTGCTTCCCTTTCTCTCTGCCTGCCTCTCTGCCTGCTTGTGATCTCGGTCTGTCAAATAAATAAATAAAATCTTTTTTAAAATAAATAAATTTTTAAAAAGTGGGGGACAGTAATTATTAAGCTGATTGCAAGCCAAAAAGAACTTTGGCTCTTGAGGAAGAAGTTAAGTGTCTGTGTTTGCTGTAGGGATGTTATAGATATGGTTTTAGATGTTGTGCGCCTCTTGAGTCCTTGTGTAGCTCAGACCCACTCAGTAATTCCTAGCTGGCTGTTTGCCTCTGAGCTGAATGCACAGGCTTTAAGTTTGCTTTTCTAGTTCAAATATTTAGAGATTCTACATGTGCCATTTGAAAAGTCCTATTTATGCCACTGCAATGGCGATACTGCTGAAAACTTTCTTGTAAAAATTTAGCAGGACATGGAGAGAATTTAAGGATAAAAATAGTGTGCATAAACTCCATTCTGAGTCAGAACTGAAGGCAAATGACCCACAACGTGCACAACAATTTAGTGGCTATTAATATATTTCTGAATTTTTAGAAGAAAATTTATTTGAAAATGATTTCATGTAGTTTCTGAATGTAGATAATTTGAATCATGTTTATAAATATTTTACCTGCCTTGAATAGATGATTAGTCTTGTCCAATAACAATTTCAGAGTAGCTAATGCGGCAATATAGATATGAATATTTAGGGGGCATTTTTTCTTTATATAGTAAATGCGTGATTAGTAATGATTTCTATTACAGAAGGTTCTTTTTATGGCACATTGCTTTATAAAGGAAATGAAGTTAAGTCTGAAGAATTACATAATGAAATCTGGGAGTATGTGCTTTAGGTATAATTACAAAAGTAAAAATGTATAATTTATGTCTGCATAATACCCTTCATTGAAGGTTATGAAAATAAGTCTTGTGAACCATGAGAGACTATGGACTCTGAAAAACCACCTGAGAGTTTTGAAGGGGTGGGGGGGTGGGTGGTTGGGGGAACCAGGTGGTGGATATTAGTGAGGGCCCGGATTGCATGGAGCACTGGGTGTGGTGCAAAAACAATGAATACTGTTATGCTGAAATAAAAAATTTTAAAAAAAGAAAGAAAGAAAATAAGTCTTGTGATATACTCTAGGATTCACATTTCTTATATGCCTCCCTATATAAATGAAACAACTTCCCTGCTATGGTCTAGAAATAATCCCACACTTAAAAATACCTAAAATTCAGCATCATTCAGCAAATTCTCTCCATAAGGTAATGTGACTGATACCTCATTTGCCTTTCTTCTTGTTTGTTTATATATTTCCTCTGTCCTCCAAGCATTTGAGGTAGCTTCCCCCACCTTTTTAAAGACTTTTACCCAAACTAAGTAACTACTATCAAAAATTAAAATTACAATCATTTACTGAGAGCCCTATCTGTTCTAGGCATTGTACTGACTGCTCTCCATAGAATATCTTATTTTAACTCTCACAGGAATTCAGTAAACTAGATATTCCCATCCCCATTTCACAGATAAGGCAACTAAGAGAGGTTAAATAACGTTCCCAAGGCCATACTACTCAGCTGGGGCAAAACAAGAATATTAATTTACATCTGACTCCAAAAATAAATGCCTAAGAAAATGAGGAACAGAGTAAGAAACAATACTCAGAACTCCTGTCTCCTCTTTTCGCCATAAGATTACACTTGATGGCTCTTATGATTTCTGGTGGAGAAGAAGGTGAATGATAAAAATGTAGCATTTGTTTTCAGGGCCAAAGTATCCAAAAAAGCTCATGGGAAATACTGACATATGGGCTTCTTCTTTCTCTCTAGACCCAGCATGACCAGCAAAAGGAGTTGGTATTATGTGAAGGAGCGTGGGTGTTTGATGTAGTCCCACTTACTGATTTTTGCTTTTGTTGTTTGTGCTTTTGGCTTCATACCCAAAAAAGTCGTTGCCAAGATGACTTTTCCAATGCCACGAAGCTTTTTCCCTATGTTTTCATCTAAGAATTTTACAGTTTCAAGTCTTATATTTAAGTCTTTAATCTATTCAGAGTTAATACGCAAACCATATTTCCAATAAGAAGGTAATATCCAAAATACATAAAGAACTCATACAAATCATAACAAGAACAAAAATCCAATATGAAAATGGGCCAAGGAACTGAATAGACATTTTTCTGAAAAAGCTATACAAATGGCCAACAGGTACATGAACAGGTGCTCAGCATCACTAATCATTGGGAAAATGCAAATCAAAACAACAGTGTGATATCACCTTGCACCTGTTAGGATGGCTTACCATCAAAAAGACGAGGAATAACAAGTATTACAAAGCTGTGGAGAAAGTGGAATCCTGGAGCACTGTTGGCTGGAATGTAAATTGGTACAGGCACTGTGGAAAACAGCATAAAGCCCCCCCCCCCCAATTAAGAACTGAACTGGCCTATGATCCAGTGATCCCACTTTTGGGCATATACATCCAAAGGAAATGAAAATAGTACCTTGAAGAGATATCTGCGCCTCCATGTTTATTACATCATTATTGACCATACCCAAGATACTCAACATGAGTGTCCGTCCACAGATGAATACATATATTACATGTATACATACATACACACAATGGGTTTTTATTCAACCATGGGAAAGAAGGAAACCCTGCCATTTGCCACAACATGGATGAAACTGGAGGGCATTATGCTAACTGAAGTAAGGTATACAGAGAAAGACAAATACTTATATATAATAACTTATATGTGGAATCTAAAAATATTATACTTGTAGAAACAGATGGTAAAAAGATGGTTACCAGGGGTTGTGGGGCAGTGGCGGAAATGGGGAGTTGTTGGTTCAAAGGGTGCAGAGTTCCAATTAGAAGATGAGTACGTTCTAGGGCTCAGTGCACAGTGTTGTGACTACAGTTAAAGATACTGTATTATATACTTGAAAGTTGCTAAGAAATGGTAATTATGTGACCAGATGGACGTATTAGTAAAAGCTATGATGGCAACCATTTTGTCATAGAAGTATGTCAAATCAACATGTATACCTTAAACTTACAAAATGTTAAATGTCAATTGTATCTCAATAAATTTGGAAGAACAAAGAAATGGCAATAGGCGAAAATATGCTTTCTTCTCCTTTCTTAAACTCGCCTTTCCCGTCTTACTCACTGCTCATTCAGAAATGGCTCAGATATTTTGCTAAATGCTTTCCCCATCCAGAATAACATCCTGACCATCAAACAAAAAGCCTTAAGAATATTTAAGGACAGCTGTGAAGATTTGGATAGCTCAGACAGTGAATATACCAAAAGCATAAAAAATGACCCTCTCTCTGTGTCACAAGAGACCTCAGGCTTACTGTGAGAGATCTCTCCATTTAATTGCTTTGTAGGCTAATCCATACCTCCATGTCTTTTAATATGACTTCCATAAATCTCAAGCAACTAAGAATTTCAGTGTGTACTGCCTGGCATCCGATGCTGAAAACTACTGATCTGGTAACCTGATTGGAGTTTAATGACTACTATGGGAGAATTCTGTTGAATTGTGAATAAAACCCAAATGCTTTCAGTCTTATCATGTATGTCTGTGCCGAATTCTTTGGCAGCCCATAAAAGCCAGGTCCTCCCAGACTTGGCTAAAATCCAATTTTCTTTAAGATTTCCACACTTCTAGAACTGCTAAAATATATCCTGCTTGACTCTAGTATAAGGGGAGAAGGAAACTGTCACAGAATATCTGAGCCCCTGAGTTACTTATCGAAAAGAGACATAACAAGTGAAATCAATTTTTTTCCCCCCACAGTGTGCCAATTGTGCTATTTAGAGGCAATTTCTCAGAAGCTATTCTTGAACGTGGTGATAGAATACGTCTGAACATAGACGTCACCTTTGTACTTATATCCAAGCTTCCTTCACAGATGACCCCCTGCAGAACTGGCAGAGCTGCCATAGGCTGGGGTGTCTCTGAGTACAAGGAAAGGAATTTCATTTCGTAACTAACCTTTGCTGAAATGGCAAACAATGTTTCCTGCATGTTCTAACAGCTACCCATGAGTAGCCTGTTTCACTGTTTCAAATTCATCTTAAAGTTTCTATTTGATCTAGAATGTCTTAAAAGAAACTGATCTCCACAAATTATTCTTTATCTTCACTAGCAGTTCTATTCATGAACTATTTTCAAAAAAAAATTATTATAAAGGATCACCTCGTTAAAATCAGAACAACTACAAATGTTTGCCATCAGGGGCGTTGGGTTAATCAGTCAACAGGTTGGTGGCTCCCTCCAGGAGAAGGGGCTCTGTGGGATTTAGCTAAGGAGAAACAGGAAGCAGGGGGAGAGGAAGATTTAGGGATGCTGAAAGGGAGGGAGCAGCTGGTTTGAACAGGAACTGACTTTAAGCTGGGCAAACAATTACAAAGTTACACCCAAGGCATTCCAGGTAAGAGTATAAGGCAGAGAATGACATCAGAACCAACTGAGTGTTTAAAGAATTACAGGTAAGAACCAGGGCCTTCTCCAGGGAGTTCCATGTGAAGGGAAGTGGAGTCTGGTCTCAGGGGAGGAGGATGGCCAGAGTCCTCCTCTGTCCTGGCTGGAGTTCCAGCCCATGGGCAACTAGCTACGTACAAGAAGCCCAGACGGAGGGCCAGTTAGGCAGACTGAGAGCTCATTGTCCTGGTACCTAAGGTACTTCTCCACCCTGAGGGAAATGGAAGGGAGCAGCAGCTTGTAAACAGCCCTCACCTACAACTGCAAATAAGTATGAAGGAACCAATGAGACCCCACCTCCTGCCTGTCTCAGATTTCAGTGAAGGTGAAATATCACCGCTCAGCCAAATCAACATTCGGTCTCCCCTGTGTGGTTTTCATTCTCCCAATCTTGCCGTGTCTGTAGATAGCAGAGGATAGATAGTATAAGCTCCTAGAATCAAACTGGGTTTGAAAGGGTTAAAGAACTTGTCTCAGGGGGCACCTGGGTGCCTCAGCTCAGGATCTCTAAGTCCTGGGACGGAGCCCCATGTCAGGCTCCCAGCGCAGCAGGGAGTCCTTTTCTCCCTCTCCCTCTGCCTGTGCTCACTCTGTCTCTCTCAAATGAATAAATAAAATCTTAAAACCAAAAAATAAAATAAAATAAAATAAAGAAAACCAAAACTTGTTTCAGGCCACAGAGCAAGAGGGAGTTGAACTGTTACTTGAATCCAAGCAGTCTGACTCTAGAGCTAATTTGGCTTTAACCACTTGGTTACATTGCCTCGATCCTGCACTTAAACTTCAGATAGAATTTTAAGCAGCTCTTCTCTTGGGATATTTTCTCCAGTTCTCTCTCCCAGTCCACCATCATCACAGTTTGTCTCTGTATTCCCTCATCAGTTACATATTTTGTCTAAAAGCTCTAAAATTTTATTTTTCACCACTGTTAATGCTGCTTTGGAGTTTTTCTCAAGTTGCTAAAGATAATGGGAGTTTTTTGATGACCTCGACAAAAGTCTGAGCTCCCAAATGGCCTGGGCTGTGTTTCTTGCTATAGTTCATGTATTTACTGGAGAGATAGATAGAAGCAGCATCCGAACCCTGCCAGCTTTCAAAGAGCTACACTAAGGATAGTCCCAGTCACCCTGCCTCGGGGAGCCAAGGAAGGCTTACACCCCAAGGTCCTCAGACCCAGGATCCAAATACTTGATGGCTTAGATAACTCATTATATTTCATAATTAGTAATATGGAATTCTGAGTGGCAGGGAGAAACTCATTTACTCTTGAACATCCTAATGGGGGACTTGGAGCAGGACTCACTTGACATTCATTATCTATATTTTAGAAACATCCAATGTGTCTGAGCCAAAATTTTATGGTATATCTGTGTTCAGATAATTATTAGATCTTATTCTGTCTCTAAAATAGGAGCTTGACTTTCCCAAACATCTTGTTAAATAAAAATTTCATTAGTTTATGGCTATTTCAGAGATCTTAAAATACTTGCTCTCTTTTATCTAAATTAAGAAAATAATTATAAGAAATTGCAAAACTGCTAAGGTTGGACAGTGTTTTATAGTTATTGTTCCCTCAAATGGGTGGATCTGTACCCAGCAGAGGAGCACAAAAATTGGGCTGTTTTTCTTACAGAAAAATAAGAGCAATTTCTTGGTTTGGGCGGTTAAGCAGTTATGCTGTGGTTTTGCAAAATGTTACTATTGGGGGTCACTGATGAAGGTTGTATGGGGAATCTACTATTTTAGAACTTTTCTGAAAATCTTAAAATTATTTCAAAGTTTAAAAGTATTTTTTTTAAAGGCATTAATTTGGGCAGAGGTGAGGAATGAATGGGAGATAGAAGACACAGGATGGGCCAGGAATTGGTAACTGTTGAAGCTGGTGATAAGTACAGTATGTTTATTATATACTCTATGTTTATACATGTTTGAAATTTTTATAAAATTTTTAAATCTGAGGTGCCTCGGTGGCTCCGTTAAGCTCCCGACTCCTGATGTCGGCTTCAGTCATGATCTTAGGGTCGTGGGATCAGCTCTGTGTGGGGCTCCACCTTCAGTGCAGTCTGCTTGAGATTCTCTCCCTCTCCCTCTGCCCCCCCACCTCACATGCTCACTCGCTCTCTCTCTCTTTCTAAAAAAAAAAGTAATTTTTTAATCTACTAAAAAAGAAAGACATAGGAACAATTATGCAGTTCAAATTTGGGAAAACATAGGAATTTTCCTATTTTTTTTTAAAGATTTTATTTATTTATTTGACAGGCAGAGATCACAAGTAGGCAGAGAAGCAGGCAGAGAGAGGAAGAAGCAGGCTCCCTGCTGAGCAGAGAGCCCGATTCAGGGCTTGATCCCAGGACCCTGGGATCATGACCTAAGCCAAAAGCTGAGGCTTTAACCCACTGAGCCACCCAGGCACCCCAAGAATTTTCCTATTTTAAAAGATTTATTTTGTTTAAAGATTTATTTTATTTTTAGGAAGAGATAGAGAGAGCACGAGCAAGGGGAGGGACAGAGGGAGAGGAAGAGAACTCGAGCAGACTCCGTGCTGAGGGCAGAACCTGTTGCAGGGCTTCATCCCAGATCCCTGAGATCATGATCTGAGGTGAAATCAAGAGTTGGGCACTTAACTGATTAACCCACCCAGGAGCACCAAGAGATTATTTATCTGAGAGAGAAAGAGGGAAAAAAAAAGAAAAAGAGTGGGGGTGGACGGGTTGCAGGGGGTTGTGGGAAGAGGGAGAGAGTCTCACGCCGACTCTGCTTTGAGTGCATGGAGCCTGAGTCAGGGCTGGATCTCATGAGGCCACCAGCTGAGCCAAAACCAACAGTGAGCAGCTCAACTAAATGAGCCACCCAGGTGCCCAAACATTAAGAATTTTCTAGGGGTACCTGGGTAGCTCAGTGGGTTAAGCCTCTGCCTTCACCTCAGGTCATGATCTTGGGGTCCTGGGATCAAGCCCCACATCAGGCTCTTTGCTCAGCAAGGAGCCTGCTTCCCCCTCTCTCTCTGCCTGCCTCTCTGCCTACTTGTGATCTCGCTGTCAAATAAATAAATAAAATCTTTAAAAAATTTTTTCTAAATGATTTTGTTTGTCTCTAAATGAGACAAACATATTTGTTGTTGCTTTTTTTTTTTTTGGTTTGTTTAAGTAATTTGTACGCCCAATGTGGAGCTCCAACTCATGACTCTGACCTCAAGAGTCACACACTCTTATAATTGAGCCAGCCAGGCACTCCAAAACTTGTATTATCTTTGGATTTCAGTTTTCTTTGCCAATCTTACCCTTTTGTGCAGAAAGAGTCAAGTATATGCTTGATTATATTTTTTTATTCTAGAATATATAATTCTTAGTTATTTTTAGCTGTTATTTTTCAGCTTTTTTTTATTGTTATAGTACTGAAGATATATGCCCACAATAAACTAGAAAAAAAATTTTAAGTTGTCTTCCCTGTCAGTGGATTGTTATATAGTAACGTTTCTCTTGTAAGTCTGTTTTTTTATTTTTGTTTTTCTAAACAAGTATAAAGTCACACAACCGCCAAATATTTTTCCATTCTTTTTATAATAAATGTATGCTGTTCCAAAGATAATTAATTATGCTAGATCAGCCCTTCTGGGTAAGAGAAGTTTTAAGGGCCATGTTAGAACTTAAGCCACAGACTACCAGATGGTGACCACAGCATTACTTTACTTTCCAAACCCTCCCTTTAACAATACCTAAATTAGAGGATTTCTTTACAAATAAATTTCCTCAATTAGTCTGGGAATACAAAGGCTTTCTTTAAAACACAATTTCAAGGCATGTTGCTTTTGCCCACTTCCTATGTTGTGCTGGATATGGGACCAGATATGGGACCAGGCAGCTGCTACTTGGAGAGCTCCAGGAGCAGCGAGAACATGAGAAAAGGGGCCATGATGATGGCAAAGAGCTTAGTGGCTCCTGACAGGCTGTCAGTGGAGTGGAGTGCTTCAGTACATGGGCTTTGGAACTGAACTGCCTGGGTCTGAACGCAGATTCTGTCCTGAGTATTTATCACAGCTTTACTCACGATTGTCCAAAACTGAAAACAGCTCGAGCACCCATCAACAGGGGAACACATAAAGTTTAGTATCTCCATATAATAAATGAAGTACTATTCAGCAATAAAAATCCATAAAATGCTGATACATGTAACATGGACGGACCTCAAAGGTTTTATGCTAATTGAAGGAGGTCAGACATAAAAGATTAAATATCATATGATTTCATCTATAGAACATTGCTAAAAAGTCAAATCTATAGATAGAAAATAGATTGATGGTTGTATTGACTGCAGAGAGGCATAAGGCAACTTTTTGGAATGATGGAAATATTCTATATCATGATTTACTAAAAAAATTGTACGGCTGTATATATAAGTTGTTAAAATTCATCCAACTGTATTCCTACAAAGAATTGTATTTTATGTAAATTATGTCTCAGTAAAATACTCAAAACCAAATATATAAAATGCATTTACTAGAACCCTTTTTTATTTGTCTGGCTTCCATGAACAAGCCTATCATTACTGCTTTAAGTCATGTCTTTCTAGAACCAAGGGATGTGTGAGTTCTTTGTCACATGTATATTCTCGTATCTATTTCTTCTGGTAAAACTATGCATAACAACAGGGTCCCAGGGTGTAAAGACAGCAGTAGGGATCCTGAGTTAAAGACTGGTGGTGGATGACCAACTCCTAGAAGGAACTGTAAGCGCAGGAGAGAGAGATTCGGGAAAAGTGGGGCTCTCTCAGGCTACAGAGAGAGGAAAAACTCAAGAACAGAGCGTTAGCTGGCCCTCAGAAGGAGAGGAGGGGGTGAGGTGACCCTGGTGGGGAGAGGGAAGCTGAGAAAGTGAGAGTAAATGTACCTCTTTAGGTATCACAGCTCTCAAATTAACATGTTTACACATTCATGACACCCACGTGGTTTCAATTTCTCGGCAGTGGGATTTCTCACATAATTAAGCTTTTAGAAAAAAATTCATTTTTTGCCATTAAAAAACATGACAAATGGTCTACATGTATCATTTGGACACAGGTCACATTACCCAGATAATGAACTCTTTCATGTAAAATTTCCAGTAGATTTTTAACATGCAAAAGTCCTCATATGTTATCCCGTATTGATCCGATCGGAGCTGTTAGTGTCTAGTGGATCAATGATCAGCAAACTAAAAAGTCACTTAGTGACTATGACACCCATGGCAGTGTTAGAATCTATTGTGTCAGGAATTCTTGTTTTATTAACTCTATAATTACCTGTTCAGCTGAACCGGTGAATTTTATTACACATTTTCTTTCACCTAAACAAGACCTTTGCACTTCTACCAGTGCCCTAAGGATCCACCATTTTTTTTCTGTTCCATGTCTTTCTCCAGTGGCCTATGGCTTCACTGCCATCTGTTTAGGCAGAGATGTGTGGGAAACAGGGCTTTTAGAACGCCATCGTCTAGCTTGGGAAGCTGTTCAGTGGCCCTGCCCTCTAGTGTTGTTCTTTAGCTGAGACACATTAGGCCTGAGGAGGAAGAAAGTCAACAGGGCAACTCTGCCTGCTATGTCTTGGTGCTCTCTTTAAACAAAGGATCACTGTGCTGTGTGGCATGGGAGTTAACAGCATGAGCTTTGGAGGCAGGTCTGGGGCTGCCTCCTGGCTCTACCGGTTGGCAAGTTATGTAAATTCCTCAGCCTCAGTTGCCTTATGTGTTAGGGGAGGGGATAGGAATAGTCCCTCCTTCATAGTGTTGCATGGATATCTTGTCAGCACCCGAGATTCAACATGCCTGAAATTTTGTCCCCCCTCAAACTTGTATCTCTTTGACTTTCTTTTGGTAAATGGTGCAAACTTATTTGACTCACTCTTTCGTTCACCCCATCCCCAACATCCAGCTCTCACCAAACATTATCAAGTCTGCCTCCTAGATGTTTCTGTGATGCATCCATCATTCTCCAATCTCGCCATCTCTGCCCTAGCCCAAACCTTTACCATTTCTCATCTTGACTTAACAAACTCACTCTTGGCTCCCTTTGAACTCATTATTCAGAGGTTCCTATTCTCCTTAGAATTGGATTCAATGTCCTTCACACATCCAAGACTTCACATGATTTCATTCTTTTCTAGTGTCGCTCTTCTTGTCACTCTTATTGGCTATGGTTGTACTGGGATTTGTACATGTAATTTATTTTTTCATTTATTTACTCATCTAATGTTTACTGAGCATCTTTTATGCATCAGGGACAGTGCAAGTGCTGACAATACAAAATGAATATGGTCTTCTCCCTGCCCAAGATGAGCTCAGGGCCTAATGGGGATTAGAGATACAAGAAAATGATTAAAAACAGTAAAATATAGGGGCACCGAGGTGCCTCAGTTGGTTAGGCATCTGCCTTCAGCTCAGGTCATGATCTCAGGGTCCTGAGCTCATGTACCTAGGATCGAGTCCCGTATCAGGGTCCCTGATCACTGGGGAGCCTGCTTCTCCTCTGCCCTTCACCCCACTCTTGTGCTCTCTCTCTCTCTCTTAGATAAATAAATAAAATCTTTAAAAAATAAAATAACATGGGAACTGAGACAAAAGAGTGATTAGCTTTGCAGTGACAGTGATTGTATTACACCTGGAAGGGTAAATAAGAATAATGTGTGCATGTATGTGTGTCTAGTTTTAAGTTCAGATTCTTCATGCCAGAAACTATTTTAGGAATAATTCTTTTTTAGAGTATGTGCTGGCTAGTTTCCCACATCACTGAGGATACATATGTAATCACCACCAGCTATTAATTTCTCTTAGAATAAATAGAGCTGAGGAAACATCCCCTTTTTTACTCA
Source organism: Mustela lutreola (assembly GCF_030435805.1). Taxonomy (NCBI): domain Eukaryota; kingdom Metazoa; phylum Chordata; class Mammalia; order Carnivora; family Mustelidae; genus Mustela; species Mustela lutreola. Next base: position 23,874,119 of record NC_081304.1, on the reverse strand, counting down.
TCAAGTACTTTTCTATCAACTTTTGTCAAAATCTTCTTACTTGTTTAAGTGGCCAATCCAATATCCCCAAATTTCCCTTCCCTTGGAACATATCTCAGGATCTAGAAATTGGAAAATCCATGGATTGTAGAATATGGTCAAAATCAACCAAAAAAGAAATTAATTCGACATCTTCAGATTTTGAGTCTTTTTAAACAGCTTCTTAACAGGAATATTCCATATACTCATCATGTAAATCCCACCTTCTTTAATAATTAATTTTAGGACAGAGGAATTACACTCTCCACAAATGACAGAAGGCCTGTCATCTTAAGGTTTTGTGGGCTGACGAAAGCACAGATTAAGTAAGCACCAGTTTTCTAGAAATGCAGTGTTAATATTCCGCTGCTACTGAATGTCCATTTGATAAATGTAACTAAGTAACAGTTTCCTCTAAAATTTGGTCTTCTGATTGTATTTTATTCTCCAAACTTTTGGGTAATCAAAAGCATTCTCTTTTTTTTTTTTTTAAGATTTTATTTATTTACTTGAGAGAGAGACAGTGAGAGAAAGCATGAACGAGGAGAAGGTCAGAGAGAGAAGCAGACTCCCCATGGAGCTGGGAGTCCGATGCAGGACTCGATCCCGGGACTCCAGGATCATGACCTGAGCTCAAAGCAGTCGTCCAACCAACTGAGCCACCCAGGCGTCCCTCAAAAGCATTCTCTTAATTAATTTTTGAAGAAATGTATTATTCAAATAAGATAATTTTCATAATGCAAAAGAAATATTCTTAAATGAGAAATTTAAATTTCCCTTTATACCTGTGATGCTTAGTGACTGTATTATTTTGCAGACATCTCACAGAAGCATTTTTACCATAAGGAAACTGACTCATAACCAGACATTTATTTCCATTGTTAGATATAATAGCCTCTGTGTAAAATCTGTCCCATAAAGATCTCAATACACTTATTGTGTAAGATATTTTAGTGTTTTTACTTTTAAGCCCAGTGTCTAAGATACAGAGAAATGCATCTAAGTAGCTCAGTCTGTACTTTTGAAAGAAACATTTATCAATTAAGCAAAATTGAATTGCTTGTTAGATGTCTGAAAGTACTGATGACACCTCAGTTGTGAAGAACAATGGGAACATTACTCTCCCCTTCCTTCAGCTAAAGAATAAGAAACAAGAAAAGTTACCTCACCCAGAGTGAAGTTGACCTAGAACTCTACAGACTGTTTGATTTGAAATGATAAGGCAAGTACAGTGTATGGGGCAAAAGAAATTAAGCTGAAAAATGTAAACCATAAGCTAAGAGACCTTAGCTCATTATAGCAACATCACCTTTTCTGTTTCCTCATTCTCCCTTAAAATGTGCTTACTGATGTAGACACTGAAGATATAAAGATGAATAAGACCCAGTCCCTGCCTTCAAGGAACTAATAATCCAATGGAAAACAGATGTGTGCCACTAACCCGAATCATTGAGACATATGAGTGTTTTCAGCAAAGTGCTAAGCAGAGGGGGAACAAATAAGTTAATTCTGCCCAGAGGAATCAGAGAAGACTTCATAGAGGAGGTGACATTTAGCTGAATATTGAAGGATGAGTAAAACTCAACCAAATGAAGAAAGTGGGGATACCTTAGGAAGAGAAAAATATCAGGAAACAAAGGCAAGTTGTGTGAAAGTACTTGCTATGTTAGAGAATGTGAAAGGAGAATGTCTGGAGTAGGTTGGGGTTAGTTGTGAAGAGAATGGACAGTCTTCTGTAGATCCATCCCCATCACCTCCTACTGATAGTTTAGACTTTATTTTGTAAGACATTGGGGACCAATAAGCTATGTAGTATTTTATGATGGGTGTATTTCATTATTTGGCCATCTGTCATCAACACTTCTCCCTTCCTATAGACTCTCTGATTGCTTTCTGTGTTGTCTCCTATTATGACTGGTATTAGTTAAGAGCTAGTGATTCTCTTCCACGACCAGATCCTTCCTCAACCAAATCTGGTGCTGCCAGGGTCTGGCTACATAATTCAGGCTTAAGCAAAATGACACTCCCTCTTTGAAGACTTTTCATCTTGACCATCTGATACAAAGATGTGAAGACATCTGGCAGTTATAGTCATAGCAGGAGCAACAACTGTAGTTGGTGCACTGCCTGATTTTTGTTGTGGTTCCTGTCCCCTGGCCCTCAGGAGCTCTCCCGCCCCCAATTCTGACCTTGAGTCAGCTTCTGGCATGCAGCTCAGAACTCTTAAGCAAATAACGTCCAAAACCAGGCTCATCATTTAAGTTCAAGGAGTTACACACCTGGAGCTTGGAACTATAGGTTTAGAGCTTTAAATAAGGGGTTTTCAGAGACGGATACAGGTTTAAGATTCCTTATAGTAAAGCTGAGAGTTAAAGCCCAAGAGATAGATCAGGGAGAGATATAAAGGAAGAGAACAAGAGAACTGGAGGTAATATCCTGGGAGATGCCAACATACAAAGAAGCAGACAGAGGAACTAACTAGGATGCCTAAAAGGGTATCTCAAAGATATAGGAGGAGAACCAGGGAGAAAATAAGCTCCAAGAAGGGCAGTGAGATCAGACAGGATAAACACTGAGAAGTCATCGGGATTGGCAATTAGTGGGTCACTGGGTACTTTAAAAGAGTAGATTTAGAGTAGCTTTCCAGGTGGGAGCCAAAACCCTATGGTTAAGGAAATATAATTGATAGTTGGACAATGCAGGGATTAAGGGTACTAACTCCAACACAGTAAAAATTCACATATGACTTGAGTCCCCCAGAACTTTACTAACAGCTAATTGTTGAATGGAAGCCTTACCAATAATAGAAAAAAAATCAATTAACATATTTTGTATATATGTTATATACTTTATTCTTACAATAAAGTAAGCTGGAGAGAAGAAAATAACATTTACAGTACTGTATGTATTGAAAAAAAATCCATATATTAAGTGGACCCACGCAGTTCAAACTCATGTTGCTCCGGCTTACACTGCAACGGGAGGTGACAAGTGGAAGCAGCAGCAGAGACTGTTTCAAGTGGAAGTCCAGTGGAATGCTGAAGGGGGAAGCAACAGCAAGGGATTTAGGGTTTAAGAAGCCTTTTTCTGTAGTGGAAAACTGAGCCTTTTCTAGCAGAAGAGCTGGATTGAAGATGGTACATAGCAGAGGGACAGATGCTGAACCATTATCTTGGAGAAGAGAAGAGACAATGGAAATTGTAGCAAGGTGGAATGGTTAGCTTTGGAAGGGGATAGAGCCTCTTCCTCTTGGAAGTCAGGACTGGAAGAGGTAAGATGAAGATTTAAATCACCTGGGTTCTTCTTAAGCATGGATTCCCCAAACCTACGCTAGACCTAGTGAATCAGAATATTAGAGGAGCAGGACCCCTGAATGTGCATTATTAAAAAGCCACAGGTGGGACGCCTGGGTGGCTCAGTTGGTTAAGCGGCTGCCTTCGGCTCCCAGCGTCCTGGGATCGAGTCCCACGTCGGGCTCCTTGCTCAGCAGGGAGTCTGCTTCTCCCTCTGCCTCTGCCTGCCTCTTTGTCTGCCTGTGCTCACTCTCTCTGACAAATAAATAAATAAAATCTTTAAAAAAAATAAAAAGCCACAGGTGACAGTTATACATACTAAAATTTAAGAAGTACTCACAGAGATCATACAGAAGTGGAAACAGAGTTGAAGCTAAAGAACGTTAAAAGTCCGGGGCCGCACCCACAGGAAACAAAGCATGGAACCTAGCAAAATTGAAATAAAGGATTCCCAAAGAACACAAAGAACGTGGGTTGAAATCATAAATCAATATGTCAGTCATTTAAGTATGCTGTGTCTTTTCTGGTGTGCTCAGTGGCCCAGGAAGGATGGAAAAGCAAATGTTCAGATTGATCCAAGATGTTGGGAATGGCACAATGAGTGTGATAGCTCTCTAGGAGGCAAAATGAGGTTGACCCTGGAGTCCAGGCTGAGTAGGCAGGAGAGTGAACTAGTTCTAAAGTGAGGCAGAAACAACGAGGGAGCTCCTTTCCAAATAGGCTGGCTGGATTGAAGGAGTGCAGTTTGGGATCACCAAGTCCTGAACTGCTCTCTTTACTACTAAGTACCATCCCAAACTGAACAAACCTGCTATCCTTGATCCTGGATGTCTTGATCGTTACGGTAAAAACTTGGATACAAGCCTAGGTGTCCATCAGTGGGAGATCTGCTAAAAAATTATGATGTATCCAGAGCATGGATGGTATGTAATCATTAAACATAATACTAACAACCTACTTATTTTGGAAAATTAGTCACGACATTTTAGAAGGTAAAAAGCATTATTAGGGGCCCCTGGGTGGCTCAGTGGGTTAAAGCCTCTGCCTTCAGCTCAGGTCATGATCCCAGGGTCCTGGGATTGAGCCCCACATCGGGCTCTCTGCTCAGTGGGGAGCCAGCATCCCCCCCACCCCGCCATCTCTGCCTGCCTCTCTGTGACAGGAGAGGAATGGTTTTTGTTGTTGTTTTTGTTTATTGACCTAATCATATTTATTTACTTATTTTACCACTTTCAACTTAAAATGTCCTTATTTTCTCCAGAGATTTGTTAAACTTTTACCTTTCTTCTGGTTTTCTGTAATTCGACTTCTATATTTATATTTATTTCAGGTGGAATTTATTTGCCATCTAGTGCAAGATGAGCATCTGAATTTATTTCCTTCCAAATTGCTACCTTAATCAGTATTATTTATTGAATCACCCTCTTTTATCTGTGTGTCTTATTTCTCATATATTAGCTTATTACATATAAAAGGAGCTCTTTATTCTGTTAAATTGATCTGAATATTTTTTGTACCAGTACTAGGATGTGTTGTAGCTCTTTAGTGTTTTAATAATTGTTAATGTCAGTCATTACATTTCTTTTTCAAAATTTCAAAATGCCATTTTCCTCTTTTCATTTTTCCTATAAACTTCAGAATTGTTTTTATCAAGTACCATAAAAATCTTACTGTGATTTTAGTTGGTATAGTTTTAAGTGTAAAACTTGACTTGACGCTCTCCACTTTGTACAAACAGATTATTTTCAGTCTTAGAAGCATTTCCCTGTCAGCATCAGCAGTGGATTCATGCTATCTATGGTAACTCAGGAGTTTGTTAAGTTCAGGGATTGCCTGTGTTCTCGTAAAGTGCTGTATTGGAGAACTGTGCCACTCTCAAGTACCATATGTAATACAGGTTTTGTTGCTTTTTAAATTAGTCCTTTATAATCCTGTTATTTCTGTCTGTTGTTCTGAGTGTTAGCTACTGATTGTTAGGTTACCCAGCACTGATGTACTTTGCTTCTTCTTCCTGTTTTTAAAATTGGCTTATTATATTAGGTTGGAGATTTCTTCAAGTTTTATTTTTTGAAACTCTATAGAGTAATGTCTGTTTTTCAAGGATTTTACGAGGTTCATTTTGTAAACTATTCCAAACCCTGAATGATTATTACATTAACTACCTGTATGATCTCAGGAAAGTCATTTAAATTCTCTGATCTTAAACTTCGTTGTCTGTAAATTGGGCGTAATAATACATACATGAGGTAGTAATAATGGCAGCTCTAAAGAGCTTCTATGTAACCACTCAGGAAATGATGCATCTTATCATTCTCCCATTTCCCTCTGTTTATCTGTTGATATCAACTTTGCCAGTCATCCCTGCCTTTGGTTCCATAATTACCCTTCCTAAGGGAGTGCCTAAACTTCTCCCCTGGCTCAGTACCTAAGGTCAAATGGAGAAAGGATAGAGATACAGCAAATAATTTTGTAAGCAATCTAGCACTAAATTAATTGATGCTGAATTAATTACAAATCATTTTCATAATAGCAAATAAAGCTAAACCAGTGTTCATAACCCCTCTTTAGAAAAATAAGGTTTGGAAAATTATCATTTTATAAGTTATTAATGATTAATATAGGGCAATAATTTGGGTGTAAACCTTAATGCCTTATATACAGAGTGCCTATTAGTACCAAGTGGTAATTCTAAGTGTAAATGCTGATCATGACCCCTGAGAGCCAAAATCGTTGATTAGATGAGGATGTTCAACATTAAAGTGTGTGTGTTTAATTAAAATTGATTTTGGGAGAACTCTCCAACTACTGTTCCTTATGCTCAACTTTATTTTCTCATTGTGAAAATGAAGTAAAAATTGAGGTATTGTTTAGGTTGAATCCTGTATGTTAAGGAGTATCTAATTTTGTTTTTTCTCTCTAAGGCCTAATAACGCATATACCTACTTCATGGCTTAATTTCATTCTATCATAGGGAAGGCTTCTTAGTGACCATAATTCAGAAGTTGAAATTTTATCTAAAGAAGATCCTAGATATTGTAGGGGCATCCAGAGCCCTGAGTATGGGGAGAGATGGGGAAAACAAAATGGAGAAAAAGAGTTCTGTTAACTCTCTATCACATTTTTTCATATCCGATGTATTAATTCTGTCATCTGCTGTTTTCTCTGAGAGCTTTCCTTAGAGCAGTGAAAGCACCATAGGTTAGTGTAGTCATATTCACAGAAAGAAAAACAATTTCTGTATTTTTGAACATTTCCATTTCATTCACCTAAGAATTCTCTAGTAACTATAGGGTAGAAATATTATTTTTGAATTTTTAAAAAGAGAAAGAGAAGAGGAATAAAGAAAATAAACCAGAATTTAAAAAATGTAATTGACTTCTAGATATGGTCCTGATTTCTTGCACTAACAGTTTCAGTACTGTATTTGTGGCTGTACACGGCATAATTAGTATCTCAGGGGCAGCAACCATCCATCTGTTCCCATAGATGGAAACTGTCTTTAAATAATAAAGGAACTCCTTTCTGACGTAAATGCTCTCTGCTGTTGAAAGCTAAGTAGAAATATATAGCATAATGGGTGCATCAGTCCTTCATTTACATTGCGACCTATCTAATTGCATCTTATAAAATCTCTTATTTTTAGTAAAATATTATAGTGAATAGACTGGGTTGGGTCTTCGTTTTTGGTTTTGTTTTAGACTGCCCCTAGAATGTTTCCAGCTCACTCACAGGTTAAAAATCACACGATGATGTGGTGTCAGCCAAGTCAAGTCCTGACAAGGAAATGGGAGCCCTGTTCAGAGGAGAGATGAGTAAATATCCCAAGGGAGGAATCAAACAGCAAGCAGTCACTTTTCATAAAGACAAAAATCACCAAACTTAAAAAAGAAAAAAAAAAGGTTTAAAAAAATAAGTTTGACTGAGAATTTGGACAATATAAAAAAAACACACAGATGGTAAACTTCTAATGGAAGAGACATTTGGGAGTATGGCCAGCAGCACGTCCCACCTGCTACAGGAGTTTGTCTTTGAGCAGATACAACTCCCTAGTTGGGGGGGGGGGGGGGCAGTGAAAAAATTACAACCCAGGTGGGTTAGACACACCTCTAGCCAGAGTGATATTCCTAAACTGTTCACGTCGCTGATGGCAACAGCACTAGAATAAAATAAAATGTGGAAACAGTTTGCTGATCTTTAACTACCATGTCAATATGCTTTAAAAAATAATTTGAAGTTCTGTGTGCCTTTTCTGAATAGACAGTAACCACATACCACAGTTTCATAGGTTTCTTGCTAACAAAAGACACCCCCCGCCCCCCCCCCCCCGATCTGTGAGAATCAAACTTTATTTTAAGGCCTTTTGGGCTTCGATGTGAACTAACTTTCCAAATTATAACCGCATCCAGGTATTCTTTCTCTTTAACATTTTGGGACCCACTAAATCTCACCCACACACAAATCCTATAAAGAGTGTGTATTGTCTCAAATAGCTGGAGAGGAGAGCAGCTTTCCCCATTGCTCACCAGAGCCGCGGTTCTCCCCAACAGAGTCATGTTTTTAGCAAGGTTCCTGTGGGAAACCTGTTTGTGAAAGTGGCATTTGTGATTCAGACTTCAGCTCCCCATGCCAGCTTCGGAAAGTCAAACAGATGTTTCCTCGTTTACTGCAGCGTAGCTCATCACTTATCCCAAGAGGAAAATCAGAAGAGGCTGGGGACAAGCGCAATTCTGTCAGCCAAGCCACAAGAAAATGGAGATAGAGAGAGGGCTTGTGTGTGTGTGTGTGTGTGTGTGTGTGTGTGTCCCTGTGTGCGTGTGTGTCTCTGTATGTTCTAAATCTGATTACATGTGAGTTTAAACTTTGCTTTATTTAAAGATACATTCATCTACAGGAAATTTTACCCTCCACCTAAATTTCATTTTCTACTCTCTTTTCTCTCCCTGTTTTCTGGCAAAGTTCAGTATCTTTGATAGGTCTCTTTGGAGTACAGTCTTTGTGCTTTTCAGTTTTGCTTGGGATTAATAGGTTGTTTGAGAGCAAAGCTTAGCTCTTGATTTGTTTTGCAGGAATAACAAGACCAAAAGTCATTTCTTATTCACATGCATCAAAACACTTGCATACTCCCAAAAAAGCAAATAAAATGTATTTTGCATCTCACCACACCACATTGATGTGGCCAGGGAATTACACACTCATTAAATGGATTTACAAAGAGCTGGGTAGCATAGAGTGGAAAACAATATTGCACTAAGCCTGAACTAACAGTAAGCGGGACACAGTAAGTCTTACTCATTTCTGATCCATATATTTTTAAAGCATAGTAGTGCCAATTTTTAAGCTAGAAATCAAGTTGCTATAGGGAGTATTTTTAAAAATCCGCTTTAAGCATTCCCCTGTTTTTGTTTTGGACATAGAGTAGATGTAATCTTGCCTAATTGTAATCCAGAGTCAGATTTTTAAGTTGGATTTTTTTGGAAAAAAGGTTTGCTGTCTCTTTGCTTGGAATGAGTTCCTCTAGTCCCAGGCCTGAGACAGGGGGAAGGATTATGGCTGATTGAGAAGGTTCTCTGCGGATGTGTGTCTCTGTCTCTCCCTTTCAGACGTTCTCGTTTTCTCTCCTCTCTTGCTCTGTGCATACGCAGAGTCTGTGTTTCAGGAAAAGAATGTGTGCTAAAAGAACTAATGGTCCAACTGTCCATCAGACTGGGCAGCAATGGAGGTCATCGGGCGGTCAAAACCAAATAATTTCAGCCTGTTCCTAAAGCCCCTGAAGCTGTTGACTCCATGACTGGAGTTCACCGCCTCTTGTTGCTTCTGTATCCTCTGAAACCTGGGAGTTTTATTTTTGGAGACAAGAACAGACATAGTTTCTCCCTAGCAACTGTGTGTACACAGTGCCTGCCATTCAGCACTGGCCCAGGTTAGCTTGCCCCAAGTATACAGTCAGTGCTCCTTCTTGATACACGTCTGCCCTGAATAAACAATAGACCAGATTCCAAACCTAGAGGCTCCCCAAATATTGGAAGAGTCTGAATAATATTTGTGCTTGTTTTGAAGCGCATTGTTATCTAGAAATTTTTTTTAAATCTTTCAATAGAAAATATTTTCTCTTCTATAAAAGGATCTGATGTTCTTAATGCAAAACTTCCTACAGGCACATATTTTAAGGTAACATCCAGGTTTCCACATTCATACGGAACAGATGGGAGTGGAAGTGGTTTCAGAGTGCTGACAACTCCATTAAAAATGTTATAAAAATCCATAATCCATAAATCTGAAGCACATATTGGTTATATTCACAGCCCCTTCAGTATTTCTTGTACCCTATTTGTGAATACCACCACCTGCTGGCAGTTAATAGCTCTTACAAGAATCAATCTAAAAGTCAATATTAAATAAAATGTACATGTTTTTAAGTAGGTTAAGTTTTTGAAATGATGATCTGTTTACTGCATCATTTTGAAACACCCTAAATTAATTAGGGTGTTCACCAAATTAATTCACCAAAACTTTTTAAAGGGCATTGAAAAAAGAATTGCACATGGAATATTGTTTTGAAATGAAAGCTATTCTTTATTTCTACTTAATACCAGCTTTTAATTATCTTTTCACCTTCTTTTTCCCTGCCCACAACATTTAGAAGTACAAGTTGGAGTTACAGTTCCACTTCTTTCATCTGCCCACTCTCTAAAAGAAGTATTTGGGTGCAGTGAAATAGCTACATATGGAAAAAGAGGAGGGGCAGGAAAGCATGGAAAATCCACAGGCTGGATAATTAAGTGTTGACTTCTAAAGATTATGTCTGTGATTGAGGGATTTACCACTCTTATTTTGGCATTGACTCATAAAACATATGTTCACAAAATCTGTTTTATGGGTTTTTTTAACAGGGTAGGAAATTTTAAATGTACAATAAAATAGGCAAATCAAATCTTCATGCAGTGATACTACAATACACTCGCTCCTTTTCATTGTTCAAATCTTAACTCATCAAACAGAAATATGCTATAATACTTTATAATAAAATAAAATAAAATACAATGTCATTATGGCCCAATACAGTGAATGACAAAATTTAATGGATTAAAATAATCCCAAACTAGTTTTCAAAAATGCGTGCTGTTTCAATTCTAAATCTGTATTCCTAGAATTTTCTTCACATTCTTAAAAATGCATCCCGGTCCAATTTTACTATATGCCTTTAGCCAAATCATTCTTTATATCCAATAAGGCTACTTGAAATGTACAAGGTAGGAGCCAAACTCAATGATAATTTCTTCTTAAATGTGTTTTTCTAACCTCCTGATTGAGGGCTGTCCTGCAGAAGGATGGTTCTCTCTGTTGCTCCAGTGGTGAGATGCTCTGACATCTCAGCCACTCTCCAATGTCACATTGTATTCAGTATTTCAGGCAGTTAGAAGTTGCAGGTCTTTGACGCCAAGAAACAAAGTCTTACTGAAACTTGGTTGTACTGCATAGCCTGGTGGTGATTTTTATGTGCTATCTGGAGAAGAATGAAATTGATGCAATGCCTTTCTCAGATGAAGAATGCCTTCCAGAGATTTTGCACCCGGGGTAGTTTTCACAGAACTTTTTCGGTATTCTTTCATAGGGGTCAGGGGGCTTCCCGATCATAAAACAAGGGTAACCTCTAGTGTCACAAGAGAGGGAGGAACAGATGGATGGTGAGGCGGGCACCAAATCTTTTTCGATGATGAAAATCTAAGTAACTCTTTAATTCCATTGAAAAACTTTCTCTATAAATCAAATTTGGGGTTCAGCCTGGCCCTTACTTTTGGAGATTTTGCAGTGTTCCCCCCCCCCCCCCCCCGCCCCCGGCATCTGATCACTGCTGGGAGGGCTGACTTGTGCCCCCTGCTGCTTACATTTAAAAGGTCTCTAAAACAATGACTAGGTTTTCTGCAGGCTCCACCTACCACGCTGTCAGTGAGCTCACGCTCCACCCTGATCCTCAGCTGTAATGCGCCCCCTACTGTTCCTACGAGGCCAGTGCACTAATGATGCTCAGGTCTGCACTTCCTGGCACTCCTCTGCTTATACCGAGACCATAGAGTTTGCAGCCACATTTCTTCTTATGCTTTGTAAGGGTCTGTTTAGAGCAAGCCACTGTTCCTCATGCCCCCATCCTCACTGTCTTCAGTGATTTTAAGTAATCCTTTCAACTAACTCAAATAAAAACACATATGGAGCATTCTCTCCTTGGAGAGCATGGCACCAAAAATAGTCAAGGAATGACCCCTGCCCTCCTGGGACTTGCATACTTGGGGGTCATCCAGACACAAACACAGGCATAATGATTTTAATACTGGAATTCAATACTGCAATGTGATAATTACTAAAATAGAATTTTTTTTTTTTAGGTATTGTAGGAGAGAGAGAGATTAATTCCACCTGGGAGATTCTGAAAGGCATTTTGGAGTAGGTGGATTTTAAATTGAATCCTAAAAAATGAATAGAAGAGTGTTCTAGGCAGGGGAACAGTAGTATTGAGAATGTGACATTTGCTTTCATCAAGTTTCTTGCATCCTTCGACTTCTTGGTTGCCTTTGTTGTTAACTGCATGGTTAACCAATTAAGGCAAGGAGAAAAGCTGATTTGAGATAACCATGGTGTGAAAAAGCTTTGATCTGGACATTTACTTTCCTTTCTTTTCACATGGTGATTGTGATATGAATAACATCATTAACTTTCTTTTTTCCTCTTAGAATTCGTTCACCTGTTTCTTTCCATCTAGATTCTCTCTCTCTCTCTCTCTCTCTCTCACACACACACACACACACACACACACTCCTATCTCTAGAATTTATTCTTGGACTATCTCAGTTTCTACTATGAACTCCACAAGTCAAATCAATTAGATTGAATTGATAATACAGCTTAATGACCCTGCTTGTCTTTGCAGGTAAACTTGAGAACAGAATGCATCTAAGTGCCAACTCATTAACCTTAAAAGACAATTCAGGTGGCTTTATTCTAATGTTTCCAATGTTTGTTTAGAGTCGAGCACACTTTAAATATGTCTACCTTGTTTAATAGCCTCTTGTTGTACACAGTTTTTTGATGGACTCAATTGATATTTTTCATTAAAGACCAAACCCTAAAGAACTCATTCTCCTTCCTTTTTTTTTTTTTTTTCTTTTTTTGGTCTTCCTCTTGAATTTACATACAAACAGGATATTTTTTAATGGCTTCTTAAAATGCTAACTTACTAGTTTTAAATGTCTGTGTTTCATGCTGCCGACCACAGAGTTTCTTGTCCGCATGAAATTTCTAATTCTTACTCTGGGCTTTGTGGAAAACAATTGTCCAACCCTTCTCTCTTTACAATTTTTCTAATTTTCTCATCTGTGCTGTTCACTCTCCATGCCATGGATATCTTCATTACAGGACTGGGAGGATTTTAGTCCCTGAAGACAAATATTTTATTAGCTCTTAATGGTGATCTGCTACGGAAGGTTACATTTCAGGACATTATTTATTTTAGTATGTTTGTAACTTGTTTTTAAGGAGGTTCTTTCCTCCTTTTACATTTCCAACGGAGAAAATTCATCCAGAAATGTCTCCACTGCCACCTACTTGCAGTCTGGAAATTTACATGCACCTGGTTTATCAAATAAAGCCACTATTTTTTTTTCCTGCATGGCAAGATTACTGAGGAGAATACTGTAGGGGGCATTGTGGATTCTTCTCGTGTTTTTAAAGGCATGGTTTTGTGAAATTGCTAGAAAAATACCTACGTTATAGGATTTTTACTAACATTCGTGGAAGCGGTTTTTTCTGTAAATGTGGTTTGTCTTCTTCTATGATAATTGTATTGCTACAAATTATATAGGTAACAGTCTAAGTGAAAATACCATTTCTAAATGCTTTATTCATATTTATATTAGGTTTACATTGCTATAGTCATAATCCTTAATAACTTCTTATAAAGCACATTATATAATGCACTCATGATTATGCTATGGAAAGCTGTTACCTAGCACATTGTAAAAGACAGACATTTTAAAAAACAATATATGTTCCTATTTAATACAGAGAGATGAGTTATCAGACACTGTGTGTACTTGTAATTTCATAAATAATAATAAGGTATGCGTAAATGGCTCTTTAATGCCCAATGTTATTATGTAGAGAAGAAAGTGAACTATTCTAATATAATAATAGATATGAGAATTTTGAGTTATTTTTTCTTCTCATCATAGCAGTGACCACTCTATGCCTAATGATTTCATTTTATTGCAAATCCCCTAGATGGAAGCTTAAAGATTTGACATTATTATGTGTTTTTTTTAATACAGGTTATTCTATGTTTTATTCAGCCTCCTAAAAATATATTGCCCTGTCTTAGCATATTTAACTGGAGAGCCTAGCTTAAGTCATTTTTGCAGCATGTTCTATAGAATCCCCATTTTTTAAAAATTATGAGCATCTAAGCACCTGCTTAAAATTTTAATTATTTCCCAAACATCACCTACTTCATTTTTGTCAATTTTCCTATCAGGTAACTAGACTCAATTTTTCAGGATATTTTTGGACAGTGTTATTTAATCATTCTTAACCTGAGAAATCATTTGGATCACATTGTAGATTATGCATTTGCATATGAAAACACATGATTAGTGACAAGAGATATTCTTTCTCATGAATGTGGAGCTGGCTGTTCAGAGGATAGGGCTGGTCCTATTCTGAAAGCATTCAGTACTATCTAATTTCCCATCTATACAGTTTGTCCCTAAGTGACATTTTAAAAGCAGCTGTAACTTTATGGTTGTTTATGTTCAGTGACTCTGGAATGGTTGTCTAAGAGAAGTAAAACAAATCTTTGCTGTGTGTTCTCTGGCTGGTACACAAGCCGTATTATGCTTGTACTTTTAAACAACTTCTAATGTAATCTGATTTCATTTGTATGCTGCACACCCTGTTTAAGTTTGTTTTTTTTTTTTTTAATCTCATCTAGAGAAACTGCAAGTCATTCAAGTTTCCTTAACGGCACCAATAATGTATATAAATCTTGTTAGTATGCAGTGCATTACAGAGTGGAGTGGCATTAAAACTCCTTTGTTGCAAAGTCATGCTTCAAGGAAGCCTTCCAGATCTAAAGATAAACAGTGTGCTTGGTGAATCCACTTCATTCTGAAAGTGTCTAGAATATAATTTGTCTAATAAGGGCAATCCTTTCACATAACTTAGAAACCAGGTGAGTTCTTAAGCATGTGGAAATCTGTGTGCCAGGATGAAATAAAGCTTTATATTTTGCATCCTCTCTGATAAGCGCAATAGAAGAACATATTGGGCCTTATGGGAGATTTTGTTTATGGTGTTATTCAGGTAAACAGAGACCTTTCAAGTTTCAATAGCAAAAACACCGTCAGAAGACAGTGCTGGTGGGAATACCGACAATTTACTGCTTAAGGGCATCCCTGTAACTGGCCAAGAATCCTGACTGTCTTGGTGTAAGGTGATAAAACACTAGCGTGTCCCACCAACAGCCTTTTGCTGGCACTTGGTACAAGAAGATGGGCAGGCTAGAAGGTGACTTTCCCCAGCAAACTCCTAGTGTTGGGACACTTCTCTCATCCACGTGGTCCATACCCAAAGCAGCTCTCCCTTTGTAAGTAGATAAGCCCCTTGCAGGCATGCAGGAGATAGATAGACAGCCTCCAAGGCTCTAACTGTCAGCTCCTTTTTTGCTTCAAGAAAAGAAGCTCCATACAGCACAGTTATTTTTTAAAAGACTATAATAAGTTACAGTTATGGGTCATGGTAGTTTTTTTCTATAGTGTTATTACCATTATTATCTTCTACAGCAGTAAAAATTGATTGTTCAGATGAGCAGTGTGAGAGACCCTCAAATTCAGGCAGCAGGACTAAATCTCCCATCTGATGGCAAAAAAGGAAGGAAGGAAGGAAGGAAAGAAAGAAGGAAAGGAAAAAAAGGGAAGGAAGGAAGAAAGAAAGAAATGGAAAGAGCAGAGCATATTATTAACCTGCTACTCCTCTCCCCCCTCCATGACTTACTAGCAAATTTTATGAATGTCCATGGATTTATCACAAATATACCCCCTCTAAGTGAAACTACACTGTAAAGTTGTAAATCTTAAGTGTGCGACCATCTGCCCTCCGTTTTGGTCATCTTCACCCCTATCTGTGTTACTGCTGTAGTTATGGTAACTTCTTGCTTAGCTCCCCATGTGAGATTTGTGTGTATAATCAAATGGCTTAAATAGTCTTTGGATACATATTTGTGAGTTCAGGTAAATATGAAAAGGCAAACATTTTGGAGCCCCAGAGTGTGTTAACAGAAAATACAGCTAGTTGTTAAAACAGGGACCATGAGTCAGGAGTCCTTGAGTTCCTGACCTGCAGCAAGCTACAGTACTTGCCAGACTCAGTAGGCAATGAAACTTGTTTTAAAATGTTTCAAGATAGAGATTTTAAAATATAATAAAATACGTTTAAAAGTACAATATTGCTAGGTTTTCATACAGTTATTCTTGGTAGCTTTAAAAATTGAGATTGTGGAAATAACATTCTGTGTTCCCTCATTCCTTTACCACACCCCACTTCTTTGGCATCATCCATGCGCCTAATCAAGTAAACTTACAAACACTTAATAAAACCCTCTTTGACTTTAGGGGGTATTTCGAATCCTTCTAAAATCGCAGGAGTGCCAGCAGTGTTTGGACCAAGTGTCTTGTGATATTGGCTCTATTCCGTCTTGAGATGTGGCCACTCTCCCTTCCATATTGAGATATATTTCACGGTCATTAATAATGCATCAACCACATACCATTTCTAGAAATATTTTTTATTTATAGCTTGGCTCCTTCCTTCCCCACCTCCCAATTGCCAAAGGAGCCCTCAGAGCCTTCTGCCTCATATTTACCTTCCTTCTCTCATATCATAGGCATTGTCCTTTAGAAGACTTTCTGAGCACAGATGGGTAGGTCAGTCCTGTTCTTCCACGAATCAGAGCATCTCCAAGAGTACAGGGAGTTTCTCTTCATGAGGCTTTAAGAACACTGCCTCATAGCTGTTCTGAAAAGTAAGAGGACTGAGGTGCTGGTGGAGGTCTAGTTTCCTTCCCTGTCAAGGCAAAAGTAGAACTGTGTCATGTCACAGACTGAAAGAAACATACAGTTTGGGGACCCTGAAAATACTTGTATCTCCTTTTATGTGTGTATCTGATATTAAACATTTTTAATTTTTTGCTCAGAGTTTTTATCTTTAAATACTTAATTTTCATTGATAGTAATTTTCAACCATGGATGTTAATTATTTGTACAGTTTTTTCCCTTTTCATCATGTAATATCAGACTATTAATATTGTTCATATGGGATTGACTTACCTGCATTTTTCTCTCTTCCTCTACTCCCTAGACCTTCTTGACGTAGTTCCATGTGTGAACTTCTACACACACATACACACACACACATTTTGGCAAACTGAAGAATACACATGAGTATGAGGAAAGTGACAAATGCATAGGGGTAACAAGCGAGAAGGAAACCATGCTAAGTCGGGTGATTTTATAACCTTATTTATATTGATTTAAAAATGCATTCTTTGCAGAAGCTTTCTCCCTTTGCTCTTTTGCCTGTTAAACTGCACAAGAAGGAGAAACCAGTGATAGAGCGTTAAGCAGAGAGCAGACGGTAGCGATTTAGTAAATATTGCGGTGTCAGTTTTATTTCATTTACACAATTTATTTCATTGAGAAATATTGGGTAAAATAGATTTCCAAAACAAACGTTATGACTTATATTCTCTTAGGGTGAACCGACTGCATTTCTCAAAAGCTGAGGCTGCAGATCTCTTCAAAGGAAACATTATGGGGGTTGATATTACAAACCTCCGAGATGGCTCGTAGGGTGGGGAGTTTGGGGGGCCTGGGACTAGAATGTTTGAATAACACGAAATAACTGTATAACAAAAACCTTAATCTCTGGCCACATCTAGTTTAGGTTAGGGAAAATTGTAATATTCAACTTTCTGGTTGGAAGGTAAGTCTCTTTGCCGGATTACATAATGAGCCGTTATAGGGGAATTGTTCTGAATTCAATAATTACATAATGCTTCAGAGGAAGGTCATGATTTTTTTATGTTACTATATTCTTTGTTCTAATGTGCAATACATCTGTCTTTATACATGTATTTAATAAGTATTCATACACAAAGAAGAAAAATCCTTTTTTATGTGGCTAAGAAATAAAAAAGCACTTGCCTATAAGTAGTGGAGCAAAATGGGAGACCCAGAAAGTAGCACAGGTCACCTCTAATGAGTACAAACAGATGACTTCAGTCTCTACTGTTAGACATAATTCTGATTTAAGATCCAGTCATTTTGTCTGGCTTTAATTTTAATTATATTCTGTTAATTAAAAACAAGATAAGCCCAAGAAGAGTTTTATACTTTTTCCTCTCCATTTCTTCACCAAGAATGAAGCTTATCACCATCTGCCTATCTCCCTGGGTCCCTCTGCTATGATGACATTCAGCATTAGAAGGGGGAGCACTAGCCCATCCCAGGGAGGAGCTTCCGTTTCATTTCAGTACGTAGAGAAATTTCTGTGAACGAAAAGAAGAGATCTCAACCGCTTTCCCAAAGGAAAAAGAAACACAGAACCTCAAGCTTTAAGAAAATTCAGGTCTCTTGGGATTGTACCACAGACTTTCAGACCGTTGCTTGATGATGTTAGAATTGTATGAGCTTGAGTGATTGAAGTTCACATTTTTATCACTTTGAATTTATTGAATTTAATGGTATTTCTAGGTGACAGAAGTATAGGGGAATCCTTGTCACTTTAAGGAGGTATATTACCAAATTTAGGTAAATCTTCCTTTCTTCCAAGAAAACATAAAGAAGGGACTTCATGTCTTGCATCTAATAGGCACTCAGTAAATATGAAATAATGAATTAATATCCCATGAACACTCTCAGAAAGTTCATGTGTTGTTAGAATTCTCTAAAGTAACTTGGCGATAATGTAAGGAAGGACGGATATTAACGAACCTTGCTCTTCTCTTTAATCATACGCATATGTATGTGTACACCTAGGGTTTGTACGCTCTTCAGGCACACAATTGCTTATACTGTGTGTGTATCCAGAAAGTAGCTTAAATTTCTCAAACTGTGTATGCCTTATGTAGAAGGCATGGATTAGAGAGTTAAATCAATACGTCCAACAGCAGCAAATGGCAACTGATAATGTGTAAATTTTATATATCCCATCCTAGCGTCATGATTAGGACTGAAAGTCACTTTACACAGGATGCATCATGAACTGGAGGGGGAAAAAAAGAAAAGACAACATTTCCTGAAAGAAGTTTCTCTTACCAAAAGTTTTCCTAGTGTTATTTTTATAGCCGAGTGAGAGAGAATTTACAGGGAGCTGAAATCATTGAAGCTAATTAGTTGAATGGCCCTATTATTTATCCAGGGACACGTAGTACAATAATTGCTATTGCAGGTTTGAAGCATCTCAGGGATATTAATTCCAGAGCTTTCATGTCATCTCAGTACAGTAAAACTTCCTAATGGCACCCTGAAGGTGCATAATCTCATTTTAAAACTACTTTTTCTTATTTTTTTCTGAAGGAACTGGCAGAATCTCCTTCCATAAAAGCTGAAAAAGGGGAAGAACTCATAATATTTTCCTCATAAGAAAGCAGTTATATTTTCTTATTATTTTTTTTTTACCGTGTGACCTTTCCTACCTTCTGATGAGGGGTTTGCTAAGGCACTTTATCAAAAGTTTATCTGAACTCTGCTTCCTTGCCTCCCCTTGGTGGCAGCCAACATATCTCTGGATCTCTCAGGGGAAGATAGGGAAGGTGTGAGGTGGCTTTCGCCCCTTCCACAGTCATTTAGAAGAGGACTCATTACGGAACACAGCAGGATCCCAGTTAGGTGAGGAGAGCTAAGTCCAGCACCTATGCCTAAGAGAAGTCTCCTATAGCCATCCTAACCCATCCCTAATTTGGGTCCCCTTGGAGAAGAACAACCACCATAATATGATCTCTATAAAATCACACCAAGAAATGCCACTTGTGTAATTTTAGAGGGAAATGAAGCCATTGCTCATAAAACTGCTAACACTATCTTGAGTCAAGACACTAGTTGGCTATTTGGCAGATATCCCACACTCATCTTCTGGAAAACCATCTCAGTTCTTTCATTTATCTGTCCTTCCCCTCGGCCTTTCTACTTGCTGTTCATTCTTGACCTCAACACAGCTGGAAAACCCAAGTTCTGACCAGGAAAAAAAAAATACTGTCCAGTCTTCAAGTTTTGAGACGTAGACTCTTGAGAATCCCTTAGGACTGGGCTCAATGGGATTTGCAGGAACCATTGTATTCATGCCACTGTCTCAGGCCTCTCTCTCTACTCTGACCTCGCCAGTCTCCGGGGAGGTAAAAATTCAGATAAAGATTCAGAGCATCCCCTTCAGTAATAGCTCGGAAGCCTCACCCCCTGGCACTTACCATGCTTACTTCAGGTTGTAGTCCTTCAAGTGAGGAGTAACCAGAGGACCACAGTGATATGTTCACTGGGGACCAGAATGATGCCACTCAATCTGTGTTCTTAAAACCTAAGCAACAGTTTGTATCCAGTTTTCTTTCAAGATCTGAAAAGCAAATACAACTCTTACTATGCCATTAAACGGAGAGAAGTTCTATAACATCTACTGCAGCCATAAAGCAGCAGAGACCTCCAGGGAAGCTGATGCAATTAGGAAAACCTGACTTAAGTACAGTATATAGATCAAAGTTCCCCCTTATATTGGCTATGGTTGTAAGTGACTGGATCTGTACACACACACACACACACACACACACACACACAAACACAGATGTGTGCCCATGCACACACATACTGTCTTTGAGTTTGGCCGTTTATATCATGGTGTCCTTCCTAATCCCTTTGTTAAGGTTTCCTCAGATTCCTTTTAATCCCATGTAAACATATCTGATTATCAGTTCTACTCATTAAGGTCTTAAGTTGAACAACACACTAACGTGGTAATGCTCCATCCTGGTACTCCTCCTCTTGGAAATTCATTTTAAGGATTGGTAGATTTTCCCAGGAGTCCATGGCTGTCATCGATACACGTATAAAGACAGGCAAAAGTAACAACTAGCTTGTGGCTTATCATCATATCCAGGGCAAAATAGCGCATATCAGAAAATTCTATAGGGCTGCTTTAGGGGACCTCTGCTCTTGCTAAAAACAGGACTATCTCCTTATCTAACTTTTGGGCTCAAGAAGTTGATGCTGAGTGAGAAAGCCAGAATGAAACTCAAGGATCCTGTCTTTCTGTCCTATGTTAACTAAACAGACCAACTAGGTCCCTCAGGTGTGCGCTCTCCTCTTTATTTCTCTCTCTCTCAGTGCTTTGCTTTTTCTCTCCTCCTATTCTGTTCTCCCTTACATATATTATTTACTCAGGAGTCTGTACCAACCCTTTGGGGGTTGTTAGAATCTATTTTATAGTTTGTTGGTCACTGACCTGATAAGTCATAATCGTTCAGAAAGAATCATCACAATTTTATCAGGTAAGAGCAGCTGCTGCACGGGTACAGTAAATTCTTTGGCTTAAAATCTGTGTGGTTATTTTTTTTTCCAGGAGAAATGTTAAATGAGTGCTTTATGCATGCAGTGAAAGACTGTTCTTATTTAGAATTTAACAGTGGTGTTCGGGAAGACGAAATTACCAAGGATTCAAAGAAAGAATTGAAAAAGAGAGTTTTGAAATTTTACATGGCCCAACCCATATTTGACTTTCCTTGCTTGAGTTTTCATTTACAAAATTAATTAATTAATTAATTTTAAAAGATGGAGGAATTATTTGTTGTATGTTTTGTGTGTGTGGCAGGAGGTAGGAGGTGACACAATAGAATTTCTAGTATTTACTATCATTTAGAAAATCGAAGCACAAAGAAAATTTCATGTTTTAATCAGTTTTATAGCTGACATGCCTTTGAAAGCTTTTGTTTGTTTGTTGGAAAACCAAGAAAATCCCAACTAAATGTCTTAAATCACTAGTATGTCTATATCTTTTGCCCCAAGAGGGACTTTTAAGTCGTTAAAGATAAATAAAAATTCATTTCCAGGCCCAGCTCCTCTGTATTAAGATGGGTTTTTCTTTTAATTTTCTTCCGTCCCTTCCAAGTTATAAACTTGTGGCAACAAGGCTTTGCATAAAAATGCTGACAGACCCTTAACTATAACAATGTGATTGGTGCTACTTTCACTTTAATTTAACTTGATTTAAATGAAAAGAATGTGGAATAAAAGAGGGTATACATTTGGAGGTGATTCTGTATACTTGGTTTTAACCAACAGGCTTTATAAGTGTTCATTAAGAAACTCCACTAGGCATGTTTCCTGCTGCAGAATAGACTTTAACGGAAGAAATAAAGCTGTGAAGATTCCGTTTTCACTTTGTTTCTCGTAAAGACAGTCAGGCTCCAACATAAACAACAATTTACACCCAGCATTTATTCTGGAAATTACAGTATCGTGCAGTTAACGCACACAGATAAATAATGTTTTATGGGATTCTGTGGAGCCCTTTCAGGGTAGCGGATGTTTAACCGAATTAAAGGATTTTGAGAACTCAAAGCTCTCATTTTAAGCAGGTTTAAACAGTTAATATTACAAAACACCAGCACAGAGGAGCTGGTCCAAATATATTTTTAATGCAGTTATTTTATTTTCATGATTTCCCATTTTGGTTTTATTACCATTTGGCACCTTCCGTTCATACTAAGTTACTTGTCTCCCAGGCCGTCTCCCTCAGGATTTTGCTTGCTTTATGGTAACATTTCTTAATCCACTTTTAATCCCTTATATATCTGCAGGTGTGAAAATATCAAAAATTAACTATCATTCCTGATAGATGAAGTTACATAACAGAGATCATGATAAAAATAAAGACTTATTATTTTAAATAATAATTAAAAAAAAACTATTCTTTTTAAAAAAGGAATAGATTTCATAGTTAGGTTAATTTCTAACTTTTCCATTCCTGAAAAGGGGCAGTTTAAAATTATCTTTTGTTGCAGTAACGATGTTATATCTGGATAGATGGTAGCTACACTTGTGGTGAACATAGCACAATGTAAAAACTTGTCCAACCACTATGTTGTGCATCTAACACTAATGCAACATTGTGTGTCAAATAAAATATAGTAATAACAAAAAAAATTTTAATTAAGAATCATCTTTATTTCTAGGGCAGCAAAAGAAAGTATCTTTTAAATCATAATAGATTATAACGGTTTGGGGTCATTTTAATATAAAGCATATTATACCATCGTAATCAAGGAAGGCTTATATGAAAACAGACAGGAGATATTTAAATGCCAGCATCAGTGAAGATGAGAGGCTCTGGGTGGGTACTCCAGGTAAAGACCAACACCTCCAACCAGTAAGTCTGAGAAAACGCTCCTAAGGTATTCTCTTACCCTTCAGAGCTATAACAAATTTATGTCATTTTCAAAAGATTGCTCCCTTTCCATGTTGTTAGGACTACCTCGTCTCCTTTCTCACTCACTTAATGGGGCCTCTGTGCTCTCCCAGATAAGCAATATGTGTCAACAGTTATCAGTAAGCCATAATTTTCAGTAAAATTCAAATTGTGACTTTAAATTTTACTAAAATTCTTTTTTTTAATATAACCTCAGAAACAAATTATAAAGTTTTAGTATCCTTGTTTCACTCATATATTTTACACAAGGTGTGATATTCAGTACTATGATAGCATTAGTTTAACTGTGGTTAAGGTTAAGTTGGCATTTCTATTTTAAATCACTTTTTAGGCTTTGAAACTTGACCTTTTAAATTCTAATGGGACTGAAGCTGAGAGAGCTAGACCAAGGAAGTGTGATTAAACATACATAAAGCCATTAAACCTGCTATGGGGCCGGCCCAGTAGTCTAATAGAACTATATTGCATTGACAAGCTCCTGTCTATTGGAGGATCTCAGAGTATTTCTATTCTTTAATTAAACTTACCTAAACCTGGGGTATGTTGAGGCATAACACAACTACAGTATCTTTTTTAAAGACCTTCTAGTGAGCCTTTTTCATGACAGAAATTCAACTTCTCTTCAACTCAAAACCCTCCACACCCCCAAGCAGCCCTTCCCAATCACACCAATCTAAGGCAGCTTCTCCATTCTCTGAGAGCACATAATGATGTACCACTTCCTCCAGATTTGTCCTTGTGGTCTCCTAGCACTATCATATTGCTGTAATCACATGGGCTCCTCTGGGACAAGGATTATATCTTAAGCTTCTTGTCACCTACAGTTCTTAATGCAGTACCCTATAGAGAGAAAACGCCCCATAATTATTTAGTGAAGGATTACCCAAACTAAAAACTAAGAGGGCTGACTTGTTCCTCTGTAGACCATCTTTCTTGGATGACTAAATGAGTAAAAATAGAATTAATCAGTTCTACACCAGGAGGTCTGTTCATTGGCCTCTTTGATCATTATGACTTATATGCCTTAATAGAAATAACTTTGTTGATCATTCATTCATTCATTCATTTAGCAATTTCTTATTGAGTGCCTGTAATGGAAGAACAAGATAGACGAGGTCCTTGTCTTCATGGGGTTTTATATCCTTTTAGGGAGACTAGCAATAAAGACATAAACCAAACCAAAAAGTAAAATAATTACATATTGTGATAAGTGTGAGAAAGAAAATAAGCAGGGTATTGTAATAGAGAGATGCCCTTTCTCTTTTGGGGAAATTCATAAAGGAAGATTTCAAACATAAAGTAGAACAATGTTGCAAAATTGATGTCTAGCTGATATACATCACATATACATCTATGGTATATGGACCACACTTGACACTTCCTCTTGAATTTGTTGGGGAGTGAGGAAGGGATAGAAAGAGATCTATAAAAGCACTTGGAAAAATTGAAATTGTTTCATGTGTTGGTATTGTTACTGCCCTCAGGTGGGAAAGGACATGTATAATGGTGTTTAGTCAAACTTTGGTCAGTGACCAAAATTTCCATGGGGAAGGAAAAGAAGGCTATCCTTACATTATTGAATTAAAAAAATGAGTGATAGAGGGAAACAAATCAGAAGGTGGGCTTAGTTTGCAGATTGGAGGCCCATGAAAGGGACATTATGTGTTACATGACCAGTGCTTTCATGGTGCTTAGTTTAGAAATTGTTCCTTGTGTCGTGTATGGTTCTTCCCCATTGTTTGCAACCAATCCAGCCAATCGAAACACAGGATTTGCTCTCCTACTTCTTTGGTCAGTGATGACTCCAAGATTCTCCTGTGCCCATCTTATAGTGGGACATGCACATGCATGCTCAGGAAGTTTTGTGAAGTGTGTGCATATGTATAAAGTATAATGTGTGCATAGGTATAAAGTATAATGACACTCAAGTTCCATCAACTTTTCTGCAAACATGGAAGTACTTACTTATTGTGGCCCAGAATTGGTAGTTCAGCTCAGAGAGCTGGGTTAGAAAGAGCTTTGGGACAATGAGAGATAGGAGTCGCTGGGGTGGGGAGGCTATTTCACTCCTCCCCTGTGACCTCCATTCATACATTAATTCAAATATTTGCTAAGCGCCTCCTGCTTATAGGCTCTGTTCTAAGACTTCTGAGGATAGAAATGTAGGTGTCAAAGGTGAGTGAGATCTGGGGGGATAAGACCTGTACCTAAAAATCTGCAATCTAGGGGGGTATTTTTTTTTTTAAGATTTTATTTATTCATTTGACAGACAGAGATCACAAGTAGGCAGAGAGGCAGGCAGAGAGAGAGAAGAGGAACCAGGCTCCCTGCCAAGCAGAGAGCCTGATATGGGGCTCGATCCCAGGATCCTGGGATCATGACCTGAGCTGAAGGCAGAGGCTTTAACCCACTGAGCTGAGCCACCCAGGCGCCCCGAGGGGGGTATGTTTTGAGGGCTGTAGGTACTGTAGCTACTGCAAGGAGACCCGTCAGGTTCGGACTCCAGCCATGAGGACCAAGAGGCTCAGTGCTTTGCTCTGAGGTCCCTGGCAGAGTTTGGAGGCCCAGCTTGTAGCCCAAGCTGTAGCTTGGTATCTTTGGGCAAATCACTTAATCTCTCCTGGCCTCAGTAAAAGAAATGAGACTATTGAGTCTCTACAGCTCTTCCAACTCCAAAACTCCATGATTCATAAAGTAGCTGTATTTGACTTAGGCCTTGAAGTATGGGTAGAAAAGTAAAATAAAGCCTTACTATTGGCATGAGAGAACCTCTGTGGTGCTGCAATTTCAACAGGTAGAGATGCGGGAGCATAAAAATAGGAAGGGCAAACTCCAGAGCGAGGATGTGGGAAAATACATGGTGTGCTCGGAAAACACCAAGCAGTACAATCTAACAGGGGTCACTTTATTGTAGGAGGATGATAAGAGAGAATTGCTAAGGTAAATCAACCTAATTTATGGAAAACTGAATACCAGTCTAATATTCAGCTTTACTGGAGCTTTTTAAGAATGTAATTGATACCCTTTGCTTTGGCTGCCATCCCGATGATTGAATTACCTAGGATTTCCATTTTCCATACAAGTTAACACTTCCATAGCCCCTACAGTGTGCCGGGCTCTGTTTTAAGTGATTTGCATGCGTTAATTTATTTTATCTTTATAATACCCAATGAGAAAGGGAACATAAAGAAAAGTCCTGGGACATCTGGGTGGCTCAGTTGGTTAAGCAGCTGCCTTCAGCTCAGGTCATGATCCCAGTGTCCTGGGATCGAGTCCCACATCGGGCTCCTTGGTCTGCAGGGAGCCTGCTTCTCCCTCTGCCTCTGCCTGCCTGTGCTCGCTTTCTCGCTCTCCCTCTCTCTGACAAATAAATAAATTAAATCTTTTGGGAAAAAAAAAAAAAAGTACTTTGGAAGCAATGAAGGAAGAAATGATATACTGAAATGGAATAAAATAGGAAAATTATGAAATCTTATGGATTAAGAAATGAACTGCACTTAAACTATGACTTTAAAGTAGATTTTTTAGAAAGATTTTATTTATTTATTTATTTTATTTATTTAAGAAAGAAAGCAAGTGAGAGAAAGCCTGAGCAGAGGGGAGCAGCAAAGGGAGAGGGAGAAGAAGACTGCCCACTGAGCAGGGAGAACACAGGGCTTAATCTCAGGACCTTGGAACCATGACCTGAGCTGAAAGGCAGATACTCAACCCACTGAGCCACCCAAGCTCCCCTAAAGTACATTTTAGTGAAAATAAAGCAATACTTAAAAGGGGAGACCGTGGTTATACCCATTTTGTAGATGAGAAAAACTGAGGTACAGAGACATTAAGTAACTTTCTCCAGTTTACACAATGAGTCAAGTGTCAGAGCTGAGAGTCAAACCCATTTAAGTACTATAAAAAGTTTATCAGTGCTATGTTCATTTTTCTCTCTTTTAGTAACAGTATCTAAAAGCACATGTAAAAATCAAAAGATTGAGGGGCTCCTGGGTGGGTCAGTCAGTTAAGCAGCTGCCTTCAACTCAGGTCATGATCTCAGGGTCCTGGGATGGAACCCTGCATCAGGCTCCCAGCTCAGCAGGGAGTCTCTTCTCCCTCTGTCCCCACCTCCCTCTACACTCGTGCTCTCTCTCTCTGTGTCCCTCTCTCAAATAAATAAATAAAATTCTTGTTTAAAAAATCAGAAGACTGAGTAAAATAAGCCAGTACAGAATAACCATTCTCAAAGCATAGTAAAGGCACTTTTACCCAACTCCAGTCTGAGTAAGAAACATCTTTTTATAACCAACAGCAGCCTGTTATGATCATTATTATTTAAGAAGGCTTAACTGTTTTATCAGAAAGAGTTCATAAAAATGTTGCTTTTTAAAATCAGATTGTGGGTTATGTTTTAAAAAGACTGTAGTCATAAAAGTCAATTTTGAGGATTTTATTTATTTATTTGACAGAGACAGAGATCACAAGTAGGCAGAGAGGCAGGCAGAGAGAGAGGGAGAAGCAGGCTCCCCATTGAACAGAGAGCCCAATGCGGGGCTCAATCCCAGGACCCTGAGATCATGACCTGAGCCTAAGGCAGAGTCTTTAACCCACTGAGCCACCCAGGTGCCCCAAAAGAGTCAATTTTGAAAAGCACACACATCCCCAAAATTCAAGAGGTGCAGTGCTCCAGCCCAACTGAGGAGGAAGAAACTCCTTATCTTCCAAGTTCCTACCATTTTAGATTCCACAATTTTGGAGTTGCCAAGAATCCCTCGGGCAAATGGTTTTCCAAGCATAAAACTGCTCCCCTGAAAGGGAGAAAAGTCAGAAAGTTACAACTCCTATATGTGCCCAAATTCTGTTAAGTAATGGGGGGCTTTTTTCTCCAACCTCTGGCTAAGCAAGGTCTTTGTGTTGAGTTTCCATCATGTACGATCATGGTCCAGACTCCAGACCCATGAACTAATAGAATTCATACAGCGTTTTGGAGGTTCTAGAAGAACAAAAGCCACTGATAGAATCCACCCTTTTTGTGCGTTGGTTTGTCACATGTATAATTTTTAACTAATCAGCTAAGTCATTTACTTGTGACGGCATCTTCTTCTCAGTGGCTCTGCATGCCCTTTGCTAGATGATTTGGTCATTTCTTAGTCTGACCAAGCACCTTCTTTGAGGTTCTCAGGCTTCCTTTACTGCTCTTTATCTGTGTATCCTGAGCAGAGCTTTCAGTTTTCTTCCCTCCCACTCAGTTCTAAATGTTTGCCGAAATGAACCCTTCACAGGAAGTAAACTTGCCTGGCATGGCCCAGCTGTGCGTGAGGCTTGAGTGAGAGGTATTTATGACCTGACAGGAAGATAAAGATAAAGATAAAGATGAAGCTGACTCGGTGGCTGTTAGCAAGAGGAGAAGGAAATGTTTATGACCCCATCTGCTGGCGTTTCAATAGGATAGAACTGCCTTTATGGCGTCAATCTCCCCTGTGACTTCCTTCCATTTGGGGAGTGATATCTTATTTCAAGATGTTCCCACCGAACACACTGTTGTCCCCTTTGTTTAGGGGCACAGGAGGAAGGAAGGACTTTGTTACTGGAATGTGGGGATGGGTCAGTATTTATGGTTATGACTCAAGCTAGAGAAAAGCCTTCATTGGAGTTGATTGTATAGATCCAAAAAGCTGCCATACATTCTGCTACTTCCTTAAATGTTATCCACACTGAAAGCAGAACCATATTAGCTCTGGTCATTATCAGGCATTAAGGCTAACCATTTTCTAACACTATTAAAATGAAAATTACTGTAGCTTGATTTCCTTGCCCACTGGGGGGGAAAAATAACTTTATTTTGTTGGTTCCTTTTTTCTTATCTTTTATTTAACTTCTCTTATGTTCCTTCTCAACATTTTTTCTCTTCCCTGAAGGAGGAGATGCTTAAAACCAACAGGTGCAATGCCTGCTCAGTTCAAAATTTACATACATGTAACAAAAGCAGCGTGAAATGACCCCTCTTTTAAAACTAGCCCAGGTGAAGAGAGCCTGCAGATAGGTTGATAATTCTTTGTGAGGCAATGAATTTTTAAAGTGCCAAAAATATGGGAATATTCTTACAATATTGTGTCACTAAAACCTATGTTTATATATAGATAGATGGTATTCGTTTTACTGCAAAATAAGTATTTATTTCTCAGTTTTATTTGTACTTCCCCCAGGCCTATTAGTACAGATAAAATTTTATATTAAATTGCTCAAATAATCAGCATAATATATGTAAATCAGGAACTTTAACTTCATTGACACTATTTCTGTGGATATATATAACCATATTCAACATAGCCTTTTTTTTTCCTTTGCAAAAACAAGATTTCTTTCCTTTTTAGTGCTAAGAACCTATTTCTAAAAGATTGTTTGCCAAATTACATACACAAGATGCTCAAAATTACAAAAGGAACGACTTTGGAATTGCCATTGGGTTTGTCTAATTCAAAGAACAGATGGAAGAATTTTTGTTTTGGGGTGAATCACCCAATAATGGACTTATATATCTCCTTAAGGTCATGTCTTCTTTTCACTGGTGAGATAAAGGAGAGAAGAAGATGGCTTGTTCAAGCGTCTTTCCCCAAAGAATTCCATAGTAATACTTTTTTAAATGGGAGAGTCCTATAGTTAAGTTGGGCAAATTAGTTATAATTTTTGTATCTGATTACCTGAAGACTGAAGGTAATGGTGTGTGGCAAGTTACATTTTACATCATAGCTCAGGGACAGTGGAAATACTCTGGCGGCAGTGTCCCTTCAAGGATTGGAACTATCACTGAAATAAAACCTACCTCATATAAACACTGAAAAACATAATTCTAAGATTTCATTCTTGATTTTCACAGAAGTTCCTCCAAAAAGTATTCTACCGTTCCTTCTACAACATGGGCCCAAGTCATGTTCAATAGACCAGCACGTCCAATCCCAGCCATATTTATTCAGTGTGATTCTGGAGACAAATTTGATAGGGAGGTCCTATCACACCTGCAATTTTCTGAGACCTTCTCAGCGACAGGTTACCAGGTGCCATTCCTATTAACAGAGGTTCAAACCACACCATGAAATGGTTCAAACCACATAACCTCCTGTCTTAGGAGTTAAGCCAGCTTCCAAACCCTCCCTTGCAGTGGTTAACTCCACTGAGAAGCTTTCTATCAGCAATAATAGCTTCAAGGTAGGAAATAAAAAATGGAGAGTGTTTAAATTGTTAATGGGTTTCATGTTCTTGTCACTGTTGAGGGTTTGTTCCCTTTTATAAACTCATAGTTTTTGGTTGACATTGCTTTTATGCGAGCCATCAGCCAGTTGGTGATGGTGTTGCTGTGTTAGACCATTACTGCCGGATTGTATTTGCAGTAAAGAAGGAGAATGGGGGCTGTAAATCTGCAAGTGGAGATTTAGGGCTCTGTTACTCTGCAGTTTAGGCCCATGTGCTGGGGAGTCCATTCTCCTCCGGCAGAATTATACCCTCCAAACATGCCTTCTCAGGCACTGATGGACGACATTCATTCCCTGGGCTACCAAAGCACTTAATACGGCTAATTCAGTTAAAGAAGCCTGAGGGGTGAGGTGGATGAGCCTCTCTCCCTGCTGGAAGCCAGATGCCAGGCAGGTTAGCAAATACTGCTTTATCCCTTACCCCATGTGAAGCTGAGAGGAGGAGCCATTCCTGCAAACACAGAGAAAAATAAGAAGAAAAATGCTGCTAATGTTGCAGGACCTTTTTTTTTCCTTTTCTCCCTTAAGAGGAAATACTGCCTCACACAACCTCATTAACCCCTTTCGTACTAAGCCCATTATCAGGAAGATTCAGGAAACACATTCTCTCAGAATTCAGGATGTGTCAGGGGCCTGGGTATCTTGACATCATTTTACAAAGCCACCACCAAAGCCTGGAAGCCGAGTGAGTCAGTGCTTTGGGGACAGGTAACCAAAAAGTAGGGAACAAATTTTTCCCACCCTGACCCGGCCAGTTGGTTTTGAATACAGCTGAGCAACTTGGAAGATGATATCTCTTACTGCTGGATTCAGAAGGCATCAGGATTACATATATTTAGAACAGCTTTATTAATCATGTATCCTTTCTACTACTAGACGTTTCACAGTGAAAAGAATGCCGGAATATTTCTTTGGCTGGCAAAAGTTTTAAGCATGATTTTAGATGTGTTCTGTTCTGCTTTGTTTTGCCTTCCCCAGGGAGGAAGCATGTTAAATCGAGACTCCTCCGCACGATCCCTCTGAGGCATGTGGGTCTGCTTTCTGTGTCAGCTGTGGCACAAATGTGCATGATTTAACCATACAACTATTGAACCGGCATTGGCCTATTAAGACTTCAGATGATCTGTTCATGAGCTGTCAGCCCAAATTGAGCTTGAAGCCTGCTGTAAAAGATCTAATTTTCATAATTATCCAGAACCTTCACACCCTCCTTCCCTTCAGCACCACCCACCTCCATCCACGCACACGGAGGGGCGGACACATCCATACAGATACAGAGGCACAGAGCAGCACTGTCCCTGGAGATTCATCAGGCCTCTTGCCCGAAAATGCACCGAGTTCATCTAGGGGTCATGCCTGGCTTTGACTTCCTGTTTGAGGAGCCCCATGTGTGGTGTTCCAGCATCGCTGGAGGCTAGCAATGACTAAGTAACCTTTCACACTATAGCCTCCCACCAAGAAACAAGGTCCCTTATGATCCTGGACCTGGAGTGATTAAGGCACAACAAATACCTTTTTAATATATAAGGTGGAACTAATGCCAATAGAAATAGCACTTTACTGTCTCGTGGCCTTACATTTATAGAAAGAGGATAGAGCTGTTGTCTTTGAGGATGAAGAATTTTAAAGGCAACCTGATTTAGTCTCAGAGTACACTGGGGACTTTGATCATTTAGCAGTTGCTTAAGGCTACCTTTGAGCTTTACCTGACCCTAGTCTCCAAAGGAAATCATCATCCTACGTATGGAGTTCCGCTGGTAATATCCCACCAGGTAGGCTGGCCTGAAATGTGGACCAGAGGAAACAGGCAGCACTTTCAGGTGTAACCCTTTGCAGCACTGGGGAGGAAAATAGTGCACGCTTCAAGAGGATTCGGGCATTCCGATGTCCCTGCAGTAATTCCACTGCGGCCACACGGCACAATAAACCATGTGGTTCTGGGACATATATTGCCCATGCGTTAAGGGTGGACAGGTAGCACTTTCCTAGGTTCTTCTCAGACAACCTCAGGTTTTTGAGGCGGCTGAGGCTTAAATTCCTTGTCTTAACATGGAATAACTGGATTTCTACACTGGTCGTCAATTGTCTCTAGCCTCAGAGGGCATTTGCAGCAACTCAGACAAGGTTCTATGGTTAGAATAAAGGGAGGTATTTCTTGTCTTCACTGCTTTTTGCTGCTGTTTCTATTCTTCTTCTTTCTTTCTTTCTTTCTTTCTTTTTTTTTTTTTAATCAGGAGAGAGACTGAGTACATTATTCAAACCTTGGCTTTTCCCTGAAGTCCGTTGTTTACAGAGAGACATTTGGGTCCCTGGGGCTCACTCCCATAAAACCTTATTATCATATATTTCAAGGCATAAACTTCAGTTGTCAGCTTGGGAGCACAGTTTTTAAAGCCTTGGCTTGCTCTTGTTTTTCTTCTGTTTCACTCTGGCTTATTTTTCTTTCAGCTTTGGCTTTCCGTTTCCCTCTCCTTCATCTCAAGCAATGCTCAGTTCCAAGCTGGCTCGCTCCTTATTCCACTAATTAGACAAGAAGTCCGGAGAGGCCATTACTAGATTCTGAGAATCTTTATCAGAGCCCATTATGGCCTTAAACACTGCACAAACATTTTGCTAACTGAACCCATGAAAATTTCAGTGGGTCCGTCCTTGGTCTTTAACATCTACCTTTTTTTTGTATCGACAGAGTTACAGTACTGATGATGGAGATTCTTAACAGCTTATTTTTCTTTGTATTAATTTTTCTAGAGGCAGCAAGTCAGGTCTGTTTCCATTCTCTCCCTTTCTCTCTCTCTCTCTCATTCTAATTATGGGTAGTGGGGGTGGAGAGTGTCTGAAAAGCCTGCTTTTGCTTGGTGGGGTGTGTGTAAATGTCATATGTATTAATGTCACCAGTGAGGAGGATTCATGGTTAGTCTGTTTTTCTCTCATTTTCTTCACAGGGCCAGGGATTATTTGTATGGACCAATGGTCTCCCTTTTCTTTCAATGGAAGAATAATCCTGCATTATAATATAGTAACTGCAAAAGAAAGCTCTTTTTCTATTTCATTCTTTTCTTTCTTAATTCACTGTCTAGTGAGTTTCTGATTGACTCACAGACCAATTAAAGTAAAATTTAATGGAAGAATAGATTAACTCCCTGAGGTTTCCCCACCATCCATCACATTTTTATAGCAGGAGCTCTGAGGAAGCTCATAACTTCATGCTGTGAACGTGATAATAAAGAGGGCACGGAGAGGATTCCGATTTACTACCGGGCTGATGTTCGCCAGGACAGAATTTACTGCCCAATCCCCTTCCCCCTTTTATTCAGGAGGAGGTCACTAGATCTGCCCTCCGCCCGGGTCTGAGATACTGAAGGGCAGATTGTCAGGTCGAGATTCTTTCCCTTTAATTGGGGTGGCGTGAGGAGGGAATGTGAATTTCATCGTCCAGAGATGGATGTCGTGTTAAATTCATTTCTGTCTTCGGGAAGCTGCTGTCACCCCAAGTGTTCATATTTTTAAATGGTGCATTTGATTTGTTACTATTTACTCTCAAAGAAATTCAGAAATAATATCAAGTAACTCTGTTTCCAAGTCCCTTAGTCATTGTCTTTTACCTACAGGCTTTTCTGGAGAACTAAAGATATCTCTCTATTTATCTTCATAGCCGACATTAATAATGGGTTCTTCTGGGTATCTTTCATTTGAGGATCTCAAAGCACTTTGTAACCATTGTTTTAGTCTTTCTGATAGGTCCAAAATAACCTACTGGCCTTCCAAACATTTTGTCCATTCACTGATGTTTCCTTGATTCATCTTAGCAGTAAAAGTATAACAGCACTCACAATATAATAATAGTCATATGATAATCACACCCGTGGCTAAGATTAATTTTCTACATTTACTAAGATTTTTATTTCATGTAGCAAAATTCATTGTTTAGGTCTTAAATCTAAGACTATATTAAATAATCTTGACTATATTAAATAATCATGACTATATTAAATAATCTTTTTTTTCCCCAGAAGCTTGGTGAGGGAGGATCGATATTTAAAAATCATCTGTGTCTGATTGTCCTTGAAATCAAAACATCCCCTTGAAATCTGAACTGAGCTCATTAGTGGTCTCTCCCCTGACTAATCCAATCTTCCTCCTGTATACAAAATCTTACAGGAGGATCAACCCTTCGCAGTGTTGTAGTCTGGAGGCAGCGAATTGCCCTAGATTCCCTCTCTCTCCTGCATACCCCATATCTCATTGGCCACCAGGGTCCACTGATTACCTCTTCAGTGTCCCTTGAAACAATGCCCTTCTCTTCATTGTCTTATCTTAGTCTTGGTTCAAGATTCTTATTATCTCTTTGTTGGACTATTACGCTTCTCTTCCAGCTGATCCCCTTCTAATCCCCCTCCAATCCATCCTCAATACTTATAAAGGAATAATCCCTCTAAAATGCAAATTTTATAATTTTCCTACTAAAAATGCTTTAATGACTGCCCATGGCTTACTGGACAAATTTAAATGCCACAGCAATGGCTTACACAACCATTTGTAAGGCTTCAAATCTTTCCAGGATTTGGAGAAGTGTCACGGGATTGACAGTCTTTAATTTTCATGAAAATATTTTTAAAGTAATTGTTACCTTCTATCAACATAATTTCACAAAGGAGTATTTTGATGTCAGAAAACAGGAAGAGCACAAGTTCAACAGAAAGTCTCTTATATCGAGTAATTACATAACTTTATGAAAAAAATCACTTTATAGTTTTTATTTTTCTTGTTTTACTCTAGTCCTGAAAACTGTTTTCTCTTATTGTATTTGGGAATTGGGAACCTAGAGTGGTTAAGGCATAATAAATATATTTTTAATATATAAGGTAGAACTAAGAAGATGGTCTCTGGAGTTGGAGAAACTGGACTTGAAATCCAGCTTCATGGGGCCCCTGGGTGGCTCAGGCACCTGAGCCTCTGACTCCAGGTTTTGGCTTGGGTCATGATCTCAGAATTGAGTGATCTAGCCCCAGTCTGGCTCTGCACTTAGCACTGAGTCTGCTTAAGATTCTCTCTCTCTCCCTCTGCCCCTCTGGCTGCTTGCGTGCTCTCTCTCTCTCTCTCAAATAAATAAATAAAATCAGAAAGAAGAAAGAAAGAGAGAGAGGAACGGAGGCAGGAAGGAAGGAAGGAATCCACTTTCATGATTTAATAGTTATATGATCAGGGGTGCCTAGGTGGCTCAGTTGGTTAAATGTCTGCCTTCAGCTCAAGTCATAATCCCAGGGTCCTGGGATTGAGCCTTGCGTGATTCTCCCATTCCCACTCCCCCTGCTTGTGCCCCTCTCTCTGTCAAATAAATAAATACAATCTTTTTTAAAAAACAGTTGTATGATCATGAGCAAGTTGCTTATTCTCACTGGATTCAAGTTCTTTTATCTGCGAAGCAGAGATAATAATTGTACCTGCCTCTTAGTATTCTTTTGAAGATTATGTGATATAAACCGCATGGTCCCGTGCCTGGCATGTAGTAAGAACTTGACAATAAATCAATGTTACTATCATGACTACCTGTTCTCATCTCCTGTCACTCCCCAACAAGCCCCCAATGTCTACGGATAGACAAGTGTATCCAAGTGGTCCTCTGGACCAAAACACACTCTTGCTCACCTTGGCACATGATTTTCTCTTTGTCTGGAATCCTGTTCCAGTGAACTGTATGTCTGGTGGATTCCTACTCTTCCTTCAAGATGCAGTTCAAACTTTACAGTTCAGGTTAGCATCCTTATTTGTCCTTTCCCCTCCATTGCCAAACAGTTTTCCACCGTCTCATGGTGTTTGGCACATTGCCAAACTCACACCAAGCACCTCTTAGGCTTCTTTATTTAATTTAAATAAGTGACTAAATAACTTAATATTACAGATAATTTATATTTTGGGTTTGTCACTTTTAGGCATTAATTCAATGACTGTTGAGAACCAGCTATGGAGTATAAGCCTCTGCACCGGGTGTATTTCAGTAACTATAATGTAATAGTCACGATTTGAGAAGGATTGGTTATTCTCTGCTGTGATTCCATGGAATCTGGTAGAAGCATTAAAACAAATGAAAATTTGTTTTCAGGATTATTTGTTTACTTTCTGTCCCCTTCTTTTCTAGAATGAATTCCTTGAGGGCAATTACCTTAATTATTTTCATCTCTCCAGTACCTAAAACTTTGAAGGTGTCAGTTTCTGTTTATTGAATAAATAAAAGAATATCAGAAAGCATTTTCAACTTTAAAGAGCTTGATTGAATCTTATTAACTCTATGATTGATTGTAGTATCCCTGGCTTTGAAAGGACACCCTCATTCCATGCCAGTGTAACTATTTTAAAAAACCTGAACAGGGGCGCCTGGGTGGCTCAGTGGGTTAAAGCCTCTGCCTTCAGCTCAGGTCATGATCTTGGGGTCCTGGATTGAGCCCCACATCGGGCTCTCTGCTTGGCAGGGAACCTGCTTCCCCCTCCCTCTCTCTCTGCCTGCCTCTCTGCCTACTTGTGATCTCTGTCAAATAAATAAAATAAAAAAATTTTTTAAAAACAAACAACAACAACAACAAAATACCCCAAACATCTTTTCTTGTGAGTCTGTGTGAATTTTACCCTTAAATTTTGTCTACAGCTCCATCCAAAAGCCTGGGGTGGTTTCCCTCTTAAATCAATGGATCATCCTAGACTATTACTCAAAGGGAAAAAAGGGTTGGGGAAATGTGGTCCCTTGAGCTAATACCAGACTGTAGTAGGAAAGACAGTATGCTCTGGTATGTTTGATGCGAATAAAACAAGGGCAAGATCTATGATATCTGGTCCAAGTACACACGAGACTTGCCTCTGGCTGATGTCATTTTGGGAGTGGAGTAGTATCCTATGCTTGCAAAGAATATGTTCTCAGTGCTATGAGTCAGATTTGGAGGTGAACACTAACATCCTCAGTTTTGCTGACCTGCGAAATGCTGTACTTCATAGGCAATTAAACATGTCTCCAGTCCTGCTTGTCCCAATTTTACACATTGTGCAGCAGCATTATGAGTATTCTGCTGTTGTTATCTTGGCACAGGATAAAATGACTGCATTTCCATCCCAGAGATTTGTTGTAGTTGATCTTATTCTGCAGTTTGCTACTAACTGAAATTAATGAGCGGCATTGATGAACTCACTAGAAGAATGAAAGCTAACCTTTGTGACTCTGTTCCGACTTCGTGGTAATAGGACAAATAGTCAGCTACTTCTTGACCTTCAACCATCATGATGCTTAATGCTCCAAGGTTATATATTCTGTGATGCTTCATGTCCCTTTGCAACTCAGTCCCCCTTCTATATACCAGAAAATCCCCACTTTTTACTTCTCTTTTTTTCTATATAATGTTTCTTTATTCTTAGAGAACTCCTATTCACCCTTCAAAGCCCAGGCTTTGTCTTTATCCCATCTGTGAAGCTTTCACACACACACACACACACACACACACACACACACGGAAAAACCTAACATTTCTGGAGCTCGTGCTCAGAAACTCATGCCAGAACTACTTTGATACTTTTACAAATCTTGTCTTGCTTAATCTTCACAAAGCATTTCAAAGTTTGTGTGATCCCCATTCTCAAAACACAAAGCCAGAGCTAACACAGTTAAAATATTTTCCCCAATGCTTTATAGCAAGCAATTTAAAGATCTAGGATTTAAACCAAAGTTTACATCATTTTAAAACTTATACATATTCTACCCTAAGATGCCACTACTTATCTCCTTTATCTGTTTTATATCAATGCATGTGTCCATAATGTTGCTTTTTATTCATTGTTTCTATTGTGTTACTCATCTGACTGTCTTTCCTAATAGAAAAATAACTCCTTGAAAGTCAAATTTATTTCTTACTTATCTTCATAACCCCAAGGCTTTCAGAACATTACCTGATGCATAACAGACACTGAATAAAGGTTTACAGGATTGGATTGGATCTCATTACAACTGAATTGAACTAAACAACATATTTACCTTGAATCTCAGAATTCTGCATTTCTGATGTCTGGAGCTCAGGATGCCATTTCCATGATACCAGGTGACATGTCACCTCAGTTGCCTTCACCACAATTGTCCATTTGTAGCCCTGTATCAACTTCATCGGGAACAATTGCTCGTCTTCTCATGAATGTGACTGAAGAACACAGTCATTAGCATATGTAAGTTCCTAGAGAACTGTCTTCTATCTCATATATTTACTGTAGTCAGTGGAGTATACTCAGTCTTTTAGGAATAATTAAAATAGTCTGTGGCTCTAATTAAAGTAGTCTGGATATTTTAAAGAAACCTATATATAAGAACAAGCTGAGTACTGACATCAAGTTAATTGTGTTATTTTTAGTGGCACTATCATTGGAGATAGCAGTATGGCACCCAATGCCTTTTTAATTCTCATATCTGGATTATAATGTTAAATAACCAGCATCTTGAGCTCTTAAGAGGAAAGGCATTAAAGCGTAGATAAATAAAGCTGTTATGAAAACTCAGAAAATTATCTAAATGCACTTGAATAAGAAGTCATGTAGTTATTAAATTGCTAGCTGTGGAGATAAATGCCCTTAAACACCTTTTCCTGCCACGAACAAACAACCCGCCACCTTGAACCTCTTGTCATGTAAGGTGGGGAGGGGGGCGGCCAGAGAGGAAAGCTGCTGGGCTTAAATTACATAGTGTTATATTCCATCTATTCAAATTACAAACTGTTCCTGTTTTCACTAGAAGTCAGAATTTCACCCCCTCCCTTCTTTGCAGTCTTTTTCTCCAAACCTTGGCCAAATAGGCAAGAAAAAGTGCATCAAAAGCACGCGTTCTAGCATGCGGTTCTTTCACTTTTCTTTTGCAAGAGTCATCACTATTTTCTCTTAACATTTTCCTTTATCTTAATTCCCATAAAACATTAGACCCCATTATGAAGTAGCTCCCTTTAATTTTTCTGTAGCTGAAATTGGATTTCTTTTAAAAGGGGTGCTCAGAGCTGGTGTCCTCCCCACGTTGTGATGCCTCCAACTGTTAGTTCCAACCAAGTCGGAACG
This sequence comes from Mustela lutreola, assembly GCF_030435805.1. Lineage (NCBI taxonomy): Eukaryota > Metazoa > Chordata > Mammalia > Carnivora > Mustelidae > Mustela > Mustela lutreola. The sequence continues at coordinate 23,834,995 of NC_081304.1, read as the reverse complement.
CACAGCGAAGGTGGAGCGTTTCTTCTGTAACATCTGCACAAGAGACACTCACCAAACCAAACTTCTCTGGTCTCTTACTGTTCCCATGATCAGGACTGACCCCAAAAAATAAATAAATAAATAAATAAATAAATAATAACAACAACAAAAAAGCTTCTCTTGGAAATAATCAAGGCACAATGACTTACACAAGGCCAGTGGGTATCCACTAGGGAATTTGGCTCAGGATCATCTGTGAGCCTAAGAAAAGGAAGATCAGGGAGCGAATTTATTTGGAAATAATAGAAACTGTTGGTTGGGTTTTGTAGGCTGAAGTTCTGGAGTTAATCATTATTCTGCGGAATCCTGAATGATGGTGCTTGTAGCTTTCCTATGCAGGCAGCATCCCCATGGGAGTCCTACTAACGGTCTTTTGTCAGGCACTATCAGCAGTATTGAGCCAACCTGAGCACCCTATTATTAATCCTTTTCTCCCAGTGACATGACAGCGATCGATGTCTGAACAAGCTATTGAAACTGTAGCAATCAAGTGAACTCCAGTTAATCCAATGGGATACTTACTCAGAGCCTATGGGAAGGGCAAGGAATTTTTTTCTAATGCTGTACTATTCCCATATCCATATACTCTATGCTGCTATAATTTAAGTAAAGGTTGACATTTACTCAGGCCTGTAAAATACACAGGGAACCCTTACCAATGACTCAAATGCATTCATATCACCTTTGCAGCCATCTGCTGCTTCTGCAAATACACAAACTTATAATCATTATATAAATATTTGTACCTATGTAAATATAAAGCAAGGACAATGAAACATTTATACAGAAAAGTACTCACCTGGTGATGTTTTTTGGACTTGTAGAAATCTATCAACAATGACATAAAATAGTCTGTGCAACACAAGATTATCAGATTTCCTATCCCCTACTTCAGACCGAAGTCTGAAATGGTGTGCATTCACATTCCTGGGTCCCATTCCCCACAGACTGTGATTCAGTAGATCGGGGCGGGGGTGGGGGGTGCCCAGGAATCTATATTTTACATTCCAAGGTGACTGGCCTGAAGTAGTGCTTTCAAGCTATATTCCAAGGTGCTTTGGGGCTTCTTAAGCACCTAAATGGCTTTAGGTTGGAGCAAGGAGACACAAGAGAAGAAGGCCAGGAAGGACACATCTGCTCTCAGCTTTGCTAGCAAGTCCATCACTTTTGGCAATTCACCTTAGTTCAATTCAATTTCTCTGACTGTAAAATCTGTATCGGTAATGTACACCTTTATTTATTCTACATGAGCATTTTGAGAAGCATGACTAGGAGAGTATAAAGAGAAGAAGGAATTATAGAGGATGAAGCCAACCCCCCAGTCAGTACAGGACTGACATTGTGAGGTCACATGGCCCCTGCCAAACCCTACAGTGAGGTGGGGCTTCCTTCCTGGTGGTCACTATCGTTCCCCAGGACTGGGGCTTTGGGGAAGCACTCTGGAGTTTGTAGGATCTTCCTAATGCTGAGCGTAACTGTCCTTCTCATTGGCTCCTGCTCACGGGTCCTAGTCTTGCTTCTCCCTCTTTCTATAGGACAGCCCCTCAAATATTTGGGGACAGCTTTCCCACCTCAGGCTAAACCCCTTGCTTTCTGAAACTATTCCTAGATTAGCTCATTCTCTGAAATCTTCTCACCTACGTGAAGTATCAGGTTGTTAAAATAATTTGCCTTTACTTTCTGCCCCTGAGCTTTCCTGTTTTCCACTCAGCCTTCTTTCTTCAGCAATTTTTTTTTTTTTTGCAGTGCATGTTTTTACAACAGCTATTGCAATGAGCCTCACTAACACAGCCTTCCTTTTTTCCTGAAGTAATAGTGTGAGTGCTGTCCTAGAAGACAATGTGCCAGACATTTCCCAAATAGGGCCGCATGACAGAATGATTTAGGGAGTTTGTGGGGAAAAAAATGTCCATTTCCAGTGACCTCAATCAGAAACTCATTCTGAGATCCAGGGGAACAGTGGTGGGCTCTGGAAAGTATATGTTTGAGGCATATCTTTAAGATGTTGAAAATGCAGCTGACTTGGGCACCTGGGTGGCTCAGTGGGTTAACTCCTCTGCCTTCGGCTCAGATCGTGATCCCAGGGTCCCACGATTGAGCCCCGCATTGGGCTCTCTGCTCAGCAGGGAGCCTGCTTCCTCCTCTCTCTCTGTCTGCCTCTTTGCCTACTTGTGATCTTGATCTGTCATATAAATAAATAAAATCTTTTTTAAAAATGCAGCTGACTTGAAAACCACCATATACACTATAGTTGTGAACCCTACATGGTTTAAAGAGTCTGGAACAGAGAAGTCCAAACCCTGCCTGCATCTACCCTTATCTGGCATGACCCTGGACATGTTTCTTAAGTGCCAGCACTCTTTCCTCATCTACATCACATCTACCACCTCCATCATGAGGATTACATGACATGATATATGTAACACTTGGTTAGCTTAAAGGACCACGGGATGTCCTGTTTATACAAGCACATTTTTAAAGATCAGTCAAGTGACTATTTTATTATTCCTGTATTCTACTCCATTCTAACGTATGTTTGTCTAATTAAGGGTTAGGATCTTAGAGTCATATATGTTTATTTATTCATAGAACAAATTTAAGAGATAGTCATTTATCATGTTTGTTTATGTGTGTGTGGTTGTTTCGATTTGTCAACCAGCAAATCATTCTTTTTCTGGACATGATTTTGCCTGTGTCCATCCAACGGTTCTAGAAGAATCTATAGGAAGAGATATTTACTGCAAAACAAAGCTTTGATAATGCCTTAACCTGGCATGGATAGGAGATGTTCTAGAAGGCTCCCCTGCAGACAGCAAGATTTAAGAAACAGGTTTCAACAAGAAAATTGCCTGGTTTATTATTTTTAATTTAATGAGGCTTGTTCCTGTAAAAATTGCAGGGCAGATATTCCAGGAAGTCAGCATCTTTTTTTAGCCCTAGAGCAGACAGCCCAGTAGTGGCCTCAGCTGGACAAGTGTGCCTGACCTGCATTCCAACCCAAAGGGTCATTGTTGAAAAGTGAGAAGGGTTTTTCAGTTCAAGGTCTGAGCCTGGATGTTCTGCCCTTCCCACAGACACTGTCAGCAAGGAAGCGAATGTTGAAACAAAATTTTGTGACATGTGCACTTTCCACCACAAACTGGACAAAGCCCAAGATTCATGTCTCAGAGCTCCTTACCCAAGCACAAGATGAGGAATGGTCTTTGGTCATTAGCGCTTGGTTTGGAATAGTCCAGAGGTGAAAGAGCTGCTGCTGGCTTTCATTAATCTGAAGAATAATGTTTGGGTTAAAATGTCTTCCTGGTATTTTAATTGGAGAGGGTAATGTTGGTATTCAGCAACAGGAAAAATACATACTCAGGATTCGGGGGGGAAGGGAACGTGGTAATGAGTTGAACCTGAAAGTAAAACTGTAAATGTTTTTTATTTTTTTAAAGGTTTTATATATTTATTTGACAGAGAGAGACACAGCAAGAAAGGGAGCACAAGCAAGGGGAGTGGGAGAGGAAGAAACAGGCCTCCCGTCGATCAGGGAGCCCCATGCGGGGCTCGATCCCAGGACCCTGGAATCAGGACCTGAGCCAAAGGCAGACGCTTAATGACTGAGCCACCCAGGCGCCCCCAAAATTGAAAATGTTTTATGACAACACAAAAAAGCTTGTTTTTGCTAATTCAGTTGACCCTTCCAGACAACTGATACTTATCATTCTCTTGCTTCATTTTCAAATCTATGTGATAAAAACCAAAATAAAATAAACTTTTCATATTAAAACTTCAAAACTCCCTAAGCTGAAGAGAGTATTCATACTTCCCACATATTGATTGGGTGCCCACAACAGACCTGGGAAAATACACTTTTTTTGTGTTGTCATTAGGAATCCCACCACACTAACTACCCCTTCAGCCTAGATCTGTGGCGCCTGGGTCTCCCTCCAGTTTCTTAAATTGCCTGAAATGCCAGCCAGTAAGCTTAAAGTCTTGACTATGAGCTCTGACATTCACTAGCTGTGAAAACTAGACAAGTTACTTACTCTCTCTATGCCTCATTTCTTCCTCTGTAAAACGGGAGCGTGTCTACTTCCTATGGTTGCTAGGAGAACCAAGTGAGTTGATAGATGTGAAACAGACGGCACACAAGTGGAATCTAATAAGTGTCAACCAGGCCCTTTCCCCAGCTCAGTACCTAGCACAGTACCTAGCTCAAGGCTTCAACCGTGCCTACCTTTGTCTAGATGTTGGATGCGATTGGAGAAACTAACAGAATCTGAATGATGCTCCGAAAGCAGAAACCAACCTGTAGAGGCTGTTACTAGCTCTGGCCAGATGTCAGAAAACATTTAGAGCTACTCAAGTGTCAGTGCTCTCTATGGGAGGTTTATTAACACAAATGTTCTATGTCCTGTCCTTGAGCTAGGCACAACACGCCAGTGAAATATTTCTGAAGTATTTTAGAGACAGACTTTTCCTTGGTGGGTTAGATAGATTTCTCTCTCTCTCTTTCTCTCTCTCAGACACACACACACACACGTATGATGATGGTTCCAGCAATCCTTTTTAAGATTTTATTCATTTATTTGAGAGAGAAAGAGCACAAACAGGGGGAGTGGCAGAGGGAAAGGGAGAAGCAGTGGGGAGCCTGACGTGGGGCTCAATCCTGCGACCCCAATATTATGACCTAAGCTGAAGGCAGAGGTTTAACTGGCTAAGCCACCCAGGTGCCCCTGGTTCCAGCAATCTTAGTGATATTGAATCACACCAATGTTTCTATGCATATAAGCTGTCACTTAGTTCTAAATACGAAATATGGGCCACAATATCTCCACTACTCAGGAATACTCAGGTCCCATATAGAACATGCTTTGAAATGCAGGATGGAGGGGCGCCTGGGTGGCTCAGTGGGTTAAAGCCTCTGCCTTCGGCTCAGGTCATGATCCCAGTGTCCTGGGATCGAGCCCCGCATCGGGCTCTCTGCTCCGCGGGAAGCCTGCTTCCTCCCCTCTCTCTCTGCCTGCCTCTCTGCCTACTTGTGATTCCTCTCTCTCCGTCAAATAAATAAAATCTTAAAAAAAGAAAAAGATTTAAAAAAAAAAAAAGAGAAAGAAATGCAGGATGGAGTTTATACTTCTAGTATCTCTCTTTATCTAGCAAACATTTCTATAGTATTTTCTGTACTTTAGCCACAGTTCTAAGCACTTCTCAAGCAGTAACTCATTTTATCCTCATAACAACCTCGTGAGGTAGATATCATTTCCCACATTTTACAGACGAGAAAATTGAGTCACAGAGAGCAATTTGCCTAAGTCTCATAGCTAGGTCAGTGGTGGAACCTGAATTCAGAGCAGGCCATTTGGCCCCAGGGTCCTGCTCTTCACTGAGACATTCTACTGCCCAATAAACTTCAGATCTTTCAATCTTCACAACAAAAAATTAAAAATTAATTTCTCTTTGGGGAACCTGTGTGGTTTAGTCAGTTGAACGTCTGCCTTTTGCTCAGGTTGTGATCCCGGGGTCTTGGGATCAAGTCCGGCATTGGGCTCCCTGCTCAGCAGGAAATCTGTTTCTCTCTCTCCTTATCACCACCCACCCCTGCTCATGTTCTCTCTCTCTCTAAAATAAATAAATTAAGAATTTTTTAAAAAATCAAATGTAAAAATAAATTTTTCTTTGAAGCTATGTATTGAGTCTTCTCTCTCTCTCTCTCTCTCTCTCTCTTTTTAAAGATTATATTTATTTATTTGACAGAGAGAGGGAACACAAGCATGGGGAGTGGGAGAGGGAGAAGCAGGCTAAGCAAGGAGCCCAATATGGGGCTTGATTCCAGGACACTGGGATCATGACCTAAGCCAAAGGCAGATGCTAATAATTGAGCCACCCAGGCACTCTGAGTCTCCTCTCCTACTATAAAATTTCAAAGTGCCAATATTCTCTGCGTTATATAAAGTTCTTAACTCAGACTGTTAATGCTCAATAGCATTTATCAGTGGTGATGATGGTGCATAAAATTTCGGTTTTAAAATACTTCCTAGTCTCTTTTTCTACCAAGCTGAAGCCAGGGTGACTAGGGTCCAAGGTAAAACAAAGGAGGGTCTGAGAATCTTAGAACTTAGAAGGAACCATGTACTCATAAGGCCCAGCGTACCCATTTTATAGACCAATGTGCAGATAGACCACATGACTTGTCCATCATTACAGAACCACTTGGCAGTAGTGCTGGGACTAGAGCACAGGACAAGAATGAATAGAGGCAGTTGAGGAAACAGTCCTGCTAGAGACTGTCTCTGTATCTCCCAAGCTGGGGCTTTTTTCCCCAGATTATGTCCCCTCTCTATCTACAGAAACTGAAGTAAGATGAGCACTGGGTGTTATATGTAACTAATGAATCATTGAACACTACATCAAAAACTAATGATGTACTATACAGTGGCTAATAATAAAAATAAATAAATAAATAAATAAGTACAATTTAAAAAAAAAGAAACTGAAGTAAGACTTGAGGGATCACCCCGATCTCAAAAGATGGAGTAGGAGAAAATCCAAAATCCAAGTTGTTAAGTAGAGCTTGAAGAATTCACCTGTGCTAGCATTCAAAGCAAGGTCAATAACCAAGACTAGAGAGGCAAGTCAAGGTCAGGCCCAGAGGAAGATACACTGAAGGATGAGGTGAGTCAGGTAGCTCAAGTCCAGGGAAACAAAAGGCGAAGAGTTAGGAAGGAGTAATTGGAATTGCAATAACCTGCCTATTTCAATGCCCAGATCTCTTAAAAAAAAAACAAAAACAAAACATCTCAGATTGGGGAGGATGCACTGTCATCCTAAATGGTACTTCTCTTTTGAATGCTAAACATGACATTTACCATGCAGATGATATAGAATTTTTCCGCGAGGTCAAGAACAGCAGTGCCAAGTTTAATGTCCACTTAAAAAAGCAGATAAGATTATAGGTTACTACAGCTCATCGAAGAGATCTGTGCACAGTAAGCTTCTTGGTATCTTAATTTATCTGCCCGTGAAGACTTGAGGACTGAGCCAACTCAGCTGGGAATTGAACCTGTGGTTCCAGGAAGTCTAGATATTTCAAACCTCATCCTTAGTCCATTAAGATATCCCCTCCAAGAACATAATGTAGTTAAAGTAGACTTAGATATCTTTAGTACAGAGAGTGGATTTTATTTCCACTTTGGGAATTTCTGATCCATAGAAGGGAAAGATACAGATGAAACTGACCTACGGTAGTGCCTATGGGATGATGCATGTATGTCAACCTACACCGCCACTGCTCTGATTTACGGTTAAGAAGAGAAAAACCATCTTAGGTGAAGAATAGATTATGAGTACATTTGCTAAGTGGGGGCTTCATACAGATCCCCCCCTCATTCTTTCTAAAGACTCTGTTCCTCTATCGATAAAATAGAACGAATTATACTCACCCACAGAATCTGAAGAGGGACCACAGATTTCACACATCTGTCAGGTGAGTCCGTTTATTTGGGGGACAGTTGGGGAACATCCTGTACCATGACAGACTGTCAGCCACAGAGAATGTTTACTAATAAGCCTAGCCATTAAGTTGGGTCAGTGATGGATGGTCTGTGTTCCCCCGCCCTGGCCTGGCATGTGCTGTGATACTCACTGACCAGCAGCAGCTGCTGTACCAGCGGCCTTGTTAAGGGTCTCGCCAAGTGACATCAGCTATACATCACCCTGGCTGATACCTTTGATTATTTGGACAGCTCCTGGCATGATGAATCGTTGGGATTGATCTGTCTTTTCTTGCACGTCCTCGTCAGTGTTCTTTACCTATCTCCCTCAACTCTTCGTTCTTAAGTTAAAGGTCCTTATTCCTGCTCGATCAGACATACGCACCCTCTACCCTCTCCAATTTAAAGGACCTACTCGTCTCCGCGTTCATAATGAGAAACTCGGATGAGGCTGGAGGAAATCAGTGCATTGTAGTTAGAACAGGCAGGCAGGGGAAACAGCAGTCATTCTCTTACGCCAAAAAAACAAGGAGGAAATGCTTTTTTTCCACGGGCATCAAAGGCTCAGCAGCTTTCATTACCGAGGTCATGGACCTTCCACATATTCCATGTGGTACAAATTAAATTTGAATGCTGTGGGTAACCTGAACAATGCATTCTATTTATAAGATCCCTTTCTTCCGAGGAGTGCAAATCATTTCACACACAGTATCTCAAGCATCACCGTATTTCTGCAAAAGGCGTTCTATCATCTCGATTTCAGAGAGGAAAAAAATGAGCACAGAGGGGCTATGCACCCAAATCTATTTGATAAATAAATCTGCGATGAAATCAATAATGGGGCCTTGAAAATTCTGACTCCATGCAATATGAAATCCTTCAATTCATTGATTTATAAAATGTTTATAAAGCACCTACTGTGTGTGCCAACATCTGGGAAAACAGGAGGACAGCAGGGCAACCACCAACTCAGTCAATCCCATTGAATTCTAAGTCAATATTAGTGGGGGAGGGGAACAGATGGAAATAATATTATTTTAATTCAGAGAAATTATAAGCATGTATTAGAGCTACAAATACTATTCTATTTTATTTTTTTAAGATTTTATTTGTTCATTTGACAGACAGAGATCACAAGTAGACAGAGAGGCAGGCAGAGAGAGAGAGGGAAGCAGGCTCCCTGCTGAGCAGAGAGCCCGATGCGGGACTAGATCCCAGGACCCTGGGATTATGACCTGAGCCGAAGGCAGCAGCTTAACCCACTGAGCCACCCAGGTGCCCAATACTATTCTATTTTATCATGAATGAGCCAGAGGCCACAGTAAACTACCCTTCCCACTGAAATTATAAATTCCTTTGTGGTAAGACAGTGGTCCCTATATTGCTCTTTCCAAATCTGTTGAAAGTGAATAGGCTTGAACAGAGCTTTATATAAGCAGTAGTTCTTAAATGTGTTCTAGTATACTTGACAAAACCTTGTTAAATATGTGTTTGATTCCTTTTCTATAAAGAATTTCACTAACATAAAATGTGACCATATGATATATATGCAATATAAATTTTCAATCAGGAGTATACCCATCTCCTCTCTCCCCCAGAAAAGGCCACTGAGCTCAGCAGGATCAGTATGGTCTCCCAAAATTCCCATTGATGTATTTATTTACTAGTTCTTTTTTTGAACACCTGTAGAAAAGTAGTAAACCAATCCAGGATACAAGAGAAAATTATGGGAGAAAGTCTTAATTTGATAGCATTTCCTGCCAATTAAGTAGGTATAAATGTGCCACATTGTTCCAGAAGGAATCCAAATCAACTTTTTATTAAGAATTATTTCTCTGTTTGGAAAATGAAATACCTCGGTCAATAAGAGAATAGCTGTAGGACAACCGTATTAAAAATCGTCTCCACTGCACGAAAAACACCGGTTTTATCATGTAATTTCCTGGCTAAAAAACTTCAAATGGCTCTATATAACTAAAAGAAAAACTAGATTATTGGAACTTCATATTTTGGTCTTTGAGGTTTCTCATGGTCCGTCCTAAACTCAGAAGAAATGCCGAGTTATTTCCCAGAACACGGCTCCCACCCCCTGCATACCCAACAAAAGCTGTAGACTTGATAGTCAAGTTCCTACTGACCAAGAATACGCCATATTCAGCAGAAGGCTTTCCAGCCCTGCTCATGCTGTTTCCCTGTCTAGAAAGTTCATCCTCCTTCAATCCCTAGGCTGCCCCCCTCTCAGAGTCCAGCTCAGAATCCCTTCTCTGGCCTGTGAGCACTGTCTTCTCTGAACTTCAGCTGTTTATTTGGGCCCCTAATCATCTCCTTTCTTACGTTGTTCATTAACAACTTCAGAGGTTCAATTTGCCACACAGTGGCCAGCTCCTAGAGGCCATCTGCCCTTCCTCTTGGTCCTGAGCACATAGAACACGCCAATAAACTTCTGAAAGAATAAGAATGACTCCAAGCGAACTGCTACCCAGGGGTCACTACGAGCTCATAAAAACTGGTTGAATTGGCTTGTTTTTTTAATAATTGGTTATTTTTGAATCTATGTGATAGTTCTTCTAGACTTGATTTGTGGAAATTTGCAGAAGTTTCTGTTCCATGGCCTGGCTTATATAGACATATAAGCTCACAGGACATTAGCTTCAGTTTTCAGCAGCTCGTGGCCGCATGCCAAAAGGACATTGCTCTGTACTGGCAGTGTATAATTGCAGCATATAAAGTGGAAATTTAGTAGTAACCAAAATGTAAGGCTTAGTCATATATTTCAGAGTTGCTTATAACGGAGCACCAGAGCCCTGGTTGTGTCAGAAAGTCGCTCCAGACAAGTTAGAAACCTTGAAGGGCCTTAATATTTCCACATAATTATTTTTCTCTTACCTAGGTCTTTATGAAGCATAAATCTCCTTCTGATGCTTCAGACCTTGGTTGCTGTAACTCAGTTTCCATTTACCAAGCAAGTATCAGCAGTTTTTAGAATGCCGATATCTCTAATTCACAAGAGAATTGAGCTAAAACCCCGCTAGCACTTTAACACTGAAGAGCTTGATTTTAAACCATGCACCCTTCAAGAGGACATTTTAGTAACCATTAAAAATATTTTCTTTTTTTTTTTTTTAAGATTTTTATTTATTTATTTATTTGACAGGTAGAGATCACAAGTATGCAGAGAGGCAGGCAGAGAGAGAGGCTCCCTGCCGAGCAGAAAGCCCGATGTGAGGCTCGATCCCAGGACCCTGGGATCATGACCCAAGCCAAAGGCAGAGGCTTTAACCCACTGAGCCACCCAGGCGCCTCTAGGAACCATTAAAAATATTTTCTGTATGCATTGCTTATATTAGTTAAGTGTATTTTCAACTAAAAACAACCACCCACTACCACCACCAAGGCAGTTCAGTTACATCTCTGGAATATAGTTTTTGTTTTTTAGAGTGTGTGTGTGCATGCGTGCAACGTGTTGGGGGTGGGGGATCAGAGGGAAGGGAGAGAGAAAATCCTTAGCAGGCTCCAAGCCCAGTGCAGAGCCCTATGTGGGGCTCGATCTCACCACCTGAGATCATGACCTGAGCTGAAATCACAAGAACCCAACTGAGCCACCCAGGTACCTGGGAATATAGTTTCTTTTAACAGCCCAAAGAGTATAGGCATGTGGAGGATAATCAAAGGGAAGAAAACTTCCTGTAAACTCCAAATGATAGCTAAAGCTAGTAATGATTTACAATCACTTGAGAAACCCCCCCCCTTTTTTTTTTAATCACGTTTGCTAAGGGGTTCCTCCAAATCTATCTCCTTTTACCCCAGCTTAACTCCCTAATGGCCCTTTGGTGATTCCCTCTACTCAAAGCCCATGGGTGCCTAAGGCAACTTCATTCCTCACCCAGTGTTGAGAGTTCCCAGTTTCCATTTAAATCGACATTTCTGGCACTATCAATGTTGCAGTTGGCAGGATTTATGATAATAATCATTCTTTATATTTACATACCACATGTCATCACAGAATCAGTACAATTTATACATGTTAACCAGTTGGGCTTTCTCCCTCCTTTACCATCAGGAGGAGCAGACCGCTGAGATTTACAGAGAGAAACTTAGTTAGGGATGTTTCACTGTCGGTAAATTTAGGGATGAAATTCTAAAACTTGCAGTGCTGCCTGTGAGTATTATTAACAGGGATACAGTGGAGCTTTTTTTTTTTTTTTTTTTTTTAAGAGGAGAGAAAGAGCACAAATGCAGGGAGAGGGGCAGAGGGAGAAGGAGAAAGAATCCAAGCAAACTGCAAGAGTGTGGAGCCCAATGCTGGACTTGATCTCCAAGCCTGAGATCACAACCTGAGCCAAAACCAAGAGTCTGATGCCTAATTTACTTAATGTCCTGGTCCAGAAATTCCTCCTAATGTCCAGCTAAAATTGTTTCTGTTTTAATTTAAGCCAGTTTCCTATTGGTGCACAAACTGAATAAGAGGTTAGCACCCTCCTTATAAATCCTCTGCTGTAGGGGCACCTGGGTGACTCAGTGGGTGAAAGCCTCTGTCTTTGGCTCAGGTCATGGTCCCAGGTTCCTGGGATTGAGCCCCACATTGGGCTCTCTGCTCATCGGGGAGCCAACTTCCCACCCCCACCCCCGCCTGCCTCTCTGCCTACTTGTGATCTCTGTCTGTCAAATAAATAAATAAAATCTTTAAAAAAAAAAAAAAACACCTCTACTATAATGCACTATCAAAGAAACAAAAAACTTTTTAACACCACCTATGTAATTTCTCTGGAATTTTTTTATGTAATTCTATAGTAAATTTCACTCAAGGAGCTACTGCCTTAGTCACTCTTCCTTGGTTTCCTAGTATTTCAGAAGCTGACAAAGGCATGAATTAATAACAAACTGCACTGATAGTTTCTTTTAACTTTTTTATTGCAGTATATCATAGATACAGAAAAATGCCCACATCACAAGTGTATAGCTTAATGATTTTTTAAACACTCATGTAATCCCCACCTAGATCAAGGTATAGAACATTACCAGCACTCCCAAAAGCTTTTTTCTGTGTCCCTTCTCAATTATTATCTCCCTAAAACGAACTACTACTCTGACTTCTGTCACTGGATTACTTTTGTGTATATTTGACTTTCAGTTGAAGAGTCATACAGTATGTACCGTACATACTCTGGTGTGTCTGGAGTGTTCCATTCAGCATTATATTTGTGAGAATCATCCATTTTTTTAAAGATTTTATTTATTTATTTGACAGAGATCACAAGTAGGCAGAGAGGCAGACAGAGAGAGAGGAGGAAGCAGGCTCCCTGCTGAGCAGAGAGCCTGAGGTGAGGCTCGATCCCAGGACCCCAAGATCATGACCTGAGCTGAAGGCAGAGGCTTTAACCCACTGAGCCACCCAGAGAATCATCCATATTTTTACATGTATCAGTAGTTCTTTGTCCTCATTGCTACATAGTATTTCATTTATTTTTATTTTAGTTTATTGTAGATAGACATTTGTGTGTTTCTACTTTGGAGATAGTATGAATAATGCTTCTGTGAACATTATTTATTTTTTTTTTTAATTTTATTTATTTATTTATTTATTTATTTCCTTTTTTGAGAGAGCACGCATGCAAGCAGGTGCAAGATGTGGGGTGGGGGGTGTTGTTTTGAATCCTAAGCAGACACCATCTTGAACCCAGAGCCTGCGTGTTGAACCCAGAGCCTGCTACAGGGCTCAGTCTTGACCTTGAGATCATGACCTGAGCTGAAATCAAGAGTTAGATGTTCAACCAACTGAGCCACCCGGGGGCCCCCTGCTGTGACCCTTCTTATACCTGTATGTTGATGCACATGATGTTGGCATTTCTGTTGGGTCTATATCTAGAAGAGGAATTGCTGGATCCGACAGGTCACCTTCAATAGATTTTGCCAGTTTTTCAAAGCGTTTGTACCAGTTAATGCTCCTACTGAAAATTCTAGTTTCTCCCTATCCTTACTGACATTTAGTATTGTCAGCTTTTCTTAATTTTAGCAATTTTTGTGGCCAGTAGAATGTTCATTTGGAATAAATAAACTGCCTGGGTGCATTAGGTTTCTGGGAATATCCTTTTTTCCTCCTGCTGTTGTGCATTTGCCAAGGATCAGAAGAACCTCTGCCCAGAGAGAGGAACAAAGTGGGAGCCATGGCCCTCATTTGCATGACTTTGAACCGCTATCTGTGGCTGCTAGAGACGGGGGCAGAGCAGACTGGGAGACACCACGTGTGGCTGTGATAACCTTTTCTTGTTCATTAAGGACCCACTTAGCTCTGTGGGGCTGCAGCCCAAAGCCTGGAAAAGCAGGTCATGACTTTATGACTATACAATGATAATCTCATCAATAATAATTCAAAGAGAAAAATAAAACTGAATTTAAATAACTGAGTGAAGATACCAACACATGAAAGTACAGAAGTTAGGTTGAGGACAGCTGTATTTGTTTTTGGGACTAATAGGACCCCCTTCTCCATAATGTATATTCAAATAGGGGTTTTTTTTTAATGATTTTATTTATTTATTTGACAGAGCGATCACAAGTAAGCAGAGAGGCAGGCAGGGGGTGGGGGGAAGCAGGCTTCCCGCTGAGCAGGGAGCTCAATGTGGGGCTCGATGTGGGGCTTGACCTAGGACTCTGAGATCATGACCTGAGCCAAAGGCATAGGCTTAACCCACTGAGCCAGCCTGGTGCACCTCAAATAGAGGTTTAAGTTGGATGTGGAAATCTAGACAGGGGAGTGTTAATTGTCTTAAAGTGTTGAAAATATTAACCAATAAATAGTCTTATTGGAAGAAGGTAGGCAGAACTGGGGGCAATACTTAAGGCTGGATACAGAAGAGCTTCCTAAGGGTTTGTGAATGATAATTCCTTTCCTTTTATCAGCAAAAAATTCAAGTTCAGTGACCAGGTTTTTTGCCGGGGAGAAGTGAGCAGTACGGCTAGCTTAGAAGTGTGTAAACCTGGTGATTCACAGACCTGTACCCCTGGGCATAAAAATATATGTTTATAAAAAATAAAAAATTTAAAAAAAAAAAATAAAAAAAATAAAAAATTTAAAAAATTTAAGAAAATCAAATCTCAAATTCTACATGCCTCCCACCTTGATCTCGTTTACTCTCTTAACAGTGAAGCCATTTTCAATAAATGCAAAGATGCAGATGCTGCCCAAGTAACCTTGTTAACATTGAGGGGACTCTTATCTACTAGGAATCTGTGTGTTTTGCCCCAAAATTGGAAACAAGGAACGCTTTAGTAAAAATGCTGGAAATCAGACATGAAACATAATCCTGTTAGATAAATATGACTAGGAAATTGGATCATTACATTTTTTCAAAAGGTTAACTTTTTTCTTTCTCAAACTTCCTTTCTCCAACTTTCCACCCCCCACCCCCACAAAATGTGGGTGAACATCCCTTTCTGGTTTATGTTCCAATTTCACATGGCTGCCCCTAGGAGGGGTCTGTTAATCTGCAACCCCCAAAATAAGGGATTATTATGGAAACAAGGTGCAGTATTTCAAGCATCATGCGACAATAAAAGTAACAGGATAATGATTTTCTTTCTCAGTTCAGATATCAGAGGCCCAAGTATTGATTGCCTGTTTCTTTTGCCTCCTGTCGTCTGATGAAACTACACTTTTGACACAGAGTCACAATAAAATGTGCCCTTTCCAGTATGAGATCTCTGTAAATGTCATTCACACGGTCATTGTTTCCTAATTCTCTGTGTTTTCATCAGAGTAGCACAGAAGCCTCTCACTGACAGAGAGAGAGCAAGCAATGTTTAGATTCAGGATTCTCCAGAACACACAAGCTCCATTATTTAGCTAAGAACAAGTAACATTCTAAAAGTAGGACAGATTTTCATAAGTGACTATGGCATTACTCTTATGAGGACTGTCTGAGCAATGAAGACTTAGATAAGAGGAGGTTTCACGAAATGTTTCCGGGAACATTCATCTTGGGTTTGGCAAGGAAAGAGAGGTCATAATATCAGCATGAATGTTAGCACTCACGGATGCAAAAGGGTCAGTTGGTGGCAGGAGCTGAAACCAGGCTGGAGACCCAGAGGTAACGGACGGTTCCCTGAGCCCGACACATCCCCCCTGACCTGGACCACTCCTGCTGTCTCAGCTCCAGGTCTCTGATCCCAGCTGCCAGCAAATGATTTGTGATTTTGTTTAAGGATAGCTATTGGCGGTAACCTCGCTTGAGGCCACCAAACTCATTTCACTTGTGCCCTGCACCAAATCTGATCCCAAAGGTACAGGGCTTGTGTATTAACACAATGTGACACTTATTACCTTCCTCCTCTTCTGTGAAATCAGTTTATCTAAAAATATCTCATCTGAAAGACCTGCAAAAGCAAGCCACACACAAAGCATTCACTAATGTCGTGATGAATGTAATCAGTGCACCTATGGCTTTTCAAGATGCTCCCGAGCTGTGACCTTCCGTTTCACATAATGTAGCCTTTTTATTTATTTCCAATAGCTTTCCAATCAGTCAGGGCCGGCGTCCTTTTTCTAACCTCAGATCATGGTCTAATAATCAGTTTTGGTGCTTTTATTGGCCTCCAAGGTAGTTTGAGCTGTTAAAATCTTTCTTTAACAAGTTTCCCTTTGATAAGGATGCTTCAGTAGGCTCCCTATCTCTCTTACCTTTGCCTAACCTTTTCCAGACAGACGCAAAATCACGGGTGGCACAAACCCCAACAATATCACCTAACCTTGACATTAAAACTCATTTCAATGCAGCATCACCAAAATTTCTAAAACTTCCTATTCATGTTATGTCCCGAAGAGAAAGCACAGAATCTGTGTGGATAACTCCATCCTTTTGCGTTTTATGAAAAATTGAAATGGACCAGTATTATGAGGATAGCCTTCTTCCCACTGCTAGCTGGTTGACTTGTCTTTAGGGGATGAAATACAGGAAAGAGAATCAATATTTTATTTGTGTTCTCCATTTTGTTTCTATGTGTCTCAGTCTCTACCTCTCTGGCCCGGTTCATATCCCAGAGGGATGAAGCTGGCCAGTTGTGGTTTTTATCTGGCACTTCTACTACCATTCCAGTCTTGAGAACAGTCCTACTAGAAATGTCCAGAAACTTCTCTTTTGTTCATGTTTGCATCAGCCTGTCTGAGAGGCAGAGTCATCTGGAAGGCCACTAAGAGAATAGGCCTTCATCTCTTTTCTTTTCCTCTACTTCCTTTCTGTCGTTTGTACCTAACAGAAAGGTAACTGATTTAAGGGGTCTGAAAATGGTTTGGGTAGATCATAAAGAAAAAAGATGAAACCAGGGCCCCTGGGTGGCTCAGTGGGTTAAGCCGCTGCCTTCGGCTCAGGTCATGATCTCAGGGTCCTGGGATCGAGTCCCGCATCGGGCTCTCTGCTCAGCAGGGAGCCTGCTTCCCTCTCTCTCTCTCTGCCTGCCTCTCCATCTACTTGTGATTTCTCTCTGTCAAATAAATAAATAAAATCTTTAAAAAAAAAAAAAAAGATGAAACCAGCGAGAAGTCAATACTACACACCCTTCTCAAACTTGGCAGACACATTTAAGTTCTGAAGTATTTCAGGTAAAGAAATAAAATGTGTGATAAAAGGAAGGCTACCTGAGATAAATTGACTTTAGACCCTACCCTCCCTTTCCACTCTCACCATATAGTGCTGAAAATGGAATTTCTGCCTGCGGTATTAGGAGAGTTTTCAAGATTTAAATTTCCAAGAAAGTTTTAAATTTGATACATAAAATATTTGCCCATTTGTCAAGTAAAGTAAATGTATTTTAGAGGATGTCTGACAAAAGAAAGGTCCAAGTTTTCTATCATAAAAAATATTTTATAGGATCAAGGACTCATGGAGAGTCCACATGGAATATACATCAGTTTCCCCTGATCTCTGAAAATTTGCTTTATGCCAGTTTGCTTTTATGAAAGACCTACATTATAGCTGGTTTTGTTTTTGTTTTTTGTTTTTTGTTTTTTACTTTTTGAAGATTTTATTTATTTATTTGACAGAGAGAGACACAGTGAGAGAGGGAACAAGCAGGGGGAGTTCCGGGGGAGGGAGAGGCAGACTTCCCGTTGAGCAGGGAGCCCAACTCAGGGCTCAATCCCAGGACCTTGAGATCATGACTTGAGCCGAAGGCAGACGCTTAACGACTTAGCCACCCAGGCGCCCTATACCTGGTTTTTATAATGGAAAAAAATATGGAAAAGATTTTCACTTCTACAAAATGGTAATTGTTTCATTGCTTTATTACACCATTTCAGCTTACAAAAGGTTTCATAAGGAACACTACTTTGGGATAGCAGGGTGGGACAGCAGTTCTTAAGACTTATCAGAAATTGGGGTGCCTGGTGCCTGGGTGGCATAGGAGATTAAGCATCCGACTCTTGGTTTCAGCTCAGGTCGTGCTCTCAGGGTCCTGAGATCGAGCACCGTGTCAGGCTCAGTGCTCAGTGTGGAGTCTGGTTGAGGTTCTCTCTCCCTCTCCCTCTGCCCCTTCCACTTGTGTGCTCTCTCTCTCTCAAAAATAATAATAATAACAAAGACATCGGAATTGTGTCAGATGTTATTGATATTTTATCAACAAGGAAGATAAGCAGTGGCTTTGCTGTTATCATACAAAATATATCAGTGGGACCTTGTCAAGATAGAACCAAAGTCATAAACTCTCTCTTTAGGAGTTTTACCCATACACCGTATTACTTCCTATAACTCAAGCAAAATCAAGTTGTTGCTGGCACCATTTTCCTAAGAGTGTCAAAGACCGAACTGATTCCTTTTTGAGAAATGTCAAGAGTTATCCGACCACTGAAAGGTTGACAGAACACAGACTGCCCAGGAACACACGTGCCTGACAGGTTGCTAAGGGCCACTCTGCAGATTTCCTCTCTGTGGCAGTGACGTGAACCCAGCAGCTTCAAATAAGGCCATTTCAGGGAAGAGGGCACCCTGAGCCCTTCAGGCACCCCTCAGAGAGCAGCACAGAGGCCAGAGATGGAATCCACAAAGCAGTATTCCGAGAATCAGTTGTTTCAAGTGCAGAGAAACAGATGTGGGGGTGAAGGGCCGTGGTGAGGACTGGGGAGGCCCGGGGCTCTCCTGAGAGGCAAGCCTGCCCCGTGGGCACTCAGCCTCTCCACCGTGGAAGGAAAGAAGGAGGACCGTCTCCATCAGGATCAGGGAACGCTGGTGGGGCTGGGGCCACCTCGAGCTAAACCCTGATCTCATACTGCTTCCCTGTGGAGAATTCTCAGAACTGCAGCCTCCCTGTGCGGGCCCCTGCCGGTCACACCCACCCCGCGCCATGTCTGGCCTGGGCTTGCTGTGGATCCCAGAGCCATAAAAAAAATAATAAAAATTAGAACTTGCTGCTGTTAAGACCCCAGCAAAAAGAATGAAAAAGCCATAACAGTCACGTCCTGAGCCTAGAGGTATATCGGACAGGCCAACATCCCCACCTTTCCCTTTTCACACCTTTTAAAAACCCAAAGCCTCTCTCTGCCCAGTGATGTTTCTCCAGCTCTGCTTTCACAGACCTGTCTTCTGACTTGCACCCCTGGAAGTTCCAAATAAACTGTTAAAATTGCCCGCTCTTTCTCTGAATTCTTTTCCACAAGAACAAAATCCCAGTGCTCTGGCCCCCACGGAGGTTCCCACATTCATCTTTCTAGGACAACTATGACCACTCCCTGCTGACCCCCAGTACCCACCCAGAGGTGTTTCGGGGAGAGACACAGACTTTAATTAAAAAAGATATTCTTACCTCCAGCTACCCTTCTTTGTAGGACTTGAGGGCACTAAATCACCTTTCAGGGTATAGATCAGCCTACTACTTCATTCTGACATAAAAACAGCATTATAGGTACA
Organism: Mustela lutreola; assembly: GCF_030435805.1. Taxonomy (NCBI): domain Eukaryota; kingdom Metazoa; phylum Chordata; class Mammalia; order Carnivora; family Mustelidae; genus Mustela; species Mustela lutreola. The sequence continues at coordinate 23,815,584 of NC_081304.1, read as the reverse complement.
CTGTAGTCAGTACGGTTGTCCCATTACCCCCGTTTCTCTACATTTCAGGAATGAGGGAAACGTTTGCTCAGATGAAGAGATAATTAGTAAAACCGTCAGAAGCTAACGCAAAGCTATAATGATCAAATTTTGATACTTTCACGGAGAAGTTGAAGAAAAGGGCAATAAATCCTTTGGGCTGGTCAGTGGTATTTTCCAGGGAATATCTGAATCAGAAAGTAGAAAGGAAGTTGATGATAGGATTCACATTCCACAGAGAACCTGTGACCCCTTCTCTTCCTCTCCTCTCCACCCCTGCCGAAGGCTCAGGGTTGAAGAGGACAAACCATCAGCAGAGGGTAACTTATGATGAGAAATGAAAATATTTGGATTAGCCATAATACCAAGCCAGTGATATTTACAAATTATTAAACTGCCATCCACACATCAAACACTTTTTCTTTTATGAAATGCTAAGCTGTTCTTTCCGTCTGTTTCAAATTGTCAGGTCCATTATTTGATGTTCCTCTTTGTTTGTTTATCTTAATTAAGATGTTGAATCAATCATTTTTACTTTCTCTCACGAAGAGCAGCAGCCGGCTCAGTCGGGACGAGGGCCAGCCACCCCCGAGTGCCGCACAGGTGCGGAGTCTCGTGTGTTCACAGAGGGATAAAAAACACATTTGTTCTCCCGCTTGTGTGGACAGACTGGCAGGTTTTTGATAAGAGTGGAGGGAGGTCTTCCTGTGGTGAGAAATGACATTGCTATCTACAACAGGTAACAGCAGTGGCAAATCTTATTCCTGTTTTGGACATGATTTTCCTCCGCATCCTCATGGCAACTCACCACCAGTGGGAAATCGGAGACAGAATGTGGTGTCCTGGACCCAGTAGGAAGCAGGGAATGAAGGGCTCTGGACCCTAGCCTATGAACAGGACAACTGTTCTCTTTCCTCCAGCTTTCTTTTTACATTCCCGATGGGGCAGTTCGGTCTCCATGCTTCTGGGTCATAGTCTCCTATGACTTATTGTTGGAGGGACCATTTCATATCCAAAATACTTTGTGTGCCTTTTTATATGGATATCCTTCTGGCCCATCAATTATGTAGAAGGGCCTTGGCAGAGTTCTTCCAAGAGTACAGCTTAATTCTGCGGAGACACCCACTCTTTCCTACTCAATTCCCCTTTTGAGAAGCATGCTTTCTTTCAGAACAGCTAGCCAGGGATAAAGCAGCCATCAGCTAGTCATGGCACAAAATTTCACTCTGTACACCAGTCAGCCTATCTAGGGATAAAACCTGTGACCTTGGTCTGGTTAGCTCCATGCCCCACCTAGTTGAGCTAACTGGCCATGCAATCCCATCAGCTTGTATGAAAGGAAACAAGTCTATCGGACGATTTGGGGAGATCAGAAGGGAAACGAAGCAGCACTTTGCTTTTAACACCATCCGAGTCAATGAAATAATCCAAACACGGCCATAGAGCTAAACATTTTAGATTGCATGCTTCTAGACCAGCATGGTTCTGGTTGCACTTGGAGTCCTTGATTTGGGGGGAAATACACGTTTTCACTGATCAGGATCTTTCTAAGCATCTCCAAGCAGAATCTGTATGTGAAATTGGCATTAGTAGTTCTTCCTAGTTAGCACTGTGTGTCCTAGAAGCTAGTGAGGAAATCGATGGTCTAAAATGCTATTCTGCTCCTGACAGATGACAGAAGTTGACTCCAGGGACTTGGGCAAGAAGGACCACATTCCAGCCCTTCATTAGGCAAGAAGTGGATTTTTGAATCACATAATTCCAAGAGGAAACATAAGCCTTCAAAAGACAAACCAGGCACTTCATTTATTTGAGGCCTCTGTTATGACTCCTGGGCCACAGATAAGTACTTTCAACAAATTCTCACTCTTCATTAGTGGAAAACACGTTCTTCTAATCCTCACGAATTACCCAACACCTGGAAGGAAGCAGACTTCTCTCACCACACTCATTTGCTTTCCTTCCGGTGGGATAGCCTAGGTTCATAAGGTGGCCACCGGTACTGGTTGAACTGTATGCACAATTCCCAGTGCGGCCGTCACTGCCCTGTATCCCTTCTCCCCCTCTTCTGCATTTCTGGATGGGCTCATGGCTGCCCGGAACAACTCCCAGCCCCCTTACTTTCCTGGTGTCTAGATTTGGCCAGTGTAATGTGAAAGGGATGTGTCAACGTCTAGGGTTCCACAAACGTGTCCCTACTGGGGAGGGCAGGGTGGTGCTCTCTTCCTTGTCCCCTTCTCTCCTTCCTGTTGGCTGGAGCTGGATCCAGCTTGGACCGTGAGGCAGAAATCACACACTAAAGGTGTTGGATCTTGATGGGGCCAGAGCATGTGGAGTGCCCCCCCATCTCCAGACTGCCTCCGTCCAGTCTCAGGATACATGAGAGACACTAACTTCTATGGATTCATGTCATTTCTTCACATTTTGATGATAATGCTCTGGAGTAATTCACCAAAATTGTGCCATGGACAAGTTGTCCTGGTTCTCTTCCAGGTCACCTTTGGTTACTTTGTTCTGAGGACAGCTCTCCAGTCTCTTACCAGCTGTTCTGGTACTCAGTGTCCAGCCCCCCCCCCCCAATCTGGGGACCAACCTCACCAAGGCATACCCGCAAGCTGTTAGGCGGACAAGGGCCTAACGTACAAATTCATGCTGAGGCTGTGGTTTTCAGCCCTGGCTGAACATCAGGACCCTCCGTAGAGCCTTGTAAAAATAAACATTGCCTGGGCCCTACTTCCAGACGATGCTGATTCAGCATATCTCGGACGAGCTCAGATAGCTACATCTTTTGAAAGGTTGGCAGGTGATTCTGATGTGCAGCTGCGGTTAAGAACCACTGCTCCAAGGTGCTAATGACGGATAATGGCATAAGGCAGTGTCGTCAGCCGCACACACTTCATGGATAAGTCACTGCTGGACCGACTTCTGTCCGCTATTATCTCTGCTCCATGGCCTACTGCAGGGTTACAGATGGCCGGGCCTCCTCCCTGCAGGAGCTGGGACTTTGCGCCTCCTTCTTCCGACAATCCTCGATGCATCCGTTTGCTAGCACACGGTGAACGAGGATGCCTCCTTAATGTGCCACCTCTCCCAGAGGCATTTGTATTTCAACGGAGAATCGTGCTTTAATCTCAGGGAACGGGCACCTCACGGTGCAACGTCAGGAATTCAGGAAGTCTGCTGAGATGTCTTGGAAGAGGGACCTTTCTCCAGTTCCCTGAAACATGTCCTAGTTAAGCAGCACCAATTCTACTTGGTGAGACTCTCCCCGCCCCCCCAAAAAAAAAAAATTTTTTTTTTCTTCAATCACTGAGCAGAAGATTAGGCTTCTGGGGAAAAGTAGAACCTTCCTTCTTCATTTTTTCTCATATTGTGTTTGGAATCCCTCCCTTCAGCCCTCACACTTTCTCTTGCCCCCTTGAGGAGTAGCGCCATTCATCCCTAGTTCAGCCACACAGTTAGATGGCAAGAGAGCACGTGTTAAAAGAGCACATTGCACCATTCTGAATATCCTTTCATGCCTGGAATATGATCTTGAAACATGGAGCAGAGGGTCATTTAGAGATTGGTTCTCTATTACAGCAGAGACACACAGGCGTATCAATATTTTCATACATCTGGCCATCTCTTACAAACCTGGCGTAATTAAGATTCTACAGTGTCTTAGGCAATCCTTAATAATTCACTGGCTTGGGGTGCCTGGGTGGCTCAGTGTTTAAAGCCTTTGCCTTCAGCTCAGGTTGTGATCCTGGGGTTCTGGGATCGAGCCCCACATCGGGCTCTCTGCTTGGCGGGGAGCCTGCCTCCCCTCCTCTCTCTGCCTGCCTCTCTGCCTACTTGTGATCTCTGTCTGCCAGATAAATAAATAAAATATTTTTTTAAAGATTTTATTTATTTATCTGACAGATCACAAGTAGGCGGGGGTGGGGGGGCAGACTCCCTGCTGAGCAGACAGCCCGACATGAAGCTTGATCCCAGGACCTTGAGATCATGACCTGAGCCGAAGGCAGAGGCTTCAACCCACTGAGCCACCCAGGCACCCCAATAAATAAAATATTTTTAAAAAATAATTCTCTGGCTTCTCTTCTAAGCTGTTTAAACTATTTCATTTTACTTTTATCCTCTCATTCCAGATCCTATAAATACCTACCTCATCAGGCTGTTATAAAAATCAAACCAAATAAGAGGTTTGAGAGTGCTCTAAAAATTGTAAGTCTCTATATAAACACATATTCGTGTTTCTGTGATAGGGAATATATCCTTTGCGTAGCTGTGCTTCAAGTCTTTCATGGAGAGAAGACGACGAGGAGCTAGAAATGGGGCCCTGGCACCCAGACATTTTATTCATCAATTCTAATTATTAGCACACTTTCTCTGCTAAATAGGATAAAAGAAAACACTTTTGTCTTTCCCCATCACGAAAATGTCTTGAATTGTCCATGGAGTTTTTTGTTTTTTTTTTTAACAATCACAAATTTATTATCTTGGAAATAAGGATGTGTAATGAGGGTGCTCTCACACCTTCGTTGGTGTAAACTGTTCTCAGAGAACCCGCAGAGAGATCATATATATAAACAGGACCAATGGGCTAAGAGCAACCACCACTAATTGTTTATTTTCTTTCCAAAGTGGCAAGAAGTTGCTGGCGTTTCATACTTCATTTTATACACAAATTGAGGTCCTGGGGGAGAGTATCCTTCATGTGAACAGCTCTCCCAGTTACAGGAGAAAACTGAGTAACAATAAAAGCCTAAGGGACATCATTTAATATTTCCAACATTTCACATGAGCTTCTGACACTCAGGTCTTCAAGGGGAAAGCTGATTTATACCTCCAGTCCTTAGACAATGTAAAGGTGAGGTCAGGCATAGGCATCCTTCATCCCTTTACCCAGTGCTCACAGGTCCCTTGGGCAAGGTGGAATCAAAGCATTTCAAATGGTAGAGGTCACAGGAGTGACACTGTAAGAGGTAAGAGAGCACAGCCTCCTTCCTCTATCAATGGGTCTGATGCCCATATATCTTCATATTGCCGCTGTTCCCACTTGAAAAATTACACGCAGTCAGTTTTACTTTTCCTTCCCTTCCTACTCTTAAAACAGGATTTCCACCTCCAATCGAAAGTATAATTTATGTCAAGAATGATGATGATGTGTTTCTGATTATTTTTTAAAAAGGTGAAACCTTTAACATAAATGCAGGACAACAGGTGTTTTGTTCTATGGCCTTGTACCTTTCCAACCCTATAAATTAAAATCATGTCTGCACTCTGTGCCTTTGCAGTGCTCTCAAGTTGTCTTTCTGGGACATCCTGGGAATTCTCTGCTCCCTGGCACAAGGCCTCCCACATGGTAGTTTCCGAATAGATTTTCCCTGATGTGATTTCACCTGCAGGTACTTTATTCAACGCTGGCTATGCCCAATGATACAACAGTACTCTGTAAACTGCAGCCAAGTTCATAACCTGGGCATCTGACCCCAAAATTCATAATGGGATTGCATACCCTTTGTTACTTGTGAAGTAAAACAAATCTCCAATGGAAAAAGGCAGCTGTTTCTGTGGGTTCCTTCCAATGCAGGAAAAGCTTAAGCAGAATCAGACCTGTGCTACAAACAAAGCACAATATTAGAGCTGCAAATGAGTCCTGAAATTGCATAAAGACCACAGATTATTAAAATACTCGTCAAATGATACCTAATTCAAACATGGTTTTGTGTTAAGTGTTTTCAATCAAATTGTTTCACATTGTTCTACACTGATTTCTTCTTTCTTTTCTGGATTCCTCTGACATGCACCCTTCATATCAAGCTTGAGAATTTTGTGTATTTGGCCACCCATAATGTTTTTTAAAAATCAAATACTGGGGGTGCCTGGGTGGCTCAATGGGTTAAGCCTTTGCCTTCAGCTAAGGTCATGGTCTCAGGGTCCTGGGATTGAGCCCTGCATTGGGCTCTCTGCTCAGCGGGGACCCTGCTTCCCCCTCTCTCTCTCTGCCTGCCTCTCTGTCAAATAAATAAATAAAATCTTAAAAAAATCAAACACTGTAGGACTACAAGCAGTCAGCCCTTCCCAATCCTGGAGTACTGCTCTCCAGAGGCAAACCCTTTCAATTCTTTCATCAATTATGGTGTGTACTTCCACATTTCTAAATATTATTATACAGCTCTTTTTGATTTATCAATTTCAGGCATTATCTATTGAGTTCATATCATGCATGGCAGAGGAGGATCTAACATTCTTATCTCACCCCAACCTTCAAACCTCCTCCCTTCCTCTTCCCAACATGATTATACCATCATTTTTAGTTAGTTTGGTTTTAGGGCTTACATGATTTTAATACATGATTTTAATGTAGATTTTATTTATTGCCAGCCCTTATGACTGTTCTGGAGGCCCAGGGCACAGCTGTCACCCTGGGACTTCCCTTTGTCTCTCCTTTGTCCGAGTCTCACCTGATCTACCGTCCCCTTCTTTCTTGCTGGACTCCCTTTTTTTGGTGGAGCGCAGCCTCTGGTGGCAGCCGGCAAAAGGCTGCCTAGGAGGCAGATTTCTTGTAACCAGGCATCTCTGAAAACCTCTTTATTCTACCTTCACACTTGATTGACAGTTTGGGTGTAAGAACACTGATGGAACTCATTTCACCTTAGACTTTGGATTGTTTTGCTTCATGGACTTTCAGCTTCTAGTATTGTTGTGGAGACGCTCAATGCCATTCTGATTCTTCATTCTTTATATTCAACCTGTTTTCCCTCCTGATTCAGAAGCTTTTACAAAAATTTCACAATGACTATCAAGGTATGAGTCTCTCTTCCATTCGTATTCTGGGAGCATGGAGGACCCTTTCGATTGGAAGACTCACATTCTTCATTTTGAGAAACTCCATCATTTCTTTCCCTTTATTTTCTATGTTCTAATATTTTTAGTTCTTCTGTTTCCCTTGATCTTTTTGCCCAGTTTCTTTAAGATTTCTTCAATTCTATCTCCTGACTCATCTATTGTTTGTTGTGATATATTTAATTTCTGACTCTCCTCTCTTGCTGTCTGATCACTCTCTGTTCCTTTCTAATCATCTCATAGATGTAATGTCTCCTCATCCCTCTGGGAAGATTAAGGATGGCTTTTTTGTTTGTTTGCTTCGGTTTTTCGTTTTCTTTTCTGCATCCTACGTTAGCTCTCTTTCCTGAGTTCCTTTTTATCTGTTACATGTGTTGCTCTTTGTCTTGCATGTTGGAAGCTTTTCTGCAAAGTCTGGTGATCCTTAGATCCTACTTATATTTAAAAGTGGGGCACCAAGTGCAGATCGAAACTTCTGTGTGGGGGTGCCTGGGTGGCTCAGTGGGTTAAGGCCCCTGTCTTCAGCTCAAGTCATGATCTCAAGGTCCTGGGATCGAGCCCTGCATCGAGCTCTCTGCTCAGCAAGGAGCCTGCTTCCCCCACCACCCGCCTGCCTCTCTGCCTACTTGTGATCTCTCTCTCTGTCAAAAAAATAAATAAAATCTTAAAAAGAAAGAAAGAAATTTCTGCATGCCAAGGTGGAACATATCAACTGCTGGGCCTCACTTTAGAAAGCCTGAAGTTGGGGTGCCTGGGTGGCTCAGTGGGTTAAACCGCTGCCTTTGGCTCAGGTCATGATCTCAGGGTCCTGGGATCAAGTCCCGCATCGGGCTCTCTGCTCGGCAGGGAGCCTGCTTCCTCCTCTCTCTCTCTCTATGCCTGCCTCTCTGCCTACTTGTGATCTCTCTCTGTCAAATAAATAAATAAAATCTTTAAAAAAAAAAAAAAGAAAAGAAAAAAAAGAAAGCCTGAAGTTGAGAGTGATGAGGGGACCCAACCATTTTTGCTTGAGGTCTCCCAAACATCTATAGCTATAGGTCTCTACTCTGAGGTCTTTCATTTTTCCAGAGAAAGATCCATGAATCTCCCAATGGTGCCATTATATACCTACTTAGCAGGGCTTTGGGAACTGAGCAGTGAAAGGAAACTAGGGACCTCAGTGTTCAGGACTTGGGCTATTACTTAATAGTCCACGTGTTTTCAGGATGGCTTCTTACTCTCACCGAACTATCTTCCGCAAGCTTTGGGACCTCCCTGGTCTCATTTCCCCACAGCAACTAAACCCCCTGTGCCAGGCTTACCTGACTATGGGAACAAAAGGGTGATATCATGCTGGAGTCAGAAAACTCTTTTTCTCTTCTCAACTCTACAACAAATTAGTCACCTTGCCGTGGGTCATGTCACATCATGCCACTGTTGAGTGAGTCACCTAATGACATCATTGGGTGAGTCACAGCATCTAGCTGGTGGGGCTTTAGTTTCCCCATCGGTAAAACGAGCAGCAAAGTCATTTGCTCCATCACCACTGGAGAGCCCTGTGACCTCTCCAGTGGTCATATGGGCTATGACCACATTAGGGTGCCTTACGGAGATGCTAACATATGTAATGAAATAAGATGTGGAAGAGTTCCCTTAAGTATTGCTGCCTGCTCAAATTATGCTGCTTTAGGACAGCTGGTCTTACTTCCAGAAATTTGGCTTGGGTATCATAGGATATGCTGCTCGGATTCTGTATCCAGACCCCTTCCTACATTCCACATAGTTTAGCCCATGAGAGGCCCAGCAAGTCCACTCAGTGGGCGAAGCTTGACATCCCTGTGAACCTCGGACAGGGAGGTCATCCAGGCACCTGCCTTTTGGGGAATGCCAAAGACCATGTCCCGACAACTCCCAGGCTCCTCTGGCAATACTGATACCATAGAGGCTTAGCAGAGTTGGTCCTAAAAACCCTGAAATCTGAATAGAGAAATCTAGAATTAAAGTATTCTTCATCTCAAAAAAAATTATTCATCTTGACTTTATGTTATAGTTGTGACTATAACGTGATTTATGATGCAAATGTGTAGGGGGGGGGGGAAAGTACAGGATTTGGAGCTTAAAAACAAAACTGAAACCAGTTTGTGTCTTGACCCTTCTTTCCAGCCTTTGTGAGAAAGTCACTTACTCTCCCTAAGCCTTATTTTCAGCCTCAGAACTCTAGACTGGTAAGGCCTTTCTGTCTGTATCAGAATCAAAGAGGTGCCATAAAGGAAACCATTTAACAAACACTAATTAAAGTGCTATCCAAACATAAAATGTTACTATTATCATTGTTGCCACTGTAACTATTTGGTCCAGGAAGCCTGAATTTCATGCTGCCCCTCCTGTCTGTACCACATAGGCAATTCCACAGTTAGAGTTGGCTCTCCAAAAAGACACTTTCGTTCTTTTCTTCCTGGAAAACAAATGAGTCTGTAACCAATGTACCCTAGCCATCCAATATGTGCAGCCTCTTTTGTTCATGAACAACCTTAAGGTAATAAACTGGCATGCCCCTGTGACAGAGAAGAATGTTGGAAGGAAATGGGTTTCCATCTGAGGCTTCTAAGGTGCTAAACCAAACAATAACAAGGGAAAAATTATTCAGCTAAACGCACCTGACGTGCCTTGGCATCCAATATGCCACCCTCCTCACCAGGCAGTATTACTTATATGCCTGCTTCTGAGAAGGGCTGCTCGGAAGAGCTACTCTGCTTTTAACAGACATACATTTTAGGGACTTTTAAATAAACTTATATAGCAACACCGAGCTGCATGTCTTCTAAACTTTGCTTTTTCATCCGTCTGTACCAAGCACCGTGAAGCAAAATGGATGTGCCTTCAGCTTTCTACAGTCCTGGAAAATGAACCAGTCCACTTAACAATAAATGGTGGTTGGTTCAAACACACATGACTGGTCTAGTGAGGAAGAAAAGAAAGTTGAGCTTAATGAAGTCCAGTGTCTGTGTCCCTGTGCATGGACAGGAAAGGACGAGTGTTTTATAACTGTTTATTGGAGTTAATGGTAATAAATTCCTCACTTGTGATGCATTAACTTTAATGTTTTCATTACTTGGTGATTTAGGTTTTCCCTTTTCACATTGTAAATCATGTTGTCCCAGTAGCAGAGCAGGTCGAGTGCTTGCCGTAATGTTCATAATGCTCAGTGGGGAAAGGAATGTTCTCCTTCTCTCTCCAGCACAGTCTGACAAAAGACACTTTGCGTCATCCCTATTTGCTACTTTCTAAATAAGCCATAAAGACGGACAGACCCCATGCATCTGACAGCAGCCTAGCTGGACAGAGTCTAGCTTAGATCCAGGGCAGGACAGGTCTCTGTAGTAACTTTCCACATGTATTTGGTACTGAAGGTTCCTTTTTTTGTTTTCTTTTTTTTTTCACCCTCTCTCTCTGTTTGCTGAGTGTGAGCCCTTAGTTAATGAGCTGTGCAAATAGATATTGAGATTTAGTGTTTTTATTTTGCAATTACAGACTTGGTGATTTGGTTGGAAACTTTTGGGTCTAGAAACATCACCCTCATTTTCCCCTCTCTAATTTTTTCCCTCACAAAGTTCGACTTACTTCAAACTTGCTTGAGTTTTATCAAATGAATCAGAAGACTCAAAAGAGATTTTAAGCCTCAGATGTGTAACTTAAAAGAAAAGGGGGCGATTTTTGCCCTAAAGGTTCCTTAGTACAGTCATCCTTTTTCTGTCTGTTCTCATACTGCTGCCCATAGATACCCAGAGAGCTAGCTGGGAGTGTGATCTGGCTTGGGAAGGACGCTTTGTCCAGTAGATGATACACACCAGGTCAAAGCCACAATGCTAAGATCATTGCATTCCCATCAAGTTCTTCCTGATGGGGTGTGAGAGTTCTCATTAGATCACCCACCCTGAAATACCCCCAGAGAATCACGATAATTAGTTCCTGAGTCTTCTTTTTTATTTTCTGCTTTGTTTGCTTTAAAAGTTTTCTCGATGCAGCGCTCTGATGATATCCAAATGTCTAACTAGAGACACACGAAGAAGGCAAAATCATTATCATTTGATTTCTCTTTGAAATCTTCTGATTCAGAGAGTAACTAAAATAGAGACCCTGGGATTCGGGTACACTAATCCCCACATAGCTCTCACTGTCAGCTGCATTAAATGCTCAGGCACACATAGGATGTCTGCATATAGGATGCTGAACAGATGTGCCTGCGGAAGTTCAAAGAGGAAAAATACCGCTTTTTCAGGGAAACAAGAGAATAAGACTAGGGAAGTACTATCAGAAGAGGTCAAGTTCTCAGCCACTCAAGGTCTGTAGCTCAGAAGTGGCTTTCAACAGCTATTTCTGAAAAGTATTTGGTTATCCGTTTAAGTTTTGGGAGTTTGGGCTCAGTCCTTCATCCATTTATGGCTTCCTCTGGATTCCACTGATGCTCTCCTGAAGATGGATAAGAGCTGAGGTGAAGACAGCTGGTATCTCAACACGGCTGTGAAATAGGCTCAGAAATGTAATTCCCTCCAGTTGAGGTTCATGGCATTTTTTCTAATTTTCCCCCCAGGCTCTCTTTGCCCCTCTTCCTATCATTTTTAGTCCCGTTACTCATCCTGGCTTCTGCACTGCCCACTTCCTCCTTGTTCTCTTGGTTAAAGCTTCTTCTCCCCTCCCCCCCCTTTTTTTTCTTATTTCATGTTACCAATCTTAATATTAAAATTATAAATATACAGCAGAACAGAAGTTACCATTTGTGGCTTAGGTGGAAATGATTTAGCCACCAAATATTCATTCCCATATTGCCTTCTTAGACCACAAGTCCCATTAGGCGTGGTTTCAGTTCAGCTTAACAAATACTTATCGGGCACCTACTGTGTGTGCTAGGCCCCAGGGGATACAGGGAAAACTAATGAATAATGATTCTATTGCCCTTGAAAGGGACCATAGTTTCCACCAGCAGCTGTTCTTCAGGCTTCAAGAAATTAAATAATTAGCACCAAACTCCTTAGCCTTTACTGTGGAATATTTTAGGGAAGGATCGTTCTTAATCCCACATCAGTTCAACAGTTACTTCAAGTACACCCTAGCCCTGATGGCTCTCAGCTGTCGGCGTGTCCCAGTTGCTGCTCAGTCTTCTTACTCTCCTTACCGAGACAACTGCGGTGCAAACACTGCCCGTCCCACTAGGTGCACAGCTGTACTGGTCTCTTCTCGTTCCCCCATTTCGATCTAGGTGCTATGATGTCTGTTCACTGAGTTTAGTCCTCAGTTCATGTCTCTTCTATGAGTGCAAGATCTACTTTTACCCTCTCTTCGCTTTCTAGACCATCCTCCCTCCCTACTGCCTTCTACCTAGACCCACAGCTACATTCCTTTTCCCAGAGGTGGCCCTTTTCCATTTCCTTGTTCATAGTAGCTCTACCTAGTAACTAAGGTCTTACATAAACCTAAGTGAAGAGGCAAGACTAGAGAGTATTGGAGAAAAGTTTCAGGGCCTCTGGGAACCCTATAGAAAATATAAGAACACCCTATAGAAAATTGTATTAGAGCACAGGAGAAGGAGTATATAATTCTACAGAAGGAAAATCAGAAGGAAAATAGATTCAGAGAAGATGTGACATTTGAATGGAGTCTTAAAGAAGCATGCCCTACTTGGAAAATGGAGAGACAGGAGGAGGAACTCCCAAGCAGGAAACATGGATGAGCAAAGCTCTGCGATATGAAGTACATGGCATGTTCCAGAGGCAGTCTGTTCCTTACTGTTGCTGGAGTATCAGGAGGTATGGGGGCTGGAAGAAAATGAAACTGGAAAGTAGCTGTGACCAAAGTATTTTATTTATTTTTTTTTTTTATTTTTTCCATAAGGTTTCTGTTAAGGCTAGAGAGCTTGAGTTTCATCCTCTAAGTAATTGGGAACTATTAAAAGCTTTAAGCAGGAATGTGACATGACCACATCTATGTTTCAGAAAAGTGATTTCTGGTTACAATATGGTAGACAGGAGGAAAGTAAACCAAATAAAAAAAAAAGTGATTCCAAACCCCTAAAAAAGTAATTCCAAAACCAGGCAAGTCTCTTTTCTTTTGCTTTCCTTTTCTCCGTGTTCCTATCACAGTCCAATGGAGTAGTAAATGAATAGATTTGGAAATTATATTTTATCATTCATTTTAGAGAAATGCCTTCGAGTAACACATCTATAATGGTGATCTGCCGCAGGACAAGGAGGGAATACAGTGATCCTTCAACGTTTGTAAACAGACAATGCAGCATTTTACATCCTCTCCACCTCCTTATGGCAGTCACAGGGCCATTTGGGCATTGCCGCCCAGATTGGTACCCGGATTCTCACTTTGCACGGTTGCTATTTACCGTGGGTTGGCTGTTGAAGAGGCTTCAGGTAGCTTGGATCTTTGTGGCTCAGTATTAAGGATGGATTCCTAGGATAACAATAAAGCTGAGGGGGCTGGGTTACAGATACGCATAATAAATAAAATCAGAAGACACGGGCACCTGAGTGGCTCAGTGGGTTAAGCCTCTGCCTTCAGCTCAGGTCCTGATCTCAGGGTCCTGGAATCGAACCCCACATTGGGCTCTCTGCTTAGCAGGGAGCCTGCTTCCCCCTCTCTCTCTCTCTCTGCCTGCCTCTCTGCCTACTTGTGATCTCTGTCTGTCAAATAAATAAAAATCTTTTAAAAAATTAAATTAAATTAAGAAATCAGAAGACACAAGAGGCTTTCTGGGTTTAAACAGTTTGTGTGGAGAACACATGAATTCTTAGCCTTTTTCTCACCATATCACATGTCTACCAACATTTATGTGCTCAACCCACTTCTGTGGAACACCCACAATTTTGAAGAAATACCAATTTTTTTCAAGGAAATAAGGCGCTGGGGGAATTCTTGATTGCCACAGTTGTATCAGTGCATCTGATGCGTTTAGTACCATAGACTCTAGCATGAGTAAGATACGCTCTAAATTATTTTTCATTGACTTTTTCCCTTAAGAAAGCATATCAGAATGCAGATGAATGGTATTATTAAGAAAAATGTTGACTCCGTTCTCATTCTAAAAGTAAATTATTCAAAATCTCTGCCCTTTAGACGAACACCTCCAACTGATCAAAAACACCAGTGTGTCATCATCATGCCATGATTGAGAATCAGTGGATTATTATTCTGAGTTAGTCATTCTTTACAGTGAAATATTTACACAGAAGATGCTTCTGATTATTATTACCGTTCATTTAATTGCTAGAAATAGCGTGTTGACATTGGAAGGGCTTTTTTCTAATACTTTCACTTCTTATAAGTAAACTTCCACTGAAAGTGAAGATGTAGAGAGGAGCATCGCCCAAGACCACAGGCCTCTTAGAGGATTAGTGTGGTGCCTTTTTGTAGGAAAGAGAAGGCTCTTCACCCTCCATGAATATTCATGGTTTCTATGTTACCTTACAGCTTGGCATTATTGGTGGAATGTTTTGTGAAAAGAAAACCAATTTTGGATATTTAGCGTAAAAATATTTCTTTTTTTCTTTTTTGAGGGAGAGAGAGTGTGAGCAGGGGTGGTGGGGAGAGGGTAAGCGAAAGAGAGAATCCCAAGCCGACTCCATGCTCAGTGTGGAGCCCGACACAGGGCTCGATCTCACTACCCCAAGATCATCACCTGAGTCAGATGTTTAACTGACTGAGCCACCCAGGCACCCCCAAATCCCCTTTCTTTTTAAACCAAATCCTCTTCTTTAAAGAGTAGACAAGTCACATTCAAGATTTCTGAGTGAGCCCTGCACTGGAGCAGGGCTTCATTCTCCTAGATACCACTCTCACCTCACGAGACACCTTCCAAACCTTGGTGTCCAAGTACCGGCTGGGAGAGCTCCAGCTCGCTTCCTTCTGCGTTTTCTTAACCTGTGTATCCTTTGCTCACATTCTCTTATGTTCTTTTATTTTGCTGTGTACTGTGTATCTATTGACCTCTCAGACTTTACACAGACTTGCCTAGGAGGCGACTCTACAGATGAGTCAGCCAGGACACTAAAAAGTAAAAAAGGAATATAATACCTTAAAATAATTTTATGACACCAGCCACTAGAATAACCGCCTCTGTGACTTTCCCCCTACTTAAATGGGTCTCCTTGTGTGGGAGCGTGAGGTAGGAAGACGCTATCATTCCTCAGGTGTCTCAACCCAGGCTCAGGGTGGTGGAAAGAGCATAGATAGGCTCTTCAGCTGAGCAGCGTTCAGCAAGGTTGGCAATCTCGCTGAGCCTCAGTTTCCTGGTCTGTAAAGTAGAGCTGATAATAATACATACTTCATAGGGCAGCTGTGAAGCTCAAATGAGATATAAACATGCTTTATAAAATGCAGATTAAGGGAAGCCTGGGTGGCTCAGTTGGTTAAGTGTCCGACTGTTGATTTCAGCTAAAAGTCCTCCGATAGAGCCCCATGTTGTCCACTGTGCTCAGAGCAGAGTCTGCTTGTCTCTCCCCTCCTCCTGCCCCTCCCCCAGCTTGGTATCTCTCACTCTCTCTCTCTGATATCAAATCAATAAATAAATCTTTTCTTAAATGCAGATTTAGGGGTGCCTAGGTGGCTCAGTGGGTTAAAGCCTCTGCCTTCAGCTCAGGTCATAATCCCAGATTCCTGGGATGGAGCCCCGAATCAGGCTCTCTGCTCAGTGGGGAGCCTACTTCCCCCCTCTTTTTCTCTGCCTGCCTCTCTGCCTACTTGTGGTCTCTGTCAAATAAATAAACAAAATATTTTTTTAAATAAATGCAGATTTAAAACTTAGGGGGTTTTTTTTCATTTTTATTAAAGCGTATTCATTTTAATTATTTTGTTCATCTATTTTTTTTCTTAGTACTTCTCATTGGCGTAGAATCTCTCACAAATTTTCTTTATCCTCAGTATAACATGATTTCTTCTACAGATTTTTACGCTGTCTGGACTGTTACCCTAATTAACAGGTTTTTATTTTTTAAAGATTTTGCTTTATTTATTTATTTGACAGAGTGCGGTCACAAGTAGGCAGAGAGGCAGGCAGAGGGGGTGGGGAAGCAGACTCCCCGCTGAGCAGAGAGCCTGATGCGGGGCTTGGCCCCAGGACCCTGAGATCATGACCTGAGCTGAAGGCAGAGGTTTAGCCCACTGAGCCACCCAGGTGCCCCCTGTTAAGGAGTTTATTAAAGAAGGCCACGGAAACCAAATGCAAAGGAGATTTAGGACCAGTGACCACCAGACAGGAAACTACTACCCTCCCAGCCCTCCCTGCGATATTCTTCCCCTGCGTATGTTTGAGGCATTGTGAAGTATGTGACTGTTGCTTGTCTACAAATGTACATATACCAGCAAACTATGAGTGGATTGGAAATGCAGATGGTGCTTTACCATCCCCAGCCTTCAAATACTAAATTTTCTCCAACATCATCCACTCAACGCCCCAGGGTTCTCATCATGGGTACTGCAAGGGGGGAGCCTGTTAACCTTCACCCTGCCTGAAATTCACTTCTTGTAGCTATCAGTCTCTAAGCTGGAGTTTGGTCCCTTTCCCAAATGATTGAAAAGAACTTAAATTGAAAGGAAAAACAAGGATGAGAGAGGTCCACAGCTCATGGGACATGTGGGGGTTAACAAAAGATGTTTTTTTAAAAAAATCATTGATTTTCATTTCAGGTTGGTTTAACAAGAAACCAAGCCAGCTGCCCATAATGAAAGTTCACGGGCATCTGGTTGGTTTTGCAGGGGCTACAGCCTTTTTGCAGTGAAATGGTGTGGCCTCTTGTGCTGTTAGCCTTGTGCTGCGGTGTTACCAAGTGATTTCTCCAATTCTCTTTTCTCAGTGGGCTAGAACGCAGCTGATTAAATAGGCCGTGACTCACATAAGCTCCCGTGTCTTTTTTATTGACTGCTTTATGGAAATATATCACACTCTAAAGGGTCCCCATTGTTGTTGCGGTGCACAGCTGACTGTGGAGTCCTGTTTAGCGCTGAGAGATGGAATCCTACTCTGTCGTTTTTTACTACAGAGTTGGGTGTGGGTGGGAAACAAGGGTTTAAAGGCATCTGGATGAGGAGAGAAAGATGTCTGAGAATTTCTTTTATCTTCATCTGCCATGAAAGTTGGGTGGCCATCACTTCTAGGTAACACTTCTCTACTGATCTTATCTTTATAGCCCCACATCCTTCAGCTAAGTGAATCTTTTCTTTATATGGGCTATTCTGGGAGATTTAGTTAAGTGCTGTGGTAGAGAGAGATTATAACACGAATGTAATTCTGTTTTGTGCTGATACAATGTGATACACCCTTAGGTTTATCCAAGAAGGCCATTTATTCCCAATAAATCTAAATCATTTCTATTTTTTCATTAAGACGGTGATATCTTTTTTTCAGGTAATGGGCAAAAAGCCTTGATTATTTTTTAAAAATTGTATCCTTAAATATAAATGTTTTTGCCTTAAAATAGCAACTCATGCCATTATTTGCAGCTTCTTCCTATTTTTATTATCATCCTGCAGAGCATTTACATACTTTCTCTCAGGCATTAAGAAGCTCTGCAGATCTGTTCATTTGCCAGGAGGTGTGGACTCGAGCACAGAAGGCCCCTCCTGCCTCATCACCCCAGGACCATGGCTGACGTGGTGCGTCCTAGGATCACTGGTTCTTGATCAGTAGGACTCCGAGCAGACACTGAGAGATGAGACAGCTGGATTGCCACAATGGCTTCCCATCTTGGTTTTTCTGGATTTGTCTGATAGATCATGGAGCTAATGAAATGGAGCTCGGCGTCAACATACACTGAGAATGATTCTGTTATTATACTCACCACACAGTGCCTTGTACTGAAGACCATCACTAGAATCGAGATTGATTTGATTCGATTTCCTAATTTTTTTTATTTTCAAATAAAATTTTCAAACTTCACCTATCATCCCATTTTCCCCACTGCCCATAAGGGGAACCAGGCAAGAGAGTTCATCAGTAGCGATCCCTTCTCATAAGAAAGCAACATAACACATCTTGCTAAAAATGCAGCGCATTAAAATACTGCATTTCTAGCTCTGGTACTCTTCAGAATCTATTGGTGAATAACCAAGAGAGAAAATTCAGCAACTCATTCCCTGCCCAATTTTAGCAAACTAAGTGTGACTCTTCGGGAGAGAAGCTGGTGACGAGGCTGACCCCTAGTTTCCTAGAATTCGTGACTTAAGAGTTCAAACATCTCGGCAGCATTGTGTCTTTGTTTTCTTGGTGGTGGCATTCTTGGGTTTCGGTTGGTGGGGAGAGAAAAGCCTCATGCTGATAATGTACTGAAAGTAAATGAAATTAAATAAGCGAAGCACTGCTCATCTCTACTTCCTTCCCCCCTGGGTAATTCAATTCAAACTCTCTCTCTGATGGCAGCTCGCAGGGACTGTCTCTGTCACCCCGCTGGGGCCTGGAGTCTTAACATCTAAATAAAAGTTTCACTCAAGCATTTTTTATGCTCCTGCCAGCAGGATCAGTGAGCTGGTGTGGGCACATTAATGTAATATTCATACTCACAGACTCTCCCTGCACACGAGGCAATGTCTTCCCATTTTCATAATTATAGATGTTCCATAAAATGGCATTTAGATCTGCATTAAAAAAAAGGAGGCTTGGATTCTAATAGAACGTTTAACACGTCTTTTATGATTCAGACTCTCAGCATCTTTAACAAGAAGCTGTGTCTCTAAGTTTAACAAGACCTTAGGAAAGGAAAAAGGAAAAGGACAAAACTGGAGGAAGGGATGGATCCTCCAAGCTTAGGAGATCCTGTTCTTCTCATTCCCTTCCGTCTTTCTGTTAATTTTTAGGCCTCTAGGAGCACTTTTTGCCAGAGCTGCAGAGAGGACGGGGTCTCCTGCAAAGGACCTTCCTTCTGAGCCACGCCGGGTCCCCGAAACCCAGCCACTCCGCCTTTAGGGGTTCAGTTTGTCTTTTCTTGGAGAGCGTTTTCAGAGAGGCATTGGAATTTTCTGAGGGCTGGGAGGAATGCAAGGATCCTAGACAAATGAACTTCCCTTTGCCGCTGCTCATCTCCCGTGTGCACCCTGAGACCCATCTGGGAGGATTTATAGCAGCCACAGAGTTTGCTCACTGTAGAGCACACAGATGAACGTAGTCCGGGAACAAGGAAGTTGACAGTAAGGACGAATAGAAAGAATCAGGCACTTCGACACACGAAAAAAGAAAAACTCTTTGGATCTCCATGTTTAAAACTAATTTCAAAACTGCTTAGAAGCAAAAGGTAAAATATGAGTTGCATTTTCAACTGTCTGAAAATGTGATTTTTTTTTTAAAGATTTTATTTATTTATTTGACAGAGAGAGATCACAAGTAGGCAGAGAGGCAGGCAGAGAGAGAGAGGAGGAAGCTGCGGGACTCGATCCCAGGACCCTGAGATCATGACCTGAGCCGAAGGCAGCGGCTTAACCCACTGAGCCACCCAGGTGCCCTGAAAATGTGATTTTTAAACAAGAAATGTTTTAAACAAGAAGTAAGTGCCAGCTCATAGCCACCCTTGAATAAGTGTTAGTTATTGTAGATTAAAAAAAAAAAATTGAGCAATTGACAAAACAATGATTTCACCCAAAATCTCAAGGTATTGTATAGGTTACCCAGGTGATTTGTATGGGGTTGTGCCTTAATTTGGTTTGTGTTTTATTCTGATTTCTAAATCTATTAAGGGAAACCAAAAGAGCTTTGGTTTTGGAGACTAAAAAGAACAAACATTAGGATTCTGCTAGGCCATTCCCTTCATTTCTCCTAATTCACCTGGCTGGCTCTGTCAAAAGAGCACGCAATTCTTGATCTCAGGGTCATGTGTTCAAGTCCCTTGTTGGGTATAGAGATTACTAAAACAATAAAACAGACTTTAAAAAGAAAGAAATATGGGGGTGCCTGGGTGGCTCAGTGGGTTAAGGAGCTGCCTTCGGCTCGGTTCATGATTTCAGGGTCCTGGGATCGAGTCCCGCATCGGGCTCTCTACTCAGCAGGGAGCCTGCTTCCTCCTCTCTCTCTGCCTGCCTCTCTGCCTACTTGTGATCTCTCTCTCTGTCAAATAAATAAATAAATAAATCTTTTTTAAAAAAAAAGAAAGAAAGAAATATGGACTTGTATTTTTTTTCCTCAGTCTCATGGACTTGTATTTTTTTTTAAGATTTTATTTATTTGGGGAACCTGGGTGGCTCAGTGGGTTAAGCCACTGCCTTCGGCTCGCGTCATGATCTCAGGGCCCTGGGATCGAGTCCCACATCAGGCTCTCGGCTCAGTGGGGAGCCTGCTTCCTCCTCTCTCTCTGCCTGCCTCTCTGCCTACCTGTGATCTCTCTGTCAAATAAATAAATAAATTCTTTTAAAAAACAAAGATTTTATTTATTTATTTGATAGAGATACAGCGAGAGTAGGAACATGAGCAGAGGAAGTGGGAGAGGGAGAAGCAGGCTTCCTGCCAAGCAGGGAGCCCGATGCGGGGCTCGATCCCAGGACCCTGGGATCATGACCTAAGCCAAAGGCAGACGCTTAACGACTGAGCCACCCAGGCGACCCTGGACTTAAAGGGTTTTTAAAGGGTTTTTTTTTAAAGGGTTTTTTATTGTTTGCCGTTCTTGTTCCATTTTATTTTTCGAGGAGTTCATTCCTTCCCATTTGTCTTTGACCCCTCCCTTCTGTAAAACAAGTATAAACCTCAGTAGTGAACAATGGATGAGGATCCTCACTTCTCAATAAATTTGTACCTAACGAAGCTGACTGGAAGTCAAGGATGTTAGCGCATACGTTTGAAGGCCGACGCCAGGTCCAGAGTCCTCTCTCAGTAAAGGCTCCCACCGTTCTTAGACCCTTTCTCATAGTTGGACAAAACCAGGGCGTGGCACTTACTACCAGTTCAGCTTGCATAGCCCTTCTCTGTGCAAACTTAATAAAATTTATGTTCACGAGGTAGTTTTCTGTTTTGTTGTTTTCTCTTTTTTTCTTTTTTTAAGAATGAGTGTGAGCTTCTTACTGTCACAGAGGTGGCTGCATTTATGGTGAACTCTATCACTCATTAAGCTTTTCTCTGCTGGTAGCTATTCATTTGACTTTTGATCGTCTCAATGTGGATTATTGCATTTGGAGCTTATACCCACAGCAAATTCTTAATTCTCTGGAGTCCTTTTCTTGCCAATCAGTACATATTTCAGCTATTTCTCCTTGCACAAACTAAGGTAGCTTTCGATCATTATAAGTGATTTTGACATTAGATATAATTAGGAAGAAAGAAAATTTGCTTTCTCCCCCCGGTCATATAAAAATTGTTTTATTTTGTGCTTTATTTAAGCAACTGCCCTTCTGTGCCCCCTTCATTAATGTGGATTATCGAAAGGAGCCTAAATAAAAGAAAATCCTGCCAGGTTTCAACAAAGCATCCTGTTGTTGTTCCTTTTAGGAGTGGAAGACCTCCTAAAAGGAGCTCAAGAGCTTGATAACATCATCAAGCAAGGATACTTGGAGAAGAAAAGCAAAGGTACTGACCAGACCCACAGGTCTCAGAACGTTCCAGGAAGGGAAGGGAAATGAGGGGAAAGAGGGCTAACACAGCAGGTGCTTTTTCTATGCCCAGTTCTGTGCTCAGGAGGGGGAAGGCCCAAAGGAAGGCGGGAGAGGAAAAGAAGTCTGGTGTGTGTGTGTAGGCTGAAGAGAGATGCCCCAGACTCTTCAGGCCACTGTGAGCTCCCTCGGGATAAGAACTGGTTCTGCTTTGCTCACCTGGTACACAACAGGTGCTTAATAAACACTTGTTGAGTGAATGAGTGATGATATTCTTGTTCTCATCTCTCACTGTGTTCCCATAGAGTAAAACTATGTTGCCAAGAGTGTAATTTTGCATCCTGTGTGAAGCAACCCAACTGCTGACCTGTCATTCACTGGATTAAAGTCAATCCTGCTACCCTAGTAAGCCCGGGGTCCCAGGATTAGCTCTCAAATGCAAACTGCCTTAGTGCAACCAAAGCCGTTCTCATGCCCCCAGCCTGGAGCATCAGCTTGGTTTGCTAAAAGGCACCACATGAAAGTATCACAGAGCATTTGAAAAGTACTAGACAAGATTAGAACCCGAAAGCTATAAAGGAAGATAGATAGCGGGACAGCCGTGAGGGGTCAGAACAGGCAAACCCTGTTTAGAATCTGGACCTTTAAGTGAGCGAGCCCTCTGGACTCTGAGTCAATATGGGATAGCCTGCGGGAGTGCAAGGGAGGGTTTTACAGTCCATTAACCTAGGAAATAAAACAATAACACACTGGACTGTGTGTTGGACTTTACAGACTCGTCAGTGGCTGTAGTTACCTGAATTTATGTCCCTTACTGCTGTTCCGTCTAGATCACAGTTTCTTCGGATCGGAGTGGCAGAAGCGGTGGTGTGTTGTCAGCAGAGGCCTCTTCTACTACTACGCTAATGAGAAAAGTAAGTGTTCTTCATTTGCACAGCAGCATCTCACTCCTGGATGCAAGCACTTCGTAAATTCTCAAGCACTTAGATCTCAAGATAGCAGTCTTTAACTAACACCCATAAAGGGACATGCTTGGGAAAGAAAGAGGCTTGGGTAAGTAACACCTTGCCCATCCCCAAAAACTCAGCTGCCAATTTAGAAATAATTTCCCCTTTAAACGCTAGGATCATGTGGTCAGCATATCAAAAGGTTGTCTCTGGGACGCCTGGGTAGCTCACGTGGTTAAGCATCTGACTCTTGGTTTCAGCTCAGGTCATGATCTCATGGGTCATGGTCTCATGGGTCATGGGATCAAGCCTCAGGTCAGGTTCTGCACACAGCGGGGAGTCTGCTTGAAAGTTCTCTCCCTCTGCCCCTCCCCCCACTCACGTGCAAGCACATGCTTGTGCTCTCTCTCAAATAAATCTTTTAAAAAATAAAATGAAATGTTAAAAAAGTTTTCTTTTATTATGACTAATATTATCAAGGTTGAACACCTTGGCATTCTTTTTCTTTTTTAAGAGTCTCAAACTGTCAGGGCACCTGGGTGGCTCAGTGGGTTAAGTCTCTGCCTTCGGCTCAGGTCATGATCTCAGAGTCCTGGAATCAAGTCCCACATCAGGCTCTCTGCTCAGCAGGGAGCCTGCTTCCCCCTCTCTCTCTGCCTGCCTCTCTGCCTACTTGTGATCTCTCTCTCTGTCAAATAAATAAATAAAATCTTTTTTAAAAAAAGAAGCTCAAACTTGTTATAGACGTTGATAATATCATTAAAATATTTTTTAAAAATCTGAGAAGGATTTGAACAGGTTACTGACAGCCCAGAAATAGAACCCCTGGGCTCAAACTCTCTAAGAATGTGCTCTCAACTTTACCCTACTGAGTACCGGGAGATAGTCCAGTGGACATCCCTAGAGCCATGGAGTGTTGAGACCCAAATGTTTGCTGTGCCCAAGAGACACCCTCCAGCCAGATGGCAGCAGCAGTGAAGTGTTGACTCAGGCCAGAGGCAGCTTCTTAATGAGCCACCACTGAGTCTATCAAGCACAACCCTCAGATGCTATCCCTAGAAGACCTCCCGTCCGTGCTTAACAGTCACTGAGTTTGTGAGAAGGAACAGGATACAAGCACAAATTGGAGGCAGCCACAATTAAATACAAGTTAAAAATCATCATTGTAAGTGAATACAAACTTTCAACAAGGAACCCTCCTGCATACTCTAACTAGCCCCAGGAATAATTCTATGAAGCAAGAAAGAAAGAAAAGCAATGTGTCAGTTCTTGTGGGGGCTTTCTTCAGGATCTGCCCGCTTGGCATAGAGGCCAGTGACTCCAATAAACCCTTCTTTTTCCTTCCATGCTCTGTTTATCCCCTCTTCCTTCCTTCCCAGGACTATGCATCTCCTAATGCCCAGATACCCAGTCCCAGGGAATAATGAGATATCTACCCAATGGCCTTCAGATTTCCTGTTCCTTTGTTATTAAGGTAGCAGAAAGAATTGCAGCTTTGCTAAATGACTTGGCCTCCTTACGATTCGCCCTTGGGCTTCAAGGCAGTTGGCTCACCCTGCCTTTCTGCCAGCCACAGGTATCCCTGACTTCATCTTGGATTCACCCTCTTACATTCCCCAGAGACTTTCCCATCCAGGGGTTCAGTGTGAAGCCTTACTTGGCCATCATAGCCACATAGCTCAAAAACCATGCCCAGCTTTTCATCCAACCCCCAGACCACTCTCCAGCCCAGCAGCCACAATTTCTTCCCCAAATTCTAGGTGTACAAGCCAGCCAGGAGCTATTTTCTTATTTTAAACCTTCCAACTAATATAACATTTACATAATTGTAAAAACGTTTTCATTTCCTTTGCATTTAAATAAGTGGTTGGCATATCTGAATACAAAGCCAGGAACCACGTTCATTCATTCAGAATCCTCTGTACTCAAGGTGAGAGAGTAGGAGAGGGAGAGACTTGGAGACTTTTATGGACCATTTTGCCGTCAGGGTGAAATAAAACCTGGTGACCAAAGAAACAACAAAGCATTTTAGTGGCCAGTTAGAACAAGGAGAGATACTTTAAGAAAAAAGATTCTGGTGTCAAAAAGCACTGTTGCATGGCTCCCTTCTCACCAGTTACTTCTTATTGTGCCCTAGACATTTTTCTTAGCAAGTGTAGAGTGTTTGTGTGTTTCTTTTAGCTCAACCAGGTAAAGATAGAGTATTTTTCTTTTCTTTTCTTTTCTTTTCCTAATATTGTCATCACACTGCCACCTTTCATCCTCCTCAAAAAGCACGTATTAAGCAATCCATTGCACATGATAACAGGACACAAATCATCACCCAGACACTGTGGTTCCCCTCCTCTGTATGTTCTGCCTGAACCACACCAGGAGGACACACAATCACTGGGAACCAGCCCCTCTTTTCCCGTTCCTATTAGTTTATTTTTTTAAAAAAAGGTAGTGACAGGCAGAGTTGTCTCTTCTTTCCTTCCCTTAGTCCTGTTCCTCCTCCTTCATTGCCCAATGATAATTACCCGTTCTCTGCTACTTCCCAATTTGACCTCTGGGAAGAGGGATAAAATACTGAGTTTTAATTATTCTCCCTCTAGCACCAACTCCCACCTGACCAGCAGGAGGGGGGAGAGCAGTCCAGCCCAAATGCTGCATAGGGCAGAGGAAGAGATCCCGGGAACTCATCACGCCCCCTGCGCTGCTGTCCCTCCCCTCGAATGTGAGCTCTGCTGGCCCTGATAATAATGTGCTACAGTTCTCTAATAGCCTTCGAGAGCCTCATGTTTACAGCCACACTCTCCCTGCTGTAATAATTCCTTCCTCCTGTTATTATAGATCTCTTAACATTCTAATAAATTCTCTGTCTCTGTTGTACTCTTTTGGCAAAACAACCTTTCATGTTGCATTTCCCTAGCTTGGCAGTGATCTCTGCCTCGCTGTCACGGTAGCCTCTTCTTAAGCTTCCTTAATAACCTTTCCTTGACTGTTGTGGTTCCTCGGGGATGCAACAGCTGTTTCGGTGCTTTTATCTTACATTCCAGAGAAGATGCCTTCCCTTGGTGGTTGCATCTCTCTAGGGATACAGGGAGCTTTCCTGTCTTGCAGGCAAACAGCCCAAGGGGACCTTTCTCATTAAGGGCTACAGTGTACGGATGGCCCCCTACCTGCGAAAAGATTCCAAGAAAGAATCCTGCTTTGAACTGACCTCCCAGGATAGGCGCAGCTATGAGGTAGGATGAGCCGCGGAGATGATGGTCCTCATTCGTGTTGTAGTTCTGTTCCATGCTGCATGTGAGCCAGGGATGCTCTGCTGGGTTCCGTCCTCTCTCTGTCACCCACTCATTTCTTACCAGGACCTTTCTTTCTTGACATGTCTTCACCTTTGTTCTGTGATGCCTTCCTTCCTCCTCTCTATGGTCACTTTCATCCCAGATACTGCCTTTGGTTGGTTTCCGCCCCTCACCCCCGCCCCCTGCCCCCAGCTTCCCAATCTCACTCCAGAGTCTTGTCTGTGGGAGCACACAATCCAGTTCCATATTCATCATCTCTGATTTCACACCTTCAATTCCCATTCTCTTTATTTTTTTAACTATCTTTACTTCCTTCCATGAAACCCAGCAAAAGAAAACTCTGACTTTAGAATAAAAAATAGGGGCGCCTGGGTGGCTCAGTGGGTTAGGGCCTCTGCCTTCAGCTCGGGTCGTGATCCCAGGGTCCTGGGATCGAGCCCCGCATCCGGCTCTCTGCTCAGCAGGGGGCCTGCTTCCTCCTCTCTCTCTGCCTGCCTCTCTGACTACTTGTGATCTCTCTGTTAAATAAAAATAAAATTTAAAAAAAAGTTATAGAATAAAAAATAAGTTATTTTCCCAAAATCATCTTGCTATCCCAAATAATCTTCCTGTGTGTAGACACATTGTATATCTCTGGAAGGACTCCTAAAACATTGGAGACAATGATTAATGGCAGTAACAGTGATAAATGGAGGGACAAGCATACCAGGGTTGGGGTGGGAAAGGCTTATTCTTTACTGTGTTCATTTTATATATTTTGACATAATATAGTAAGTAATATAACTAAAGCATTTATTAATTAAGGAAATTTTTTAAAAATTCTGACTATGGGAATGTCATGATTTTCTCCGAAAGTATATTTGTACATGTATATACACACACATACTAATATTGTTTCCTGCTTATTGGTCATTTCTATCTTACCATGGTTTTGCTAAAACAATTTGGAAAAATTTTAGCTAATTTTAGCTAAAAATTTTAGCTAAATTTTCTCATAAAAAAGAGAAAAGACATGATAAGGTTAATATTAACCACTCAAGTAACCCTAGGACTCTTCAGTTGCTTCTCAGTACTTATCCTTTTATGTTTCTACAGTATCTTAAACCTCATTTTGATCAAATGACCTAGGTCTTCAATATGGAATTTCAAAAAAAGGTACTTTTTTTAATTAAAAAAAAACTTCATTCTAGAGAGTCCTTCATTGATAGATAGATAGATAGATAGATGTGTGTGTGTGCGTGCGTGTGTGTGTGTGTGTGTGTGTGTGTGTGTATATATACACATATATATATGACAGATGTGTACTGGGCATGTATCTAAGTTATTTTTATTATTCAGTATTGACGGTGCCTCCTTCAGATAAAAATTTATATGACAAGTCTAAATCAATTTCCTTAGACATTTCTTATGGAAATGAGTTTTTAAGAAATCGAGAATGACAATGTCTATTAATAAGTATTAAGCAGGAATCTAGGTTTCTTATACAGCACATATCTTTATCTTACCCTAACGGCCAGATAATAAAAATGTTTTTCAGGAACAGTCATTTCAAGTTGATTCATTTAAAATAAAAAATTACTAAGGCTTGATGCTTGACTGGCTTGTTTTGTGACTCAGAATGTAGAGTTTGTTTACTTCTTTTCTTTGGCCCATTGAATCCAAGTCATTATCATGGTCTATGGATTCTTCCTCTACAATATCCTTTGGATCCTCCCTTTCTTACTTATTCCCACAGCCATCACAATAGTTGTCCCGACCACTAGAGGACCAGTGAAATAGCCTTCTAGCTGGTCTTCTGTCTCCAACTTCTCCCTTTTCGAATCCCTCCTAGCCACATCTCTTGAAAGAATCTCCCACATCTTTTCCTAGAAAACAGGAAAATTCTGTCTCTCCCTGTTTGTCTTTTTTTTTAAAAAAAAGGAAAATTCTGTTTTTTCCTAGGAAATAGGAAAATGGTGGTTTCCTATTGCCTACAGTTTAAGTCTGAAATCCTAGCAGTCAGAGCCCCTTCACCATCTCCTGCCGGACCCGCAGCATCCATGCATCACCTGGTACTGTTCTCCGCTCAAGCTCATCTGCCTACCTTCTCCCCTACACAGTGGTCTCCTTCCTAATCTTCTGCACATGGTTCCCCCACCACGCCGTTTCTACCAACTCTTTTAAAATCTAACCAAGGGGCGCCTGGGTGGCTCAGTGGGTTAAAGCCTCTGCTTTTGGCTCAGGTCATGATTCCGGGGTCCTGGGATCAAGCCCCACATCGGGCTCTCTGGCCAACAGAGAGCCTGCTTCGTCCTCTCTCTCTGCCTGCCTCTCTGTCTACTCGTGATCTCTGTCTGTCAAATAAATAAATAAATAATCCAACCAAAACAGTATTACTTGCACCAGCTTCTCTGGCTTTGCTCCAGGCAACAGAAGGTGCTCCTGTGTTCTCTCAGCCCCTGGCTCTTCCCAAATGCACCTATTTCACAGGTTCCCATCTCAAGTGTGTATCTTTTCTCCATCACTGATACATTGTTCTTTAAAGTCAAGACTTTGGGTTTGCTTTTTTTTTTTTTTTCTGTAAACGTTTCTCCAAAAAATGCCTGATGAGTGCGTGGATAATCAACTGAATGCATGTGAACGTGAACGTCTGGACTCAGAGCAGTCCGCGCTGGGTGTACAGAATGACTGACGAGAACTATCACTTCGAGTACGATTTTGATTCTTGTTTTCTAAATATTAAGCAGACAGAATCCTCAGCTTTCAACCTGACTCTGCAGCTTGATGCCCAAGGCTCTTCTCTTTAAACCCACTTGTAGGCTGGGTGCCTGGGTGGCTCAGTGGGTTAAGCCGCTGCCTTCGGCTCGGGTCGTGATCTCAGGGTCCTGGGATCGAGTCCCGCATCGGGCTCTCTGCTCAGCAGGGAGCCTGCTTCCCCGCCTCTCTCTGCCTGTCTCTCTGCCTACTTGTGATCTCTGCCTGTCAAATAAATAAATAAAATCTTTAAAAAAAAAAAAACTACTTGTAGGATTCATGGAAACTTTGTGAATTCATGAAGGTGATAAATTAATTCACTAATTTTTCTCTAGTTTACAGCTGCCAATCCAGCCGAAGCCAGGGACTGGGTGGATCAAATCAGTTTCTTGTTAAAGGGTAAGTATCCTTATTACCGAAACAACACTTGCATAGATTTGCAGTTGAAGTTATACTGTGTAAATATAATCCCAAACTTCAATTGTATTTTGTATTGTATTCGTTCTCCCTCCTACCATCCCTTGTAACACAAATAGTACCATGTATGAATCAGAAGATAGAGAAACCATCAACCTAGAGAAGACCTCTGTAGTATTCGTAATCACTAGAAAAGGAGCTTCTGAAAACTAGCTCAGCTCAATTTGGTGTCTCCCAAACCCTTATGTTCTGGAAAGGAAATACATTATATCAAATGTGAAGTCACCTACGTGCAGTTTAGGCCCCGAATCTTCTTGTTTGAAACTCAGCAGGAAGTATCAAGGTGGCCTTCATCAAGCAAACTCTTCTTTCCCAAACCACAGTAAAATGTCCCTTGCTTTGGGATGGGAAGAGTCCTGCCTGAAGATGTTGAATGACCGCTCCTAGAGTACCCTCTGCTGGCCAGCCAGTAGGCACAGCAGTGACAGTGGCCCTGAAAGACTCATCTGGGAGTGGCCTGGCAGGTAGAAGCAGCCAACCTGAGTCTGTCACTTGGCATCAGATAACCCATGCTAGACCATCATGGAAGGACCCTGCTGCTGTAGATAGACAGAAGCGCCAATGCTGCACCCAGCCCAAGACCCAGGGAGAAGCACACCAGCCTAAAAACACCTAGCCTTTTCGTCTCTGGTTTTTTTTTTTTATTCTGCTATAAGGTTTTATTGTAGATAAAAAGAAGGAAGCACCAGAGCTTTAATTACAAGAATTGCCTATTTTGCTCAGTTTATGCCTTTGCTATCACAAAAACAAACTATTGCATCTACCAAGAGCGTCACGTATAATAGACTGGAACTAAGCAAACAGGAACATTGATGGCAAGACTACAGGGTACACTCTCATCTAGGTGCCGTGGATTTATGCGTGTAATATACCCCTAAGTGTGTAAACCTCAATAAAACTCAAAGCAGCTTTATTGAGCTGTACCCTGTGGTACTTTTAGAATCCCACATTGAAGAAATTATTCATTCCATTTTATTTTAAAACAAACAAAATAATAACATATGGTTTAAGCCACAAATGTGTCTTTGATCCCTTCCTCATACGAGGTGGCTCCAGAATTCCAATGAAGATTGTTGCAAAATCTTTATTAAATGCCTAATCAAGCCAAACAGTTTTATTGTGTTTTGAAATGAACAT
This sequence comes from Mustela lutreola, assembly GCF_030435805.1. Taxonomy (NCBI): domain Eukaryota; kingdom Metazoa; phylum Chordata; class Mammalia; order Carnivora; family Mustelidae; genus Mustela; species Mustela lutreola. Next base: position 23,785,607 of record NC_081304.1, on the reverse strand, counting down.
CAAATGTCTCTCCATCCATGCCTCCCCCAGAGGACCCCAACGGCACTCGCCCATCCTGCGGAGGCCCCTTGCAGGGTTTCAGAGAGGCTTCTGTACTAGACGTCTGAGAGCAAACCTTCCCAGCTCCCCATTAAAATAAAAAACCAATCTCCCTCTCCTGCCCTGTGCTCCCTAGTGCTGGAATGGCTCAACATCCTCTCCACCATGACCCACTTTGAGGTCCGCCAGACTGCATGGTTGCAAAAGGACATGGTAACCACACACCTCGGCCGTTCCATGTGGTCTCGCACGACCGTTAAATTTTTCTGAATCTCACTTTCTCTTCCTGGTCCACTCTTGACCATTTTTCTCTTTACAAACAAACTTGTCCAACATTCTGCAGTGAGACTATGCGAGGGACGAGCTTCTGACAACTCGGCTACCCTCCGGGAGCCACCATCACTCCCTGGGCTCTGTGCAGCCTGGGGAGCCACAGGCCATCCCTCGCCCTTCCTCTACGTAGCAAACAGTGCACTGCGCACTGGCATCTCCTCTTCTGGACTTATCCTTGTCCCTTTGCCTCATGTGCTCGTTCGCACCCTCCTACTTTGCTGAGCTGCTTCATCCTGATCAAGTTTTATTGCAAGGAAGGATTTATGTTGATGGTTTAAACCTGACACAGTGCTAGTCTGGCCTTTTCTGTAAATTTCCTGGCACCAAGGCTCACATTAGAAATAACAGCACTTAACCTAGCGTTTCATTTTCTTTTGACATATTTTATTCTCATCCCTCCTCCTCCTTCTCCCTCTTTCCTTCCCTGCCTTATTCTTTCCTTTTTTCTCCTCATGTTGATACATTTCTCATCTCTACCCTGGCAGATCTGAGCTCCTTTACCATTCCGTGTGAAGAGGAGGAGGAAGAGGAGGAAGAGGAAGAGACGTATGATGATATTGATGGTTTCGATGCCCCAAATTCTGGTTCCCAGTGCAGACCTGTCATCTTGCCTGGGAGTGCAGGGCTAAAAGAGCCCACAAAGGAGAGAGAAGAAGATATTTATGAAGTCTTACCAGGTGAGGAATGTTATCTTCTGATTATCTTCTATTAGTTTCAGAAATCCTTGACCTGGTGGAAGAATGTAAGTTTAAAACCTCGAGAGGAAGCCAGATCTCTGAAGAAGAGAACACGGGGAAACTTACATGGAGGTTCTGAAATTCCCAGTACAAAAGTTCTCCCTTGCTCTGGGAGCAAGATGAAGTGATCAGAGCGTGTCTTTCACCTTTGTCATATGAAGTAACTTATTATCTATATTGACAAAGTGGAAGAGTCAAGGCTACTCATGTTGGCCTTCACAGGTTTACTCTGGATCTCAAGGTGGGTCATCAGAACTCTCCAGTTTCAACTTCTTTTCTGTGTAAATGTGAGAGTGATATAAAGTCGCCTCAAATGATAAAGGTTGTGAAAAGCCTAAAGGAATACAAGTAGGTGCTGAGAAACCTTGTCAGTAACCCAAGACCCTGACAGAGCACAATTCCTCAGTACCCAGTTCAGACATGCCACAAATGTCATCGCCTCTGTCACACATGCGCCCGTTTCCTCTGCCCGCCATTACAGCAGGCCCATGTACAGATTTCCCTTCCTCCAGGGGCTTGATAACTGGCAGCTCAAAAAAATGTAGAGTCATCACTGCCTCCGCATAGCCCCTTCTTGCGGGAACAACAGCAGCTGTTGAACGGCGCAGAGCACAGTAGGGGTCAGACTGTGGAAAACCGAAGCCTGAGCCTTTTAATTGGGAGGTAGTTAGACCACAGGAACGCTGAATCTTCAAGTCCATTCAGAAAGATCGCTCCTGTGGAAATCTGCCAGGAGTTCAGTGCTCTGCTGAGAAATTCGAGTTAAGCCAGAATTTATAGCAATTTAAACCTGGATCCCAGATGAACTTAGGAACTAAGGTGAACCTAACATTCAGGCCCCTAAAGACAGGACTGGCTGCTTAAAAGCCGGGTCAGTGAGCAACTTGCATTTCAAGGCTTTTTACGATGAGGGTCCAACCCTGTCATTGCTGCAGTTGTCTTTCCCTTTGGGGGGAGAGGTGGAGGGGGAGAGCCACATCATTGCTTCCTAAGCCAAGGAGCCAGGCTGCCGGCCCCCTGTCTCCTTCTTGCTGAGGACCTCGCCCACCTCCCCACACACCCGGGAGAGCTGCTTCTTCTCCTAGCACTCCCAGCCTCTGCCAGTCCCAACTTCCCGAGCCTTTTTGTTGTGTTTTATTATGCAAATGATATCTTGGTTGAGGTCGAGCCATTTCTTGTGTCTGAAGTTAAAAAAAAAATGATAATTTCCTCAGCAAGTCATCGTCGTTAATGAAGTTTTACAAAAACAGATACAACCAAAGGAAAATAAAATTTCACAGGTGATAAATTTTTCCAATTTCCCTGGCAGAATTCGATAGGATTGTTAAATTAAGAGTGAAGGTGTCTGTTAGAAAGCAACGAGCAGTGATGGGTAATTTTATAGAGTGGAAAATTGAATCAAATTGCTACATTAAAACACAGCTCCTCTGAGAATCTTCCCTTTCACAGTCTGCTCCATTGCAACAGCAGGGTGCAGAAATGGATCTAATTCACAACACTCCCTAAAAGGAGATGTACTCCCCAACTTGGCCAGAATCTTCTTTGGGAGCTCACATTCCACTCAGTCCCATCTAAGGGGGATGGGGGGGGATATCCGGGCGACACTCCACTTTGGGTTACAGCTGTGGAAGAGCGCTCTGGGAAAGCCTCACTGAACCACTCAGCCCTCTGGGGAGCAAAGAAGGGCCTTTCCATGCGCCAGGTTTAGTTCTTGGAGGAACCAGAGAGGAGGGGGCTGTTGCTCAGAGCCAAGAGCAAAGGAGCCTCAGGAAATAAGATGAGTTTGAGACCATCACCTTACCCCAGATGATGGGTCAGAATGCAGGATTGGGTTCTCAACGAGCATCTTTCCTTTGCTCCCTCAACTCCTACCCTCGGCCATCCCGGGACGGCCAAAGGTCCCAGGACATGCTTCCGAACTTCGCACCAGTTCAGATTATCCGAGTGGACTCTGAAGGCATGGACACCGACCTGCTTTCCCGAGGAAAGCCACTTCACCTATACTCACAGCAGCTGTCCCCTGAAAGTGGGGAAGGCCATACTGCAGGAGAGCAGGAGTCTCTTTCTTTAGGCTAAGGAACCTGCAGCTAACTAGCTTATATGTTTCCAAAGGACAGTGCTGCTCCCTGCGAACATGTTCTTTCCTGAAAAGAACCACCTATCCATCACAGTTTTGAGAGACAGCATTGGAGCTGGGTTGTATTGGCATTTAATGATGATAAGAATATTTCAGCCCCGAGTCTCCATTCTCCAGCTTCCCAGCGATGCCACCCAGCTTCTGGAATCTTCTGTTCACTATACATGTGCCACAGTAACCGAAAGGGAATGTGAGGGCAGCTGACATTGCCTACCTCTGCTGCTGTCTCACCAGATCTCCCGAGCAGCAGCACAGGTCCTGCAGATGAAAGTGCTGGCCCTGAGTCAGAACGGACCTGCTCGGCCATCTGCTAGCTGTGAGACCTTGAGCAAGTGATTTGCCCTCTGTGTGTGTCTGATTTTTTTCCCACCTGTCCAATGGGGATAACAGTAGTTCTTGTCGTAGAGGGATGGTGTGAGAAGCCTAGAACTGGAGTGTGTAAAGCACTTAGAACAGATACTCTGGCATACAATGAGTACTCAATAAATGCAGGCTGTTAGTAATTTGGTGGTGTTTAAATAGGAAGCGTTACCTCCTTGAAAAATTGAGGGATGGCTAGTTCCCCGCCTCCACCAACCAAACCTGAGACAGTCCAGTTGGACATTTCCAGCTCTATGTATGCAGCAGGTAAAATTGAAAATCCTGAGCAGATGGAACGTGGAGCGCACCTTCTGCTCAAGGCCGTGTTTACTGCAAGGACAGGTGCTGGGTGGAGGGATGGCCAACAGTAACGTTGAATTGTGCTAACACTGCATACCCATCAAAAGTCAAATGACTTGGGGTTTCAACACTTGTTTCATTAAAACAGGTAAATGTGCTTTGCAGAGAATACTTAGCCCTGATGGTTCCGCTACTCCTTCCTCTTTGGACTGGGGTCTACACAAGCTTCATGGTCTCTTTGGGAAGGCCATGTAAGTGAGATCTCCCTTCCAGAATAGAATATCACTGGTCTTCCTGGTACCCAGAAAAGTGCTTGTAACACATACCAAGTCAATACAAAAATGTTTTTTCCAGTCAAAATAATGTATGGGTCATCAAATTAAATGCACTACTTCCCATTGATCATGGGATAATTAGCACTTGCTACGTGGCTGGCACTGTCCTTCCCATGAGGGAAAACCAGAGCGCTCGAGGTTTTCAGCCAAGACCACAAAAATGTTAGTCCTGGGTAATATGGTTTCAAGGTTGGTATCCGGTGGGATTTCTGAACAACCGTGTTGAGCATATGGGGGCCCTTGATTTTTAAGATCTCATTTGCAGTAGATTAAACTATAGGGAACTACCACAAAGAAATGCCAAGGCAATCTGCGGAAGATGGGAGGCTTTCCTGAGCTCTCTCTCACCCCTCCCTGGAAATTATTTTATAGGCTAGCACAGGCCCAGTTTTGTGATTCAGTATTCCATAAAAGGACAACTTTTATCAGGTTTCACTTTGTCTGGGGCCTCAAAGCTGGAATCCAGCAAGGCGAATGAGACCATTAAGGCTTTAACTGGGGCCTTGTCGCAGCTGCAGTGACAACCGGATCTGGCTGTGTCCTCCGGAGACATTTTGGGAGAGCAAACGGGAAGCGAGACAATGAGTTCTCCCCAGGAATTTCTGTGCGCATTCCGTTGCTGCCCACACTGCCCCGGAGGCTTATTACAGACCCAGAAACCAGATTGCCTTATAATAAAGCATATAACGGGGTGGTGGTTTTTGTTTTTGTTTTTTAAATTTGAGTCAAATGGAAACAAGCATTCTGTGGAATTGTTTCCCCCCCTTAACTGTTGCCCAGACCCACAGGAAGAAGAAATGACGAGAGTAGGTCCAAGGAAAGAAAAATACAGACACCAAAAACACAAAAGTTGATGAAGAAAGGGATTTTCAGTTTCACGGAAAAGCAACCCGAGCTTCCTGGCTCTTTCTGTCTCTCATTCCCACGCACCCTGGGCCCCGGCCACAAGGTGCTGTTTGGCCAGCGCCAGAGCCAGAATCGTGCTGGGGCTTTTTTCACCCAGAACCTCCTCCCTGAGCTCGGCCCGTGAAACCCTACGCCTTCCGCTCAATCCTGGCTCCTGAGTGACGCCCTCCCAGACACGGGAGCGGAACCGAGCTCCGTTCCAGCCCTTCCAACGGTGACTTGCATTCAGGCCTTTCTCCTCCCATTAGTAGGTGCTCAATTATTATTTGTGAAATGAAATTCAGCGCATTCCAAGTGTTGCGGTTAGCACAAATTGGATTTAATATCGTGTACGTCAAGGCCCATGCCACAGAGAGAGGATGCAAATATTCTGAGGCAACAGTTGAGATTAAAAACTACACAACAGAGGATTAAGTGTGTTATTAGCATCTTGCTCGTATTTTCCGCGTTGTCTGAAGAGGGGCTGTAGGCTCCACAGATTTATGGCGTATCTGCGCCTGCTGTGGAGCGCCTTCCGTTTCCGCTTTCCCGCGTGCGGTCTCCTACTCCGAGTCTATCTGCATTTCTGTTGCATCTGTCACCAGAGCACCTTGACATCTGGTTGCACGTTGATACATGTGGCATTTTTTTTTTTTTTTAAAGCTTCTGTCACCTTGCTTTGTTTGGGGGAAGTGATTTCCCTCTTTCGGATCCAGTCATTTTTTCCAGCGTTGTTCTCAGTCCAGCCGATGCCAGAGATGTCATGGGAAGCTGGCTCCTCTCCGTGTTTCCGCCATGGAGTCAGTGTCCTGTTCCTTTCAGCCTCTCATTAGTGTCCCTGACATTGTGCCAAGAGTGTTGATTGAAATCAACTCTCTGGATACTGAGGCTCATTTGTGATGCCCCGTGGTTCTCTCACATGTTCGCACAGCTCACAGAATCTTCCTCAACTGTTTTCCCAGTTGAGATGAGATATTTGGGAATCAAGTAGAGCATTTAATGTAATAAGTGGACAGTAATCTTTAGAGGTTAATTTGTTTAAAACCTATGTAAGGTTGGGGTCCCCTATGCCCTGTTAGGAGCGAGGACCATTATAATCTATTACTGTTTAAAGTTGAGCTAGCACATAAATTTTAATTCTCTCTTAAATGAAGATGTATTCCAGGAGGTGTAATGCTAAAATGCCTAATAATATTCTTATAAAGAAGTTCAACAAGCTCTTTAGCCTAAAGAAAAAAAAATTTTTTCAAAATAATCTCTTTAAATTGGAAGGTTCATTTCACAGATGAAAAAAGGAAGAGAGAGAGAGAGAGAAATCTAGCTGTTTAACCCGCCCTCTTTCTTGAGCAAAGAGACATTTCTTTCTGTTGTCACGTGATTGGTTTTCTCGACTTTGGAGTTTGAAAGATGCCAGTTTGATCTCATCGAAGGATCCGAGGTAGAGCGTCTGCCTCTCTGTATTGTGCTCTCTGCCGCTGGGAAGGTGCCGAGAGCCGCTGCCTTTCCCACCAGCTTGGAGAGCAGTGCCTTCATACTCTCCATGGTACCTCCGTACTCACACTTTCAAAGGCACAGCACCCAGCCTCTCGCACCCGTAGCTAGGCTTCTTGACTTGAGCCCACTTTCAGCCACCCGGGAAGGTCAACGTCAGGAAGAACAGATGTGGGCATTAGAGCTTCCCTCTTCACATCCATCACGGAAGAGCTCAGTAATGGTGGTGAATGATATATAAGACCTATGGCCAGTGTTCTGCTTTCCTTCTAGGTGACTCCACAGGCGCAGTGGTAATCAGAGTATCTGGTCTGGAATTGAACAGCATAGAACAGATTTTTATTTTTCCCATTTTTGTACCATGCCTAAATTAAGTGCTGTTGCCTGAAAGGATAAAGGAATCAAGTTTAGTTTTTATTTTTATCATTGCAAATACATTTACATTCTCCTATTTTACAAATGCAAAGAGCAGGCAAGCCACTTTCAATAATTTATTTTAAAATCAATGCTAATGAGGTTATGTCTCGTCAGTGGCCGAGTTTTACAATAAAGTCTGATTTATTTAGAAAAGATCTTTGGTGTAGTTTCCCATCTAATGGTGGTGGGAAGGAGGTGGAGTCGCAGGCACAGTGACCCTCCAACTTCGGATCCAATTTGTAATTCACAGCGGAGATCTGACCCAATTTACATTGATTAGAATTGGGAGGAAGAGACATCTGTGCACAGACAGCAGAGGTAGAATAAACCGTCTCTGCAAAAGTGCCTAAGCACAGGAAATTGTTGGTCTTTGTGACTGAGTTGTTTGGTATCAGCAGAAGCGATGCTCCCTGTCCAAATTATTGGGTATCTCTAAAACCGAGGCCATACCAACTCTTCTTTTAGTGTTTTCAATCCTGTGAAATCCGTCCCATGTCAAAAAGGAGAAGCATCAGGACAGAGCAAGGAAGAAGTGGGCAAGTAACAGGAAGACAATGTGCAAAGAATGGTGTTTAACGTGATTTATTTCAGCAAGTCTATTTCCGATATTTGATTTCACTCCTCCATTATCTCACATCTTTATTCCTCATGGTGGGGGGTGGGGAGCACTACAGGTGGTAAGTAGGAACTGCTGTGCTGTGAGGCCATACATGAAGGTAAGAAGAGTTGAGATCTTTCCCCACAGACTCTTGTAAGGCAAATATATATTAGATATATGATTTTTTTTAAATCTGGGTGACATATGACTCATTTCCCCAGAATATCAATCCCTTAATTTTTATTTTTGCAGGAAAATTATATCATTTTGTATGTGAAATCGATTAACAAAGTGTTAATGTTCTATAGTGCTCTAACATATGGTTGTGCTGTTTCTTCTTACTTATGAGCTCAGAGTTTACTTCCTCCATGCTGACATACCAGAATTCATATTCCTTTATAAAACTTACATTTAAAAAAAAAAAAAGGAACTGTCCCTAGGATATCTCCTCAAAAGTTTCATTTAGTGTCATAACGATGGGGAAATAAGCCAAGTGAGTGCCCCAAGACCCAGGAAGAGAAAGTAAATGTGGACCAAAAAACACTTAAGTATTCAATCCTCAGAATGTTGCTTATTATACCCCATTTATTGTGTATGTGGGGGAACGGGATGCACAGAAATTATGAAAAGTAGAACAACAACTATGTGTTTTTCTCATCTTACTCCACATATAAAATGGCTTTTTTTTTTTTTTTTAAAGATTTATTTATTTATTTGACAGAGATTACAAGTAGGCAGAGAGGCAGGCAGAGAGAGAGAGAGGAGGAAGCAGGCTCCCCGCCGAGCAGAGAGCCCGATGCGGGACTCGATCCCAGGACCCTGAGATCACGACCCGAGCCGAAGGCAGCGGCTTAACCCACTGAGCCACCCAGGCGCCCTAAAATGGCTTTTGATTCATATAAAATGGCTATGATTCTGGTACTCACGCTTTCTTTATAAAGGCTCAATTCCGACGTTATCCTGTAGTATGAAGTCTGAGATGAAACATGTTAATGAGGGTAAGAAACGGGCCAATCATGTTGTGACTTTGACCATCTAAACACTCGATTGGAGTTAGACAATAGCACTGACTTAGAACCCATTGTGTGCCTGCAGCAATTAATTAAAAGACCATTCCAACTGCCTTCAGGAGCTTACACTCTAATGAACAAGGCCGCCTGAATCACAACAGTAAAAAGATAACTACAACCCTCAAGTACTAGGAACATAAAATTACCTACATGACCAGCTTCTGCTACAGCTGAACAAAACTTGATACATTAAGGACTAATTAATCATGGAGGGTTTAAACACATGCTTAGACACACACACACACACACACACACGTATACACCATAACTCTGGATGCTTACATAGACACAGTACATTTAGAAGAGAATTCTAGAAGGAAAGGAGAAATAGAGCTTGAAAGAAAGGATCACGATTCTAGGAATAGGTGCCTCAGTAAATAATCCAGTGGACTGAAAACTCCACAAGGGCAGGGACCTTGCCAGGCTTGTCCATCGTTGCATCTCCAGTTGCTAGTGTAGCGTCTTGAAGATAGTAAACGCTTGAAAACATTTATGAGTGAATGAATGGGGAGGGAAGCAGAGGGCCCATTTGAAGATGTGAGATGATTTAAGGAAAAAAAAAAAAAAAGAACAATTATTGCCTTGAAAAGAGCATGATGAGCTCTGAGAAAAAAGACCCACCAGTATAAAGAACATGAGACCAGCAACCACTAATCGCTAATGCTGATCATGTTTATCCCCTCAGAGGAAGAGCGTGACCTAGAAGAGGATGAGAACGGCACTCCACGTAAAGGAGGTAAGAGAGCTTCCCCAAATATACAGGCACTGGGTAGGATGTTCCGGCTTCTGACTAGAGATGGCACCTTTCTTCAGACTACAAACATTACCGGGCTCACTAATTAAAGAGGCTGCTGGTGTGTTGACCCCGAAAGCCCCAGAGAAGATGACGGGATAGGGAAATATCTCAACCTTCAAAGCAGCCACTCACCTTAATTAATGTTCCCAGAACCGCTAAGATTTATCCTAGAGAGGGTAGGAAACCAAACCAGATATTTATTTTTTCCTATCAGTATTTCCTAAATCAGTACAGTGAAAATAGAATTGCCTCATCTCTAAGAGATCAGAGGATTGAGAATGGAAAGAATGGAAATGTCTCCTCTCCGAGAGGCCCGGAGATTGCAAGTTCAGAGGGGAATGGAAATGTGTCAGATCTGAAAAGTGAACGTGGGGTGAAGGATAGAACTGCTCTGTGATGCTGACTTCTGATGGCCTGGTTTGATTCCAGGCACATTTGGAAATGAATATGTAACAGGTTTGTTGAATACAAGATTGCATCTTATTCATCCCAGACTGTTAGCCATGCTTCAGGCAGTTAGTGAACCTATCCTTTTCTAAGGTCAGATGCCCCTCCAAAGCCTCTTTAAGTGGACCAAGGACCTATTCCATCCTTGTCGGTGAAGGAATATGAATTGCATGGACCACCTCAAGGACATTCATCCCATCAGCAGAGCCTAAACTGTGGCTGATATAAATACTAGCTGATTTTTTTTCTTAGAGATTCTATGAAAGTCTTAAGCCTAGGAGTTCATCCCAACCCTCCCTCCCCGGTCCCTCCCCATTCCCTTGGCCCTTCCTTTTCCCATTCTCCTCCTCTTCCCATCTTTTGCTGTTTCTTCTCTCTCTTCGACCTCAGCATGTCCCCCTACCCCTAAGGTTTGTGCTCTGTGGGAGGCGAATATCTAAGAGCTTTAGTGAAGGACCTAACTTCTTCAGTGCCCAACTCCTTCCAGGGAGAAGAGGCATCATCAGAAGTCAGGTGCCGTAGCAGGAGAAAAAGAAAGAAAGAACTGGCACGAGTATTTTTCCAGGATTAGCATAGCTACCACCTCGTAACAATGAGCCCATATAATGAAGTCCATCCTGAAACATATTTCTGCTGTTTCCTACTCGCTGTGCAGAATTGCAACAGCAAATCTGTTTTCTGACCAAACTATGTCCCAACCAACTTCCATCACCAGTGCAGGAAAGAAACACTTCATATGAACAGCTTGAGTGGGGTAACTATAAACTTCCTGTGGCCAGCTTTATAGTAAATTCCATTCCGGAAGCAGCAGTCTCTGGCAAGGGTCTAAAATTCAGTTTCAGACTCCTCCCTCATCACATTTCTTCTTTCAGTTTCTTTCTAAGGTTCTATCTTGGGTGGGGGGAGGGTGGGGAGGGGAGATTTAATTCTTAAATGTTCCAACAGCTCTATTTCAAGTAAGTTAAAAAAAAACAACAACAACAAAAAAAAAAACCCACCTTTTGTTCCTTATGTTTCCTGCCGCCAGAATAGGTGTTAAAGTGTGATGAGCTCTAAATATGTTTCTATGGTTTATACTTCCCACCAGTTATAATGATTGGTGACTTAGTGACTAAAAAACAGAGGACTTTTTGCTCTCTCTGCAGAATCTGAGGCAGGAATTTTTATTATTTGTGTTTACTTATTTATTTATTGAATTTATACAGTTCCTTTTCTCCAAAGGAGCTATAGAAATGGCAACAAATATGGAGCACCCAAATGTCATCACTTAGCTTTATAACTATAAAATAGACAGGTCCAAGGAAAGGGTAGGCAGGCCCTTGAAGGCATATAAAAGGGAACTCTAGGACAATGTGCTTTCTTATGGAACAGACAAACTACACAAGTTTGGTTCACTTCGTTTTTTTCTCAAGTGTCACGTGTCTTTGGCAGGGTTTGGGGTGGGGGGAGTGAGGGGGCAGGAATATTCTCCTAGAAGATACTATGGCTAGCATATTTAAGATTTTATTTATTTTTTTGACAGACAGAGATCACAAGTAGGCAGAGAGGCAGGCAGAGAGAGAGGGAGGGGAAGGCAGGCTCCCCGAGGGGCAGAGAGCTCGATGCGGACCCTGGGATCATGACTGCCTTTAAAATCCACATACTGATCTCCAGAACTCTTCCAGGGATCTTGTTCCCAGAAATGCTATGATCTCCCATGATAGAATTACTAACATTTCTAAAGCCCAGCTAGATCTTACCAGAAGGCGGTGGGGAGGAATTCAGTTTATCCTCATTGGGTGTTAATGACCCTGTAAGATGTAATTTCTTTTATTTTATTCTGTTACCTAGAAAATCTATCAGAGCCTTGTAGTATTGATTGTTCAATCCATAGCGAGCTCACTTTACAGCGTGACTGTTAGTAACAGGGTTATTTTAATGAGTGACTCTTCAACACCTCACATCCCCACTAAATTGCAGCCCATCAGCCTAACAGTCTAACACTAAGAGTCTTCCGTGATGAGAGCTTATCTCCCTTCCCTGTCACGAGAGGGCAACGTCCAGGTAACCGAAAGGAACACCCGTTCCGTGCTGTTTGTATGAAAACTCCCGGCCACTGGCTCAGGTCGGCCGTGTCGAATAAAAAGCGGGGCTGGAGGCACAGCTCATCCGTAGACACCCCAAATATCTGACCAGGGAAGATCTCCGAACTGGTTGTTTTCACTCTAAAACCGTGGGCAAACTCCACCAAAAAGGAGCGGAGAAGCGGTAATTTCTGCAGGACAGAAATGTGGGCACCGATGACTCCCTCCACCGAGGCTCCTCTCCATGGGTCAGCGCACACACCAGTGCAGCAATTCCATGAAAGAAACAGGGACACACAGAGGTTTTTGCAGCTCTTGCTTTTTGAAACCTGCTTCCCAAGACCAAACAGGAGGTGAGCATCCACCAGCTATAATTCTGGCCCCATTTTGGCTCCGCTCCTTCGGCAGAGCAGAGGAGACCGAGATCAGGATCTGTGAGTGTTCTCCAGGTCAGGATCGTACTTAAAACCTTCAGGACCATAGGGGCACCTGGGTGGCTTAAGGCTCTGCCTTTGGCTCAGGTCATGGTCTCAGGGTCCTGGAATCAAGCCCCGGATCGGGCTCTCTGCTCAGGGGGAGCCTGCTTCGCCCTCTCTGTCTGCCTGCCTCTCTGCCTACTTGTGATCTCTGTCTATCAAATAAATAAATAAAAATCTTTAAAAAAAAAAAAAAAACAAACAAACTTAAGGACCATGGAGATTTCAAAACTCAAAATTAAAGTGGAGTTTGGTGAATTTCGTTTCGGTTGTTGTTGTTGTTGTTGTTAAGATTTTATTTATTTATTTATTTATTTGACAGAGAGAAAGAGATCACAAGTAGGCAGACAGGCAGGCAGAGGGGGTGGGGGAAGCAGGCTCCCTGCTGAGCAGAGAGCCCAACGAGGGGCTTGATCCCAGGCCCCTGAGACCATGACCTGAGCCGAAGGCAGAGGCTCAACCCACTGAGCCACCCAGGCGCCCCTTGTTGGGTTTTTTTTTTGGTTTGTTTTTAAAGATTTTATTTATTTATTTATTTATTTATTTATTTGAGAGAGTGTGCATGAGCGTGGGGAAGGGGCAGAGGGAGAAGGAGAAAAAGACTCCTCGATGAGCAGGGAGCCCCACTCAGGACTCGATTCCAGGACCCTGAGATCATACACCCGAGCTGAAGACAGACACAACTAACTGAGCCACCCAGACGTCCTGGCAAGTTTCTTTATGCCTTTTGTTCTGAAATAGTAAGCTATCAGGCTGGGTCTGTCTTGATAGACTGAACATGGTGGACTTCTCCGGCCTGGCCAAGTCCCTTCCAGTGGGTCACTGCCATGGCCTTCTGTGTCCACTTCTCACCTATCCATGGTCTAGCAAGGACTGGCTTTCTCCATCTTCTCATTCTGTCTCTCTTTTTCATAATTTGTTAAGTAGTTGCTCCCATAACTGGGCCTCATTAGCACAGCCCTTTCGCTCATCAAGTAAATGTAAACAACATGCTGACCTGCCTTTGAGCCTCTTTTCCTTGGTCATAACTTGAATTCCGGAGCTACACAGCATCTCCCCAGCAAAAATCCAAGGTGACATACGAAGGCTGGAAGGAACCCAGTCAAGTTCTGTTGGCCCCAAGGAGGAAGACAGGCAGAAAGGTGTCCTGGTCCTTTTTACCTTAGAACTCTCCACGTCATGGAGGCTCATTTTCAAATTATGACCCTGTCAACAGTAGTACAACCTGGCCTTCGTTACAGGAGAAGTGACTCTTACTGGTTATAAAGAACTTGCTGGGGACACCTGGGTGGCTCAGTTGGTTAAGCAGCTGCCTTCGGCTCAGGTCATGATTCCAGCGTCATGGGATCTAGTCCTACAACGGGCTCCTTGCTCCGCAGGGAGCCTGCTTCTCCCTCTGACTCTGCCTTCCACTCTGTCTGCCTGTGCTTGCTCTCACTCTCTCTCTGACAAATAAATAAATAAAATCTTAAAAAAAAAAAAAAAAAAAAAGAACTTGCTGTGCAATGGTAAATGCTTTGCAATAAATACCTAGAGAAGAGAGAAAAACAATGTATTTTTAAACTTAGACTGTTGCTATTCTTCCTATGACATTTTGTTTGCTGGGAGCTTGGCTTCTCTTATATGAGATAAAGAAAATAAGATGTTGCCCCCCCCCTTTTTTTTCCTCTAGAAAAAGTCCTCCTCAGCTCTGCTAGCAATTTAAATGCAGTGATCATACCATTAGCTTCTCTATCATTGTAATTGTTGTTAATTGTTATAACTGTTTTAGTTATTAGTGGTGTCATTATTGCTCTAGGTCCTCTGTCTGTTTTATGCTGAATATATTAGTGCTTTGCTTTTGAATTACCAGGCTTTATTTAGTGCAAAGTTACGGGTTTTTTTGGAGAGACATTGAGAAATGCTGGCATTAAGCTTTATTCTTTTGTTTTTCATTCCAAATGGACAGACTGGAAAAAAAAATAATTAGATGGAATAATGTCCTCAAAATGAGAATGAGGATGCTTTGAATTAATTAAATGGTCAGAATGCTGCACGATGTCTGATCTCAGACTGCTGCTAGAGTCGTGTAGACCTAAAGGAACCTCCATCCAGTCCACAGAGGAAATACTCTCTCGGGCTCCCAATTCCTCACTGGTCTAAGGACATCAGTCTCCTCGGGCATTCCCTTGTTTATAGAGTGACCTGGGCAAATTTACGGAGAAGCAGAACTGCCCCTGCAAACTTCCAGAACTTCAAGCTCTTCCAGAGACAAAAGATCAGGAATGAAGCCCTCTTCCACCTTACCTTGTGCCCCCTCCCCCTTCACGATCTTTAAATAACACCGGATCTTAGTCAGGTGTTTATAACACCACCAAAGTTTCCGGGAAGCCTTCCATGAAGTTAGCTTCCCTGTTCTACACAGGAGGTTCTCAACCTCCTCTTTGAAGACGTACCACGGTCTCGTAGATAAGTAAATATCGTCACGGCTCTGTTTCCCAGTGCCTCCCCCCACTGGACGGGAACCCGGAGAGCAGAGACCGTCTGTGGCCAAGGTGGAATTCCCAGCCTCCCGCACGGTCCCAGGCACTTAGTAAGCACTGTGGACATGTCCGCTGGCTGCTGAGGAGTGAATGTAGAGAAGTGTGCACGCACACACATAAATGCAAGTCACACCTATGTACAATAGGGAGTCTGCAATACCGGGTCCCGTCTGGTCCAGCTAAGACGGTCCTCCTCACTGATTTCCCTGGTACGCGAATGCCTGTGTCTGGACAGCGAGTCTCCAGGTTTAACCCTTCGTTCTGCTTATTTTTTCAAAGCTGTGCTTTCTAGTTCTAGCTCTGACAGTTCTGGGTCTTGGGCTCGGTAAACGAACAGCCAGATTCCTGAGCTCTATTTTCTTCTAGCCTTTAGCTTTTGAAGAACCAGAGGCATTTTCTGCAATTTTTCCTGGAAGGCTCTTGTTTTCTTCCTAGCGTCTTACTTTCCCTATGATCTATATTGCTTTTAGAATAGGTCTGTTTCCAAGTATTCTCCTCCGGTGTCTTATATGCCCAATATCAAGTCACTTTTTACATATATACCTGAAAAGTACTCATAATCTTAGGAGCATTTCCAGGCAAAAGGGGACTGGTAGCCCACAGTGACCATCTGCTAAACCAGACAAAGCCAAGACAATGTTGCTTAGTCTTCTTACCATTCAGAAATATCAAGTTGTGTTTTAAAAGTCTAGTTTTATAAAATTATTTTCTCTATAATATGTAAATGTGTAAGGACTATTGACATCAATATATTTTTCATTTCTGGGATGCCTGGGTGCCTCACTCAGTTAAGCATCTGTGTTCAGCTCAGGTCATGATCCCAGGTTCCTGGGATCCAACCCCTCGTTGGCCTCCTTGCTCAGCAGGGAGCCTGCTTCTCCCTCTGTCTGTTGCTCCCCCTGCTTGTGCTTTCTCTCTCTCGCTCTCTCTCAAATAAATAAATAAATAACATCTTTAAAATATATGTATATATAGAGACACCTGGGTGGCTCAGTCAGTTAAGCGTCTGCTTTCAGCTCAGGTTATGATCCCAGGTCCTGGGTTCAAGTCCAGCACTGGGCTCCTTGCCTGCTCCCCCTGCCTGTGCTCTCTCTGACAAATAAATAAATAAAATCTTTAAATATACATATATACTTTTCATATATATATTATATTTTTTTCATTTCTAATTTTGTCAAAATCTTCATGTGATTAATCAACTCCATTATGACTAAAAATACATTAATATATCCTCTGGGAAAACTATTTTCACTCTTCAGGGACTGATATTTCCCTATTATTTCAGGCCCTGGTGTCCCCCCAAATACATGCCTTGCCTTTCCAATAGTTAGCATTTTTCTCCCAATGTATTTTTCTTCCGAATACATCCTTAACTCTGTGGTTTCCAGCATGGTTGTCTTGTTTGCTGCCCTCTGTTGTTTATTGCATATACAAACAATTATCTTCGTGAAAGAAAACACGCCTCATTTCTATATGGTTAACATGTTTACTTCTCTTTGCAACATCTAAGTCTTGATTAAATGGATCTGTCCCTCCTTGATTTTTGTGCACTTTAAGATTCCTACTAAAGTTCTTTTCTCCTGTGCCTTTTTTATTTGAATCGCTGATAGGTTAGGAACAAGTTTTTAAAAAGCAAACATAGCAAGTGTATCTGTCCACCCACACTGCCCACCTGCCTTCCCCTATCTATTCCCATCCTCGGTGACCAGCTCTATCACACCTCATGGGAGGGTCAAACAAATTAAAGGAAGGGTAAAAACTGGTACAAATACAGTCCCCCAAAGTCATTTGAATTTTCATTAGAACCCAGGACTCCTGACTCCCAACAACAAGAATCTCATCTTTGGTAGGTGCTTTGCTGACCGTTCTCACCCATTAGCATCCTAAGGGACAGGGGCACGGCCACATCATCCCCGGTCCAGTGGACATCCGCTCTCCTGCCATTCAGATCCCCAGATCCTCTCCCACTTTGCGCTCTAGTGTTTAACCTTTCCGGGTAGAAGATCAATACAGATTCTTCACTGCTAAGAATCGATGGCTGTCCTGTGGCATCACTGCCATCTAGTCTTGCTGAGAAGCCCAGTAAATCTCTCCAGCTGCTTCGAAAGCTTGGTTTGTCGTCTTCAGTTGCTCTCATTTTTAATGCAGATCACTTTGGTTTCTGTCCCCCTGGGGGCTTGCAGATAAATCTTGGCAGGCATGTTCAGGGTCTACAAATGAGATGCTGGAAAAGGGCCAGCCCACCCAGAATTTAGTTATAATGGATGAGACACCCCCCTTGGTTCCACTTAAAGACTGGGCTGTTCGTAACCGTATTTATTGCGGGATTACCTCACCTAGTACCTGAGTGGGAAGTGCCCAGGATGAAGTTCCTGTGTGACAGAAGACATCAACACGTGAGAGACTGTGATGCAGACACAGCTGGCTGACTCAGCCTCTCAGTAAACAAGCCGAAGTCGGAGACTTCCCTCATTTCTTCAAATGCATTTTGAAGAGAAACGCTGGATAGTTTAGATGCCCGGGATCAAGACTATCTATCAGGAAGTCTCTGTCCTGCTTACATACAAACCAAGTAAAAAATTACCTGCCTGTTTTTCTTTTATTAATAAATGAAGGTATTTATCATATTATTGAATAACGTCTGACTAAGGGTAATCTGTAAATATCCAATGTTAGTTAATGATCTCCTTTTCCCACAGTCCTTTGCTCACATTGAGTGTTGGGCTGTTTCTCCTCCCAACGCCCCCGAATCCTAGGTTTCCTAGGGACAATGTTAGAACCCTGGTTTCCACTTGCAGCAAAAATGTGGGTTCCATGGAAAAAGACAGAGTCCTTTTAACTTTGATTTCTCCTCTCTTTGACCAGTGGACTATACCAATTATTACCAGGGCCTCTGGGATTGCCATGGTGACCAGCCAGACGAACTGTCCTTCCAAAGGGGTGACCTCATCCACATTCTGAGCAAGGTAAGGACATGGAGTGTGGGGCTTGGATCCAAAGTCAATTTTGGAGGGGCACCTGGGTGACTCAGTCCGTTAAGCATCTGACTTTTGATTTTAGCTCAGGTCATGACCTTAAGGTTGTGAGATTAAACCCGACATCGGGCTCCACATAGTGTGTGGAGCCTACTTAAGATTCTCTCTCTCCCTCTCTTCCTGCCCTCCCCCAAAAATTGATCTTTTCATTCTCAATGATGTAGTCACCATAAGAAAATTATTCCATGTCATACATTTCACTTGTGTGCATTACATGGCTCCCTCCCACATAAAGTAAATTCCCATTGATTTATAATTGTTAGGGAAAAGTTTAATTGAAAATTCACATTGAGGAGCTAATTTTCAAATTTCAAAAGGCAATAAAGTAGATATAACACTAAAACCACACCAATCAATTTATCCTTTTTAGGATCTTGCAGTGCTTAAAAGGTCATTATTTGGTACATAATTTATGACTGTATAATTCTCTTGAAAACATTCTGGCTTGGTAAACCACCTTCTTATGTCATTCACAGATAAACAAAACCGTAATAGAATTAGGATGGGGGATAGTCAGTGCTAGTTAGCTCAGTTGGTTTGAGCAAGTGCTGATAAGGCCAAGATAGTGAATCCAACCCTGTAAGAGCCAACTAACTGTATTCTCTTCCTCAGCCATAAAGTTAATCCCTAACCCCAACTAACCATCTCACAAATAGTGTCATTGATTATAAAAGAATTGGGAAAAAAAATAAGAGGATAGATTATAGCAGATCTGTCACTAATGTGAAGATGATTCAGAACCCACAGACTACCATTGACGGGATCAGTGGTGTCATCCTTTGTAAAGAAAGAGTGTACATATTTTATATAGGGGGGCTAAGGAAACAGATTCTGTCCCTGAAGTAACTTACTAAAAAGATGTTTCTCTATGGGGTCAATCAATATCTACAAGCACATTTTTTGAAATTGGCACCATTTGCTCTTTAATTAATGAGTATGTGGATTCCATAAAGGCAATTTGAAAATCCATTGTGTTATTAACCCATCATTTGCCATTTATCTTTATTCTGTCTGTGCCAAGGGTTTGTCTCAATTCGAAAGATACCACAAGGTCCTTAGAAACAGATCAAAGCTGACTTAAGGCACCTTTCAGGGGTTGCAACAAGTCCCCTTGGAATGAGGACCAAATGCAGACCAAACCTTCTGCAAAAGAGTAGGAAGCCTTTAAGGCCCATTGCCTGAGATCACAATCTTCTAGTGATTTCTTCCAGAGTCCTAATTCTGCTCCATCCTAGTGCCATTCTGGTGCAGCTCCAATACACCAAGAATAAATTGGAAGCAAAGAAGGGAGTGGACATTGGCCTGATTGGTATTTCAAATGCCCGAAAGCAAGGTTTGCCTTGTAATAGAATTTGTGTACATTACCACGCTGGCATTACAGGGGTAATCGAGTTATCCACTCAGGTGTGACCAGGCCTCTGTTTGCCCAGAGCCTGCAGGTGAACAAATTAACTGTTTACATTGTCTGAGGTGCCTGCAGCAGGAGGGGTGGGGGTGGGGGGGAGAACGGAGCCAGACTGTCTGCTGGCCTTCTCTTCGGTCATGATTATTTTGTTTGTTTTGCATGTCTTTTGCCTTTGTTAATGGCTTCTCACTGGGGGTTCCTTTCCTCCATTTAGAAGGGGCTGTGTGGTGACTTGCCCTGCAGTACAGAGCTATCGGCGGGGACCATGACTGTTGTATTTTTAAGAGATACCAAAGAACATGGAGAGGCTTCCTCACCTGTCTTTTTTAACCAATCCCCGCTTCTCCGCCTCCCGTACTGAAAGCTAATATATCAAAGTTTGATTCAGGGAGTAATATCTTGCTGTTGTGCTTCTGTCTGGTTTCGTTCTCCACCGTTTGGAAGGTCTTCAGTCTATTTTTATCCTTTGCCGGGTAGTAGCACATTTCTTCCCCCAAAAACTACAGCAGCTGCCTCCCTTCTGCATGCTGCGAATCCCTGCATGTCAGAGGAGGAAATGAGAAGCTGGAAGCTCAACAGGAGTTTCCCTCATAAAAGCTTCGTTCCAGTTAACGTTGGCTTGGGGAGCATTTCGGATTGGATTTACCTTTATTATATCACCTAACTCAATAACAGTCCTTGGACAGGAAGGAATCTTAAAAGGCCACCCAATCCATTCCCTCGCCTCGAAGAAGCACAAATGAAACAATTTAGACAGATAGAAAAAGGAGATGCCTCTACCATGAGCTGTTTGTCTGTTCCGACGTGCAGCAACTCCTAATCTCTGGAATTTTTTCTCACATGAATCCTAAATAATCCCGCTTTAGCCCCAACTGGCTTCCTTTGTTGCGGTCAGTTATACGCCACAGCCCGCCTCTCACATGTGGAGGAAAAGAACTGACCCAAGTGGAGGTTAGTCCAGAAAAACGGTATCCAAAAATCCCATTTTACTTTTCTCTCTGGCTGGTAAAACCTTTGTGAGACAAGAAAGGCCCTCTGGGTTAGGAACCTGGAGAAGTCTATTTCCACCAATAGGAAATAGGTGGTTCACTGGGTGGTTCAGTGAGTTAAGTGTCCGCCTTTGGCTCAGGTCATGATCTTGGGGTCCTGGGATGGAGCCCCGCATTGGGCTCCATGCTTGGTGGAGAGTCTGCTTCTCCCTCTCCCTCTGCTCTTGTGCACGCTTTCTCTCTCACATATAGATAAATAAAATCTTTTATTTTTTTTTTTAAAGATTTTATTTATTTATTTGACAGAGAGAGAAATCACAAGTAGGCGGAGTGTCAGGCAGAGAGAGAGAAGCAGGCTCCCGCTGAGCAAAGAGCCCGATGCGGGGCTCGATCCCAGGACCCCAAGATCATGACCTGAGCCGAAGGCAGCGGCTTAATCCACTGAGCCACCCAGGCGCCCCAATAAAATCTTTTAAAAAAAGAAGAAGAAGAAAAGAAATGCAAGGCAAGGTGCAACTGGGTGTGGCTCAGCTTACCTGGACAGCTTTACTTGTAAAATGAGGGAGTTGTGTTGGATAACCTCTAAGATCCCTTCCACCTCTAGCATTCCTGTTCTAAACATGATAAGATGAGTCACAAGTTCCAACCACAAAATTGCTAAAGAAATTCCACACAGGGCACCTGGGTGACTCAGTGGGTTAAGCCTCTGCCTTCGGCTCAGGTCATGATCTCAGGGTCCTGGATCAAGTCCCACATCGGGCCTGCTTCCTCCTCTCCCTCTCTCTCTCTGCCTGCCTCTCTCCTTAGGATCTCTCTCTGTCAAATAAATAAATAAATGCTTTAAAAAAAAAAGAAAAGAAAAGAAATTCCACACAAAAATGTGTTTAATTATTTATTCAGATTAAACTAATTTAAACATTTCAATTATAAGCTCTTGTTTTGGGCCCTCATAAATGCCTCTGATTTCCCCCTCTCTTTTTGTATGATAAATATTGGAGGGGACCAGGTTAAGAACAGGGAATGGCCCCCAATGGGGAAGCTTGGTGGGGTCTGGGCTTTACTCTTGGGCTCCTGCCGCTCCCTGCTCTTTCTTAATGGTTGCTTCAATATGAGCCAACCTTGAATCCTAGAATCTTCAGGCCAGGAGAGTCTTTTAGGGCCTAGGGTCTTTGGGCAAGAATGATCCCAGAAAGAGAGCTTTTGTCTATTTTATTTTATTTTATTTTATTTTATTTTATTTTTTAGAGAGAACACAAATGGGGGGATAGGCTGAGAGGGTCAGGGGAGAGAGAATTCTAAGCAGGCTCCATGCCAGGTACAGAGCCCAACACAGGGCTCAGTCTCACGACTCAGAAAAACCAAGAGTCTGATACTTAACCAACTGAACCACTGAGGTGCCCCATTTGCCCTTTTTAAAATAAAACTTCCAGAGAGGATGATTGGCTGGGCCAGAAAGATACACCCCAAAGATAACCAAATACCCATCATCTGGCCTATCCTTAAGGAAGCAGGTCAGTAACAGATGAGTTACTTATGTGACCCTGAGCAAAGGCACTTAATCCTGCTAATCTCCCATTTTCTCATCTGTAAAAATTGGGCTAACTTCTATTCACTGGGGTTATGATGCTTGCACTAGAGAATTTGTGTAGAGAAGTGCCTGGCATCTAGGGAATGGTAACAATTATCATAGTCCTCTCTTTTCCACTAACAATAAAGTAAACTTCTGAGGTCAATGCTGTGTACATACTAGTTGTTCAGTCAATCATTGGTGAAGTGAGAGAGGAAAAAACAGGTAGCCTGTCCTGCCCAAAAACTCTTCACGAAGACACTCAAAACCACAAAATCGTCTCACTTGGAAATAGAAAACCATCCAGTGAAGAGGCCTACATGGAAATCCAGCTAGCCCTTCCTGGTCTGAGAGATTGTGTCCCTAACTGTAATGGATGGTTTTGTTCAGACTTCTCATTTGATGAGAAGCTGGAGCCGCGTATCCAGGCTCCAAAACGGTAACCAACGGGCGCCGTCAGCTGGACCCCTGCGAACCTCCCCTAACAAGGCCCTACATTCCTAGGCCCCATGCAGTTTCATGCCCACTTAATTCACCAGTTCCAATTTGGGCCTTAAAATATATTAAAGGGAGATTTTAATAACGAAGGAGATCTGCGCATCTAGCGGATGTTCCCACGTTCACTTTGGGCCCAGATATTTCTGAACAGCTCTTCCTGGTACAGGAACTGAGCCCTGCTCCCCCACCCCCACCCCGCCCCTGCAGGGACGCAGCTCAGGCCACAGCGGGGTGTTTAGCGCTCTTCAGTGGCTCCAGATTGCGGCGCCTGTGCAGGTCCCCTCATACGTAACCGATGGCTCCGGAGAGCCTGCCTCTCGTAAATTACTTCCCACGACGCCAGCGACCACCGCAGAATCCAAGTTTGAATAGAGCAGGAGGAAAGGTGTTTGAAAGGCCTGTTCACTCAGCTGCATTTTAATTTCCTTTTCAATCTTGTCCCAATTAATTTCACAGAATTAATCTCACAGAAGCAAACTCGGCAGCATCGAGGCTGCGGGTTTTAGTGTGGCGGTCGCTCTGCCTGAACATGAAATAGGAGCTAATATAAAAATCCATCTGCTGTGTTTGAAATACATGCCGGCTGCTGCTCAGTCCTGTCTGACATTCCAAACATCAACAGCGGGGAAAAGTGATTTGGGGGTTAGTGGCCATCAGTACTTGGCAGGGGTTCAACAACAGGTGTACTCCAAAAATCCATTCAGCCTGGGCACCAGGCATGACAGGACAGGTGCTGAGGCAGCCTCCGTGCGGGAGCGCCGGGCCCTGGCTCCATGGTCTTTGATCTGCGGACTGCGAGGCCCTTCTGTGGACCAGCAGCGAGGTGGGCATTTATTTTAAGTGGGAGAGAGGAAGGTGAGACAAGATGCCTCTATTTGGAGAAGATGAGTCGCAAGTTCCAACTTTCAGAGAAGAGACTCTCTTCCTGGCTCCAAGCTCTCTGACTAGGGAACCTCCTTCCTAAGTAATAAAGGCGTCCGTTCTACTATGTGAGAGAACTTAAATAAATGGCTGTTTAAAAATTAAGCCTCCTGTTCCAGAAGTAATTCACGGTGGCAACATGAGCTGTCCAGCAGATAGGGGCAAATTAGAGAGAGGAAGAAAAACTCTTTCTCAGTTGACGAGAAAGCAGAAGAGGTCCCTGCATGAGGTCTTCTGTTAAGGGCAAACTGAGTCAGCAAGCCACATCTCTTGGACTTATGTTGTGTACCTCATGAGTCGGCCTTGGGCTCCTCCAAGATTTGACCTGCCACTTGCGCCCATGGAGGTCAGGCTGGGACCAATCAGCTGGGCACCACAGAAGGTTTCTACTTAGTCGGTGGCTTAGCTGGGGTGGGAGGATGTTCCCGTGGACCAAACTCACAGCATTTTGGTTGTCTTCTCCGCGGGTGCAGTTAACATGGGAACAGAGAGACTTGCAGGCAAAGTCAAGTTTAACTTCAAACACATGATGCCGTCAGACGCTTTGGGCCCTTTCAGGATGAGGATAGACTGACTTTGTCACCCTGAGTGACATTCAGCTTCCAGCATGGTTAAAACTACTTAAAATTAGCCTGCACCCTAGCTGCACACCCAACTCCTTGTTACCTGAAGGCCGCAGGTCTGTTCCCAGCACCTGTTGTCGTGGGGTTTTTAAGGCCCCCTGCTCTCCACCTCCTCCCTCAAAAGACAACTTAAAGAATGTAGACCTTTCCCCTCCCTTGACCCCGTTCCCTCCATAAGAGATTTGTATGTTATAAAAATTATCTGAATGCAGCAGTACTCCCTCACCTAAGTATGCTTAGTTGAATGTGATAAAAGCCTCATAAAAACGGCTAAGTTAATTCCTCCAGTTGCTTTAAATGAAGGTTTGGGTTTGGGTTAGTTGGGGGTTTTTGGGGGTTTTTTTGGTTTTTTAATTTCAGGGCTCTGAGGGAAAGGAGGTGTTTGGTGACATCTAGTGTCCATTTAGGACTTCCTCAGGCACCATTACCCTCAGCTTGGCTGTGTGGGGGGATGGGCGGGGTTATTTGGGAGGTAATTCTGGGGAGTAAGTGGGGGGAATTTAGGCCTGGGGCGCAGGCTGCCCAAACGGTGTGATGAAACTGATCAGTGCCTGTCAAGGAGCAATCATTCACCTCTGACCTAACCAAAGGGGGCCAGTGAGGGGATACCATTGGAAAATATCTTTTCTTATTTATGATGATATGAAAGAGAAGCAGAACCTGTCCCCACCACACCATTTCATGTTAACAAGCAGGTCAACACTGTGCTGTGATGACGAAGATGATGATGATGATGGTGTTTTCTCTCATTAATAACCCCAATGGGAGTCTATAGAGTTAGGAGGATGGGAATGGGATTTGGGGTCAGCTGGAAGGCAACGGTCATACACCGGTCAAATTCAGTAGAGGCCATTCCTTTCCCCCAGACAGGAACCAATCGTCTAGAACAAACCCTGGCAGCCTCATTCCTTCCAGGTAATTTTTATAAATGAGGGGACACCCATTCCAAGAGAGGACAAAAGGGAGAGGATGCCTGTGTGTGTGTGTGTGTGTGTGTGTGTGCATATGCATGCACAGAAAACTGCTAAAAAGAGCCTCAATTGCATATCAACCTTATCCTCCAAACCCTAGCCATTTATTATAAAAAATAAAAAGAGGGGAAAAAAGAGGGGGAAAAAACCACATTTTCCACTTTACTTACTCTCAAACTGTTGTCTAGACAGGAGTCTTCACTTTCTACACACACACACACACACACACCCCTTTCAGTCAGGTGGAAAGTCCCAGATCAGATAATTAACTACAAGGCCCAGACAGAATTGTTTACCTAGAACCATCTAAGCCATGGCAGGGTTAGGTTAATGCTCAGAATCGCCCGATGCTTTACAAACTCCAGTGTAAAAATATTCCAGCCATTTATTTTGCAGTGAATTTATAACAAATGCTGTTAAAGGCTTCGTCTTTTGACAGAGGTAATAATAAATTCACTGTTAAAGACGGTAGTTTAATTCCTTATACCTCCAATACTGCACAGAATAAACCATATTCATCACTGAGTAATTTTTTACCACATAAATCTTTAAAACTAACCGGTGAAGGCTGGTGAGACTGAAATATTGTGAATTTATTAGATATGCCCATGTAGTATTGGATTCAGAGGTTTCCATTCGAATATATTATGGGGAAAATTTGTGTCTTTAACTGTGACATTCCTTCCATTTCCCACTGCCAGTATTATAACAAGCAGCTCCTCCAGAGTCAACTGCACGTTTATTAGACAGAGATTTAGTAATAAACTCCTCACTAATCTGCCAAAGAGGCTGGATGACATTTCGGTGAGATGTTCTATTTAAAAGGAGTCACAAAAGCTTTGTTTCTGTGTAATTATTTTCTCAAAAGGAGCTCAGCCTCCCCAAACCCCTGTCTGCCAGCGTTTCTGGGGATTCTATGGGTCCAGCTCTGCAACCAAACTAGCAAAATGTTAAAAGCAAATTATAACCTCACTGCAAACATACAGGGGAGTAACTTCCATGCAGTTTATAGGATTAGTTGGCAGGAGGTGAGGGGGGCCACTTGGGGTAATTGGTTAGAACCCAGAAAAGCTGGAATTAGCAGACGTTGCCAGACGTATGGTATTTAAGGGCTAATAAAAAGATTATATTGATTCTCAAACTAGAAATAATAGTGGTTTCAGAAAACTTGCTATTTAAAAACTTTCATCTTGACATATGACACATTAAAGATATAATTAAATCCTCATATTTGAGCAAAAATCCTTTTACCCTACCATATTAATTTTGAGTGAAAATCCGTGCCTGTTAGATGAGAATATTCTGAACCTTTCTCATGATTTGCTAGCTAAGTGACATTTAAACTAACCAATTGATTTTATCAAATTATAATGCCCTCTCCAGTCTCATTAAGGAAACACTAATATTGCCAGAATGAAAAATATTTTTTTTCTTTTAGATGCAGATATGTGTGTCTTTCTTTTTTTTTTTTTTTAATCAAAGAGCTTTGGCAGTTTCTCTGTTCCCACTAATATTCTATATTTGGGGAAGAGTTCCAGATACTAAAACTTCCAAGGAGCATTGTGAACTTTAAGATTCTCTTTTAATAAAATGAAATCAAATAGGTTTTAACTGTTCAACAAAGGAGAAAAATCTCCTGGCGGTGCAAGACTGCAGCCCATCGGAATAATTGTTAAAAGACAGAACCCGGCTAGAAAGATAAGCATAATACCAGCAATTAATATTCAGCATTTCACATTATAGTCAAGAGGATGTGTTTTTCTTTGTGATGTGGCTCATAAGCTGAGAGTGTTGGGAGCCAGACTCTGAGCTCTGTCTTCTTTTTGTGCATGAGGATTAAGGAGGAAAAAAACAGCAACAACAATCCTGCTCCATCTGTAAATGAACAAACATCTTGATTTTATAGCTATTTGCTTTGTAAAACTGAGGAATGAAACAAAAATTACTGGATGCCTAAGTAACGCTTTAATTCCGAATTCATTTACGCTGTAGCTATGTAGTTGTCACAAACCATAATGCAGTATTTAATTAAAATAACACAAGTGCATCTAGATATGTCCTGGGGTAGCTATCACCAAATTATAGGCTATGCCATCCGTATTTTATTTATGAAATGGCAGATTCTAAGGTGCAACTAGGCTGATACAACAGCATAAACACTTTAAACCCGCATTTTTATAAAGGCTCCCTTTTTTTTTTTTTTTTTTTCCTACTGTGTCTTTAAATATTTTCCTCCTTCTATCGTTCTGGGTTTTCTTGGTGGGATTGTTTTTGATGTCGATAAAGATCTCGCTTTCTAACTCTTGCTTTTCAACTGTTGACCTCCTGAGTCTTCTGGCTGTGAAATCCCCCATCTGTTGTCATGAAAAGGCTTGAGTTTTCACAGGAGCCGCAGCAACCATGGGACACCTTAGCAGAACTTGGACGTGGATTCCAAGAGGTTAGGAAAAAAGCAAACCCTTTTCAGGCTCAGTGTGCTTGTTCCCATCCAATATTCCTTGCACCTTTTTTTTTTTTTCACCTATAAATACCCATTATAGTTTACACGCTTGCTTGCTCTACTCTGTGGATGTTCACATGCAGACATACTGCTCCTTTTCATAAACGCATAGCATCCATCTTACACGCACCCACCATCTATCTCCTCGTTCACATTGGCTGTCCCATCCACCTCCTTGTCTGCAGAATTATGTTCAGCAAGGTCCCGATTTATAGGAAATAAATAATGAAAATGGAACGGACTGGGAAAGATAATCGAAACATTCAAATTGTTATTTTTCACTGTACTTTCCACAAACAGAGCATCTATAAACACCTAGTAAAGGTGTTGGCCGATTCCTAAAAAGCAGAGCCTGGTGGAACATTCTGACCGAGTGGGTCTCTACGTTGAATCTTTCCCGTTCCTGTCTCTCTTTGCTTTTTGGTGCTCCAAGATCAGGCCATTTTCAAATGGTAAATGATGCCGTGCTGTTCTTTTCATTCTTCCTTCCTATATTGACAAGTTTTTGTCATCATTCATCCTCTATAAGACAATCCTAAGATTTTTAAAACAGAAACAATCATTGCAATCGCCTTTTCAAAGAAAACAGCCCTTGCAGTTACTGTATAAAGATATTCCAGTAATGCTATCAGCGGTGCAGCAAGGGTCTTTGGAGAAAGGGTTTCTTATCCACACTTGTAATTATTTTAGCCCCTTTCACAGGTCACATAGAAAGCTAATTTCAATCGCTGCTAATTTCCGTCCAACAAGAGTACGGTACTTGAAATCACCCAAAATAATTGGATTCAAAACAAATTTAGGAAATTGAGTGTGTTAGAAAGCAAATAAAAATATCCTTTTGGTAAGGAGGAGGGTGAAAGTAGTAAAAATGGCCTTTTTTTTTCCCCTCCCTTCTTTCCCCTTCACAACTTTGCCATTAAAGTTGCACCTACAGCTAGAAGTTTGTCCGTGAAAAATGGTCATTTTGTTTCTCTGCTCAAAGAATGTTATTAAAATGCTAATTTAAAAGAAAAAGGAGTTAAATATCTAGCGATGGTGCATTCTAATTGCAACCATAATGAGCTCTCTAAATGTGCGTGCCCCTGACACACACAGAGCATAAACAGCAGTAAACAGATCATTAGTACCCGCGTTCATTTATTCTGGCGACCTTACCATGACCCCACCGAGGGTAGGGTGAAAAGCAGGTGGATCTGGCTGTGACACCCCCTAGAGGGATCCAGGAAATGAAGCTATAAGCGGTTGTCATGGAAACGCCTATGTGTGCAGATGATGTAACACACCGACAGGCTGTAGGGCTCCGCAACTGGGACGTTTGCCTTTCCCTCGCCGGAACAATCTTGAGGATTAAATTATTCATTTCTTTAATTCACAAAGCAAAAGGAATCCTAATTTTCTTGGTGATGCGCAACTCTCTTTCATTTGTCTAAGGTCTGGGACATGGTGACTTGTCATCCCCTCTTTCTCTGAAACCTACCCCCAGCTTCCTACATTCTAGCCCCAAATCACTGAAATCTGGCAAAATCAAGCAGGGGGTTTGGGGGACGGGGCGGGGGGGGGGGGGGAGCAGAAATCTGACACTCAATATCTGTACCTTAAAGAGAGGAAAAACCTAAGGTTTGAAGCTGCAATTAACAATATAGGCGGTATCCCTTTCTGGTGAGGGCATTTAGTTGACCAGGGTCCAAATGTCTACCTGTCCTGAGCAAGATGGCTTTGTCTGCAGCAGGGCAGAGTTAAGCCAGTACCCAATGAGGAGAACATCAAGCCGAGGAGACACCAGCCCCAAATGAACTCATCACCCTAGCAAGGCGCAAGAAAACGAGATAAGAGGAAAGAAGCATCTGCTCACCCCCTCCCATGTCCAATTGAGGGAATCGAGATTAATAAAAATAATTCTTTGGAGAATGATTCCACTCTATCCTACCCTGTTTTGTACCAAACAACCTCAATAACCTTACGGCAATAGTAGAATAACGTTTCTTTTCTCTTTTTTTCTTTCTTTTTTTTTTTTTTAAGGAAGCTGGAAAGACAATCTCTGGAAATTATTTTAAAATAAAAAATATCCTGGCCTGCGCTTCCCCCCCCCCAAACCCCCCTCCCCATTGCACTTTAGATGAACCTGTGATATTGTAGCAATGGCCCTTGAAGTGCAGTGGGGAGGTGATTTAGGAGAATATTAAAGGCAATGTGGAGATTCAAGGCGCCTCTCTCAGGGAGATCTGGAGAAATACGCAGCACAGATGGGCCGAGCAGATTAAACATTTCCGTCACATTGTTTCCAAATTGTGTTGTGGTGCCTGAGGCTGGTACTACGGTCAGAGCAAAACAGAGCGGTGCGGAGCTGCGAGCCGCACAGTTTATGGAATACATATTAATACGCCGGTCTCACATGGTATCACAATTCTATCAGCTCTGAAATGGTGCTGTCTCTATTGTTCCTGAATTCTGCGCTTGGCACCTTGTTTTCTCCCATCTGCAAAGTGTTTACCTTCCCCTTATCCTTTCTCTCTTTTTTAGGCAAAGTTCAAGTTGTGTGTATCTTTCTCATTTCTCTTCCCGCCCTCCCTCTTCGCTTCACAGTTTAGGATTTTTCTCTCGTGCACAGCCTGTGTTTTGCACACACTTCCATCATCAGCCATGTCCAGTGTGTGCACGGGTCCTGCACACCAGGCTGGCCT
Organism: Mustela lutreola; assembly: GCF_030435805.1. Lineage (NCBI taxonomy): Eukaryota > Metazoa > Chordata > Mammalia > Carnivora > Mustelidae > Mustela > Mustela lutreola. Next base: position 23,755,411 of record NC_081304.1, on the reverse strand, counting down.
CGACGGGATCATTATCCTCCCGCACCCAGTTCGGGACATGGGCTCCGAGTTTGAGTCTGAATTTCCCCTCTTTCAAGCGCTCTCAGACCGCCCGCCCCCCAATCTAGCTGACACATTCCTCCTCAGAACACTGAATTCCTAGCTATCCAGTTGTCATCTTGTGTCCTCCCCGCCCCTGACTGCTGTCACTGACCACCCGGACTTTCCTCGCCCCCTTTCTCACACTCACATGCCTTTCCATCCTCCCCAGTCCAGGCCTGCCAACCTCCAGGTTAGCAAGTTCCCTGAAATGTAACAATAAATAAAACTGGTTCAATTGAGGCAAATTTAATGGTTCATTTTTATGATGATTGATAGACCAAAACTCTGAATAATGGAAAAAAGAGAAAATGATTGCCAAGATCTTAAAACATGATGTCAAACAGCCTGGGGAGCCTGCCAAGCTACCCAAGGTTTCAGCCGAGCGCTGAGCTTGAGTCCTCTGACAGCTTCCAACCCCACTAATCCACCATCCACCCGACTGACCGCTTCTTTTTCCCTTCTGCAAAATCTCCCCACAAAACCATTTATGCTGAAAAATGGGCACCTGCTTGTCTTTGGTGAACAATCCCTGTTCCCAGCCTTGCTTTTCTCAGCAGTTGGAAGGGTGCTGAGTTAGAGCCCTCAATTTATTTAATAATTTATGACATCCTCAGAAAGCCTTAAATTTCTAAAGCTGGATTTTAGAAGTAGAGAAATTGTGGGCCAATCCAGAGTAAAAATACAATGTTTTTGGCTGACCCTGGAATATTACAATCTACTCTGCTCAGAAATTCGAATTTCCCATCTTTGCTAATGATAATGTCGGATGCGCAAGCACTGATAAGAGAAATAAGCAATCATAAACCAGTAATTCTGTGATTGATTGGCCTTTCCCGTCCATATATCAAGTTTCTATTGATCTTTCAAGTCAGGGCCTGATTGATTGTCCTCTTGAAGAGGAATTCTCTTATTTACAAGCACTGATATAGTGAACTTTGATGGTCAAAAGAACAAAAGCATGAGACGTTTTCCGGGACTCTTGTTCCATAGAGGCTTATCAAAGCCCAATTCCATGTGAAAAGAGAACATTCTATTAGGAACACTCCCAGGGCAGACAGTGTCAAGCAGTTTGCTCCAAATACCATCACGCAGATTTGAATGGGAGCTATTGAGAAGACAAGACAACTTTCAAGTCACAGCTAAAGGGATGGTTCCTTAGTGGTACACCTGAAAGTAATAGAACATTGTACATCATTATGCTTAAATAATAAAAGAAAAGAGAGCACGTGATGATGCCTTAGGAGGAATGAGCAAGCTTGGTCAGGCTTCAGCCTTAGAAGAAGGAACAGGCTCCAAAGCTGGAGGGCTGAAGCCTCAGAAAGCCAGCATGGCACAAACACGGATTCTTGACTTCCTTTCACTGTACATTTGAAAACGGGGGGAAAGGTGGAATGGAGAGGCCACCCGGGCCAAAGTGCAGGTCCAGGCCATAAAGATCCTTGTGTCCTCCCCTCCCCAGAGCCCTGGTTCATAAACTGTAGAGGATTCATAAACCCTTTGAGAATCTGATGCAAGTTCTGGACCTCACCCCAGGGACAAGACATATGGACACATGCACACAAAATTTTACACCAATTTTAAGAAGTTCAGGGATCCCTTCATGTCCATCCATGTCCATCCAGGCCGGGGGTTCACAGACTCCACTTTAAGAATCTGTGCCCTAGAGGGTGGTGCTTTCCTTTTGTTGGAACAGCCTAGGATTCACTGAGCCTAGAAATTGAATTCTCATCCCAAGACAGGATGGTCATTCCAGGTCATGTCTGTGCTACTCCAGGGGAGCCATGGAAGAGCTTATACAAATAGGAACCAGCAGGGAGGAGAGAAATTAAAATGTAGCAATCATGGAGTAGGGGTATTTAATCTCTTTTAAGGCTTATGATAGGCGCCTGCTGGCTTTCCCCCTGATATCCCCTGACACCTACTGACAGGGTATTTGCAGCACCACACAGGGACTCAGGGCCCTGTGACAGGAGGAGCACTGAGGAGGTCCATGATAGTCTTGAAACCATAAACAGCAATGGGAAACCACTGGAGGCAGAGTCAAGCTGCGCGACATGCCCGTGGTTTGTGGCCATACTGCTTTTTGTTTATAGAATTTGCTGTTCTTTTTATGGCAGGTTTGGTAGGGTTGGTTTTGTTTTTTTTTTTGTTGTTGTTTTTTTTTCCTTGTTGATGGAGATTAGCAGCATAAATCCTTTTATGGCACTGTGAAATCCCCCATAAACACTTTTGATTGTTGCTGATGGTGAGCGCCGTGTCTATTTCAAGTTCACTCAATGTTCTGCTCATCTAGGCCACTAGCTTCTCCAACCAGATAAGGAAGTCCAAGTAGCCAACCTTTACTTTCAAGATTCCTTCATTTGGGGAGTTCCAGGAGGGGGAACAGGGTTGGTGTTGAGGGAAGTGGATGTCTAATCAAGCCTAGAAATATTTATGATGGAGCAAATCACATGGTGCACTATTTTTCAGGGAAAACTTCTATAAAGACTGCCTGACAATAGCCAAGTGGCTGATGTAAAGGGTTTGTTTGCTTTTTTTTTAAAAAAAAAAAAAAAACAGCTTTTTTATGTTCTTATCTAAAGCATCTTCAGTTAACAAGGTTGTGTAATTAACCCCTGAGCTATACCATCCACAATGTGTATGGAGTTAAGGAGTGAGGACCCTGGACAGTTCTGATCCCTCCCCGCGGTAGGCGTGTCTCCCCACCTTGGAGGTAGAACCACTTCCGCATTGAGGATTTCAGGTCTCCCGGGAGTGTCTCAGCGTTTTTCTGGTCTTTTTAAACATCTGGGCAGGAGAAGTCAAACTTTATTGAAAACGTTGATCCCAGGAATTCAGTCCTCTGTGCCATCCCAAAACTAAAACCCAAGAATCAGCAACTTAATAAAAATGCAGTAAATTAGCACTTTTAGACAAGAGCAGAGTTCATTCAGAGCTGGGGTCTGCCTGGCTGAGCCAGTACTCTCTCCATTTTAATAGTTTAATAAAAATTAGCATAATTAACGAACATCTGTATGATCCAGAGTGGTGCAATTTGGCACTTGGAAACGAGGGCTTAAACATGATTGCTGTGAGTTTAATGTTGTTTTAATTCTTTTTGGCACTGTGCAGTGAAATAAACGTTTGGTGGTGATAGTTCTCGGCCGGATCTCATTTGCATTTTTCTCCCTTTGATTATGAGCAATTGTGGACTCCCCAGCAATTCATCAAAGTAGAAATTATTTTAAAATACCTCGTGGTGTTCAGACTGGGCTAGAGCAATGCATGGGAGGTGGTAGTGGAAGAGAAGGCTAGAAATTTTCCATTCATGCTTTAAACATCTCAGCCCTGCAGCCCTTTTTGGGTATCCAGCCAAGGGATGAAATCTGGAAAAGCCAGTCAGATCCCAAGACCTGTAGGTGCTTTGATTAAGCTCCTAGGCTCCCGCAGCAGGGTGCTTACGGTCTCTGAGACCGTGCCATCCTCCTTACTCTCTGCTCGCTCTTTTGTTTTGAAGGGCAGAGAGTTGATTTCACTCATTTCAGTTCTCAGCACCGTGGTGAGGCTTCTCCATCTGTGGTCGGCGGGGTCAGTGTTCCCTTCGAGCAAGAGCACACAGACCGGGAGCCTGGTCCTTGCAGGTGTCCTGCCGAGTCTCATCTGCTTCCCATTCGCACCCGCTTCGGGCTGGCAGAGAGCGCCTTCCCAAGCCTTGGTCCCTACTCCCGGCGTTGTGGCTAAAGGCGGATTTTAAGGGAGCATGAGCCAAAATCAGGAGTCTTGAACGCTCCCAAGGGAGGTCCCACCGGAGCCCCACGGGTGATGAAGATGACGCCGTTTGGCAGGTGGAAGACCACCCTTTACACACGGTTCAGCAAGCTGACTTCGATCAGAAGACTAGCGTACAACACCGCGTCCGCCCTCCCAGCCGTGAGGTAGCCGAAGAGATAAAGCTAGGGTTTTTATGAGTAACAGTGCAAGAGGAAGACAGAGTACGTGTCTCTCCTTCACACCAAGGCTTTGTGGAAATGGCGTTCCAGCAACATGCTAAGCTGAAGGCAACGCTATGAGAAAACTTGAGGCAGAAACTGCCCTAACTTCAGTGTTGGAAAATGAGCAGTAACATAACTCATATGGAGAGGAGCTTCAAACATCCCGACAGCCAGAGGCTCTGGGTAATTTGACAAGAGCTCTGGGTAATTTCCCACAAGGCAGCGCGGACTGTAGGGAGAAGTTGACCTGGGAGAGAGTGGGGGCATGAGAAGGTGTGGGGAGACAGTGGGCTGGGTGGTAGACACACGCAGTTATTTAAGACTGGCTCTTCAAAGGTAATTCCCTGTTCTTTTTAGAATCAACTCAGCCTCACTTGGCATAGCATTTGAGACTCTCTGCGTGGTATTTAGGGAGCCATCTGGGGACACTGTCTCCAAAGGCAGCTGCTCTCTTCCTGCCACAACTACTTCCATCACCAGGGGAGTGTATTGGAGTTAGCTGAAACTAAGTCTGCTCAACTAAAAGAATAAATCTCACTGCTCCCTTCATTTCTTTATAACCTCATTTAGCAAGTGTTTTTTGGCCCCTGTCTGTGCCGGCTACCATGCTGAGTGCTGGGAGTAGAGCAGCAAACAAGACCAACAAAGCCCCAGCCCAGCTCTCACAGGACTTTCCACCTAGTGACTGGCAGTGAGACAAAGACAGCAGATACGCAGCAGCAGGATGAACTCACTTCCAGGAAAGCACAGGGCACAGTACACAGTACGTAGCTGCAGCCCCCCACACAAGAGAGTGGCAGAGAGAAGCTTCTAGAGAGTCTAGAGAAACCCAGGAATTGAGATCTGAAGGCTGCTTAGGAGTGAGCCCCTGAAAGGGAGAACAGAAATAGAAGCCAAACAGGCAGAGGAAAGGCTCCAAGGTAAGAGAGCCTGTGGCCCAGGGGAGTAGCAGAGACAAATTTCTGTTTTGCTAAGGGTCCACTAAATGACAGTGCTGAACAGGGAACAGGACCAGCTCATGCACAGCCTTGTCCACCTTACTAAGACGTCGACTGGAGGCAGTGGGAACCCATTTAAAGGTTTCAAGCAGAGAAGTTATTTTTTTTTAAGATTTTCATTTATTTATTTGACAGACAGAGATCACAAATAGGCAGAGAGGCAAGCAGAGAGAGAGGAGGAAGCAGGCTCCCTGCTGAGCAGAGAGCCTGACAAGGGGCTCGGTCCTGGGATCACGACCTGAGCCGAAGGCAGAGGCTTTAACCCACTGAGCCACCCAGGCATCCCAGAGAAGTGATTTTTTCAATGTGCATTAAAGTGATTCTGGCTTCAGAGAAAGACTATATTGGGGGGGAACAAGAATAGAGATACAGAAATGAGCTTGGAGGGTGTTTCTGTAGTCTTCATGAAAAAACGACAGTGACATGATTAGGATATTGGGAATGGAGACAAGTGGACGGATTCCAGTAATGCTCTGAAAAGAGAATCAACAGAACTCAAGGACTGACCAGAAGAGGAAGGTGCAACTGGAAACGACTTTGAGTTTCTGGCTTGATTAACTTGAGTGCATAATAGTGCTACCATCCACTGAGATAAAGTGCCCAGGAGGCAGAGCTGGTTGGGGGTAGGAATGGAGACAAGGCAGGATGATGGCTTAAATTTAGGATATGCTGAGTTTGAGCAGCTTAGCGGACATGCACTTGGGTATTGGGATCCAACACTTAGATCTCCGCTGGAGCTGTGGTTATGAGTCCTTTACATGGTGGCTAGAGCACCGAGGTCTATCAGATTGCTCAAGGAAAGTGCATCAAGTCAGAAGAGGGCCAGAAGAGGTGGGAGGTTGACAGGCACATCAGTAACAACAAGCAGGACATAGGAGCCCCAGAGTGGGGGCAAATAGAAAGGGAATGATAGGGTGTAAAAGAAGGGGCGGTTATAGGGTTGGGAGTGGGGGGCCTTGAATGCAGAAGAGCTTTTCAAAAGCACAGCAGATGTTAAACACTGTGGGACTGCTTCTGAAAGCACTAAAAAATATTTTCATTCTTTTGAAGGAAGTAAAATTTAGGAATACACGGGGAATATCACTTATTCTAGTTCAACTGCATTTGGGGTACCATGAAGCTGTCTTTTTACATACTTGGCTATTGAATTTTACTATTAAAGAAAGAAAGAAAGGAAAGCCAGGTTGGTGACACAATAAAATTCCAGGTCAACTGGTTATCCTTTTCCTTTGGATAGTCTATCTCCTCCCCTCCTCCAGCTCTGCCTCCCGACTCTCCCAGCAGAGGACCTCTTTTCACCTTCAAAAAGAAAAGAGAAGCCATCAGAAGTGTTAACTTCTGTTAACTTCAGCCACCAAATGAGGAAGGTACCTGTATTGACAATCATCCTTCCTTCCCATTAAAGCGCAGGAGGCGTCCCTCCTCTGCTTTAAAACTCTCTCTCATCTTGTATACGTAAGAGCATCATGTGGGCGCCTATGTCCTGCCTGTCATTACTCTTGTCAACCTACCACCTCTTCTGGGGAGAATCTGATGTTTAGAGCACCTACTACACATCAGACATTTCTATTCCCACAACACAGGGGAGAGAGGATGTCATCCCTACTCTTCCAGAAAAGGAAGTTAAAGCCAGGAGACAGTAAGGCCCCACAGCCATGGTTGAAGACTATCCCTGGTTACATGCCCTGTAACACTTCTTCTTTCTTTCTTTCTTTCTTTCTTTCTTTCTTTCTTTCTTTCTTTCTTTCTTTCTTTCCTCCTTTCTTTCTAAAGATTTTATTTATTTATTTAACCTAGAGAGAGATCACAAGTAGGCAGAGAGGCAGGCAGAGAGAGAGGGGGAAGCAGGATCCCTGCTGAGCCGAGAGCCCGATGCGGGGCTTGATCCCAGGACCTTGGGATCATGACGTGAGCCAAAGGCAGAAGCTTAACCCACTGAGCCATCCAGGGGCCCCTGCTTTATTTCTTGGAGGAGCGGTTCTGTGGAGTCTGATGTAATGCAAATGTCTCTAATGTAAATGGAACCTGACATTTAGAGCACCCACTATGTGTCAGACATTTCTATTCCCACAACACAGGGGAGAGATATTACCCCTCTTCCAGAGAAGGAAGTTAAAGCCAGGACAAGGTAAGGTCACGCAATTATTTAATGACCAAGTGGGGACTGGATCCTAGTCTGTCTGACTCCAAAGCCCATTACTCTATGCTATAAGCTCCTTGGGAGCAAGCAGTGCTCTGATTCATCATTATACATCTCATGGGAACTCAAACAGCACTTTGCACATGGACAATGCTTGGTAAATATTATTGATTTGAACTATGACCTGACTCCCTGAATATTTTTAGTGCTGTGGCATTTAAGATGTGCCCAACTTTCTCAGAAGAAGCCATTCCACTCTGCTTGATAAAAGACGTGCTCTTTGGGTTCAGCAATGGCATCAAATGTACTAAATGTAGACAGGCAGATGGAAACATGAAGGTAGAGTTTGCTTTCTTCCTCCAGGAGATTTTTTTTTTTTTAATTTAATAATCCCATCAGGAGTGTTAACAAGTCATACTGCCATCAACAAAGAAACCACCCAACATAATCTCCCGCGCAGTTACCATCAGAGATTAATGGAAATAAGACTGCATTCCAACTGAAACCACCCTCTTTTCATTTTTCAGGAGTATAACATGTATGGCTGGTGGGTTGGAGAACTGAACAGCCTCATCGGTATTGTTCCAAAGGAGTATCTCACCACTGCCTTTGAAATGGAAGAAATATGAAGCCCAGGTATCAAAACGATGGCCAGTAAATCCATTGGTCATGCCTTCATCTCTCTGTGAGGGATAGGAGAAGCCAGTGGAGTGGCTTTTCCTTACTTCCACAAGCGACACTAACGATTTACCACTGAAAGAAGGTGAAGCTGGAGCTGTTTTTCCTAAACTGGGGAACTGTGTCAGTTAGGATTAGGTTCAACAACATGTGAAAGGAAACTAAAAAAAATACTAATAATGATTTAATTAACATAGAAATTTCTTTTTCTCTTCTAAAAAAAATCTGGAGGTAAATGATCCAACGCAACCAGTTTCCAGATATCTTCTCTTTTTGCTCCACTGTATGGGGGCAACATTCCAAAGCTTACCCTTATGGCCCTAGATGGAGGCTCCGGCTCCAGCGATCATGTCTCTACACCCTACCCAGCCAGAAAGATAAAAATGAAAGGAGAAGGGCACACCCACTTGTTTTAAGGACATTTCTTACATTCCACTGGCCAGAACTTGAGACAGACAGACTTAATCTAGGTGGAACCTGTGTCCAGCTTAAAAGTGGAGAGGGGAGAGGGTTCACTAATAAATTAAAAAGGGGAAAATGAATATTTGGGGATAACTAGGAATTTTTGTCACAAGGATGGCTCTGACTTTCTTTATCCTCAGTTCTCAAAGCCAGAGCACCATTTTCCCAGGTATTACGGGAATAGGGTTGGCCAAGACTAGGAATCCAGTATGAGGATTCCTATAGAACATAATCAAATTTACCTTCAGGTAATAAAGAATATGGCTCGCTTTTTATGAGAAAGAACCACATCAGAGAACAGCGGAGGGAGTGCCTCCTTTGGGTGGGTAGCGTTGGTGCTGAGTGGGTTTTGTTTAGAATTAGGATGGTGACGGAGGGCACCCAAGGCTAGCATGATGTCTCTAGCTCCTTCTTCTGGCCTGAAATGGGAGCAGCCTTTACTGCCGGGGGTGAAGGATGACTTGCCTGATGGTGACACAAACTATCCTTGGAATCTTCCAGACCGGGGCCCACTCTAGTGTCAGCCGCAGCTGAGTGGATTCATTTAGGAGGATACATAAGTATAGATCTTACTCTGCGATGCCCTTGTACAACCAGAAAGCACCAGCTTGGGCCTGTCGCTCAAGGTTTGACTTTATGATGTTCCTAGTAAGGATTCCATTTCCTGGCCATGAACGCAGAAGCAATGGAATTTTTCTGTCAAATCTAATATAGTTACTCTACTTCACTTTGTCATTGGCTTATTGACACAACTGTTTATCTCTCTCTCTCTTTTTTTTTTTTTTTAATATTTTATTTATTTATTTGACAGAGAGAGAGAGATCACAAGGAGGCCAAGAGCAGGCAGAGAGACAGGGGGAAGCAGGCTCCCCTCCGAGCAGTGAGTCTGATGCGGGGCTCGATCCCAGAACCCTGGGATCATGACCTGAACCAAAGGCAGAGGCTTAATTCATTGAGCCACCCAGGTGCCCCTGTTTATCTCTCTTTGACCCAACAATTCTACAGCTAGGAATTAATCCTATAGCTACACTTGCACACATGCAAAAGGATTACACACAGGGGCCTGGCTGGCTCAGTCAGTGGAGCGTGTGATTCTTGATCTCGGGGTTGTGAGTTTGAGCCCCATGTTGGGTGTAGAGATTAATCAAAAACAAAATCTTAGGGGTGCCTGGGTGGCTTAGTGGGTTAAAGCCTCTGCCTTCGGCTCGGGTCATGATACCAGGGGCCTGGGATCGAGCCCCACATCGGGCTCTCTGCTTGGCAGGGAGCATGCTTCCTCCTCTCTCTGCCTGCCTCTCTGCCTAATTGTGATCTTTGTCTGTCAAATAAATAAATAAAATCTTAAAAAAAACCAAAAAGATATACACACAAGGCTACTTGTCTATAATAGCAAACCACTAGAAAGAGACCTTGCCAAGTAACTATAATACATTCATGGAATTAAATACTATGCAACAATAAAAAAAAAGAAAAAGAAGGTCTCGGCATAATTATTGGTAAGAAAGAAAAAAAGTCAGCAAAGAAAGGTAGGCCTTCTCATAGATTTATGTGAGAAGGGAGTCTCCAAGGGCACCTGGCTGGCTCAGTCCATACAGCATGCAACTCTTTTTTCTTTTTTCCTAAAGATTTTATTTATTTATTTGACAGACGGAGATCACAAGTAGGCAGAGAGAGAGGAGGAAGCAGGCTTCCCGCTGAGCAGAAAGCCCGATGCGGGGCTCCATCCCAGGATCCTGGGATCATGACCTGAGCCGAAGGCAGAGGCTTTAACCCACTGAGCCACCCAGGTGCCCCAGCATGCAACTCTTGATCTCAGGGTCATGAGTTCAAGTCCCATGTTGGGTGTAGAGCTTACTGGGAAAAAAAGGTGGGTGGGAGTCTTCAGTTGTTTTTGTGTGTAGAAGATCTATCTGGAAAGACAGAGACAATAGCACTGGTTGCCTCCAAGGACAAGTCCATGACTGGGTGGATAGGACAGAGACACTCTTTACTTTGTGCCCTTTTATGCCATCTTTGTTTTGAATCATAAAAGCAAATTTATGTATTTTTCCTCCTTTAGGACCCATATCCTTTTCTCTGGCCTGCCATTATGAAGAAAACAATCATCAGGAGTTTCTATTCCCTACCCCAGCCACCCCACCAACCCCACGGACTCTTCTCTTTACTGATGAGACCCAAGCTTCTGATACCTGGTAGTTACTGAAAACCGCCAGTGAGACCAGTGGAAAAAGGCACAGTCAGCAGATCTGTTAATACACCTGCCTTGTCATAGCTCATCCCACCTTTTTTTTTTTTCATCCTTCCTTTAAACATGTCCACACATCCACTTCTGCCTTCTCCCCAGGCTTGTCACAGAGAAGGTAAGAGCAGAGGAAAACTTTGGAGGAGGAAGTTGCTAGTTGTTTCGTCTGATTAGAAAAGCATAAATAAACATCATACTTGGTTCCTAGAAGTGTGTGATAGTGTCACATTGTTTTTTTGCAGTGGTCTCAAAAAGGCTGGTTCTGGCTGGGCCTTCCTGCCACCTCTAGGCAAAGCAGAAAAGGATAGCCAGGGGCGCCTGGGTGGCTCAGTGAGTTAAAGCCTCTGCCTTTGGCTCAGGTCATGATCCCAGGGTCCTGGGATTGAGCCCCACATCGGGCTCTCTGCTCCGTGGAGAGCCTGCTTCCTCCTCTCTCTGCCTGCCTCTCTGCCTACTTGTGATCTCTCTCTGTCAAATAAATAAATAAAATGTTAAAAAAGAAAAGAAAAGGATAGCCAGAGAGAAAACAAAGCCCAGACAGAATAGGGGGCTTGCAATTATCTTCCAGAGCAGAATCATCTCTGGACCCTGAGCCTGCCTGCTTTGTTTGGCTTCTCAGACTTCTTTTGGCTGCCTACTTGGTGGTTTTTCCTTATGTGCTCAATCTCTGAAATGAGACAAGGCTAGGAGCAAGTCCTTGGAGTCAGCACATTGGAGAGTTCCTTCCTGGCCCTCTGCTCACGACCACACTGTGTCTCGCATCACAAGTCCCAGGCAAAGGCCAAGAAAGTGTTTTGGGGAGGAGTTCGCTGTGCACAGCCCTGTTCCTCTTCCTGCGGTCTCACGTTATCTGTGGCTAAAAGAGGCAGCCAAACATAGTGGTTAAGAACCTAAATTCTAGAAGCAGACAGCCTGAGAATAAATCCCAGTTCCCCATTTACTAGGGGAGCAAGTTACTTGACATTTTACATATGCCTCAATTTCCTCACCTTAGAAAGGGTGTAGTCCATTTCACTGGGTCATTAGGAAAATTAAACAGTCAACACATGTAACATACTTGGAACAATGCCTGGCGCATAGTAACTGCTCAGTAAGGGTCAGCTATTATTATGGCCAGACTCGCCATGTGAGAAATTTTGAAAAATGGGCACGAAGCAGCTATAGAAATTTTCTCTTCAGAACTGCCTACTCAGAGCAGCCCTGAATCGGCAGTGGCCTTCCTCAGCTCTGTAACAGCCATCTTCTAACCCTGCAGTAAGACACCCATTTAACTCACCAAAAGAGAAAAACTAGAGACCAAACGAGGATGTTTCAGTGCATTCAAGCTTCTCAAAAGATTTTTCTGCCAGCCATTCATTTCCAGATTTTCTGACCCAGGAGCACCAAAAATCAAAACAGAACCAAAAAAATACCGGAAGGTTTTTGTGTATGTGATGGATAAGGAGGTAAGGAAAAGGGACAAGTAAGGTGGGGGAGGGAATAAAAGATAAAAGGCAATACCGAGTTGGTAATGCGCCCTCCCTTTACACAGGGTGCTAAAGGAGACTGAACCACTAGGTGGCAGCAGATGAGCAGACGAACCAAAAACAACCAAATGCCTCTCCTTTTAGGAGCCCTTGCACCAATCCAGACCTACAGGTAAGCACAATGGGCATTGTTCTAAAATGGTTAACAGAGGAAGCAAACAGAAACCCCAACCTCTTCCCAACTCCCCCTGCCATCCGTGCCCCAGAGTGGCCCCTGCCTTAAAGAACCCCCCCGGGACCCAAGGCTGGAAAGGCTGATGGCTGAGAGGGGAGAACAGTATTGTCCCACTGCTCTGAGTCGGGGAGACACGCAAAAAGGGGACACCAGAAGAGGAAGAGTAGGTATCCAGGCCTGGTCAAAAGGGGGATGAAAAAGGAGCAAGGTCAAGGTAACTTCTCCACTCTGCACAGTTCAGGTACCGCTCAGTATCATGGTCATTGGCTTCCAGCGCTTAAAAAAAAATCCCTTAGTGCAATAGTCCCTTCTAAACCTAAAAGCCTGCGTATACCCATATCACTCGCCATTCTGTGGAGGCCTCCAGCAGCCCCATCAGCTGTAGGGTAGCCACCACTCCGATCTCTGACCCTGCTAGCTGGAACACCCCTCAGGAAGAGAAACCAGATTGGCCCTAAAAGATACAAACAAACGGACTCATCCCACTGTCCACCGCCATGGGCTATCTTTGACCTTGTTACTGGCAGAAAAAGATAAGAGCAAGTCTGATGGGTTGATAAGACTATCTCCAGGCTGAAGGGCATCCTCTGAGAACATTCTACAACAGAGTTTTTGGAAGCACTGGGTTCCTACAGCCTCTCTGAAGCGAAGCAGCAAAACTGCTCTCCACTTCGTTCAGCAGCCACTATCTTTTTTTTTTTTTTTTTTAATTTATTTGACAGACAGAGATCACAAGTAGGCAGAGAGGCGGGGGGGGGGGGGAGCAGGCTCCCCGCTGAGCAGAGAGCCCCCAATGCGGGGCTCAATCCCAGGACCCCGGGATCATGACCTGAGCTGAAGGTAGAGGCTTTAACCGACTGAGCCATCCAGGCGCCCCCAGCAGCCACTATCTTAACCAACAGCTTCAGAAAGCAACTGGCTAATCGGATTACCACTTCTGTGTTTGACCCCACTAACCAAATCCCCACCTTAGTGCCTGCGACTAACTGGATAACCGGAGCATGAGACCACATTAACCGACCACAGTGTTAACCAACCACAGCGTCTGTGGCTTCTTAATAGCCACTGATTGCTCTGGCATCTGACATTGGAGAGGGAGGCTTTTTGCCTCTCCTGATTTTATGTAAAGGAAGGAGAAAAGAAAGGTGAGGTCCTAAATTTAAGAAGCAAATGTATAGGGCGCCTGGGAGACTCAGTCGGTTAAGCGTCTGACCCTTGGTTTCGGCTCAAGTCACGATCTCAAGGTCACGAGCTCTGAACTCCTGCCGGGAGTTTGCCTGAGATTCCTTTCCCCTCCTCTCCCTCTCCCTCTCCCTCGGCCCCTCCCTTCTGCTCCTGAGCCTCTGCCTCCCTGCGCATGCTCTCTCTCTAAGATAAATAAACAAAATCTTAAAAAGAGGAAGCCCCAGCAACAAAGTAGAAGGGCACCTGGCCAGCTCAGTGGGTGAAACATGTGACCCTTGATCTCATAGTTGTGGGTTTAAGCCTCACATGAGGTGTAGAGATGACTAAAAAAAAAAAAATTAACCAAAAAAGCAGCAAATGTGTATCTGCCTTTTACAGATAAATGATAATTTACCGAGCACTAGCTGATGTCCAATGGATGATCTGACCCGGGGTGGGCACGGTTAGGCCTGCGTTGTCCACGCTGGTATCTGAAAACACTAAATGCTCTGAAAGCAGTCTTTCAGCTCCGTCTCCTTAAAAATAACTGTTTTCCCAGTGTGGCTTCTTTGTCATCCGTATAGCAGAAGAGCACAGACATTGCTTTGCAACCACCTCAATACTAAATTTCCCCACTGTTGTATCTCTGAGAACTCCGTACTTAATTCAAAACCAACTGCACCTTTTCCTCTGGCAAATAAAAATGGGAAAGAGAAGGGGGTTCCTATTGCTTCTCCTTCCTGAGACCCAGACTGAGACCCATCTGAGAGAGCAATGCCCAAAGGTGTAACCGACAGAGATGCCCGCACTCCCGCTGGAGACAGAGGCCTCGTGAGGAACTGCCTAGATTTCGCGTTCTCATTCCCTTTTCAGCCCTTCAATTTGCCCAGTTGCACCACCTCATGGGTCTCGGGGTCTTTGAGAATGGCAGAGCTGAGGACCTGAAAGGGGTGGCCTTGGACAAAAATCACAGGAAGTCTGCCGGGGAAGAGCAAATGCAGTGAGGGACTCTGGAAATTCTCAGTCCGCTGCTTTGCGTCTTGAATCAGTCGAGTTGTGCCGCCGTTAGACACGTCCGGTGACACATTTTCAAATTCTGCATTCCATGCCCGGCACTTGCGTCACAGCAAAGCAGCGGTGTCCATGCAAGGAGCGAGAGAACCGCCGCCCCCCACCACCACCAGTGGCGGGGGTTGTGGGGGGAACTCACCTCTGCCCTAAAAACTGGTCAGAGAAGTATAGAGTTGAAGAGAAGCAAGAAAAGAAGGCAAAGTAGGAGTTTTTTTGTGGTGGGTTTTTTTGTTGTTTTTTTTTTTTCATCTTAAGAACGAAACTCTCAGATGGGAGGGACAGAGGTGCTTTCATCTTTGGCCACCAGGAAGCCCTCCCCACAGATCTCCCCCTGCCACCCCAGAGGGGCTTGGAAGGATAAATCTTACGTGGCTTTGACTTGCTAATTCCCGAAGCCCTGCGAAATCTGTGGCGCTGCCTTTAGAAAAAGCAGCCGTCTACACAGAGGATTATCCCCACTACACAGCCCAGTGGTTCGGACTCATTTTCTAGTTTGTAGATTACCTAGTCCCTTGCTCCTCCCCCTTCCCTCCTGCCCCGCTATTGCCTTCGGTGTAGAATTTACCAGAGATTGGGTAGGGAGTTTCAAACTCTCAACTAAAAAGAGATTTTTCTTCACAGGATTCAAATTGTTCTATTTCCCTGTGCAAAACTAAGTGTTCAGAAAATATGCCTCTTTTGCTGGGGGGGGGGGGTTGTTGTTGTTATTAGTAGGAACCGATGACCATTCTTTTGCAACTCATTAGGATTCAATTAATGATACACTTTAAGACGCAGCCCATTTTGTACAAAGTCTTTTATAAATGCAACGCCTCCCCCGCAAAAACAAAACAAAACAAAACAAAACCAACAACAATGGTATTAGAGGAAACTGAAGTAGAATGAGTAGGGTGACCATATAATTTATTTTCCAGAGATGCTTTTGAGACTGAAAGGGAGAGTTATTGGTAATTGATGCCAAGACCGCAGGTGTAAACCAGGATCAGGGGTCACCCCAGAAATCAGGCAAAATGAGCTGTCCAGTCACATGGGGAGCGGGCCGTAGAGAGACTACCAGGCTCTCCGGGTTGCAACATTGGGCAATGTGCCTTCTAATGAAGACCTCCCCTGCCGGCCTGGCTCCTAGGCAAGCCCTGCCAATGAGGCTTTCTTTCCCTGATGCCCAGGCTGCTCTGAGAGGCCCAGTATCTTTGGCATCACACGGCTGCTGGGGCTGGCCGGCTGTCAGCCGCTGTGTGTGTGTTCAGTTCCCTCGTGGGGCCCCATCACAGCCTGCCACCCCTCCATCTGGCAGGGGGCCACGGAGGGAAGCTCACTTGCAGCACGGGGCGACAGTATGCCACTTCCTTGCCTCCTGTGACAGGAGTGAGTTCCAAGAGGCTTCTAGTGCTGGTCCTCAAAGAGGGCATCTGGTTCTACCGCAGACGCTCTTAACCTGATGGTGAGCAGCTGGGCCTCTCTTGTGCCCATCATCAGCTCACGGAACAGAAAACAGGCCATAAACACTCCCCTTTCACCAACAGTCAGCCGGCCTGGCATCTCTCTACCATGAAGCCCCCAGGCGGCACCTGCTCCCACCTACACGTATTGGACGCCTCCCACGGGGCCAGGCGGTGGGGCTGACTGTGGGCTTCCTCTGCCTGTCACTGGCACAGCCCACCTCAGGGCAAATGCCTAGCATCTGGAGACTGTAGATCATCTTGAAGGCAGTGCAGGGGAAGGTGGGAGGGGGCGGCAGTGGGGGCGGTGCAAAACTTGGAGCTTATTGTGTCACCTGTGAGTGCCAACTCCCTCAACCTGGCACTCCTGGGGCCTGGCATTTGGGGCCAGGTAACTTTATGTTGTTGGGGACATGGCGGTATGTTCAGCAGCACCCCTGCTCTCAACCTACTAGATGCCGGTAGTACCCACCCCACCCCACCCCTGCCTTGTGCTGACCACCAAAGCTGTCTCTAGCAATTGCCAAGTGTCCCCTGGGAACAAAGTCACCCCTGTCTCTGGGGGTCATTTGTGTGTTTAAGACCAAGCATGGAGAAACTGCCCTACCTTCTAGAAGTTTGTACTTTTAGTCACTGGATTATAGCACTGGAGAGAGGCTTACTGCTGGGTTGGGAAGACCCAGAGTAGAAATGCCATGGATTCCTCAGGGTTTAACACTCTGCAAACCACAGCCCAGGGGCCACAAGCCCCTGCAGACATTTGAGGGCCTGCAGAGGCACAGATTTGCACCACAAAAATGGTATTTGGGGTATTTTCGAATGAGTAAGCCCAGAATTGCCAGGTTAAAGAGCTGCAGGCCACCAAGTCCCTCACATCTAGAGCTCTGTGGTTACACTCCTTGTTTCCCTTTTCCGTGGCAGAAATCTTAAAAGGGGAGCCCTGAAACTCTTATCAGGACCTAGTGAAATGCCGTGTTCTGCTTCAGAGCAGGAGACCAGGGGTGTCACCCCACGGAGAGGGCAGCAGCTGCTCCCGGGAGCTCTGGTTCCCCATGCCTGGCACTGGTGCAGGCTGGTGCGGGGCTGACTGCAGCCCTCAGGCAGAAGTAGGGAGGCTCAGGACAGATGTCACTTCCCAGTGGCTGCAGCCATTAACCTTCCTGCTCCTCCACGTTAGTTTTGAAGGGGAAGTTTTCTTATACAATGTAACTCCTAGGAGCTTTATCAAGAACCAAAAAAGTAAAACCCAGCCAAAACCCACGGCCTTCTCGGGAGGCCAAGATAGGACGAGGGGTCCATTGCCTTTGTTGGTTTTGCCTGCACTGGCCAGACAGCAAGGCCATTGGTGGCCCTGGTGCCAGCCAGAGCCCTGACGATTCTGCCTCCCATGGGCCCCGAATCCGAGGCACCTGGAAGGGTTATTAGCAGGATTGGAACTCATCCCTCTGCTGGGACTAGATCATAATTACAGTAATTTTCTAACAGAGCTGGGCAGTAGGACTGTTTAATCAGCATCTGACTCCCTTGTGCTCCCAGCCCTCATCACTCAAGGAGAGGAGTGGGCTGGCTCTTAAAGAGACAGTGCCCGCCTTCCAGCGCTTCGAACAGATGTGCCCTAATTGGTAGAATATATCTAAGTCTCGTAGCTTATAGCAGGCAGGTTGCATTGCCTCCAACAAACCGCCTCAGGCTCTCACTATTCTGGGCCTTCTGCTCAAGGGACCTGGGTCAAGCTTCTGGTAGGCCTGGCTTCTCACATCAACGTAGCCTCCCGGGGAAGCACATACACAGGGCTGGGGCACTTATGGAAAGATCTAAACTAGCTGGCCCCTTCGATATGGATGGTATGAAGAGGTGCTTGGCTGAAGTTGGGACATAAGCCGCAGATAAGGAATTTTGGCTGGGGGTTTTCCCATAATCCAGAGATTGCGGAAGCATCTCATGTTCCTGCCTTCCATGGCGGGGGGGGGGGGGGGGGGGATTAAAAAAAACCCTTAAAGACTTTCAGACAGTCTCTGAATTCTCACACTTTGGCTTTCCCATCCCTCCCTATTATTCCTGCCCCTTTCCCTGCTGAGTAAGTCCCCCTTCATTTGTCTCCTCCTGTGCTGGTGGAAGTGGACCAGGCCTCCCCCGAATGGAAGGGATGGAAAATCATTCACCTTGCTCATTGACTCGGGAGCATTCTGTCTCCTAAAAAGTGTGGCCTTTGTGCATAAACTGTCCATGTTTACTGTATCTTGAGATTTGAGGTTCCAGCTTTTAACTCCAGATCTAGCCATTTCTAAGGTGCAACTGGTTCTTGCCAAGAAGTTTTTTCTCTAATAACATGCTAGGACTGGCTCGTGCCACCCTGTTGGGAAGTCAAATGCATATTTGGTCTTTACAGCAGCTCCTGAAGGAGTTCTGTAGAGCCGGGAGTGAATGAGAAGAGGTGAGTAGTTGAGGGGGGTGGTGCGGAGTGAGGAAATGAGTAGAGGTGAGTTGGAAGGGGGGCTCCTGAGGCGGGCTGAGGAAACCCTCAGGAAAGAAGGGATCGTGGTAAGGAGGATGGGAAGGGGGATGCTTCTCCACAATTCAGAGAAAGTTTGCTTTGAGCCAGATGATGCCCTCTACAGAGCTGAGTCCCTGCAGGCAGAGGGCTGCCGGGAAGCTTGGCTTAGGATCTGTGCCCAGGCGTGACTGAGGAAGTCACCATCCCACCCCACGCCCGGATAGGCTTGGCTTTGGCTGCGTCTCTGCTGGCGGCTTCCACATCACCGCTCCAGTCTCTGAGGGAATGTTCCGGGGGTCCCCCGTGAGGCAGGCCAGGCGCTGCTCTGTTTCCGTCTCTACCCTCAACCCCACTCCTCATCCTCCTGGCCCACTGTCCTCCCCACGCCTCGGGTGGGAAGAATAGCCAGCGAGAGCTGAGGTGTGAGAACAAATTCATGAACTTCAAGTCCAATCAGGTTGTCAAAGAGTCATGATGGACTCCCAGACCCACCTGCCGGAGTGGGACTGGTCAGAACACAGGACTGCCGAGGAGCTCAGATTTCTGAGAGAAGAGCTACTCGAGTGGACTTCAGTAGTGGGTTTATTCTGGTTTAAAAAAAAAAAAAAATCTGGGGAGGAGGGGCGCCTGGGTGGCTCAGTGGGTTGAAGCCTCTGCCTTCAGCTCAGGTCATGATCTCAGGGTCCTGGGATAGAGCCCCACATCGGGCTCTCTGCTCAGTGGGGAGCCTGCTTCCCCCACTCCTCTGCCTGCCTCTCTGTCTACTTGTGATCTGTCAAATAAATAAATAAAATCTTTAAAAAAATAAAAATTAAAAAATCTGGGGAGGAAACAAGCAAAAACCTCATCTTACAGAGTGGGGAAGTGACTTCCATGAATATGCTCTCCCAGCATCTAAAAACATGCTTCATAGTGGCGCCTGGCGGGCTCAGGCCACAGAGCACAAGACTCTTGATCTTGGGGTTGTGAGTTCAAGTTCCATGTCAGGGGTAGAGTTTACTTGAGAAATAAACGAGAACATCCATTTTAAATTAATAAAAACATGGTTTTTATAAAAACTACCCTCAGCTCAGCTTTGTTTCCTCAGTTAGAAAAGGAGTCTACTACTTGACTTGGCCTCTTCACTGGCCACTGAGGTCAAGTAAAGTGAAGAAAACAGAGTAGACTTATCTTTAAACAAGACCCCCACACACACATACACACACCCGCTGCCACCAAACAACGTGAGACCCCTGAGCATGGGACCACTTCTCTTGGGTAACAAGACAACCAGCCCTGGGCCACAGAAGTGGCGGTCAGGTGGTGACTAAATCAGGCACAGAATCCACCTGGAACCTAAACCCTAACACGAAAATACTTCTGTGCTACAAAAGCCGAGTGCAGCTCAGCCAGCCACCGTCCCCAGGAGCTTCCCACCTTCCCTACACAAGTCAGCGGCCATGGCCGCCAGCCCTTCGAGCACACAGGGACACAGCGAAACGCGAGAGGCCAATGGCACCGCCTGGATGGGGAGAAAAATTCAGCTTTGCTCTCTTCCCTGGTAACTCTAAGCCCGTGTCAGGAAAACTCTTCCCTTCTTAGGACATCTCCCCCCGCGCACACTCTCAACTTGAGCACAGGACGGTGAGGGGACGGCGCCTGGCCTTAGATTAACTGAGCTGCTGTTGTATGCACTGCTGGTAATGGATCATTAAAAAAGCCAGGAGTCAGAAAAATCGCATCCGTGTCTTTGAATGGCTCCTGCTGTCCCAGCAGCCTACCCTGCTGGCAGAACGAGCTGCTGAACACCAACTCCGGGAAGAAAAGGAGAGAACAGAAGAAGGCCAACCCGGCTTGCTGTTTTTTGGCTGAGTAGGGAATTGACACAGACCACCTCCGGCTCCTGTCTGGAAGTTTCTGAGATCAGAGAGCTTCAGGCACAGCTGGGTTCACAGCTGCACCATTTGGAGCATTGGACTCATTAATATTCATGAGTCATCCCCACCAATAGGCAGAGCGGATGCCATTAGCTTAGCATCTGTCGGGTTTTTGTGAGGGTTGTGGATGGAGGGTTTTTTTTTTTCTTCCCCCTCCCTTTTAAATGAACTTCTTTTGACATTTTGGATTTGCCTCTGTAGGTTTTCTCTCCTCGCCTTGCTCGGCTGCATCATCTAAAGGAGAGGCCCAGGGGAGGCGGGCAGGAAAGAGGGAGGAGCCCCCGCCGGGGCTCCGCATCTGCCTGTTGACAAACTTTATTTCTCTCCCAGCACCTGGCACCTCACCCGGGCTGCAGCAGGTAAATTATACCTAACGAGGTTCGTGCCCGCGACGGGGAGGAAAAGCCGGATCCCCGAGCCGCGGAAGGCGGCCCCTCCTCCGGGGCCGGACCGGGCCGCTCGCCCCACGCGGGAGAGCCACAGCGCCCGGCCGTTCTTTCCACGCTGATAAACTCATGATTTATGAAAGTAACTCCTGCCAGCCCTCGCTCCCTCCTCCTCGGCTACAGCTTGTTAGACACAAATGGCAACAACAGTCTTAAATACTTGCATTTTATTTCAGGCCAAAGCCCCTCGACTCCGATCGCAACACCCTGGCAGCCCCCTCACCCCAGCAGAGGCCAGGAGAGGAAGAGCCCAAGGCCGGGGGAGGAAGGAAGGGGGGGGGGGCGGAGCAGGGGGGGCGCGAGAGGGGAGCGCTGAGCAGGCAGGGCGCCGCCGGCGCTCCTCTCCTACCCGCTCGGGCTCTCCGTGGAGAGGAATTATGGCAGCGGGAGGGCAGAATGCCTCATTGTCTGAAGGCGCGTCGTTCCTCATCTCCATCCCCAGAGCCCTCTCTCCAGGCACAAACAAAGCCCTTGCGCCCCATTGGACTGAACAGACGGCCTCCCCGCCACACAGCAGAGGGACACTGTGGGAGCTGAAGCCCTGGGGGCAGGGGGCTGTTACTAAGGGAGAAGGATTCAAAAAAGAAAGGCGCCCATGCCAGCCCTGCAGAAAAGATTGTCACATCTGGGCTTTACAGCCAGAGGAGGTGGTGACAGCCTGGGACAGCCTTTTCTCAAACAAAGCCCCTGAAACTGTTGCCTTTCCTCTGGCTTCCAGGGGTCTCTTCCAGGGCCGGCCGGGAGCCACGTCATGGGTCTAGGGCCCCTCACAGCCAGGCTGAGGGCTGGGGAGAGGCAGGAACCCCCAGGCACGGGAGTCACAGCACCAGTGGGGTCAGTGGTGTTCAAGAAGGAGAAGGAAGCAAGAAGGTGGGAGAACAAACACTCACCACCCTGGCCACGAAAGGAGGGAGGCAAGAGGCCAGCCTCCCGGAAACAAAGTGCTCTAAGGGCCGCAGCAAGAAGCCCGCCAGTGGGAATACGACTACACAACCATTTCCATCGGGTCAGTATTCAACAGGACAGCTTAAAAGCGGTCACTTGCAGGTCCCCCCAAACCAGTCAACCTGAGGCAATGCTCCCACGCCCATTAACAAACATCTAAAGCAACTCAGCTCCTAGGAGAGTAAACACACCACATATTTCTGTGCAAAACCAACAGCCCATGGTGGGCCTTATGCCTAACTTAAAACCGTCCAGTGTAATCCCATGGACGAAGCCTGAGGAGTTGTGGTGACCGACTTCTGTGCCACCAACCTGAGCAGAGGTGACCATTCGACAGTAAGTGGCCCAGACTCCCCAACACCTACCCTGTGCCCCTTTCCCACCCCAGCAAGTCTCCTTGCCGGCATCTTTTCTGCCGCCTCGGAGCAGAACCCAACGCTCGGACCAGAGCTCATTTTTCTAAAACCGTTTCTAACTGCCCAGGGTCCAAAGGCACAGCACGGTCCCCTCCCACGGCCCTTCTCACAGGCTGGGGAGCAGAGGCGTCCTCGTCAGGTCTTGCAAAATCACAGCATGACGGCGAGGGGGAGGGAAGGAGAGGGGGGCTTTCCAAGGAAGGAGCTTCAGAGTCAACAACGGGAGCCCACACCCCGAAATGGTCCTGTTCCTCCCTGGGAGGTGGGGAGGGAGAGCTCCTCCTGCCGGATCTTGGAAGAAAGCAGCAACTGGCAAAGAATGAGAAAAGAACAAGGGCATGAACAGATAAACAAAAATCAGTGGATAAGCCTCGTGAACAACCAACCAAGGTGGTAAGGCCATGCAGATGGAGTATGATTTGGCCGCAAAAAGGAAGGAAGTGCTGACAGGCACAAGAGTATGGGTGGACCCTGAAAACATGCTGAGGGAAAGAAAGTCGTCCCGAACCACCACACACAGGACTCCGCTTGTGTGAAGTGTCCAGAACAGGCAAATCCGCAGACTCAGAAAGTGGATTAGTGGTCACTGGGGTTAGGAGGTGGGGAAAACAGCGTGTCACTGCTGACAGGTACAAGGTTTCTTTGAGGGTGATAAAAATTGGAGTGCTAAGTTAAGAACTACTGAATGATACATTCCAAGGGTGAATTTTATGGTATGTAAATTACATCTCAATAAAACTGTCACTTTGACATAGGGAGGGGAGAGGAATAAAGAACAAGCTAAGCCTTCTCTTCTTTCCCCCCGGGTTTCGACAGTAGAGCCCGCTACCCAGGGATGGGTTAACCCAGACGCTCAGGCCCTGCCACGTGAGAGAACCACACACAGGGAGGACGAGGCCTCTTCTGAGAGCATGAAACGCTGTGAGGGCACTTCCTCTATCAAGTGGACACCTCACTGGCCCAGGTAACAGTAATCCTAGCCCCCAGTGCCTCAAAAAAAACAAGAGAGCTCTCGTTACCTCTTTGGCTGGTCTCCCTTAGCCAGGTGAGAGGAGCC
Organism: Mustela lutreola; assembly: GCF_030435805.1. NCBI lineage: Eukaryota > Metazoa > Chordata > Mammalia > Carnivora > Mustelidae > Mustela > Mustela lutreola. The sequence goes on along the minus strand of NC_081304.1, from coordinate 23,732,190 downwards.
CTGCCTCTCTTCCTGGACCCAGCCACAGTTGGACATAGCATAGTGGAGAATGGCGTCAGACACGGTCATGGGGCTTCGGCCCTGGACGCAGGCTTCTATCTCGGGCACCGAGAGCTGGCTTTGTAGGAAGAGGTGTAACTGGCTGTCTGAGAGGAGGACCACACTCTGCAGGACCCTGAGGCAAACACAGGAGGTACAGCACAGACTCACGCTGAGCAACTGCTGTCCTCAGCCCCCCGCCCCCTGAAGGGCTTCCGGCTTGAGCAAGCACTGAAGGCATGGATGGGGGTGCAGGAAAGGCCTATCTATTTGAAGGGGCCATCCTGCCCGATACCTTCCCCTCTCCCCTCTCCCCTCCCGCACTCAGGAGGCAGGTACTAGCCCACTCCGTCTACTCACTTTTCCAGAAAGTGCTGCAGACCTTGTCGCCGCTTCTCAATGAACTCATCAGAGCTGCCAAAGAAGGTTGATTTCCCAGGAAGTTCAGGTACAGGCCTGTGGATCACATAATGTAACACCCAAGATAAATGTAACATTTAAAGACAGCCATTCTGCCCACTGAGCAAGGAAATCCCCTAAGAAGAGGCACAAATCAAAACAAATAGGTTTTTAAAAGGGGGCTGGGCAGGGCTAATACTGACCGCGTGCCATGTGTTAGGCACCGTGCTAAATGCTTTACAAACCTTATTTCATTTACTCCTCCCCAAAACCCTATGAAAAACCTATTGATGTCCCCATTTCAGGTGTAAGGAGGTAGAATCAGAGAAGTTAAGTAAATTTCCCAGTGTCACACAACTAGTATCCAAACCCAATCCAAGCCCTCTCGGATTGGAAGAGGTCTTGATTTACATACAAGGACCCCATGTGCTCCATGCTGCCATGTACAAGTTTCTCCATTTTCAAAATAAGAGCTTATGGGTCTCCTGGGTGGCTCATTCGGTCAAGTGTCTGCCTTCAGCTGAGGTCATGATCTAAGGGTCCTGGATCGAACCCCGTATCAGGCTCCCTGCTCATCGGGCTTTCTGCTTCTCCCTCTCCACTGCCCAGCCTGGCTCCCCCATCCGCCCACTCATACCCTCTCTCATTCACTCTCTTTCTCAAATAAATTTAAAAATAAGAGCTTGGGGCGCCTGGGTAGCTCAGTGGGTTAAGCCTCTGCCTTCAGCTTGGGCCATGATCTCAGGGTCCTGGGATGGAGCCCCGCATCGGGCTCTCTGCTCAGTAGGGAGCCTCCTTTCCCCTCTCTCTCTCTGCCTGCCTCTCTGCCCACTTGTGACCTCTGTCAAATAAATAAATAAAATCTTAAAAAAAAAAAAAAAAAGAGCTGATGGTGGGAGTGGGTTTTGTAAACATTGTAGAATTTTTTTTTTTTTTTAAAGATTTTATTTATTTATTTGACAGAGATCACAAGTAGGCAGAGAGGCAGGCAGAGAGAGAGAGAGAGAGAGGGAAGCAGGCTTCCTGCGGAGCAGGGAGCCCGATGCGGGGCTCGATCCCAGGACCCTGAGATCATGACCCGAGCCGAAGGCAGCAGCCCAAACCACTGAGCCACCCAGGCGCCCCTAGAATGTTTTTTTTAAAAGATTTTATTTAGGGGCGCCTGGGTGGTTCAGTGGGTTAAGCCTCTGCCTTCAGCTCAGGTCATGATCTCAGGGTCCTGGGATCGAGCCCCGCATCGGGCTCTCTGCTCGGTGGAGAGCCTGCTTCCCCCTCTCTCTCTGCCTGCCTCTCTGCCTACTTGTGATCTCTCTCTCTGTCCAATAAATAAATAAAATCTTTAAAAAAAAAAAAAGATTTTATTTATTTATTTGATAGAGATCACAGAGCCAAAGGCAGAGGCTTTAACCCACTGAGCCACCCAGGCACCCCAACAATGTAGAATTTTTTTTTTTAAATATATATTTTTTATTTGACAGAGATATCACAAGTAGGCAGAGAGGCAGGCAGACAGAGAGGGGAAGCAGGCTCCCTGCTGAGCAGAGAGCCCGATGCGGGGCTCAATCCCAAGACCCTGAGATCATGACCTGAGCTGAAGGCAGAGGCTTTAACCCACTGAGCCACCCAGGCGCCCCTAGAATTTTTTTAAAAAGATTTCATTTGGGGCACCTGGGTGGCTCAGTGGGTTAAGCCTCTGACTTTGGCTCAGGTCCTGATCTCAGGGTCCTGGATCAAGCCCTGAATCAGGCTCTCTGCTCAGTGGGGAGTCTGCTTCCCCCTCTCTCTCTGCCTGCCTCTCTGCCTACTTGTGATCTCTCTGTCAAATAAATAAATAAAACCTTAAAAAAAAAAAAAGATTTTATTTATATATTTAAAAAGAGCAGGGACAAAATAATAAATAAATAAAAATAAATAAATAAAAAGAGCAGGGGGAGGGACCGAGGGAGAGGGAGAGAGCATCTCAAGCACACTCTGCACTGAGCCAACGCAGGGCTCAATCTCACCACCCTGAGATCAGGACCTGAGAGGAAATCAAGAGTCAGATGCTTAACCCACTGAGCCACTTGGTGCCCCTCACATGCTTTGAATTTTCTAAAAGCAGCTGCGTGGCAGCAAGGCATCCACAAACTCTTTCAATCTCCCTAGCTTCTATTATGAACATATTTTTAAAAAAACAGGCCAGGGGTGCCCGGGTGGCTCAGTCTGTTAAGTCTCCCGCTCTTGATTTCATCGGAGGTCATGGTCTCAGGGTTGTGAGATCAAGCCCCACATCTGGCTCTGTGTTGGGCACAGGGTCTGCCTGGGATTCTCTCTTTCTCTCTCTCCTTTGCCCCTCTCCCTCAGTTCACACTTTCTCTAAAAAAGCAAAGCAAAACAAACAAAAGAAGAGAATGCAGAATCTGTCAGAAGTTTCAACTGGCTTTGAGGGCCTGACCCATGACAGCAGCCTCGGCAGTCCCACATGTTAACTAACCAGCTTGGTCACCCCCAGACCCCGCTCCCAGGGCATTCAGTGACTGTCCTGCAATGGAATCACTGTTCTACAGTGTCTCCAGTTTAGGACTTATTTGGGGTGGTTTAAGTGAGGAGTGAACATTACTGCTTTTCATAAGACTTTCAGTCTGTTATGTCTCTGGAGAAAGGTCTCTGCACAAAAAAGAAAAAAAATTAACATTTATATTACATGTCAAATGGACAGGAACACCACCGGTCACATAAATCCAGGTGCTAACGAGTTTCTGATCACGAGTGATACGCATATATAAAATGCTAGCAGTACATTTGTGTAGCCCTAGATGAAAATGCATATAAAAAAGGAAAAGTATTTTTTATATTTCTATGACTTTGTTCAGTCAAAATACTAGAACTCTGTCTTTTTCTTTTTTTTAAAGGTTTTATTTATTTATCTGACAGACAGAGATCACAAGTAGGCAGAGAGGCAGGCAGAAAGAGAGGAGGAAGCAGGCTCCCCACTGAGCAGAGAGCCAGATGTGGGGCTCAATCCCAGGAGCCTGGGATCATGATCTGAGCTGAAGGCAGAGTTTTAACCCACTGAGCCACCCAGGCGCCCCTGTCTTTACTTTTTCCACTGACTCGAAAACATAATTTAAGAACCCATTTCTCAATTTCCTAAGTGCCTAACATGCTGCCAAGTTTTCTTTATTGTAAACTCTGGTTCTTGTGTATGCCCCCAAAAAGCCAGTCTCAGACCCAAGAAAGAAACAAAAGCAAACTCACACCAAACCAGCATTTCTCTGGAGCTGCTTTCTCAGCCACACGAACTCACGGTAGCGGCGACGCACACAGGACGTTTTGGCAGTGAAGGCCTTGCTGTTGGTCTACAGGAGGAAGTACATGAAAAAAAAAAAAAAAACCCAAGTAGAAAAAGACCAGATTTACTCCTCATCGTCACATTCACAGAGGACCCAACCCACCAGGTCCCATCCTGAGCAGGGGCTACGGGCCAGCAGGCAGCCTGAGAGCAGATGTCCCGCCGACCCCAAGCTCATTCCTCCCCGCCCTCCTTTTCTTCAGGCTCAGGACAGTCAAAACATCTACCAACGGGTTCTGCCTCAGCACCAGCCCTCAGCCCCAGAAGGGGTTGACCCCAATACAGAAGTCTGAAGCACTTACGTGGAGAAAGATCTTATAATCCACGTAAGAATTCCAGGAGCCCTCATTCTGCACGCGGGGGTCCTGAACACGCACAGTGATCACCTCCTAGAGGTAAGAAAGGCTCCTTCAGCTCACCCACACAGTGAGCCAGCTTGGATAACATAGGCTGCCAGATTTTCCCAATCAGTACCAACCTTCATTCATGTATTCGTTCAACTCAACAAATATTTACTGACCACCCACTATGTCAGACACTGTTCTGAAGCACTGGGGGCAGAACACGAACAAGAGACAAAAATCCTCGCCCTAGTGAACCTCACATTCAGCTGCATTCCAACGAATGGAAACGTTAGTCAAAACAGAACCTTGGGGCGCCTGGGTGGCTCAGGGGGTTAAAGCCTCTGCCTTCGGCTCAGGTCATGATCCCAGGGTCCTGGGATCGAGCCCTGCATCGAGCCCTGCATCGGGCTCTCTGCTCAGCAGGGAGCCTGCTTCCCCCTCCCTCTCTCTCTGCCTGCCTCTCTGCCTACTTGTGATCTCTGTCTGTCAAATAAATTAAAAACAAAACAAAATAAAACAAAACAAAACAAAAAACAGAACCTTATTTCCCAGGAATGGCTTTTCTGCAGATTTCCACCTCCTGCCTTCATTTTGAGCTCATCAGAACCCCCAAGGTATTACTGTCGTTAGAGTACCATGGAGCAATGATTGGCGTCTTTCCTCAAATCCAAATCAAACCTTACCCAACTGTTTCCTGGAGACCACATGCTTACCTCCAACTCTTGGTTTTCCAACATCCTACACCCAAAGCCCATTGGAAGAAAACATCTGCTGGGGGAGAGAGGACAGGGGAACAAATCATGGTTAGCATGCTTCTATTCTTATCACTCTTTATCAAGAAAATTTTCATTGACCCACCCCCCACCTCCCCCGGGGAAAACCCAGGCACCGTTTTTTGGGGTTTTTGTGTAAAACTTAAGAGGAAGCAAAAAAAAATCCCCTTGCCTTTGCCCAGTGCCAAGCTAAAAGCCCCAGGGGAATTGCCTGCCCTCGCAGACCACAGCCGGGACCCTCAACCAGGCCACCTCTAGCTAAAGCATGTTTGGGTCCGTGCAGCGCTCACCTCAGGCAGGGGGAAATTGCAAAATGGGATGTCAAACCTTTCTGCCTGAGGGCTGCAGGTGAAAGCTGCAGTCCTGTGGGCCTACAATACGCCTCTGCAAGTGTGCCTCACAGCGCCCCCTTCTGGAGGTTTAGAGACAACCAAGCCCCACAAATATCCGTGCCCTGAAGTCTCTTTGTCTTGCTAAACAGTCCTACCCAGAGGTAAATAGTAGAGCTGGAGAGTTCCTGGAGCACCTGAAAGGGTTGCCCGGTTGCGACCTTCCCTTATCTAACCTGTCCTCCCAAACCCAAGCCAATGGTTCCAATCATTTCCTCTCTCGACATGCTATCTGGTTTGCACCTCTGCCGAAGCACCCCACAGCTGCATGGGTCGGCTCGGGATGTTTTCCGCTCCTTTGTAAAGATTCATTAAAGCCTAAGCCCCTGATTTCCCCCAATGTGGCCGTTTACATGTGCAGCGACATAGCCCACTCCGACAAGGGGACCATGAAGCCTCCAGCGCAGGGTTACTCCAGTCCAAAGGGGCCCATGATGTCACCTTCTGTTAAAATACAGCACTAATCTTGTTACTCCTAGAACCACTTCAACAGCATCCACCCTGGCGGCCGCCTCCACCCCCTTATCCTCTCTTAAGAGCGGAACAATAAGGTTTAATTTCCCTTTCCAATTTACCTTGAAATGAAAACTGACTTCAGCCAATATGTACTGCCAACAAATGATACAGGCTGGCTCCTGGGAAAACAAGACCATCTCAAAGCTCTCCCTCTCCTCCCCCCATGCCCATTCACACACCCACTCATTTTTACAGTCCTACAATTAATTTTAAACACATTCTCTTATTAGTTCTGCCTTACCATTAGAACAGTGTGTAATGAGTTCCCTTCTATTTGATGTTTTGCTAACACAAGGCTAATGTTTCAGGAGAAGCGGAACTCATTTACACCACGAAATTAGCAGAGCAAAGAGCTTTCCCAATTCCTTCCAGTATACCAGAAGATCCCTCCACACACAGCCACTGCGCACAGAGACAAAACCTCCCGGTAGATGACCGGGCTACACCATTGAGCAAACTAGAGGTTTTGTGACTGTGATACCAGCTTTGTACTTTTGCTGACAATCTGATTTTTCATCTGCTGCAGGCACCGTCACAAAGGGGTCCCGAACTGAAAGGAAATTCCAATTCCTTAGCAACCAATGTGTAACATGCCCTATATAAGCCATCAAATGGCTGTGACCAAAAAGAACAGCTCAACTTGTGAACGATTAACCTCCTCAGATTAAAAAAAAAAAATTTTCTGGGACGCCTGGGTGGCTCAGTTGGTTGGACAATTGCCTTCTGCTCAGGTCATGATCTCGGAGTCCGTGGATCGAGTCCCGCATCTAGCTCCCAGCTCCACGGGGAGTCTGCTTCTCTCTCTGCCCTTCTCCTCACTCATGCTCTCTCTCCCTGTCTCTCTCTCAAATAAATAAATAAAATCTTTAAAAAAAAAATTTCTTTCTCTTCTCTTTTCAGTCATTTGATAAATTGCCAGCACGGAAGCAGAGAGTTAGATATTCTGACGTATCTTTTCCTAAAAGTAACGATGGGAAAGATGACAAGGAAATCACAGACATCCACACACTCAGTGGGGCTCACACATCTATGCCTTGAAAGGTTTGCCAAATTTAGGACCATAATTTAGTGACTAAGTGGTCGTCATTCACAGGTTCAAGAAGAGTGTCTAGGGCCCTGAACCACCTTCAAGCGCAAGTTTCTCTCCTTTCCTTTAGGGCTAAAACCACTGAGAAACAAATAGCTATAAACTGACTTTAATACACTGGCTTAAAAAAAAAAAATCTTGGGGCGCCTGGGTGGCTCAGTGGGTTAAAAAGCCTCTGCCTTCAGCTCAAGTCATGATCCCAGAGCCCTGGGTTGAGCCCTGAGTCAGGCTCTCTGCTCAGCAGGGAGCCTGCTTCCCCCTCTCTCTGCCTACTTGTGATTTCTCTCTGTCAAATAAAATCTTAAAAAAAAACTTAGCACCCCCCCCAAGATGTTGTATTCTTAAATGTAAGTTGAAAGGGCATTAACAAAGTTCCCACTGTAACTTTCCCTTAAAAACACTGGACAAGGGACGCCTGGGTGGCTCAGTTGGTTAAGCAGCTGCCTTCGGCTCAGGTCATGATCCCAGCGTCCTGGGATCGAGTCCCACATCGGGCTCCTTGCTCTGCAGGGAGCCTGCTTCTCCCTCTGACTCTTCCTTCCACTCTGTCTACCTGTGCTCGCTCTCACTCACTCTCTCTCTGACAAATAAATAAATAAAATTAAAAAAAAAAAAAAAAAAAAAAAAAAAAAAAAAAACAAACACTGGACAATGGAACAAATTCAAAAACCTAGATTCCCAAGTCATAATTTCTAGCAATTAGCATTCTCCATCAGCTTCCTCCACATAAATGCCACTCCCCAGGAGGAAATGAAGCTAAGTTCCGCCCGTGGAAGGCAAGAAGGAAGTTCCTTAAGTTAGCTCCTGATCTGGGAGATGGATCCTCCTCATTCAAATAAGGGTAAGTCAGCGATCCTCTCAGCTACGTATGCATCTCACTCTGCACTAACTACAACTCCTGGGTCCTTCCAATCACATCTGAAGTTTACTTTCTCCACCTGTACCACCACCAACCTCTCTGGTAAGAGCCCAACTGTTTGCTTTTTATAATGTCGATTCCTTGTAAAGTTCTCCTATGTCCTAAAAATTCAAGATAGCGATTCAAGGCTTTCACATCACCATTTTCACTTTCATTTAAACTACTTTTAAAAAGGCTAAAAAAAATAGGGTGATAAAAGTCAATTGAGCCACCAAGACTCCTATTCCTCCTTACTCATTCTTGAGCCATTGGAGCCTCATGGCAACTCAAAAAGCTCTCCTTCCTAAACACCCACAGGTGGCACAGGATGCTTCCTTTTCTGACCAAGTTCTGTATGTTCCCAACCAAGCAGCTCCACTCCATCCTTCAGTCCGTCTGTAACTTGCCACTCCTTACACTTGGGAGGTAAGTCACAAAGGCGATTACAGTCTAGCGCCAGAGCCCGCCTCTCTGTCCCATAAAATACTTGTCACTGGACCTAGCCCGAGCTGTTTCGGTTCATGTCGCCAAACTCCGGCCACTCCACCTCCATTCTTCACGCACGAGGGGGAAAGGGGCCCCACGACCCTCCTTCTCCTTTGACTATTAAGCTTAGGCAGTGGAAAGGAAAGATACTTTATACTTTAAAAACAAATGAAAAAGCCGGGTTTCCTTCCTTTGATCCAGAGCAAGCACCCGCCTTTGTCCCGGGAGGTGAGACAGCCTCGTCCCTAAGATGTCAAGCGAGCTCACTATCCCCAAACGCCACTACTGACGCTCAAGCCCTACTGGAGAGCAGCACCCATTCCCCGCGGCCCCGCCCACGACCCCTCACCTCAGAGCAGCACACACGCCCCAGAGCGACACCGCCCGCGCCACACCATATAGCCAGAGTCTCGGCTTCTCCTTCCGGGTGAGTGGCCGGGGCCCCGGTGCACGACGGGAGAAGGCTCCCGGCCACGCCAATCCCGGGTGTCCAGGACGCCCCGCCCCTCCAGGCCCGAGCTCTCGGAGGCGATCCCTGTTCGAGAGGCGCTGCGCTCGGCCCCGCCCAGGTCCCGGCCGGAGTCCGGATCCCCCGACACTCACTTGGGACACTGGAGGGTGGACGCGGGAGGGGAGCGGAGAGTGGGCTCTAGCGGCCAATCCGGAGCCGTGGCCCGCCCATCGTTGTCGGGCCCAGCCAACCAGGCCCAGGGAGTGTTATTAAAGGTCCAAAGGAGGGTCCACTCGGCCAAGAAGTGTCAGGAGGCTGGCTGTGCTCTCTCTGTCTGGTCGAGGGCGGTCCGGAGCGCGGGAGGGTAGGGGAAGAAGACTCCCACGTTCCTGGAGCTTCGCAGAGTCCCGAGAGCTTCCCCATTTGAACCCCGTGGGTTGCAGTTCCCCCGCGGAGTTATCGAAGGCTTCCCAACTCACGGTTCGTAAAACCACAGATTGTCACAGCGAAAGCCGAACTGAGATGGCCCAGCCAGCACCCCGTTCACCTGAGGAAGCAAGTCCAAAGAAGGATCGTGCAGCTAGTTAGGGGAAAGAAAATATGTTGAATATGATGATTTTTATGTTGTTGAAACGTCTCTGAGCAACCTGTTAAAAGATAATGTTGGGGGCGCCTGGGTGGCTCAGTGGGTTAAACCCTCTACCTTCGGCTCTGATCATGATCTTAGGGTCCTGGGATCGAGCCCCGCATCGGGCTCTCTGCTCAGCAGGGAGCCTGCTTCCCTTCTCTCTCTCTCTCTCTCTGCCTGCCTCTCTGTCTACTTGTATTCTCTTGTCAAATAAATAAAATCTTGGAAAAAAAATAATTTTGCAAAAAAAAATTTTTTTTGCAAAGATATCATCAAAGAAAAGGTCAGGGTCACAAAATACAAGGTCTGGAGTTGGGCCGCCTGAGTGCAGTATCCAGCACTACACTGGACAGTGGGGCTTTAAACTGATCATAAAGCTTTGTAAATCTTAGCCTCCTCATCTGTAGAATGGAAAATACTGCGCAAGGTTTTCTTTGGTTGGTTGATTTGGTTTTTGTTTTTTGAATGTTTTTTGTTTTTTGTTTTTATGACAGAGATACTGAGAGAGGGAACATAAGCGCAAGGAGCTGGAGAGGGAGAAACAGGCTCCCCGCTGAGCAGGGAGGCCCATATGGAGCTCAATCCCAGGACACTGGGGTCATGACCTGAGCTGAAGGCAGAGGCTTGAGGACTGAGCCACCCAGGCGCCCCAGTACTCTGGGAATTTCAAAGCAGAGTTTCCAAACGTTTTAGTCTCAGGATTCCTTTACATTATTTTTTAAAGATTTTATTTATTTATTTGACAGAGAGAGAGATCACAAGTTGGCAGGCAGAAAGGCAGGCAGAGAGGGGAAGCAGGCTCTCCCCGCTGAGCAGAGAGCCCGATGTGGGGCTCAATCCCAGGACCCTGAGAGCATGACCTGAGCCAAAGGCAGAGGCTCAACCCACTCAGGCGCCCCCACCCTTTATATTTTTTTAAGTAAATTATACGACCAAACTGGGGCTCAGACTCACTACCCCAAGATCAAGAGTCATATGCCCTAAGGACTCAACCAGTCAGGAGCTCCCACATTATTATTTTTTAAAGATTATATTTATTGAGAGAGAGCATGAGAGTGGAGAAGGTCAGAGGGACGTGGAGCTGGGAGCCCGATGCAGGACTGGATCCTGGGACTCCAGGACCATCACCCGAGCGGAAGGCAGTTGCCCCACCAATTGAGCCACACAGGCACCCAGGAACTGCCACATTCTTAAAAATTCATTAAGAATGTTTGTTTAGGGTACAATCCAGGCACCTGGATGACTCAGTCCATTAAGTGTCTACCTTTGGCTTAGGTCATGATCTCAGGCCCTGGGATCTAACCCCAAGTTGAGCTCTCCCTGCTCAGGGTGTATTTGCTTTCTCCCTCTCCCTTTACCTCTCCCCCAGCTCGTGTGTGTGTGTGTGTGTGTGTGTGTGAGCACGCACGCTATCAAATAAAAAGTGTTTATGTGGGATAGTCACCAAATTAGAAATTAAAATTGAGAAATTAAAAAAGCATGTATTAATTCACCTAAATTAATAAAAAACCAATATATTTTAATATATTTTATGAAATATAACAACTTCTTCCCCCCCAAAAAATTAGTAGAGTGTCACTGCACTACAATTTTGTAAATCTCTTTAATGTCTGGCTTAATAGAAGACAGCTGGATTCTTATATTTGCCTCCCCATTCTCTCTGGTTTGCTGTTATTTTGGTCTAGGAAATGAAGAAAATCCGGTTTCACACAGATACATAGTTAGAAAAGGAAGGGGTATTTTTTTTTTTAAGATTTTTTAATTTATTTATTTGACAGATCACAAGTAGGCAGAGAGGCAGGCAAAGAGAGAGAGAGGAGGAAGCAGGCTCTCCGCGGAGCAGAGAGCCCGATGTGGGGCTCGATCCCAGGACCCTGGGATCATGACCTGAGCCGAAGGCAGAGGCTTTAACCCACTGAGCCACCCAGGTGTCCCAGGAAGGGGTATTTTTATCCAATAATTGTGAATACTTTATACTAGCAAGACTCAACAAATGGTAATATCTTTTTTTTTTTAATTAAGAGAGGCAAAGAGGGGATTCCAAGCAGCCTCCACACCCAGCAGAAGCCCAAAGAGGTTCCATTTCACAACCAGAAATCAAGACTCAGATGCTTAAGGACTGAGCCACCCAGGCACCCCAGTTTCTTAAAGATTAGCGCCCTGGGTGCCTGGGTGGCTCAGTCGTTTAAGTGTCTGACTTTGGCTCAGGTCATGATCTCAGGGCCCTCGGATTGGTCCCTGAATGGGCTCCCTGATCAGTGGGGGAGTCTGCTTCTCCCTCTCCCACTGCCCCTCCCCCTCCCCTTGTTCCTATGCCTGTTTGCTCTCTCCCTCAAATAAATAAATAAATAAATAAAATCTTAAAAAAAAAAAAGATTAATTACAATAGGGAATCCAAAACCACTTGGAAAATATTGGTTTACTGAATTATGGAGTTCTTCCAAATATTGATGAATTTCACTACTCAACGTAAAAAAAATCACATTTATTATAATCATCATTGCTCACTAGGAAAATCCCGGGAAACTGTCAAGCTCACTTTGGTGGATACCACCTTTCCCAAAATTGCAATTTTTTCTTGAAAGCTCAAATTTTGGAGTGCCTGGGTAGCTCAGTCAGTTAGGCGTCTGACTTCCAGTCATGATCTTAGGCCCCTGAGATGGAGCCCCAAGTAGGGCTCCCTGCTCAGTGGGGAGTCTTCTTCTCCCTCTGCCCCTACCCCCCATTTGTTCTCTCCGGCTCGCTCTCTCTCTCACTCTCAAATAAAAAAGAAAGAATCTTTAAAAAAAAAAAAAAAAAAAAGATCTGGGGCGCCTGGGTGGCTCAGTGGATTAAACCGCTGCCTTCGGCTCAGGTCATGATCTCAGGATCCTGGGAACGAGTCCCGCAAAGGGCTCTCTGCTCAGCAGGGAGCCTGCTTCCCTCTATCTTCCTCTCTGCCTGCCTCTCCGTCTGCTTGTGATCTCTCTCTGTCAAATAAATAAAATCTTTAAAAAAAAAAAAAGATCAAATTTCATTACTGACAAAATACCTTTAAGTCGTTTTTCCTTGAAGTGTCAGGCTCATTCCATTCAAACATTCAAGTCTGAATAACCACAGTTTCCCTCTCATTCTCTCAAACAAAAATGGTGTTCTAAAGCCCACAGCCATATCATCTTGAACAACCCTCATCTCAGAAACTAAGCAGGATCAGCTCTGGTTAGTACTTAGATGGGAAAATGGTATTCTATGAAAAAAAAGCAGCCAGTTCAACTCACACATCTCAGTCACACAACTGTATATGTCAGTAAGCAGCAGAAGTCCTTTATGTACACCTCCCATTTCATTATGCAGGACATTTAAAAGATGTATACTCCAGAAGAGAGAGTTCATAAAATTAATAATTTATACTGCTTCATAAAAGATAGCTTAAGTGGAAGTGCTTTTTTCTTGTTGTTTTTTTTTTTGTTGTTGTTGTTGTTGTTGTTGTTTAAGATTTTATGTTTTGGGACGCCTGAGTGGCTCAGTCGATTAACCGGCTGCCTTCAGCTCAGGTCATGATCCCAAGGTCCTAGGATTGATTGAGTCCTACGTCTGGTCCCTTCCTCCACAGGGAGTCTGCTTCTCTCTCTGCCTGCCACTTCCCCTCCTTGTTCTTTCTCTCTGGTGATAAAATAAATAAAATTTAAGTTTTAAAAAATAAGATTTTGATGTTTAAATAATCTTATTTTTTAACTTTTTTAAAAGATTTTATTTATTTGGCAGACAGAGATCACAAGTAGGCAGAGAGGCAGGTGGGGAAGATGCAGGGGGAAGCAGGCTCCCTGATGAGCAGAGAGCCCAATTCGGGGCTCGATCCCAGGACTCTGGTATCATGACCTGAGCCAAAGGCAGAGGCTTTAACCCACTGAGCCACCCAGGCACCCCAGTTCAAATATTCTTTACACCAAAAGTGAGGCTCGAGCTTACAACCCTGAGAACAAGAGTCACATGCTCTACTGACCTAGACAAGCAGGCACCCTAAAAGTGACTTCTTAATTCTTTTGTTGCATAGGCGTGGCAGGAAAGAATAGGATGACTCTAGCACCCGTTGGTGCTGTGCTGCCCTGATTCACACCAAGGTGCCCGCAGTTCTACCCACCATTACCTTTGCACCATCAGTGAAAATATAAACACAGTGAAAAGAGCAAATTATGTCTTAATATTATCATGAAAATAGTTTCAACTTTACAGACTCCCTGAAACTCTCTCAGGCACCCCCAGAGTCTGTGGACTACACTTGGAGAACCAAAGAATATACAAATATTCATTGAGCCCTTTCTAGGGACACTGTTTTAGACAGTATGAATAAATTAGTGAGCCCAACAGGAAGATATCCCGATCTCCTGGAGCTTATATTGTAATATAAGGGCCTGGCGTCATTGCCTCACACATTACTCAATAATATTTTTATATTTTAATTGAGAGAGCGCATGCACACACCAAATGCGGGGAGAAGGGCAGGGGAAGAGAGAGAATCTTAAGCAGGCTCCGCGCCCAGCGCAGAGCCTGACAGTGGGTGGAGCTTGATCTCAGGACCCTGAGACCATGACCTGAGCAAAAATCAAAAGTCGGATGTTTAACTAACTGAGCCACCCAGGCACCCCTTGAATAAATGTTGTTTTTGTTTTTGTTTTTCTCAGTTACACTAGTCACATTTATTTTGTGTGTGTGTGTTTTATTTTATTTTATTTTTTCAGTTCCTAGATTCATGGTTTATGCACCACACACAGTGCTCCATGCAATACGTGCCCTCCTTAATACCCACCACCAGGCTCACCCAACCTCTCATCCCCCTCCCCTTGAATAAATATTTTTTTAATAAATTTATTAAACAGTTTGAATGTAATATAGGTTTCTCACTCGGCACCCTATCTTGACCTTATTTTTTCAGTGATAATTTCTAACACTCGGTAAGGGGGCCAATCTTTATCATACCCAAAATGCGTGTACCTCTCCAGGCAGTTTCATTTTGCATGAGAAAATTAGTGTCGGGGTCATAGTGCATGATTTGAGAAGTGTAGGTTTTAATTACAGTCCAGTAACTACCAAGAAGTCACAGGAGAATCAAACTGACCAGGGGAGTTAAGAAAGATAAGCTCTTGGGGCGCCTGGGTGGCTCAGTGGGTTAAGCCGCTGCCTTCGGCTCCGGTCGTGATCCCAGAGTCCTGGGATCGGGTCCCGCATCGGGCTCTCTGCTCAGCGGGGAGCCTGCTTCCCCCTCTCTCTCTGCCTGCCTCTCTATTTGTAATCTCTGTCTGTCAAATAAACAAATAAAATCTTTAAAAAAAAAAAAGAAAGAAAAGAAAGATAAGCTCTTAAGTATATTTGCCTTTTATTTATTTATTTATTTTTAAAAGATTTTATTTATTTATTTGACAGAGAGATCACAAGTAGGCAGAGAGGCAGGCTGAGAGAGAGGAAGAAGCAGGCTCCCCGCTGAGCACAGAGCCGGACGCGGGACTCCCTGAGATCACGACCTGAGCGAAGGCAGCAGCTTAACCCACTGAGCCACCCAGGCGCCCCTATATCTGCCTTTTAAAAGAGAGTACTTGTTAATGCCAAATGAATAAATCTCTAACAATAGAATGTTAAGGAGTAGTGAAAATGAAACAAAGAATCTCACACCCATTAGGAGATTACTACTATCAAAGAAACCAAAAACAAGTATTTGTGGGGATGTGGAGAAACCGAAACCTTTGCGTGCTCTTGGAGGGAATGTAAAATAGTACCTCCACTGTGGAATACGATTTGGCAGTTCCTCAAAAAATTAAAAACAGAACCAACACATGATCCTACAGTTTCACTTCTGGAACTGAAGCAATGATAAACAAACAAAAAATGGACCCAAAATGGAGTCACTTGGACTAAGCCGCTGTCTGTAAACCAAGACTTGAAAATCTAACCTAATTGCTGTTTCAGCCCCTCCCAGGAATGTAATGGTAACTGGTTAGTCTCAGGAGGTAACCTTGTCCGTACTGGCGAGGTAATCTGCCCGAAAGACTCCTTCCATCTCCTGGAGAAAGATAAAATAATCCAGTTTTCCCTGTCCTTGCCCCCGTTTCTCTATAAAAGCCTTCCATTTGGGGGCACCTAGCTGGCTCAGTCGGTACAGCAAACAACTCTTGATTTCAAGCCCCATTTCGGGCATAGAGATTACTTAAAGATTTTATTTATTTATTTAACAGACAGAGATCACAAGTAGGCAGAGAGGCAGGCAGAGAGGGAGGAGGAAGCAGGCTTCCCGCTGAGCAGAGACACCCCCCCCCCCCCCCCGATGCGGGGCTCGATCCCAGGACTTTGGGATCATGACTGGAGCCGAAGGCAGAAGCTTTAACCCACTGAGCCACCCAGGCGCCCTTAAAAAATTTTTTTAAAGAAGCCTCCTATTTTGTATGCTCTTCGGAGCTTCTTTTCTGTTTGCTGGGTGGGATGCTGCCCAGTTCATCAATCATTGAATAAAGTTAATTTAATCTTTAAATTTACTCAGTTCAATTTTTGTCTTTTAACACCCAGAAGAATTGAAAGCGGTGTCTCAGAAAGATATCCGTACACCCGCGCACCAAGCAGCATTATTTATAATAGCTGAAATATGGAAGCAACCCAAAGGTCCACCAGTGGATGAATGGATAAGCAAAATGCGATGTATACCTATAATGGGATATTCTTCAGTCTCAAAAAAAAAAAAAAGAAAAGAAAAGAAAAGAAACTCTGACACAAGCTGCAACGCATGAACCTTGAGAACATTATACAACATGAAATAAGACAGTCACAAAAAGATAAATACGATATGATTCCACTTCTATGATCCTTCGTGTAGTCCGAATCTTAGAAAGTACAATGATGGCTGCCAGAGGCTAGGGGGAGGAGGAATGGGGAATTTTTGTTTAATGGGTAGAGAGTTCCAGGTTTACAAGATGAACAGAATTCTGGAGATGGAGGATTGTGATGGTTGCACAACATTAGGGTGCTAAATTGAGTCATCCTGAATTGCACCCTTAAAATGGTTCAGATGGTAACTTTTTTAAAAGATTTTTTTTTAATGTATTTATTTGACAGAGACCGCAAGTAGGCAGAGACGCAGGCAGAGAGAGAGGAGGAAGCAGGCTCCCTGCTGAGCACAGAGCCTGATGTAGGGCTCAATCCCATGATCCTGAGATCTTGACCTGAGCAAAAGGCAGAGACTTAACCACTGAGTCACCCAGGCGACCCCAGATGGTAAATTTTATGTTATGCCTGTTTTGCCTATTTTAAAAATTGAGGGAAAAACGAAACACAGAATTTCAGACAGGAGGGAAGAAAATATTTCAGAAGTGCTGTATACTTCCGCCCACTCCTTAAATCACAGAGAAGCAGCTATCCGCTCTACCTACAATAGTTCCTGTTTATAAGTGCCAGGATATGGCATTCCCTTCATACATTTATGGTCCATCCCAAGAAATGCTGCAAGTTAGGTCTTTTTTTTTTTTTTTTTTTTAGGATTTTATTTATTTGACAGAGAAAGACACAGTGAGAGAGAGAACACAGGGGGAGTGGGAAAGGGAGAAGCAGGATTCCCAAGATGAGCGAGGAGCCCCATGTGGGGCTCGATCCCAGGATCCTGAGATCATGACCTGAGCGGAAGGTAGACATTTAATGACTGAGCCACCCAGGCTCCCCTACAACTTAGATCTTAAGTAATATTTCCATGTTTCAGATTTTTATGTTGGCCAAGGCTCAGAGAGGTTAAGGAATTTGTTCGGAGTTACACAGCAGACAAAAAGTAGAGAAAGAACTGAATCCAGCTCAGCCTGATTCCAAGACCTTGTTCCTTTTTGCAGCATCCAACTTCCTCTCTTCCTTACATTCCTTGTGATTTTAGGAACTTCAAGTGAGAGACACATTTCCTGTGGGCATAAGCAATGTGACTTCAAGTGTTGTCTCGAGCAAGATTATTATGACCGAGTTGCCAGTTACCCTTTGAAAGAGAAGAAACTCTGAGGGTCTGAAGAACTTAAAATGCTACCATTCTTATGGGAAGAGAAAAGATCTGAACCCATTTGATCCTAAAAGATTTTCAAAAAAGCTATTGTTATGCAGAAACTTTAGGTTTAAGAGTTTGACTTTCATCCCTTACAATTCCAGAACAGATTATTAAGTAGAGCTCTGAGTAGATTGCTGATTAGCATAAACCAGTGGTGTTCTGCTACCTGAGAAGAAAAAGTGACCTGTGACTCCCTTAATTCAAGAACAGTGTAGGGCGCCTGGGTGGCTCAGTGGGTTAAGCCGCTGCCTTCGGCTCAGGTCATGATCTCAGGGTCCTGGGATTGAGGCCCGAATGGGGCTCTCTGCTCAGCAGGGAGCCTGCTTCCCTCTCTCTCTCTCTCTGCCTGCCTCTCTGTCTACTTGTGATCTCTCTCTGTCAAATAAATAAATAAAATCTTTAAAAAAAAAGAGAGAGAGAAAAAAAAAGAACAGTGTAGAGCCATCTGTGCAGTGATGTGTCTCTCTACTTTGAAATGCCCATATAAAGAGCCAGAATTTACTAACAAACTATATGTGCTAGACTTGAAACGGTTTCCCTATGATGTAGGTTTAAGAAAATGGTGACATTTAGTCTAGAGCAGTAAGACCTTGTTCTCCAAGACTTTGGGGAACAAGGTCTTACTTACAAGGCTGAATTTCAATACTAGAAGGATATTATGAAAGAGGAATTAAGCTTGCAGAACACAACTGTGTGCAACCACACACTCAGAATTAGGAGGAATTGGTGGTATTTACATGGAAAAGCAGAACTCAGCTGAATATTAGGAATTAGGATTTCGTGTGGGCAGAATTATGGTTTGGAAGTTAGAGATAATATCAAACTTCCGTTCTAACACCTTCTTGATGAATGCCCCTGGTCAGATTATACAACTTCTTAGCCTTTTCCATAAAATGAAAATGGTAATTCCCACTTCTCTGCATTGTTTAGGGTTAAATAACATTCATCAAGTCCTGAACAGAATTCCTAGTGCTGGGGTGAGCATCAGTAATAGTACTAATTAATTTCCTCATCATTACAGTTATTAAACTGTAACTAATTAGAACTAATTTCCTCATCATTACAGTTATTAAAAACAAAACAGGACATTTTAGGATGGAGTGAGTAGATGGATTTTTTTTTAAGATTTTATTTACCTGACAGACAGAGATCACAAGTAGGCAGAGAGGCAGGCAGAGAGAGAGGAGGAAGCAGGCTCCCCGCTGAGCAGAGAACTGATGCTGAGCTGGATCCCAGGACGCTGGGATCATGATCTGAGCTGAAGGCAGAGGCTTTAAACCCACTGTGCCACCCAGGCGCCCTGAGTAGGTGGATTTTTAACTCTTCCTGATACCCAAACCAAATGTCTCAGGAAGAATCTCCTTCTTCTTTGCGCTCTCAGGGCTCTTTTAGCAAAAGTATTACAATATTGCTCCGTTGGGTTTCTTACATGGCAATTCTCCAGAGCCCTGCACAGTGGCTGGCTCAGCAAAACCAGTCTGTAAATACAGGCCCTTGCATTCTGAGGCGGAGTATAGGTAGACAGACCAGTTGCTTTTCTTCTTCACCTCTGATTAGGAGAATATTTGAATATTCAACATAAGGAAGAAAAAGTCATATTCTGGTAGTTCTCTCTTTTTTAAAGTTTTTATTTATTTGACAGAGGGAGAGAGAGCACAAACAGGAGGCGCAGCAGGCAGAGGGAGAGGGAAAAGCAGGCTCCCACTGAGCAAGGAGCCAGATGCAGAGCTTGATCCCATCACCCTGAGATCACACCCTCCTGATCAGAGCTGGAAGCAGATGCTTAACTGACTGAGCCACCTAGGCACCCCTGGTACTTCTTCTTCTTCTTCTTCTTCTTCTTCTTTTTTTTTTTTTTTTTTTAAGATTTTATTTGTTTATTTGTCAGAGAGAGTGAGCACAGGCAGACAGAGAGGCAGGCAGAGGCAGAGGGAGAAGCAGGCTCCCCGCTGAGTAGGGAGTCCGATGTGGGACTCGATTCCAGGACGCTGGGATCATGACCCCAGCGGAAGGCAGCTGCTTGACCAACTGAGCCACCCAGGTCCCACCCCTGGTAGTTCTATTTAGTTTCTGGTTATATAGGAAAAAAGAATAAAGGAGGGAGAGAGAGAGATAAACACACACACACACACACACACACACATACATACATACACACACACATCTGATATGAAGAAGAGATGAAAGGAAGGTTAATCACCTCCCCTTTCCATTGGGTAGGAGAACATTAATTCACTTAATCATTTATTCAACAAATATTACTTGACAACTGCATGCCAGGGATTGTACTGGGCACCAGGTACAGAGCAGTGAACGACACAAGGCGAAATTTCTGCCCTTAGGGGAGTTTGGAGACCAGCAGACAGATATTAACTAATGACAATGACAATAAAGTGGGGTGAATGATATGAGAGACTGAATTTCCAGTATGAACAGAACTGGGGACAGCAATATAGTTGAAATCGGAACCAAACCGTTTGTCTCAAAGAATAACAATTACGGTTTTTACCTATTTCTATGTTTTGGGAGGTGGCTGGGTGAGAAGTGCTTAGGGGAGTAAGGGGGTTGGGCACTAGAGCTCTCCCTTGGCACAGCCGATGAAAAAGGTAAGTTTAGGATGCCATGATGACAACTACCAGGGGGACCTAAACTAGTCTAAAGGGTCAGGTAAGACCTCGAAGAGGAAGTAGGATCTTTAAACAAATTTGAGGCGGAAACTGAGGATTTCGTAAATTGTTTATTTGATGAAGCTCTGGTTCGAAACCTATTTCGATTAAACATTTTCGAGGATGTGAATTACTGTCCAGAAGTGGTTGATTTTTCGGACCAACCACCACGGAGTTCGCTTGCGGAACCACAAGTTCCAATTCTCTATGCGGCAACGTTCTAAAAACAACGTTCGCTGCGGCGCTTGCAGTTAAAAAAACTAAAACTCCCCGAAACCCTCGCAAACTCCGCGCCGCGGCGGCGTAGGACGCGCACAGCACTTCGGGTCTTGTAGTCTGGGACGGACTCCGAGTCCCACACTGCTGTGCGGAGGGTCGTCGCGCCTGCGCGGTACGGGAGGCGGGCAGCGCCGA
Organism: Mustela lutreola; assembly: GCF_030435805.1. Classification (NCBI taxonomy): domain Eukaryota; kingdom Metazoa; phylum Chordata; class Mammalia; order Carnivora; family Mustelidae; genus Mustela; species Mustela lutreola. The sequence goes on along the minus strand of NC_081304.1, from coordinate 23,711,728 downwards.
GTGCGAGGCTCTTTTGTTCGGCTGAGGGGAGGGCCGTTGGCCGGGGCCTGCGGTACGCCGCTTCAGTGAGGGGCTCGGCTGCGGCCACCGGCTTGTTGCTTTTCTGGGCGCCACTCCCCCGGCTGGCCAAACGCGACGCGCCATTAGCGCGGCACCGATTCCTCTCGGGCTCTTGGGCGCTGCTCAGAGGTAAAGAGCCCGCTAGAGGCGGGGAAGCGGGCGGGGGGGGGGGCGGGCGCTAGAGGCGCGCGGCGGCGGCGGCAGCGGCGGGAGCCCTGGGTGAGGGGCCGCGCTCTTGCGGTGGCGGTTGGGAGCGGGGACCGCGCCCGGTCCCACACCCTTCCCGCGCTGAGCTCCGCGCCGGGTGCAGGGGGTCGGGCGCCAGGCGGGAGAAGGATGGAGAGGGCGGGGCGGGCTGCGTACTCTGAGCATGAGATAGAGGCGATTTGGGGTGGGCCGAGCTCTGGCGGGTTGTTCCTCGGGGCCTGGGTAGACCAAGATAATGCTACGTGGGTTGGGTGGGCGGCTGCCGGATTGCGTTGGGGAGGAAACACTCGAGTAAATTGGTAAGGGGACAGGCTGGGGAGCCTTGATGCTTGGATGTTCCTGGGCAGGGGTGACGACTGCGAGACCCTCGTTTCGAACGCAGCCTGAGAATATGGGTCCGGCCGGCGCTGCCAGAGGCATTTCGCTCGCCGGACTAAGGAGAAGTAACTTCGAGGAAATAGTAGAGGGGACTGGGCTATGTGCTACTTGGGGAGGAGACCTGTTGGTTAAACTGGAGATGGGACTAGGAGAGGGAGGGGCAGTTAAGTGCCAGGCTTGGATCTAAAGGGGGAGGAGCTGTTGGGGTAAGTAGGGCGGAGGCCCCGCGAGTGATTCTGTAGGGAGTGAAAGGGGAAAGGAAAACTGGCCGCCTTTGCTTCTTGATGGACCCTCACACAGTGGGGAGGCTCTAAGAAGAATGTGTGAAGAAAGGACAAAACCAGATTTCTTTCCTCTTCCAGATTTTCTACTATCTTCACTCTTTGATTCCTTCAGGGAGTTAAAACGTCCCAAGTGCAACGCTTGTTTTGATTCACAGTTCCATAAGTTTTTATCTGGGATCGTCACTGTTCACAAAGGGCAGTGAAATTGTAGAAGCGGGTGGATGAGTTCATCCTTAAGGAATTAGAGAGGTTGTGAGATGATGTGGGAAATGGGGAGACAGGAAAATTTAGTGAGCTCGTGAGATTTGTTTCTTAGGCTCTTGTGATTTTTATTTTTATTTTTTTAGCCAGCCTTTCTTTGTTGTTGGAAAATTTTGATGCAAAATGAGCAATACTTCAGCACTTCAGATGAAGGTTTTTCCTGGATGGCCTTATATGCAGATTTGTATTGGTTTAACTTGATTTAGGTGGAGGTTACAAAAAGATTTCATTATACTGGAAACTCTGGCTTGGGTAAGATAGCCTCCTCAGTTGTATTAAGACTCCTGTCAGCAGTTTGGAAGAGCTCTGAAAAGGTCCAAGGTTTTCGAGGCACCTGGGTGGCTCAGTGGGTTAAAGCTTCTGCCTTCGGCTCAGGTCATGATCCCGGGGTCCGGGGATCGAGCCCCGCTTCGGGCTCTCTGCTCAGCAGGGAGCCTGCTTCCTTTCATCTCTCTCTGCCTCTCTGCCTTCCTGTGATTTCTGTCTGTCAAAATAAATAAAATCTAAAAAAAAAAAGGTCCAAGGTTTTGGAATGGAAGCACGAATACAATGGGGGAAATGGGTGCTTGTGTTCCTCCCGAAGTGCTTACGGACATTTATATTGTAAGTAGTGTGATTGAGAGGGAAACTTGTTGGAACTGGTCACACCTTAATAAAGCTTTAGGGCAGGTTCAGGATCCTCATTCTTTTCCAGTTTTCCCTTGGGTGCCATTTTTCTTCATTGGCCGCTGTAGCCTGAATTGTTTTTTCATTAAAAATGTAAATAGTGGATAGCCTGGTGCTTCTAGCTTCTTGGTTTAGAGGGACCTAGTAAGGATACCTTAGCCGTATGCGTTTGTATTTGCAGGATACTGATACTTTTCTAACCAAACGTCTGAAAAGAAGGATCCAGTAAATACGGGCACCTGGCTGGCTCAGTCAGAAGAGCATGTGATTCTTCTTCTCCGGGTCCTGAGCTCAAGCCCTATGTTGGTGTAGAGATTACTTACAGTTAAATAAACTTAAAAAAACAAAAAGCAACCATTGTTTCTTGTGCCCATTTTAGGGACTTAGGAAAATGTTTCTTTTTGAGTTCACACCATTTAAAAAGAGAATTGATGCATTTTTGTCATTTTTCTTGTAGTTTCTCCATCATAAACTCAACCTTGTTTATATACTACCTCTGGTGATATAACAGATTGTGCATTAGAGTTGATAGATTTTCATTTTATAGGTTATTTCTCAAGAGTTTTTAGAACAAAATACTAATGGTTAGTGTATAGGCTAACATAAGATGGGGGCTGTGTATGCTTATTCCTCTTAAGTGTGTGACACTTAGTAGGTCTTTTAGATTATTGAATGAATTGATATGGCTTTGAGATCTTAGAATTCTATGTGCTAGCAGAATGAGGTGGGTTGTGTTTTTTTTTTTAAGATTTTATTTATTTGGGGCACCTGGGTGGCTCAGTGGTTTAAGCCTCTGCCTTCGGCTCAGGTCATGATCCCCGGGTCCTGGGATTGAGCCCCACATCGGGCTCTCTGCTCAGCAGGGGGCCTGCTCCCCCTTTCTCTCTGCCTGCCTCTCTGCCTGCTTGTGATTTCTCTCTCTGTCAAATAAATAAATAAAATCTTAAAAAAAAATAAAAAGATTTTATTTATTTATTTGACAGAGAGCAGGAGAGCACAGAGGGATTGGAGGGGGGTGGGAAGATGGTGGCGAAGGGAGAGGGAGAAGCAGGCTCCCCGATCAGCAGGGAGCGTGACCCGGGGCTCCGGAGTTAATGTGCACTTAAATAATAAGCTTTCCTATCTTTGATCAGTGACATTGGGCAGACTGTAACTGTTGCCTTGGCATGCTTATCATAGCCTCTGTTTTCAATATACTCACCTTGGTATGTAGATTATGTAAGTGGCAATTTTAAATACCTTACTCAAGGTCTAGGAGAGGTCCCAGGTTCTGGGTTTCAACAGCAAGCTATAGTTTGAATATTTTGTTTTGAAAGTATCTTGAAGAATCTTTCTCATTCTTTGCATAAAGTTAAATAGTGTTTCCAGATAGTGATATCTACTGAAAAATTGAATAGCCTTTTAAAGGTTAATTGGAGAAGTTATTCAAATAGGGACAAAATTAAGATCATTTCAGTATTTGCATTGAATAACTTGTATTAAATCTTTAGTTCCTTTAGAAGGAGCTGCCTGATTTGTCTGTGAAATTGTGCCTTTCTCTTTAATAATAGCTAACACATTGAGGGCCTAACCGAACTGTGGTATTTGAGAGGTTAGTGTCAATAATCTGGTTTTGTTTTGTTATCTGTGAATGCTTTCGTCTCTGGTTTTAATTCCAGTTTAGCCATAGTTCTAGTTTAACTTTCTTCTTCTTTTTTTTTTTCCCCTTTTTTAAGATTTTATTTCTTTATTTGACAAAGAGAAACAGAGAGGGAACACAAGCAGGGGGAGTGGGAAGGGGAGAAGCAGGCTCCTCACTGAGCAGGGAGCCGGATATGGGGACTCAATCCTACGACCCTGGGATCCTGACCTCTGAGCCAAAGGCAGACTCCCAACAACTGAGCCACCTAGGCACCCTGTAGAAAGATAACTTTCTAATCATTTTTATTTCCACTTAAACTAAAAGACTTGCTTCACGTTTATAACCGTGTCCTACTAATATTTGCACATACCTGTGACCCCTCAGCCCAAAACTGTGTTGTTGGTTCATCCACATCAGCATACTGGAAGGGGTAGCTAAGTTTCTGGACACATCTTGGATAAAATTCTAATTTTACTAACACACCAGCATTCTAGTCCTGGTCCTGGAATTCAAGAGCAGGTATTCCTTTAAAAATGAAACTTCTTCCTGGGTATGTGGCACCGATTCTTGTTTTTTACTCAGTAAAGTTTTCCAGCTGGAAAGCATTTGCCTCCCAAACAGCCATAGCTTACAAACAGGCCAACAGCAGTTTAGAAACATGAGTCAAGAGGACTACAAATGGAGTATATAGCACACATGCCTTCACCTGCCTTTTGATGGCTCGTATATAGTTGCTAATGCTCAGCAAAGGAGTACTTCTTTCTTGTTTTACATTTTGGGCTTGCAGATGAGATTCCGCTTACTGATCATTCTCTAAAACACTGACAGCTTTGGACTTCTATTCCCTGATTTTTGGAGTCTGAGATCCATCCTTACTGTCCATACAAGGAAGGTTCAGCATGTTACACAGGACTGTTTAATCGGGTGTCTGAGTAAAAATAGAAGAAAAATGCTTTAGCAGCCACAAGGAAAAGAGAAATAATACTTGACTTGGGTTGGGCAGGCTTCATGGCAGAAGTAGTGTTTAAATTTGGTCTTGAAGGGAGCACCTGGGTGACTCAGTGGGTTATAAGCCGCTGCCTTCAGCTCAGGTCATGATCTCAGGGTCCTGGGATCAAGTCCCACATCGGGCTCTCTGCTCAGCAGGGAGCCTGCTTCTCTCTCTCTCTCTCTCTCTCTCTCTGCCTGCCTCTCTGCCTACTTGTGATCTCTCTCTTCAAATAAATAAATAAAATCTTTAAAAAAAAAATTTGGTCTTGAAGGATGGCTAGGATTTTGACTGTTGGTGTTGGACAGGAACACTACTTAGTAATAAAGCCTTGCATGGAGGAAATGACCAAGGGTATGTTCAGGTTATAGTTTTGACAGGAATGTAGGTTTTGTGAGGGAGTAGAAGTATGAAATGGTTGGAACCAAAGGATGTTAGATATTGCACTGAGGAGTTTTTTGTTTTAAGGAGAAGGGAGGGACCTTGTAGAAAATTTTTTAGCAGTTACCTACCACTTTCCTATTCAGTCTGCTCCGCCCAAACTGGTTTACACAGGGTCTACTTCAGACGTGCCTCATTGCTTTTGTTCACAACAGTTCCTTAGGCCAAATTACCCTCCTCAGTCCACCTTTTCAAATGCTGTTGGAACCTGGCTTCAATCCAGACTCTCCAAAACCTTTCCTAATCACCCTAGCCATTTACTCTTCCAAGCCCCTCTAGTGCTTTTGTGACTACTTACTCTTGCTTATGTTTCTTTTGCTAGTTATTATATACTTTTATGGTTTCTCTTATTGAAATAAAGTTCAACTTGCATTGTTTCATATGTTTTTATCTTTCAGGCCTGGCTGTGGGGGCTTTGGGAAATTGTCATAAGCCTTAGTTTTTTCATTTATGAAATGGGTCTAATAGAGTTACTGTGAGGATTGAATGCCTTTATATACATTGTTTTAAGTATTCAATAAGTTTTAGTTTTTTTTTTTTTTTTTTTTTTAAGCATTTATTTGTTTGTTTGAGAGAAAGTGAGAGAGCACGAGCTGGGGAGGGAGGGGCACAGGGAGAGGGAGAAATCAGACTCCCCTCTGAGTGGAGAGCAGATGTGGGACCTGCCCCCAGGACCCCAAGATCACGACCCAAGTTGAAGTCAGGCGCTTAACTGACTGAGCCACCCAGGCATCCCAGATTTTAGTTATTATGTTGTTATTACTTACCATGAAGGGATTTTTCAAAAGCCTGTGCTGTTTGTGTAGCTGTGTATCCTGCTGGCCTCAACAAACAGCTCCGTTTGTCTGGGTGTGAGAGGGTCCCTTCAATATGGAACTCTCAGTGCTTTCACCAGAGTGAGTTGGTCCCCCTGTATGCCACCCAGGGTTTTAGTAAATGCTTATTGATTTTTTTTTTAAGATTTTATTTATTTATTTGAGAGAGAGGCAGTGAGAGAGAGCATGAGCGAGGAGAAGATCAGAGGGAGAAGCAGACTCCCGTGGAGCTGGGAGCCTGATTCGGGACTCGATCCCGGGATTCTGGGATCATGACCTGAGCCAAAGGCAGTCGTCCAACCAACTGAGCCACCCAAGCATCCCAATGCTTATTGATTTTATTTGGTTTTAAATAGATAGTATTAAATGCTGGAAGAGCCATAGTTATAAACTTTCATGGTTATTAATGCTTAGGTCTTAAACCTAAGATAGAGGCAAAAAAGAGGCAGAAGGAAAATGAGGAATGGAGAAGGGAGCTAGATGAAAGGAGGAGTGATCTGGGGAGTGATAATGCACAATAATTAATTATCATGTCCTTACTGGCCATTCCTTTAGCATTGCTGTTTCTCCCTAGTCACATTTCTGTTCCTTAGACAAAGCAAGCTCTTCTCACTTAAGGATTTTGAATTAACTATTCCCTCAACTTGGTGTGTGTTTCTGATTTTTGCCAAGTTGTCTCCTTGTCATTGGGTTCAGTTTAAATGTTACTTAATCTAAAGGTACTTCATAGCATTTATCGCTAATACCTTCTTGCTTATTGTGTGTGCCCTTCTCTGCCAGCACATGCATGCACATATACCCACTTGTGCTCAGCTCGTCCACATTAGATTATATGTTCTAAGAGGCCAGGGATTTTTTTTTTTGTCTCTCCTGCTCACCCCATTTCTCTAGCACCTTAAACATAACAGGTATCCAATAGGTAATATTTTTAATTATTTATTTATTTATTTATTTTTAAAGATTTTATTTATTTATTTGACAGAGAGAGAGATCACAAGTAGGCAGAGAGGCAGGCAGAGAGAGAGAGAGAGAGAGAGAGGAGGAAGCAGGCTCCCTGCTGAGCAGAGAGCCTGATGCGGGACTCGATCCCAGGACCCTGAGATCATGACCTGAGCCGAAGGCAGCGGCTTAACCCACTGAGCCACCCAGGCGCCCCATAGGTAATTTTTTAAAAAGATTTTATTTTATTTATTTGACAGAGATCACAAGTAGGCAGAGAGGCAGGCAGAGTGGGGTGTGGGGAGCAGGCTCCCTGCTGAGCAGAGAGCCAGTTGTGGGACTGGATCCCAGGACGCTGGGATCACGACCTGAGCTGAAGGCAGAGGCTTACTTAACCCACTGAGCCACCCAGGTGCCCCATCCAATAGATAATTGTTAAATGATGAATACTGTAAGAGGGTGTTCATAGGAAGAATTAATAACCTAAACCTAGTCTGGGGCCTTAGGGAAATGTCTGACCCTGACATTTTAGGTAAGGGAAGCGGTCAAGTGAAAGAATGGGTCAAAGCCCAAGGTAATTACGATTGATTGGTTAGGTGTAGTGTACTTCAGCTCAGATGCTTACAGATAGTGATTTGAAGAAATCTGCAGTTTTTTATAAAGATTTTATTTATTTATTTGGCAAAGAGAGAGGGAACACAAGCAGGGGGAGAGGGAGAAGCAGGCCTCCCGCCAAGCAGGGAGCCAGATGCGGGGAGCCTGATTCGGGACTCGATCCCAGTACTCTGGGATCATGACCCGAGGCGAAGGCAGACCCCTGAGCCACCCAGGCGCCCCACAGATAAGCTATTTTGTTGAAACTTTACATTGTGTTCACAATTTACCCTTTCTCACCTATCTTATCTTTCTTGATACAGAGCTAAGTCCCTATTGCCAGTTACTACAAGAGCATTGTTACTTTATTTTCCTGTGTCGGCCAGATAAAAGGAAGAGCAGAAGAAATTCCTACACTTGAGATACATGAAGTGTGATTGATTCTTCGGTTTCTGGCAGCTCTTCTCTCTTGGTCATCTAGAAATGAGATTTTGCTTTCTCTGTTTCGTAATTACTGGTTCCTTCATAACAGCCAGACCTGGGTTCTTCTTGAGTGTGTTCTGGAGCTGTTCTCCAGTTTTAAAAAACTTAGCTGTGAATTTCAGTCATACACACAGGATAGAGGTGCTGTTTTGTTTTTGAGTACTTAATGCATTGGGTTTCAAAAAGCTATCTTTAAGCTTAAAGCAGTAAATAATTAATGAAATAGGACATATTTGCAAATATATAAATGGATAATTAATACCAGAAGGTCATAAAAGCTCACCTCAGACGAATCCCATGAGGGTTGTTAGATCTATTTGGAAACTGAGTTATTTAGCAAATATATGTAATTGCCTGTAGGCATAAAGTTGTTTTGAGAGGTAGGGACAGGAAAGATACCATCTTGTCCTCATACTAGCTTTCTTCTGATGAAAAGAACTGTGAGGATCCTTCAGGCAGTGCTCTTCCTGTTGTTGCATTGCTAATGAAGAAAAGGTCTAGATTAAATAATGCTGAATGTGATAATAGAGAAGGTTTTGTTTTCAAGAGCATCAGTTTATTGCTCCAATCTTACTCTCAAGTCTATGAAAAAGTAAAATTGTTCATCTGCCTTTGAGGTGACTCATAAGAATTGATTTATGTCTGAAATGTGTGTCATTTCACCTGAGGAACGTAGTTTCTCCCAGTCCTCTTATAGCAATGGCTTTTATTCAAGGATATGCATCAAATCACCTAAGGAGCTTTTAACTATATTATTTATTTATTTATTTATTTAAAAGATTTTATTTATTTATTTGACAGAGAGAGATTACATGTAGGCAGAGAGGCAGGCAGAGAGAGAGGAGGAAGCAGGCTCCCCGCTGAGCAGAGAGCCCGATGTGGGACTCGATACCAGAACTCTGGGATCATGACCTGAGCTGAAGGCAGCGGCTTAACCCACTGAGCCACCCAGGCGCCCCAATTTTTAAATAAATTGTATGGCCATTGTGGGGCTCAAACTCATGACCCTAAAGTCAAGAGTCACACAGATCACCTAAGGAGTGTTTTGTTTTTGTTTTTAAGATTTTATTGATTTGACAGAGAGAAGACCGTGAGAGAGGGAACACAGCAGGAGGAGTGGTAGAGGGGAGAAACAGGCTTCTTGCTGAGCGGGGAGCCCAAATCCTGGTCCCAAGCCCCAATGCAGGGCGCTGGGCTCAATCTTAGGACCCTGGGATCCTGACCTGAGCGGAAGGCAGATGCTTAACAACTTCACCTCACCATGTGCCCCACACCTAAGGAGGTTTTAAAAATGCGGATACCATGGTCAAAGCAACATTGTTTGTTATAATAGAAAATTTGAAACAACCCAAATTTTCCTGCCTGGTGATGGTTAGTATGATATGTCCTTACAATACAGAATACTGTGCAGCTTGTTAGGAATTGAGATCTGTATGACACAGTGTCAAAGTGTAAAAAAAGGCAAGTTGTAGAACTATGATAATCTGTTTGCACTTAGTGTATATCTATGTTAGTTTATGTATAGAAGAATGAGAACAGGCTTTGACAGGCTTTGGGCCAAGGAACTTTTGATTTCCTACATTAAATATTTTTGTAATTGAATATAAATACATGTATTATATTACAAAAACAGTGTTTCTTTAAAATAATGCACACCCTACTTTCTGTGTTACTGGATCTGGATGCCAATTTTATAAACTCCATGGGTGATTCTGATTCATCTGTAGATGAAAGAAAGCTCCCTACTCAAGGTCTGCTTTCCTGTGAGTTCTTAGTAAAGGTGGTCACCTCACCAAACCAACATTCTGAATGCTCCTTAGCGTTTAGCTCAAAGCGCTGTTGCTTTAGTTTCACAGGTTTGTGATAGTTACCTGTCCTGACATCTGGAATTTGATCTTTCAAGCTGGCAAGAAATCAGTAGCAGCTCCTCAAAAACAAAACAAAATGCCTTCTCTTGTATCTGATACTATACTGCCTTCTGCTTTCAAGTAGCATTGTTCCTCTCTGTTTTCTAGCTTCTAACCTCCTGGTGGAAGGTGTGTAGGGGGAGAATCGGGACAGTGCTTTTTTTCTTCTTGATACAGCTATGAGTTTGTGGCCTCTCAGGTTTATACCATCCCTGGATTCATTGGGACACTATAGATAAATTTTGGTTTCTTAAAATTGGCATTTTCTTGGTATTCTCTCCAGCCTACTTGGTGTAGGTATTCAACTTCAAAATTTCAGCATCATCTAGCATATGCCAATTTGAGAATCCAAAAACTTTTTGGGGGACTAACAACCAAACCAAGGCTTTGTTACTGCCTGTTGATATAACAACGCAAACCTTTGTATTCCAGTAACCAATTAAGAATCATTGGTTTTTTTTTTTTTTTTTTTTTAAAGATTTTATTTATTTATTTGACAGAGAGAAATCACAAGTAGATGTGGGGCAGGCAGAGAGAGAGAGAGGGAAGCAGGCTCCCTGCTGAGCAGAGAGCCCGATGCGGGACCCGATCCCAGGACCCTGAGATCATGAGCTGAGCCGAAGGCAGCGGCTTAAACCACTGAGCCACCCAGGCGCCCCGAATCATTGGTTTTTTAATACCATACCTTACAAGGTCTTTTCTGAAAGAAAATCATTATCAGTCACTTCTTTATTTACTGATGACAAATTGTAGGGAAGATCCATTAAAAGAAATCTCTGTCTTGGGGCACCTGGGTGGCTCAGTTGGTTAGGCGTCTGCCTTCAGCTTGGGGCATGATCCCAGGGTTGGCAATCGAGCCCCACATCAGGCTTCCTACTGGGCAGAGAGTCGTCATCTTCCTCTTCTTCTGTATCTCCCCATGCTCGTGCTCTTTCTCTCCCTCAAATAAATAAAATACTAAGGAAAAGTAACCTCTGTCCTGTCCTTGTACAGGCCAAAGAGAAGCCTCCCTCCGTACTACAGGAATGTGGCTAGCTGCTAGTTCTGTGTGTGCAGCAGGGCTTTGGGCTCAGCCTTGCTGTATGTCCTTATTGAGGTGTTAGGCTCTTTGTTAAGTGTGTGATCTTAGGTGATTTATTTTGTGTAAATGTTCTGTTACCCATGAAGTGTCGGTAATACCTGAGTGGCTTGTTTCATGGGATTGTTCTGAGGATCAAATCAGGTTGCACTCTGTAAATTAAATTCAGTATTAGTGTATTTTTCTAGGCAGCTTAAAATGTGGCAGACCCAGTAAGTTTTTTTAAGTTGTCTCTAAACCCAGTGTGGGTCTTAATACGCTCAGAATCCCAAGATCAAGAAGTCACAGTCTACCATCTGAGCCAGCCAGGAGTCCCACCCCGGTAAATATCTAGATAAAAGTTATAACAGCTTAGATTAACTCTAGGTTTTTTTTTGTCTTGCAACATTGGGATAAGCCTTAAGGAGACTGGTCCAAGGACTAAGATTTCTGAGTTAATTCAGAACTGTTCGCCTTTAATGTACACCTCTTGTCATGGCTTGTCGTAAATTTTGACCATTTGTTCGATGATTATGGCACTTTTGATGCCATAATTTGATTTCCAGGATGCTTAGGGGGGAGTGGCAAGTTGTGTTGATAAAAGGCTTCTTTCTGTTTTGCTACTATACTGATTTGAGTTTCTTTGAGATTTCCTTGCCAAGCAGTTCCAACTGAGAGTCCTCTTTCTGGATGTCCCTGCTAGTGTTTGGAGGCTACCATATTCAGGGAAAGAAGGTTTCTCTTAACATAATTCAATTGGGGGCTGCCTGGGTGACTCAGTTAGGTGTCTGCCTTTGGATCAGGTCATGAATGGGGAGTATGCTTCTCCCTCTACCTCTGTTCCTCCCCTATTCGAACTCTTGCCTTCCCTCTCTCAAAAACAACAACAACAACAAAACAAAGTCTTAAAAAAAAAATCCATTTGGAAACATTGGCATGTTGTAATACTTACAGGGGGCCTCTTGGGCTCGTCTGAAGGTGCTAGATTCTATAAAAAGAGTGGGTTGCATTTATAATCTACTTCACTGATTTTGACAAACACCTTACTCAGGACCCTAGAGAACTACCTATAAATAAGGGAAAAAACCTAGGTTGTTAACCTGGCTGAGAATCTCTGAGAATATACCTCCATCTGAGATAGATGCTGGGATGAGCCAGGTAAGAAAGCTCAGAAAGAAGCAGGAGTCTGTTTTCTACATTCTTCACTTTTTTGAGTTGCTCTTAAGAAAATGAGTTGAGTGAGTAAAGAAAGGAGGTTTCACTGTAGATTTCCCCCTTTGGTGGGTTTTCTTTACTTAACCTAAAGGATATAGTCTTTGTTCCTTGACTTCCTCCTTGGGACCAGGCTAATGATAGAGGGAGAGGAGGCCTGCAGTAGTAGAGGAGACGAACCAGAAGCTGTTCTGACCCTTTTGATTCCTAGTAGCAGGATTAGATGGGCAGTAACTGCTTTTTGTGAGTAAGACAGATACAGCTACTAATGTAGATAACACAGGGCCTGACTTTTATGAAAATTTGTTTTATATATATATATATATATATATTTTAAGATTTTATTTATTTCTTTGACAGAGATCACAAGTAGGCAGAGAGGCAGGCAGAGAGAGAAAGGTGGAAGTTGGCTCCCTGCTGAGCAGAGAGCCCAATGCCAGGCTCGATCCCAGGACCCTGGGATCGTGACCTGAGCTGAAGGCAGAGGGTTTAACCCACTGAACCACCCAGACGCCCTTTGATTTTTTTGTATCTCCTTGTGGGCAACTGTGATCCATCAATTTGCAGGTTTGGGGCCAGTTTTGTAGCTCAGTTTTGTTGTATTGATATCTTATGGCGCCACCTACTGACACAAATTGGTAAACAAATGCATTAAGCCTACCAGCAGTCAAGAGTTGTATTTGAAGGACTAAAAATAGATTTTAGATTTATAGGGGACTAGGATTTAAGCACCAGAAGTCACCCAGCCTGGAGATGTATTTTACAAAAAAACAAACTCAGGTTCTATTATCTGTGATAACTATCTCTTCTTTTTTTGCTATCATTTTCCAGATTATTGCAGTGTCCCAGTTTAGAGGATTTTGTGGTCATTCTGGCATTTTTATGAGTCTTTCTCCACCTCATAAATAGAATAAGAAACTAACAAGAAACTTTCAAGTTGAAAGTCATTGGTGGCGTTCAGAAAAGACTGCATAAAGAACCTTGAGACTCAGGAGAGGTGTTTTTCTGTTTTGTTTGTTTGTTTTCTAAAGATTTTATTTGTTTGACAGACCAAGATCACAAGTAGGCAGAGAGGGAGACACGGGGTGGGGGGAAGCAGGCTCCCTGCTGAACAGAGAGCATGATGTGGGGCTCAATCCCAGGACCCTGAGGTCATGACCCCAGCAGAAGGCAGAGGCTTAACCTTAACACTGAGCCCCCAGGTGCCCCTCAGGAGAGGTGTTTTAACAATGCAAAGAAATGGGGGGAAGTTAGGCCAGATGTTTAATATGTAGAACAAGCTACTTCACACTGTAAAAGCTAAAATCCAGTAATATGAAAGTGTGGATCAGAGGGTTATATGTATATATGTCTGATATGTGTACATTATTTTCAGGAGCCTTGCTTTCAATTAATATTTTGTTTTTTAAAAGTTTTATTCATTTATTTTAGAGAGAGTTCATGGTGGGGGCGGGAGAGGGGAGAGAAGAGCAGAGAGAGGAGACTCCCCGCTGACTGAAGATCATGACCAGCTGAAAACAAGAGTTGGACGCTTAACCAGCTGAGCCACCCAGGCACCCCCAGTTTAACTAATATTTTAGATACCATGCTCTGTAGTAAAAGGGGTATTGGGAACATAATAGCTTAAAAAGAATAGGGTTACCTGGGTGGCTCAGTTGGTTAAGCATCTGTCTTCAGCTCAGGTTATCATCTGAAGGTTTGGGATCGAGTCCTGCATGCCTGCCACTCCCCCTGCTTGTTTGTTTCTCTTTCACAAATCAATGAAATCTTAAAAAAAAAAAACAAACTTAGAATAGTATAAAAAGTGTGTGTGGGGGGTTGTTTTGTTTTTTAGTATTTATTTATTTGACAGAGACATCTTGAGAGAACACAAGGAGGGGGAGTGGAGAGGGAGAAACAGGCTCCGCTGAGCAGAGCCGGATGCAGGGCTTGATCCCAATCCCAGGACCCTGGGATCATGACCTGAGTAGATTCTTAACGACTGAGCCACCCAGGCTCCCCTAGGTATTAAAAGTTTTAAGTGGATATGCAAGAATAAAGAAGTTTTGCTATGAGATTGGTTGGGGCTGTTTATGCACGAACTGCCTAGCTGAATAGATAAGGAAACTTATTTTATACTGAAGCTGAATAGGCAGAACACTTATATAAGCAGCATATGCTATTAAAGTCAGTAATGTCCCTTGATTTCTAACCATCCAGATATTCACCTAGCCAAGAAAAGTGTGCCCTAACGCCCTTTTTATTTTACCACTTCAGCAGCGTCACCCTTTAGACCAGAAAACTGGCGGGCACTATGGGGAAGAAACAAAACAAGAAGAAAGTGGAGGAGGTGCTAGAAGAGGAGGAAGAGGAATATGTGGTGGAAAAAGTTCTTGATCGTCGAGTGGTAAAGGGCAAAGTGGAGTACCTCCTAAAGTGGAAGGGGTTCTCAGAGTAAGTTTCATTAACCTGGGTAAATCCATTCATTCATTCATTTACTTATTTTAAAGGTTTTTAAAATTTATTTGATAGAGGTAGCCAGAGAGGGAATAAAAGCAGAGGGAGTGGGAGAGGGAGAAGCAGGCTTCCCACCGAGCGGGGAGCCCAATGTGGGGCTTGAACCCAGGACCCTAGGATCATGACCTGAGTTGAAGATAGATGCTTAACAACTGAGCCACATAGGCGCCCCTAAATCCATTCATTTAGTCACTGACTATTTCTCAGGAGTCTAGTAATGTGCAAGGCCTAGAGTGCTCTGATGGCTAATGTAACCCAGGCCTGGCCTTCATGGCTTACAGTCTAATTAGGAAAACCATCTACATGTACAAAGTGCTATAATGCAAGACAGTGATTTCTAAGAACCAGTTTTATGTATAGGCTTTAGACCAATTCAAGTATGCAAACAGTAACTTCCCTATGAAGAAGACAAATTTCTAAGCTTTCAATTTGTATTAAAAAGTCCCCCTCCCCACTCCACTCCCCAAGAAATTTCAGCGTTGCCAAGTTCTTGGTCTTGGGCAAAATCTGGTTACTCATTATCATTAACTCCTCTTTCCCAAGGATACCAGCTCTCATCCTTTGCGTCTCCTTAGTGTGAGTGTGCTAACTTTGAGTGGAAAGTGTGACTCACTGTGCCCTCTGGTTTCAGTGAGGATAACACGTGGGAGCCAGAAGAGAACTTGGATTGCCCTGATCTCATTGCCGAGTTTCTGCAGTCACAGAAAACAGCACATGAGACAGATAAATCAGAGGGAGGCAAACGCAAAGCTGACTCTGATTCTGAAGATAAGGGAGAAGAGAGCAAACCAAAGAAGAAGAAAGAAGAGGTAAGGGGAGAAGAATTTTTACTAGCCAGAATTTCTACTGCTCGCAAGCTGAAAACCCTTTTAATTTTTAAATGTAAGCACTTTCATTCAGCTGCTTCCTGGACCTCAGCAGCCATATCTCATTCCTTCTGAATCTTGGGCTAATGCTTACAAACTGTTGGGGGTTCATTCTGGTAAATAATCTATATTTACTTTATTTGAGATTCAAGAATAGTAAGTACAAGTAAATTCATTCTTGTAGGTAGGTAGTTTTTAGTGTTGTAATCATTACAGGTGTCAGATTGCTATGTCATCTATTCATTACCTTAAAGTAAGTTATCTTCTGAGGGTGAAGAAATAGTTGTGAAAATTTATTTTGCTTGAGATGTATGTCCCTTTTTACATATGGGGAACCTCAGGACCTTGATGGAAGAATCCCTCAGAAGGCTGCAAAAAGGCCTGTGACTTGGAGCCAAGGTATTGGTGAAGTACTGACAAGAGCGTGATTATATTAATCTGAAAAGCAGGAGTGACTTCAGTCTGGATAACAGTACCATATAATTAAAAGTTGTTCCATCCATTTGGTTTTTACAGTCAGAAAAGCCACGAGGCTTTGCCCGGGGTTTGGAGCCGGAGCGGATTATTGGAGCTACAGACTCCAGTGGAGAACTCATGTTCCTGATGAAATGGTGAGTCTGCCAGTGGCTCTGTGTGGTGGTTTTTTTCTTCTCCCCATCTGTTCCATGCCAGAAGAAAAGAGCTGGACCTTCGAAATTCCAGTCGCCCAAGTGTGAAATCTTTAAGATGGCATAGTCCTTCGATAGTGACCCTCGGCCTGACTTCCAACCTGGACTCATGAGTTACAGGTAGGGGTCCTTAGGATTCTCAGATCTTTGCCCGGTTTTTTAGGAGGTGGGAGAAAATCCAGAATGGAGAAGGTATGGGGAAGGATCACATTTCACTTATGTAAACGAAGGGGGGGGGGGGATGAAATGTGATTGAACCACCCTCCCCTTGTACTACCTCCTTAATAAAGATCGGGCTGGCCCCAGGTTCAGAAGTTCTGTTAACTTCTTCCGGATAGTTGAGAATTTCTGTAGGTCTTTGTCCTTGTTAGATCCTTTCCACTTAGTGCAGATTCTGTAATTCCAGGATCAGCCAGTAGGGGTCAGCACGTCCCCTTTACTGAGCATAGAGCGAGGCTTCCCGCGCCCCTCCCCCCTTAGAAGTGTATCAGTGGTAGTAAAACTCCACGAAACAGATTAATGAAAACAGTTGTGTTGGAATTACAAGAACTGTGACCCCAGATTCTCTAAAATCTCCCTATTCTCTGTCCAAAGGAAGGCTTTCTTTCCCTTTTCTTGCTTGTTGAAAAATAACTTGTGCCCCATCCCTGTTCTGCGTCGTTTCCGTACCCCCCCACCCCGCCCATGTGGATCTCAATAATTGTCCTTAAAATATAAATTAGGAGCGAATGATTCTAAACTTTTGCCATTTAAGGCAGCATTCTGAGGATTTTGTCATTTTGTCAGTCTAGAACCTTCTCTGAAACTCCTGTCTGCACTAATTCCCCTGGTTTAGAAGGTGGCCAGAGAAGCCTAACTTTGACACTACTAAAAGGCTATGTCACAGTTAGATGAAACTTTGTTTTCTTATTTTGCATTTCCTAGATGTTCACTGAATCAGATCTTTTAGCTGATTTATTGCTAGCCTATAGGAGAAAAGTTTATTTTTAAGGTGTGCATTTGGGGTAAAAGGATTGATACTAGGAGTTATAGTCCAATTCGAATATATTTTCTCTGTCTGCATGTGACCAGTGTGAGTTACGGTACTGTTTCTATCTTGTCTAAGATTACATTCTTTTGGTTGAATTACTGCTGTTTGTAAAGATTTTACCTGAATGTAACTCTACAGGTTAAGATAAAAGGTTGGATATTGATTATAAAACCGAGTTCATTTTAAGGTGATTTTCCTGGAGAGTTGAGATACTTGTCGATTTCCAAAATACCAAATGTTTCTTTGCTGTGAAATGACTGAACTTCCCTCAGAAAGTGTTGTTTTCATGCAGCCTGCTTTAGGCTCCCAACGATTACACTCCTTTTTCCTCCCATTCTCTTCAGTCCATTGTTCAAAAACATACCTTACCAGCTTAGTCAACCCTGGTACCTTGGGCTGTCTGGCTTTGGTTTATCTGTTGCTGGGTGCTAGAAGTTTGGGGTGGTGCCTCATCAGAGAGCCCATCATAGAACTGCTAATGGCCCTAATGCCGCTGCTCCCATCCAGGAGATTCCCAGTGGCCTTATTCCTAAGTTCTTTGTAATATGTATGTGATTTTCAAATTTGGAAACCATTTTAAAGTCCAGAAAAATACAGAGAATTATGTAACAGTCCCTTATTTTCTACTTCCCAGTGTTGAAGCACCATTTCAAAGCACCTGGGAGTTGTGGAATGTCTGTGTGAGCTTGGCATTTGGTAACGTTAAACAGTGTAATTACGAGTCAGTGAGAATGTGTCCACCTGCATTGGCTAGAGCCAGTGGTATTAAATCTTACTGCCCAATCTGGTATTAAATTCTATTATAAAGCCGAGATATGGCTTTTGGAAGAGTGTGGAAGCCTCTCTTCTGCTCTTGAAGAATCTGAGAGTCATGTTTTTTTCCTGGTCTTGCCTGGAGGTTCAGGTGTGATAGATTGAGTTAAATGACTTAGCTTTTAACAAAGATGCCCAGAAAGGATTTTCAACAGAAGATCTTTGCGGATGTCACTTGACCAAATGCTGCTTGGGCCATGTTATCACTCTTCCCTAGGCTACTTTTTTGGAATTAATACTCACCCAAGTTAGGAGACCACCAGCACCTGGTCTCAGGGTCTCTCTGCTTTGTTCTGCAGGAAAAATTCTGATGAGGCTGACCTAGTCCCTGCCAAGGAAGCCAATGTCAAGTGCCCACAGGTGGTCATATCCTTCTATGAGGAAAGGCTGACGTGGCATTCTTACCCCTCGGAGGATGATGACAAAAAAGATGACAAGAATTAACTCTCCTGAGTACCTGCCCCTGTCACATCTGACCGTGGGTTTCAAGTGGGGAGGGAAGGAGTTCTACTTGACACCATAGAGGTGGCTTGAGAAGATGTCCTTTGAAGAGCCAGTATCGTTTTCTGTGCCCTACAGCAGCCCAAGCGCTTTAAAAGCCTTTCCATGCTGTGTAGTTTGCACACCCATCCCAGTGGAGGGGAGGGAAGAGAAGTGTTGCAAGGCAGCCCATTCTGTACTTTGCTGAGAAAGGCAAAGGGCCTTCCATGAAGGACAGAACTTGCAGAATGGGTGTGTGGGAGAGCAAAAGATACTGTAGATCTTCAAAGCGCATCTCCACAACCCACAGCCTTCTTCCCAATAGTGTTAACTGCATTTTTACAGCGTAGCATGTGTGTAGTTTTTGGCTATTACTGGTGTATCTTTTTGGGGTGGGAGGGTTGAGGGTGGGAAGGAACAGAGATGGGTAGGATCATTTTTGTTAAAATTTGGGCCTGATTGGGGAAATGGTAAAACAGTGGAAAGAACAAACTTGTGGTGATTCGGTTCTGTATCCAGAATATTTTAGCTTTTCAAAAAAATGTCATTGGCAACCTAAATGAGGACTGTGAGAGACTGTTTAAAAGCTGTGAATGCCTGAAATTTGTAAGCCAAGGTGTTCCCTGCCTGAGCTTAATGCTGTTCCCGAAAGAGGACTAAGCCAGTTAATAAGTTACCAAAGCTGCCATTTTGGGGATGGAAACTGGCTGAAGAGGGAGTTTAATTGGAGTGTATTCACAGGCAGATTGTTCTGTCTTAGAGGTGCTAATTCTCGAAATTGATAAGAAGATTCTTCCAATTACGAGGTTTTAGACATCAGCCTGTCCATCCACACCACTGGCTGTGAGGTGTTTGGGGAGGGGAAGAGGGTGGTGTAGAAAGTGGGCGAGTAGAGAAAGACAAGGGCCCCTGCTCTTAGGGTGGAAAACTCTTGGAGCCTGTTATTTGAACTTTGAACTCTGAAATCATTGGTGGCAGAGTTCAGTCACTGACAGCACAAGTTCACTGAATCACTTCCAAGAGTGGAATTTCAAAAGCCCTGGTCTCAGGAGAAGATTAAACTTTCATACTAGGGCAGTGGTTCACTTTAAAACACAAAACAAACAATTTTTTTAATCCTAAGAATTAACTAATACCCAAAATGCTGTCTTGAATCATGAGATCCATCAGTTCTTGACATCGTCTAGACCTGCATTCTAGAACTCCATTGTAAAATCTTTTTAGGCATGTGTTAGGTTTCTGTGGAAACTTTGTTTAAATGTAAACTTCATACCACATTGTCGGTTTTTGTCTTAATAAAACTATAGATTTATAATCTTTGATTTCTGTCTTGATTAAGTATTACCAAAAACTCTCCCTGCCTTTCACTACTTTATTGGTTCAGCCTATAAGGAAACAACTTCCACAGTTGGGTGGTTTAATTTCTTGAACACTGTAGGCTTGAGAATCTAATCTCTGGCCTGAAACTTTGAGTGGTCTCATCATTATTTATTTAGTGAACATTTATCGAACATTTATAATTACTCCAGAGATCATAAAGTTTGTCACATCATTCTGTCTTCATATTGCACAGTTTGTTTGGCGCACTGACCTGCTTGCACTTCCAGACCATGGTATGTTTGGAAACAGGGTTTTGAAGTAGGTTTAGTTCTTGGCTCGTGTATTTTGTAGACTTGTGTCACTTTAGCTAAATAGTCAACTCTGAAATTTTCAGGAATTGGCCTCATGTTTAATCACTGAATTAAAATGTTACCCACTTTATTAACGTCATTTTCTGCCTATAATTCTAGAGCAAAAATGGAACTAAGCTCTTGTTATTTATTAAAAGGAAAAATGGGATTTCCAGAGATCAAATCAGCTCTACTTACTAGCACAAAGCATTTGTTTCAAATAAATAAACTGATGCATAAATTTTTTTTCAAAAAGCCTCCTTGGGGCATCTGGCTGGCTCAGTCAGTAGAACATACAATTCTTGATCTTGGGATTATGAGTTTGACCCCCACATTGGGTGTGATTACCTAAAAACAAAATCTTAAAAAAAAAAAAAAAAAGCCTCCGAGGAGTTTGGGGAGATGAGGTTAAGTGGAGCCAGGGAGGAGGCCCTTCTGCACAGAGATCTTGGTGTGTCCTTGTAGTTGGCAGTAGCAGAGCCATTAGCTGGTTGGATGAGTTGGGGTGAGGTGGGCAGAGGTGTTCTGGTTCTGTACTGCACTGAAATTAGCCTTCAGCTTTCTAGGTGTCCAGAATGGACTGCTGTTCAGCTTTAGTCTTAACCTCTGGAACCTACTTAATTGCCATTTCTGGCAGTCCAGAACCCTCATAAAACCCCCTCATTCTTGCCCTGGGAAGATGCTGACATCGATAATGCATAATGAAAACGGAAGTGCGGATAGATTTTCACAGTTTTGTTATCTTTGAAAGCCAGCTGTCACATGTCTAGATGAAGGGTTTTGATAACAAAGTTTTCTCAAGTGCTTGTTGAAGCCACAAATGCATGCAGAAATGTTGGAAATAAAAGGTACACAGAGGCACAACAAAGCTTCCCTCTGTTTCAGAAGATATCGGAGAGCATTTCTTCAGGCAGCACAAGAGCGAGTTGGATGGCGTCAGTGGAGCTGCGTCATTGTAGACTCCACCCAGGAGTTGAAGAGGAGACAGGTGATGACTTTAGTAGCTATATGACAAGAAGAGCTTACTAACCCGGTGACCAGTCACCATCTGAGGTGTCTTCCGTTGTCTTCAGTTGAGTTTCAAGTTAGTACAGTAAATGACCATGGAGGCAGTCTGTTAGCTGACAGTGCTCAGGAATCATTGTTTCTGTGTCATTTGAAAGTTTGGGCTAATTATAAAGAATTTTTAATAGTTGAGTTTTTAAGTACTTACTTTCAGATATAATCTTATAATTCAGAATTCACTCCAGCTTGGGTCAGTTTGATTTTGACATGGCCATTTGGTGTTTGGCCTTATGTGCTCAGGACATCTTTATGGCTTGTGACAGTGGGAATGTGTGTTAGAGTCACTATTCCCATCACAGAGAAAGGGGAAATGAGAGGAAACTGCTACTCCAAGATAATTGGTGGAACTAGAACTCTGAAATCCCAAATTTTCTACAGTGGCTCCAGATCCTAAACTATGTATGGACCCAGGTTCTGTCTGAGATCAAATGAACCTGATGATGTGTCTCCGATGCTAGTATTAATCTGATTTGCAGGTTGGGTATTTCTGTGAGGATAAAAAGACCTTGTTTAAAATTCAAAGTGAAAGGGCGGAACTAAGTACAGGCTAGTGTTTCTCCTCTAGCATATGACTGAAAATACAAGTATTGCTACCAGGCCCGTGTTCAGCATTAGTAAAGCAAGGTATTTTGGCTTCATCTTGCTTTTTAGCAGTAGGAACCAATCTGGGCAGAGGCATCTGTGTGTTCTGGTGTGTGGCTGCGGAAGCTTGGTGATGGCGGAGCTTTAAGATTCCACAGACAATCCTTAGTCTGTGATCTGCATATCACCTCGGTTTGACAGTCCAGCACTGAGGTTTTCTTCAGGAGTTACTGCTGTTCTAACCTGTGCTCACAGGTGCTCAGCTATCTTCTATGGATGACTTTTAATTGACCTTGGCCTTGGGAGCTTCCCACTGAATAAACTGCTGAATCTTGAAAGCCTTGCACTGGGAAGAAAACCATACTTGGTCCTGCTCAGTGGGGGCAGGTAGAGCAAGTAGTCTGTTTTCTAGGGCTTCCCCCCCCCCCCTTTCTTTTTAACCTTAGGCCAGTGAGGCAGCAGGACTATGAGGCAAGGCTGAAACAATAAGTTTACAATATATACTGATGATTTGGTTCTGTGGTTGTTGCTTACATTAAATAGCTTGTGTTTAAATATTTAGTAGCGTGTCCAGATCTGCACTGTAACCTTGGTGGTTTGTGGTAGTACCAGAGCCACTGTTTACCCCATTGGACAACTTGGGGGCCTAGCCATGGGGCACTGGCTCACTGTTTAAATTGTTACTTCAGTCCCTAGCCGAGGACTAAGGTCTAAGACAACTTGGGGTGCCTGGGTGGCTCAGTCGTTAGGCAGCTGCTTTTGGCTCAGGTCATGATCCCAGGATCCTGGGATCAAGCCCCGAATTGGGCTCCTTGCCCTGTGGGAAGGCTGCTTCTCCCTCTCCCACTCCCTCTGCTTGTGTTCCCTCTCTCGTTATCTCTGTCAAATAAGTAAATAGAATCTTTAAAAAAAAAAAAAAAAGACAACTGAATTAGCCTAATTAAATTCATGTTTAAAAGCATCATCTCCTGGGACGCCTGGGTGGCTCAGTGGGTTAAGCCGCTGCCTTCGTCTCAGGTCATGATCCCAGGGTCATGGGATCAAGTCCAGCGTCCGGGTCCTTGCTCGACAGGGAACCTGCTTCTCTCGCTACCTCTGCCTGCCTCTCTGCCTGCTTGTGTGAACTCACTTGCTCTCTCTGGCAAATAAATAAAATCTTTAAAAAAAAAAGACACCATCTCCTTAGCCTTTTCCCTGCCTCCTCCCAAGTGTAAACTAGGTTTTGTTTCCCTGGTTGAAATAGCATCTGAAATTAAGTAACAAATACCATGCAATCTCTCTCCATTCTGCAGTTAGACTGGAAAAGAACCAGCTTTAAGACTTCTGTAATATTCCCGTTTGCTCAGAGAGGAAGACAAGTGTTTCTCTCCAACTGATTTTGAGAACACACCTCTTTACTGGGTCCTGAACTCCTCTGAACAGTCTGTGTGCTGGATTCTGTTTGTCTGCTAATCCAGGTGGACGTGAACTGTGAAGTCCTGGACAGAACAAGGGCCAGAACTCAAACCAGGTGTTAGGCTCCACATGTATACCGAGCTCCCCCACTGTGGGGTTCAGAACTAGAGGCAAGGAGGATGGGCGGCTTCTGTGGGAAAAGTGAAAGGTGAAAGGTTCTTGTTAGGCTGACAATGACAAATCGAAGGTCTGTGAGTCCCTTTCATCTCCCAGATGGGTCCAAGTGATAAGAAAACAAGGCTTAGCCACTCATGACAATGAAGACTGCGAGTTTTGCCAGTTTCCACACATGGCCGGGAGAGTGACCTCCAGGAAGGCCGCCAGCAGTCTGCTGCCTGTGCTTGTGTGCAGGCTGTGTCAGGAGTGAGAGGGACTTCTTGCTGGTGGTGCTATCGGACTGGTTAGTTGGAGCTGAAGATGTAGAACTAGGTCAGTGCCTCCTAGATGCAGTAGGAGACATGAAGGTGGTGGGGATGGTAGTTTGTGGGGATGGTAGTTTTTAAGACGGCTGCCTGAGGAAGGCCGGGCTGCGTGCTGAGTCCTCCCCAGTCACTGGCTGGCGGGTTGCTGTCCAGCCTTCCCCGGTCTGGGCAGGAGTCCACGGTGGAGGCCAGGGCTTGGGGGACACTGAGCATTCTCTAGCTCACTACCTTCCCCCTCAGTTCTGGATTTCTTCTATTTTTAGTGACACTGAAATACTGACCCCAGCCTCACTGGTGAGATCTGTGTAGTAGGGCAGATGCTGAAACAAGGGGTGTACTTCAGAATGCCCATGTGAATCAGGATGTGAGGAGAAATCGCCTTGGACAGCCCAGTACTAGAGTCAAGACAAAACCAGGCTTCTGCTCCCACGTGGGCAGGTCACTTTGAAGCCTGGTCTGCAGTGAAGCCTGCTCATCTCCCTGCCGAGTCCAGGACCTCTTCTCACTTGTCTGAGGTGTAGCAGCTTCTCTGACAGGCCTTATTACTCAAGTCCTCCTGTCTTATTCCTGCCAGAAGCTGAAGCACCCACTCCACCTGCCAGCGGCAGAAAGAGGTCAACCCCACAGTAAGTGCTGACCAACTTGGCTCAAAGCCCCAGCTAATCAGCAGGATCCTAGACACAACTGTACATCTCTCCATAAGGGGACGTGGGGAAGGGTGACAAAAATGTACTTTCTCAGAGCAGGGGCAGCACTTAAGAGGGTGAAGATGATTTTTTTTTTTTTCTCTTAAAAAACATTTAAATGTGTTAGGTTAAAATTGCAAAGCAAGATAAAAAGTTACAGCCTAATTGTGTACTTAAAAATACATACACACATTTCTAAAAGGGATACAAAAACATGACTGAGTTTTACTTGTCACAATTTACTCTTCTATATATAATTTGTATTTTTTATCAGGATGAATTAAAGTTTTTCAAACATAATTTTTAGTCTTACTCTTTTTTCAAGAATCTTGGTTTTATCTGGCGTACAGACATTAGCTAATTCCTAATTAGGAAAGAGCTCATTTGAGGATGCTTTCCAGCTAGATGGGGTTTTAGCAACAACAACAAAAGCCAGTGTAAACGGAAACAAATTAATTGATGTTATGAATTCTGTTCCACCCCTTCGGATACTCTGGTAGCACCATTAAAGGACTACAGGGCGGGGCGCCTGGGTGGCTCAGTGGGTTAAGCCTCTACCTTTGGCTCGGGTCATGATTCCGGGGTCCTGGGATCGAGCCCCATATTGGGCTCTCTGCTCAGCAGGGAGCCTGCTTCCTCCTCTCTCTCTCTGCCTACTTGTGATCTGTCGAATAAATGGAGAAAATCTTTTAAAATAAATAAATAAAGGACTATGGGGCTAGGCCAGGTCACAAGGGGGTACACGGGAGGTTCCACAATGGGGATCACAGCTTCTGGTCCTAAATATTGTCTGGTAATGTCACAGGCTGCCAGGTGAGCATTCGTTCCTCACATTTGCTAGGCACTTACCCAGCATGTGGCGGCGGCTCCAGCAAGCACCCAGCTCTTCGTAGGCTTGATATTAAAGCAGGTGTTTTGAGGGAGAACAGATTCTGTTCACCTCTGCTAGGAGGCTTTCAGATGCCTTAAACCCTGGAGTCTAGCTTCCTGCTTCTCTAGTTCTATGGTCCTCTTGCTCAAGTCTTGGGCCTGTGTCGGTCTCATGGATTTCTCAGGGTTTGTCTCGGTCATTGGTGTGGCTGCTCTCCCATGCTTTGCACCCCTTTGGCGGGTGGGGCCACTAGAGAAAGGACGGCATGCTCGCCATTAAAAATGCACTGACTCATAAGCGGACAAGGAGCTGGGCTAGGGGACAGCACCTCCACCTCGCCTAGTCCTTAGAAAAGCCCAAGAAGGATTCTAAGTCCCCCAAGGATTAAGTTAGAACCCTGTGAAGAGGTACCAGCACTGCTCGGAAAGTTTAATAGGGTACTGAAGACTTTGTCTTTCTAAATTTGTCAACCTCTCCTGTTCTTCACCCACCTTTCGCTGTGAGCTCTGCCTTAGCCACACAATGGCCAGTCCTCCCTCCTGGGGTCTTTTACTCAATTTGAATTCAAAATAGGGAAAAATTGCACTTCAGAATGAATCATCCATTTTATTTTATTTTATTTTGTCATGTGCTCACAGCATATCTCTCTCTCTCTCTCTCTCTCCTCTCCCTGGCAGGTCAGAGATAAATTAAAAATAAAATCTACAAGGAAAATAATTTATAAAAGCACTTCCCCAGGCTCATGCCTTGTATCCCCACTGCTCAGAACATCCCCCTTCCCCCTGTCCCCCAGCGGGGAGGAGAATCTGGCACTTCTCTTCCCACAACTCACTCCCGCTAGTCTGGAGCGGACTGTACTCCAGAGACAGGCAGGGGTGGGGGCAGCAGTGGCAAAGAGTTAAAAATAAAGACACTGTGGTCCTGGAACCATCTGGCCACCTTGGCGTTGCTCCCCTCTCTGCCTCCCCCAGGCAATCCTCCTGACTGGGGTCTCTACTAAACTGGGGGTGTAGAGAAGCAGCCTGTGGCCGAGAGCCTGGGGGTAGGTGCTCTCAGCCCCCATTACATGCACTTCTCATTCTCCTAGAAAGAAACAAACAAACAAAAAAGGCAGACGGAGACCTCGGGACAGAGGAGAAAAATCCCAAGTGTTCACACAGTTACACGGAGTCTTTATGGCAAAGAGAACATTTAGCAGCTTTGAATATTGGGGTATCTCCTTTTTACTCAACACAAGCATTCTAGACCCTATAAGTGAAACAGGGCTCAAGCCCTAAAAAAATCAAAGCGCAAGAAATTCTAAAAGGACTAGTTTTTGTTGCTGGGTTTTGTGGGTTTTTTTTTTGTTTTTTTTTTTGTCTTCAGTGACATGCCCAGTTGTTGGTAGGGGAGGCCTGAGGGAAGGGTCACTCCCCAGTTTGTGCTGAATACTGCCTGGCTTGTCCACATCATCCCCCTGCCTCAGAGTAGCCCCCAGGAGGCCACAGGCTCAGCACTGGGGGCACTGCCAGCGCCCCAGCTGCAGAAGAGCTCCAGGCAGCGGGGAGGGGCAGGGGCACACAGGCAGGCAGAGAACAGCCTTCGCATGCAGGCTCGGATGGAAACGTGGGTGCCTCAGCTCAGGGGGGACCGGGCACAGAGGGAGACAGGAGTGGCAGGGCAGTGAAGGACATGCTTGGTGTTGGGGCTGCTGCAACACAGCACGGGGGCCTTGTGACCCTTTCCTGTTCCCTCTCTGACCCTAACTCCTCAAGCGAGTGTTGGGTCCCAATGGCTCCCCTACAAATGAAAACATTACAGGACACACCCAAGAGCTCCCCTTTTGGGGCTCCACAGGGCAGGAGCTGAAAGAGCCCACAAGGCCCCTCCCAGATCCCACCTTGTGTTCCACCCTCCCCTGGGGTGAAGTGGGGATTACTACTGCCTAGGGCCTAGTCCCACCTAAACCTGCCCTCTGGTATTCTGGCAGAGCCAACCTTAACCTGCCCTTTGATTTTCTTCCCGCTTTGATTTTTTTTGGGTTTTGGTTTTTTTTTTTTTTTCTTTTCTTAAATCCCCCTTCTTTCCTCCCTTCCCTCCTTTCTTCTTTCCAGGAATGAGACTTTCTGTGACTTTCCTCTTACAAGATCCCCCCTTTTCCCCTTGGTCGGCCTCCAGCAATGCGAGCACCACCCCTTCCCTCAAAGGAAACAGCAGGGGTGAGGACCCTGTCCACCCAAACGGTCTGGCTGCTTCCGCCCCCCTTCCCCGCCCCACAGGGGGAAGCTGAGCCAGACAGCGCCTGCGCCCTCCTCTTCCTGTCCACTGACCCGCAGTTCATCCCATCTGAGATCTATTGGATAAGAAGGCATTCGAGTCCCCACTGTAGGTCCAGGTCCAGGCCCAGCCCTTCTCCAGTTTCCATCCCGGTGAGCGTCAACCCCCCTCTCCTCCCCAGGCTCACTTTCTTCGGTCCTTTGGCTTCCTCTCCTGTCGCCGGGCCTGCTGGTCAGCCAAGGTGCGGGGAATGAGGAGGACGCTGCCGTCCCCGGCATACTGGAGTGCGTACTGGCTGGGCGAGTAGGGCCGCCCATTCTCATCCCGCAGCCGCCCGAACACCTCCTGGTACAGGCTCTGGACCTTCTGCTTCATCTGCCGCAGGGACCGGAGGAACTCCACCTTCTCCCGCAGCAGCCGGGCTTTATCGCGCTGCAGGTCCTCCACGTCCCGCTCCAGGTTCAGGATGGTGTCCAGCTTGCGCTTGCGGCAGTTCTGCGCCGCCATCTTGTTCTTGCCCCGGCGCCGGATGTCGCGGATGAGGCTCAGCTGGGCCTCGCTCAGCTGGTACTTGGACAGCAGCTCGTTGAACTCCTCCACCGGCAGGTTGATGATTTTGTCATTGGTGAAGGGGATCTTCATGGCTCGGGCTCGATGCTCGTCCCGGCTCATCTGCTTGTCTAGGAAGTCGGCCTGCTTCTCCTTGCTGCCTTTCTTGAGGGCGCCGGGCGGTGGCAAGTCGGCGGAGTCGAGGGCGCTGGGCGCCATGTTGTACGTGTGGTTGTGGCCCACGTGCTCCAAGTAGGGCAGGCAGGAGAGCTGCGACGGGTCCTGGTAGCTCATGCGGCAGAACTTGGAGTATTCGGGCTGGTAACCCACAGCGCCCTCGGCCTCTTCCAGATCCAGGGTCTCAGAGTCAGAGCTGTACCCAACAGCACCTTCCTCAGAAAAGGAGGAAGAAGCTGAAGAAGAAGCAGAGGAGGAGGAAGAGGAGGAAGAGGAGGAGGAGGAAGAGGAGGAAGAGGAGGAAGAAGAGCTGCCTTCGGAGCCGCTCAGGGAGGAAGGGCTATGGCTGGAGTCCAAGGAGAGGCCTGAGTCAGAGTCGAACTCCTCTTCGAGCTGGGAGGCCTGCACGGGGTTGAAGCCCTCCTCGATGGCCAGGTCCATCAGGCTGATCTCGTCCAGCATGGCTTCGTCGAGCAGGCCCCCCAGTGGGTCGGGCAGCTCAGGGCCTGCCGTGTCGTTGGCGGTGCCGTTGAGCTGGGGCGGGAAGAAGAGCCCCGCCAGGTTGGTGGAGCCAAAGGTGGAGTTGAGGCTGGTGGAATTGCTGGGGACCAGCGGGAGCAGTGTGGAGCTGCCGGCCACAGGCAGGCTCTCCGCCTCAGGACTGAAGAGTGAGAAGTCCTGGCTGCAGCCCCCCAGGGACGCCTGATGCAGGCTGACATTCTGATTGATGGGAGTGTTGGGGGCAAGGCTGTAGTTGGTGCTCAGGGGGTCTCCAGGAGGGGCGCTGTACAGGATCTCACTCGTCGAAGTGTTCACTTCCATGGCCTGGCAGGGGAGAAGAGCATCACGGTTCACTCTGAGCAGACTCCCTCCCCCTGGGCTGCCAGGGGGGCGTGGGGAGGGGGTGCCGGCAGCAAGCACCAAGCACAGGCACAGCTACGTGGTGGGAAGCCGAGAGACTGGAATCCAGAGCCCAGGGTCAACTCCCAGTCCTGCTAGGTCCACCAGGCCTGCGAGGCCTGGCAGAGATGGGTAGACCCCACCCAACGCAGGGCTGCCCAGCTCCCAGCTATGTTTGGCCAGACTCCCCTACCTCCGAGAGAGAGGCAAGGAAAACATGCAACCCTGCCTACCTCTCCTCTGTAAAATCTGCACAGCCAAGAACACCCAGCCGTGGAGGGACAAAGCCCAACTGTACCACCTGCCCTGTGACCATGGGCACATCACTTAACCTCTCTGAGCTTCAATTTCCTCACCTTTAAAATAACAAACACCTGACTAGATGACCATAAGGGGCAGGAGCTGGCCCCAGCCGCAAACACACCACACCAGTGTCCGGCTATAGGAACCCTAAAGCTGGAAGCATGCGCTCAAGCGATTATCTACCTCGAAGGAAGAAGGCATACCTAGGGGACAGTCCTGTTTCAGAAGGCTCAGCTCTAACCCGAACCCCACATCCTGACTGTACCCCCTCCCCAAGGAGACACCTGGACGATGACCTCTTAGTGTCCCCACTTTCCCACGGATGAGAGAACTGTTCCCTTCTCTTCCCAGAGGAGAAAAATTTAGCAGCTGAATGGGAACACCCACTGCTCCACGCCCAAGAGGTTTGTGTCTTGTTCGGGTGATCCTACCTGCATTTCCATAATGGACATGAGATCTTGCCACTGCTGCTCCAAATCAAATGGCGACTCCGTCCCCGTCAGGAGAGGAGACAAGAGGTTGTTTTGAAGACCTGGGGGCTCACTCTCACTAGGCACTGCTTCTGTTATGCTGGAAATGTCTGCTGGAAACTAGGGCAAAACAGAGGTTTTAACGAGGGGAAGACAAGACCACTGTCACGTTCCTCCCAGAGACTACCAGCTGAGGTTCTGTCTCCTCCTTCCTCTGAATTCACCCCTGCGGCCAGGAGCAGGCCAGCCCTGGGGGCTGGCCCCCCGGACAGCCGCAGAGGGACACACGGCGTGCAGGCTGCCCTGCTGGCTCGGTGGGTGCTCCCTGGAGTCCTGCTCACCTCGGCATTCTCCCCAAAGGGGCAGGTGGCCTCCAGCAGCCTAAGGCACTCTTCCAGGGACAGGGCCGTCTGGTCCTCCCCACCAGGCACCTGTGGCAACAGCAACCGTAAGTCTGACTGACCTGGGCCTCGGCTGCCTGCAGGCCGAAGCCTCTGCCCCAGCCTTTCCCCAGCCTTGGGGGAAGCCGAAGGAGGGCCGGAACAGCTGCAGGCCTACACTCTCCCTCTGTGCCCAGGCTGATGACTGGCCCTACGTCCCAAACTCCAGGAAAGACCAGAGGGAGAGTGGAAGAATCCTGACAAATAGGAAGCTGCTAGATGCTTTGCTTCCTCCCTGCTGGTTGTCACCAAGGCCTGGCCCCTCTGCTTCTATTGCTCATCCACTCCCCCTTCCTCAGCCCAAGTGACTTAGAGACCCCAGCCCAAAAGATACATTCAGGTTTATCCCACAGACAGAAGCTGCCTTCTCTAAGGAGAAGTTTCTAGAAGTGGGCAGAGGTGGGGGTACCTGTGCAGGGAAGCTCTCCCCAGTTTCTCCATCCACTAGCAGGTTTCGCGCCAGAGCTTCTGCGCCCTCGCCTGACCAGGTGTCCTCCTGCTCCGCTCCATCTCGTACGTCCTTATCCACATCCTGCTCCTTCTGGCGATGACTATAGTCAAAAATCTCACGCCCAGCCCCCAGGTCAATATCCTGTCGCCAAAGGATGTCAATCAGATCTATGTCCTGAAAGACAGATCACCGCGACTTTAGCTCTTGGATCCAGGGGACTTTCCTAGCATCACTCTGATTAGACCTGGGAATGGGGGGCAGCTCTCCCAGCCTCTGTCCCCTCTGTACCAACAAGGCTTCATTCATCCATTTCCAGATACCAGCCTCCATAAAAAATAAGAACAAAAAACAAAAAACAAACAAACAAAAAAAACGAGCTAGCAAAAATTACCAGCATGATCAACCTCAGACAAGCCTGTGGGCTTAGGCCCAGAGATACAGCCAGGCCAAAAGGCAGGGCCACCTCACCGCTACACCAGAAAGAAGGGGGAAGGAAGCAGGAGACACTTCTCATTCTGGGAATGAGAATCCCCTCGAATTCGGGTTTGTTGTAGGATGCTGGCCAGGCCAGGCAAGGGCGAACTGTCACGCAGAATTACTCCGAGGTGGCCAGGCTTGCATCAGCCTATGGTGCCGTTTCATTTGCATAAAGGGGTGGGGTGGACCGGAGAGGAAAATCCCTGCATTTGCAACCACCTGCTGCCATCAATGACAACTGACAGGCTGCCTCCAGCCCTTCCTCCAGCCATTCCCCCTTCCCTGGCTGAGGCAGGAGTCAGGCCGGACACCCACAACTCTTAAAGCCCAGGCTCACCTCAAGATCCATCCCTGCCAGAATTCCCCCTCTCAGCTGATCCTAGCAAGCTGCTTCCGTCTCAGGCAGTCAGCTGATTCTCACTGGGCACCCCACCCCTGCCAAGGCCGGCGCCTGGTGTCCCCTCACACCAGCACTCTCACTCCCTTCCTCACCACACCCCAGGCCTCACTGCTGCTCCATCAGTCAACCCACTCAAGGACATGGGCCCCATCACCGCTCAGCCACAACTGCCACCTCAGCCACCAAAATGCCTCCTTCCCACTCTGCCCTGGTGGCTCCTGTCAGTTCCTGCACCAACTGCCACCCCCAAAGCCACCAGCATAGAACCCCAATAAATAAGAGCCATTTGGCCTTCCTACACATGCCATCCCCCTGTGGCTGAAGAAACCCTGAACTCCTGACTTCCATTCAGAGATTCAAAAAGCACTTTCCAGAAAGCAATTTCCTTACATGAGACGCCCCCACCCCAAGTCCTGACCAGACACCCCTTTCCCACCGTAAACCTCCCAGATCCCAAGACCTCCCAGGTGTACCTCTCCCTTCAGCCTCCCCCACATACACCAACCTGAACAGAAGCCCTGGACCCAGGAGCAGAGGGGGGCTGGGCCACCCGGTGCCCAGCCAGCAAAGAGTTAAGGGGCCGGCTCCCTTTGGCATGGCCCCCACCACTGTGAGAGCTGCGGTCCAGGCGGGTCATGGTCTGCGAGATGAGCCCCAGGGCAGCTGGTGCCGGGAAGCCGGACAGGGGGCTGCAAGGAGCTCTTGGCTTGCAGGGAGCACACCAGGCTGGAAGGGTGGCCCCTTGCTAGCTCCAAGGGGCCCGAGGAGGGTGCCCCGCCCGTGCTGCTGCCTGGGCGGCCCAGCCCAGCCCCCTTCCTCCATCCTCGAGCAGCCCCCTCCCACCTCACAACCCCAGTTCCACTCAGGCACCCGGCAGCCCCCACCCTGAGCTCACCGCAGAGGCTGCAGTGAGATGGGACTCCCACCCCATGCTCCGTGCTCAAGCTGCAGAGGAGAGCCAGCTCCCTCCGGGGCCTAGCCTCCCGCTCCTCCCTCTCTCCCCCTCCCCACGCCCCCCAAACTTGTTACCTAGGCTGCAGCAAGGAGCCAATCCCCTCCCCCTCCCACCCGCAGGTCACTGCTGAGGCTGCGGAGAGCCAATCCCCTCCCCCAGGTCAGCAGCTGGGCTGCGGAAAGAGCCAATCCCCTCCCACCGTCGTTACCTAGGCTGCGACGAGAGCCAATCTCCTCCCCCAAGTCTCCGCTGGAGATGCGGAAGGAGCCAATCCCCTCCCACCGCCTGTTACCTAGCTGCAGCCGGGAGCCAATCTCTGCACCAGGGCAGCTGGAGGAGCTGCCGCAAGGAACCAGCCCATCCCTGGGCCGCCTCCGTCTCCTCAAGGAGACGCACCCAGGGGCGGGCAGCCCCACCCAGCCCAGTCAGCCAGCCGGGGTGGCGCAGTGAGAGAGCCCTGGGGGGAAGGGGTGCCCCTCTCCCTCCTGTCGCATCCTGCCTTCCCCAGCCCACTCAGGACCGGGCAGAAACCACTCCCGCAGCTTCTCGGGAAATCTAGCTCTTCCCTGCAAGTGGAGTTTTCCTGTTCCTCAGCAGGGCTGCGGCTGGTCGTCCTGAAGCCCAAGGATCCCAAGCCAGGCTGGGCAAGGACCCTCCCTGCACCCAGCCCCGCTGGCAGCCAGGGGCTCTGACCCCGACCCCAGGCCAGAGGACAGAAAGGAGGAGAGCCGCCTGCACACAAGCGGAGAGGTCATAGTGCCGGCCAGGCCTGCCTCAGGCAGGAGGGAGTCCGAGCCTGAAGGCCATACCCGAAGGAGCCGGGTGCTCCCCCACATCCTGGCCACACTTGTGCGCCACGCGCCCCGCTCACCCCAGCTTTGTTCAAGAGCTGCTCGGGCGGCCCCTGGCCCACAACCCTAACGCCAGGAAAATGGCACCCACAGAATCGGCAGCACAGTTCCACCGTCCATCCTCACTGCTGCACCCCTCGAGCCTAAGGTCAGGTCAGGGACGGTATGTTCTCCTTGGTCACAGACTGCTCCTCGCAGGGAAAGAGCTGTACACAAGCCACCCCCTGCTCTGGGCAGAGTGCCAACCTCCAGGGGAATCCTATCCCTGACAAGGGCCTGGGCTAGGGCTGTCCATGGAAGCGGCCTGGCAGCGGGGGAGCTCTGCCACCCCTGGGGAGAATACCAGCTCCAGCAGCGCCTGTCACATGCTCTGGACCTGGGTATTTTTATCCCTGAGTTGCTGAGGAAATGTTGTTCTAGATGCGTAATAATCCTCCCTTCCCCCACACCCAGCCTAGGGCCCTCTGACCCACCCCCAACCCCCAAAGGGAACAGAGAAGGCCCGGAGTCAGGGACGGCACAACCTTCATGAAGGCCAAGAAATGGAAGAAAGCGGGGTCAAAGTCATCCCGTTCTGCCCCAACTCAGCCGATGACATCCATACCTCCCACCCCATCGCGTCCCAGGAGAACAGGAAGAGGACTGGAGCTTCACCTGCAGAGCTCCCAGGAGCAAGCCCAGTTACACAGCCAGCCCTTGGGGAGCCACATGAGGGCAGGAGGATGGAGGCGGAGGCTGGGACGCATACTTCTTCAGACCACCATGCCAAGACTGAAGCCCGTTTGAAGGAAAAGGACAGAGGAACAGAAAAAAAGTAAAGTTTCCAGTGGCACTGAAGAATCTAGGAACTGAGGCACTGCAAGGTAAGGAACGCTCACAGCTCCCGTGCTCAGATACTTCTAGATTATCTGATCCTCTCAAAGAAGATCCGGTGTAAGGCAGCTGAGCAGAGAGCAGCCCTGGCACTAAGACGTGTGGGGCCAGATCCCTCTGCCGTCGGGGGCCTGTCCCTTTTCAGTAAGTTTCGCAGCATCCCAACTAGATGCCAACAGCACCTCTTGCAGTTGTGGCAACCAGAACTGTCTCTACACATGACCATCTGTCCCCTGGACAGGCAAAATCACCCCCATGGAACACCACCCACCCAGAGGAAGTCACAAGCTTTGACAGCCACTGACATTCAAAGAAATGAACTCAGTAACGGGCTCAATTGCAGGACAGGAGGCAGAACCTGGTCAGACTGGTAGGCAGAAAAAGACCTAAGACCTGTAACACCTGTAAAACTTTGTACATACCTCCCCTCCTCCCCAGGACTGGGCTCTGGAAAACCCGGCCCAACGCAATCCAGCCTTCCCTTTCCCTAATGGCCAGGAGAGTGCAGCAGGCCTTTTCTCAAGCTCCTTAAGGCTGAGTGGCCAGGCCTGGCCCAAACAGAGCTCAAAGTGGTTTTATCATCACATTGGTGAAGTGGGAGCAGCAGGAGCCGTTCACCTCCACAAAGGCAAGTGCCTCACTTTCTGCCCCGAACAGTGTGTCAGCCACGCGTCAGGAGCCGAAGACCTCTGACAGCTCCAAGCAAGCTGACTGAGGTGGCGGAAGGCAGTTTCTCTTCTAGCTCCCAGCCCTCTCCTCCCTACTCCCTGCAGCAGGCCTCTAGCAAGGAATGGGAGCCTTGGTCCTCTCCTGGCCAAGAATAACTATCTAAATCTGCCCCTTGGCTCGGGCCCAGGAGAGCTGACTTATCAAGGACCTTACAACAACAGGTCTGACCACAAAGGAGGAGAATTTCAGGATATGCATGTGTGTGTTTTGATGTGGGGGAGGTACAAGGCAAGAGTCCACGAAGTATTTGTGTCTTAGCAACAGATACACACCGCATCAAAGCCCATCACAACACCACTCCCTCCCCCACCCCGGGGCCTCCAGCAGTCCTGTTGAAATCTAAGCAGTAAACACGCTGGCATGTTCTAGGAACCTCCCACTGCCCTGCCGGTACATTTAGAGGTGGGTCAATGGTTCAACACAAGGAAATGCTCCCAGGGCCCCAGGCCCCCCTCCTGTACCCCGCCGCTCCCAGTCAGACAATTCAGCTCATTCCTGCCAAAGAACAATGCCTGAGACCCCCCCCCCCCACGCCACTCCAGTTCTTTACAGCGGTCAGTACTGTGATCTCGCTCCTTCAGAACCAGCCCCCCACCCCGTCCCCTCTCACCCACCCCAACGTGTGGTCACTAACCTCTTTGGTTAGGTCTCCACTGACCGGAGGGGCTACAGCTCCCAAATCCTCCAGATCTTCACTGAATCCCTGCTCCGTCTCGCTTTCTCGCACCCCGTTGTCTGGGCCTGTCACATCTTGGAGGCCACTGGAACTCTCGAGGGTGAGGCCTGAGCTGGGCTGGCTGCCAGAGACAGACCCCTCTGGATCCCGGTGGACCAGCCAGGCGTTGACCTCAGTGGTCGGCACCTGGAACCTGTCCAGGGCCCTCACCTGACTGAGGAGCCGCCGGGCAGTGAAGTAATTGTCCAGGTCTATGCTCTTGGGGTGGATACCATAGCCATCCAAGGTATTCCTCAGGTTGTGGAACTGGGTCTGAGTATAGGCAGAACTGGGCCCCAGGATGATCTCCCGGAGCGGGGGAAGCTGTGAGGTCAGGTAAGTATCCACGTCCACCCGCACCCCAATCAAACTCAGCAGAATGGTGAACTGGAGAAGTCCTTCCGTTAAGTATTTCTTCAGAGAAAGCATTGCTGAAGGACCAGAATGTTTATGCTTTTTGGTTTTTAAATCTTCCAAAAGACAAATCAAGGCCACTGCTCTGGTGCTCCAGCCAGCAAGTTACCCTCCTCAGGGCCAAACCCTGTATCCCACCCTGGCAGAACACAGGGGCTGAGCTCCCGGATGGCCTCAGAGGAAAGCACACCCTGTGAAGCCAAGGCCTCTCTCCAGACCACATTCACTTTTCCCTTCTCGGCACCTCACCTCAGCGTGTACAACTGTTGCTAACCCAGTCCAGGCTCTCAAGGCCCACGTGACTTACTGTCTCCACAGTCCACATACAGTCACTTCCTCACTCACATTAGTTGTCCTCTCTGTAGATTCCACTGCAGGCTGTTCTCAGGAACAGCTGACGGGCTGTTTTGTTTTGTTTTCCTTCTCCCTAAGGTTTATTTTCTTTGGCTGGAGCTACAGGCCTTTTGTCTTGGGTCAGAGTGTCCCGCCTCCTCCACACTTACCAGGGGGGTTTCCAGAGAAACCTGAAATGGGAATCACAAGAGCAACAGGATAAGATTCCAGAATTTTCACACCATGATCAAGGCAGAAGGCTGGAAACACGTTCAAATGCCACTTTCATATTTTATTGAAAAATAAGTCAATTACTTTCAGAAAAATAAAAACCAAAAATCTGTTATAAGTAGAACTATGAAGAGAAAATACTGCTCACAAAGGATCCCCCTTTCTGGATACTATTTTTGTAATACCCTAAAAGGTAGCTTGTTTGGATAAGGAGATAATGCCTGGGGCATCCAAAATATTTTACATGATGTCTGATTTACCAACCCTCCCCCCCATCTATACACCACCCAGCTTCTATTTTTAGCTTGAGAAGCCCATTGCCTAACTTAAAGAAAAGTTGTATCCTCCATCTCTCAAGACAAAACTGCCTACAATCCCTGTCCCTTCCAGTTCTAAAGGGAAGGGAGAAACTAGTAATGGGAAAAGAGTATATGAGGACAACGTTCAGGACACCACTTCACAACAGAATAATGCCTTTTGTTTTCCCAACTTTAAAATATGGTTTCTCTTTCCTATGAAACCATAGGAATGGTGAGAGGGGGGGATGGTGAGAGGTCTTGGGGGGGCGGGAAGCAGTGAAGCAGGAGGATTATTCCACCCAGAATTTGCAATAGGCAGGTTATATTTTCATTTATATGACCTTCTGAGCCAAAGCAGAAGGATAAGACCAAGTTATCAACCTAAATAGCCAAGCGGGGAAGGAGTAAATCTGCCTTTCAGTTTCTGGTCTCTACTTCTGAGTTTCCATTAACCTCATAAACCAAGACGTAACTCTTCTCTTCACTGTCGTGACCCCCCTACCAACTTCATCCTAAAGGGGAAGAGTGACACACGGATAGGGACGGACGGACGGACGAATACACGAACGCGCGCGCGCGCGCGCGCACACACACACACACACACCTTATTTGGTTAAAGTAAACACAACTGCGACCCAGAATTCCTGCTAACACTACCCTCCCGTTCTCACGCAATTTATTACTAAAACCTCCCAAGAGACAAGTTCGAGAAAGCGGACAAGGCCCCATAAAAACGAAGAAGGCCAGACGCCTCTGGTCTGAGCCCAGTCCCACCCCGCCCCGGATACCCGAGTCCGGCTGGGACCAAGTCGCCATGCCCGCTGTCGGCGTCTCGGCTTCTACCCTTCTGGGGCAACAGCGAACAAGTGCGACTCAGTCGGCCTTGACCCACCCTCACAGCCAAACCCCACCCCGCCCTCCGTCCCGATGGCCCCACCCCGTTCCAGGCCTGGGCCTCACACCACGCCTTCTCGCGCCCTCAGCCCTCCCCAGTCCAACCCACCCTGGAGCTGGCTTTCTCCAAGGATTCGCGGCCCCTCCCTGCCAGGCCCAGGGCCCGGGCCCGTCGCGAATCCAGCTCGCCCGCCCGTTCCCGCCTCCTGCCTCCTGCCCCTGGGCTCCACCCCGCCGCCCTTCACCCCACAAGCCTCAGTCCCGCGGGGCTGCGCCCGCCCCCCCCCACCGACGTCGGGGAAAGGAATGTGCTTGATACCCGCTGCAGAGCTCAGCGTCCGCCGCTGCCGCCACAGCAGGCCCTCAGCCCGAGTCCCGGCCTTGCCGCCGCCACCGCCGGCCGGCCTAGAGCTCCCCAGCCTCCGCTTCCCTCCCCGCCCCCTCCTCCCACCTCACTCGGAAGCCCGCCCTCCGCGTCCTTCCTAGGAACACGTTTCTCCAATCAGCGAACCGAGACTGCGGCCGTCGCCGGATGTCACTTTGATTGACAGCCAAAAGAGCCCAATGGCTGAGCGTGCCTCCTCCTTCCTCTCCCGATTTCCCAAGACTGACATGGCCCACAGCCCAGTGCGTACATAGGCCCGCCCCGCGGCGTGGGCTCACCAATAAGTGGGGCGAAGGCCTTATTGCCCGGCATTCTGGCCCCTCCGCGGTGCGTCGGCCTTCCGAGGTACTATAGGTTGGGCGCGGAGTAAGTGTGCAAGCTGAGCGCTTTCAGTGCATTCCTCGGCTGGGGAATAAAGGCTTAGGACCGGGGGTGAGAGCTGGTATCACTGCCGGAGCGCGGAATTCTACCCCCGCCCCGAAGGTTCCCACGGTGACTTGCAAAAGCCCAGTGAGACCTGAGGGGGCCGAGGCGGGACACAGAGCATGTGTTCCCCGCGGTGACGACGCTCGAGCCGCCATATTGGGTGCTGGCAACGGAAACCGCTATTGCCGCTTCCGCTCTGTGCAGGCCTGGCATCGTGGCCCGAGCCCGTCGCAAGTGGCGGGCAGGGGTCGCATTGCGGGAAGGGCCCAGCGGGCGGGTTGCCACCACGGTCGTGGGACGTTGACGGTGTGAAGGATATGGCATGACTGGCGAGTTTTGTAGTGATAGGGACACCCCATAGAGTTCTCTTCCCCGTCTTGTCTGCCCCGCCCGCCCAGACCACGGAGCTTAGTCTTGCCTTTCAGGAACTTTCTTCGATTTCGGGTGCTGGCCAATCTCACCCAGCCGACATCTTTGTGATTTTTCAAACATTGCTTTATACCCAGCCTCTCCTGGGGGAGCCTGTTAAACCTGCAGATTCTGAGGCCTCACTCCAGAGACCGTGATTGACTTAACCCTGGGGTGGCGGCCTGATAACCTGCCTGCTTAGTAATGACGCGGGTAATTTTAACACAGTTGATCCCAGGACCACCTTTAGGCAATCACCAAATTGAAGTTCCTAGTACTTTGTTCCCAGCTGTGGGACTTAAGAGGCATCAACTCAAATTCTTGACTCCCAGGGAGATTCTCATAATCTAGTGGGCGAAATCACTCCCAGGGAGATTCTCATAATCTAGCGGGCGAAATCCTTGTGCAACAAGGACAAGGCCAGCTGCTAACTCTTCAGATAACAACATGTAGTCCTCGCGTGTTTGGAGAGTTGGGAGGCTTAATCTGGGGTGGTTCACAGATTATAAAGCACTCTCAGAATTCATACAGAAAGGTACACCAGCGGCCAGTCATCGAATCCTTAACAAACTTCTGACGTAGTTAGGGATTTCTTTTTTCTTTCTTTCTTTCTTTCTTTCTTTCTTTTTTTTTTTTTTTAAAGGCATTTCAAAGACTGATTCAGAGAGCACAAGTTTTACTTACTCGTTTTACTATTTGGCTTCTAGTAAATGCTAGAATATACACTCCATGAGGACTAGAATTCTGTGCGTTAACTGTTGAGTCCTCAAAACCTAGAACAGTGCCAGGAACAAAGTTGACAATAAATACTGAGTAATTGAAGGAGAACTCCAGCAGGCAGGCCTGTCATTAGAAGGTCCTGCTAAAAGCAGAAATTACATGGAAGAAAGAAAATACATGGAAAAGATGTGGTCTTGGAAGGGTATGGGATGTTACCAAGGAAATGGGAGACCAGTCAGCCCCCGAATTAATAAGACCATGGAAATACTCCTGTTGGATAAGAGGAGAAACTGAGGTGTGCTTTGTTAACTCTAAAAATATAACAAGGTGGTTAAGAAATATTTAAAAATCATAGAACTGAATGATACCAAAGCTAGACTAAAGTTGCAGGGCCTAAATACAAGACTTTGGAAAAAATAGGAGGGTGTTGGGGCGCCTGGGTGGCTCAGTGGGTTAAA
This sequence comes from Mustela lutreola, assembly GCF_030435805.1. Taxonomy (NCBI): domain Eukaryota; kingdom Metazoa; phylum Chordata; class Mammalia; order Carnivora; family Mustelidae; genus Mustela; species Mustela lutreola. The sequence goes on along the minus strand of NC_081304.1, from coordinate 23,671,597 downwards.
GCCTCTGCCTTCAGCTCAGGTCATGATCTCAGGGTCCTGCAATTGAGCCCCCCATCGGACTCTCTGCTTGACAGGGAGCCTGCTTCCCCCTCTCTCTCCACCTGCCTCTCTGCCTATTTGTGATCCTTGTCTGTCAAATAAATAAATAAAATATTTTTAAAAAGGAGAGTGTCGTTTGTTTGACCCAGCAAATACAGAACAATTTTAAACTTTCACACACACACAAAAGAACCGGGCGATTCTCTAACCTATGGGAAACTTTAGCACCAACAAAACTGGTGTTTTAGACGGGTCCACTTGTATTTTCCAAGTTCCTTTTGAGCCACATAGCAGGTTACCAAGTGCATGGGATAAGAAAGTCCAGGGCACTTGGGTGACTCAGTTGATGAAGCATCTGCCTTCAGCTCAGGTCATGATCAGAGTCCTGGGATGGAGTCCTATATGGGGCTCCCTGCTGAGCAGGGAGTCTGCTTTTCCCTCTCCCTCTGTACCTCCTCCCCGTTCATGCTCTCTCTCTCTCATACATAAATAAAAATCTTAAAAAAAATTAAAAAGTCTTACAGTGGACACAAAACTAATGTGAAGTCAAATCAAGTAAATATTCACTGAAATGAAATGGCAGCCGTAGGTCAAAGGCCACCCTGGGGAACTAACATGTGACACAGTCATGTCACTTGGAAAGCTTAAAATCATTCGGTCACTTTTAATGACTCAAAATTTGTTGGAATAGCAGTCCTACCCATCCTCTCCTTCCCTTTCCTTTCTGGGGTCCTGGGTGTCGAGGGAGGCACAGGCACCGAGGAGAGGAAGGTCTCTGTGTTAATGCCTAGAAAAGGGGTGGGAGAGGTGTGGAAAAGTCTTTTGTTCGTGCCCACACTGTCCCCTTCATTTTCTTTTGCCTGCCAGCTTCTAGTACTGTGCTTCACTGTGTCTAATTATTTGAGCGTTCAGTGGGAGGTGGATCAGGAACTGTTTAACTGGGTTAAAGAGTGACAAGATCAAGTCCTGCTTAGCGCTTAATAAAGGGTGGGAAGGAAGAGGGAAAGACAAGGAATTGCTCACCTGTTGCAAGGATTGAGGAGAATCAGGATGTAGAGACAGTTTCAATCAGCAGTAGGCAGGTAGGCCTGTCCAGGATAGTTCATACTCCATAGCAGGGAGCGGGGATCAAAACACTGTCTTCCACTCTGTCGAGAATTCCAGATCAAGTCTGAGCAGGTGCAAACCTACTTCCCACTGATTAACCATGTAAAATGCAGGGCGTGTCCTTCACCTAGGATGCCACCCTCCTGCCTTCCCCTGACATGCTCTCCCTCTCCTTTGCCTGGGACAGCTGTTAATAGGACAATTACCCAAGAAGCAAAAGAAAGATGCCATGTTGATGTGTCATCCGTCCTGGTATATCTATTAAATCAGACTGAGAAGACCACTGGAAAAAGTGAACACATGCGCTCCCTTCCCTAAGGGAGAGGCTGGGAGCCGTCAGTAAAACCAGGCCTTGCCCTCGTGACTCGAGATCGCTTGGGAAAGGACAAGGCAGTGGGAAGCCAGGAAGAGAGTTTGTTCTAATGCACAGGGACTTAGGGTCATCAAAGAGCCAGCTAACCATACACTGGATTCCCTACTCATCTGGGCTATATCTGTGCTGACCCAGCTTCCTCCATGGAAAAAGCTGTTGCCACCAGCAGACCCCTCCATCCTCCAGTCATCTGGGAGGAGGACATCTGCCAGGAAACCCTTAAAGAAGGGGCTGGATTTCTTCTGGAATAGCAGGGAAAGGGGAAATCTAGTGTTTCTGCTATTCTGGTTGCTCATTGTTTTTTTTAAGGTTTTATTTATTTATTTGAAAGACGGAGATCACAGGTAGGCAGAAAGGCAGGCTCCCTGCCCAGCAGAGAGCCTGATGTAGGACTGGAACCCAGGAGTCTGGGATCATGACCTGAGCTGAAGGCAGAGGCTTAACCCACTGAGCCACCCAGGCGCCCCCCGCTTTTAAATATTTTATTTATTCATTTGACAGAGAGATCACAAGTAGACAGAGAGGCAGGCAGAGAGAGAGGGAGAAGCAGGCTCCCCGCTGAGCCGAGCCCAATGCAGGGCTCGATCCCAGGACCCCAAGAGCACGACCTGAGCCAAAGGCAGAGGCTTAACCCACTGAGCCACCCAGGCGCTCCTATTTTTCCTTTTAAAGAAATTTTTTAAAAATATTGCTAATCTAGGGACGCCTGGGTGGCTCATTGGTTGGGCAGCTGCCTTCGGCTCAGGTCATGATCCCAGCACCCTGGGATCGAGTCCCACATCGGGCTCCTTGCTCAGCAGGGAGCCTGCTTCTCCCTCTGCCTCTGCCTGCCTCTCTGTCTGCTTGTGCTCACTTGCACTCTCTCCCTCTATCTCTGACAAGTAAATAAATAAAATCTTTAAAAAAAAAAAATATTGCTAATCTATATAAATATTTCTCACTCTTCAACTTCTATCTAACTCAGGGGAGTGTATTAGATGACTGTGAGATTTCCTTACAGCCGTTCTGAGAGATTCTAGGATTACATCCTGTCCATACTAAATGTTAGCATGTCTTGCAAGGAAATCAATTAGTTATCCTGCTAATCCAGACATCTGGCCTCCTTTCTTACATGGTAAACATCATTAGCAAGCTTGTTACCATTAAACCCTCAAAAGAGGTAAAGCTCCTCCACAAGCCAGCCTCTTCCCTGTGCACCCCTGCACCTTGGCTGTCTTAGAAGATTGCTTCTCAACCCTGGCTGCACATTAGAATCACCTGGGGGGCTTGTAAAAATTATCCATGCCCAGGTCCCACCCCCAACCAATTAAGTCAGAGTCTCCCAGAGCAGCCCTGGGCATCAGGATTTTGTAAAATGCTCCTCAGGTGATTCTTATGTGCAGTCAAAGTAGAGGATAGCTAGCCTGGAGCAAGAATTCAAATTGGGTAAAAAGAGAATAGCAGTGGTAATGCGTAAGCGCAGACTAGAATCATCACCTGATTTTAGGATACAGTCTTTCTCCGTCCTGGAATGCCCTCTGCCTTGAACTATCCAATGAAAACACCTCATTGTTCATTCATATCTTGCTAACAATTTATGAAGCTGAGTTCAGCCATTCTGTATGTCTCACATACAGAATGCCCAACCATGTTGGGTAATTTTGAGGAAGGTGCCATGGTGAGGTGGGAAGCGTGGGTGTTTTGGACTCAGAGCTGGGTTCAAAAATCTGGCTCTCTCACTTATTTGTTGGGCCCTCCTGAGCTAAATGGAGATAACAAGATACAGGTTCACAAGGTTTAAAAATCAGAACCAGTGGGGCACCTGGCTGGCTCATTTGGTAGAGTAAGTAATGCTTGATCTCAGGGTCACGAGTTCAAGGCCATATTGGACCTGCAACCTACTGGGAAAAAAAAAAAAAAATCAGAGCCTGTGTACAAAGCCACCTGTGCCTAGGTAGACCTGAGCACAAGGCTCCTTTCTTGCCCAGCTCTCTCTCTCCCCACCCTACAACCTTATTATCCCAGAGAAAGCCAAACGCTTAGAGAAATGAGCGCTGTCCTTAGGACAGTCAATGGAGACTCATCCTGCAGACAGAGCATGGAAGCTTCCATTTTCTCCCTGGTGGATGCCACAAGCACACACATCCACACTTCGCATTCCACACACACACCTCCCCCTCTTGACATTATAGCAAGATGGAGAGAGAGAGGGAGAGAGAAAAAGAGAGAGAGAGGCTGTTACCCAAGGGAGCTGTTTCTTCTTGTCACACAAGAACAGATGCCCAAATCCTAGGACAGCACAGAAATGTGGCAGCAGGAGAGTGAGTCAGAGGAAACAGAATGGTTTCACCTCCAAGACCTACCAGGGCCCAGAGGGGAACCCATGTGAATCACTAGCCTCCCGGAGCCTCACAAGGACAGGGACCCGTGTACAGTTTTCAGAACAAATTCAAGGTCCAGCTACTCTGCAGACCCCAACCGGCTGGAGATGCGCACAGCCCCTCACCCCTACCCCTCACCCCCACGGGAGCAGAGGGCTGCATTGTTTCTGAACACAGCTTTGGCTTCCGCCTTCCAGGGAGCCTTCTCATCTGAAGATTCTTAGGGGCTAAGAAGGTACACTTCTTAGGTGCTGCCAGGCTTTCGCTGTGACGTCCTCTTGGGACAGTCCTGTGGAGAAGATGTTGTCCTGTCACTGCAATCACTGAGCTGGTATTTTTACGTAGAACCCCATTAAAGGGGCACCCTCGGCTGGGGGCCCAGAGAAGAGAATGAGTCCTGAGCTCTCTGCTGAGGGACTGTAGAGGAGGAACCATCCCCGGGGAGAATCTCTTTCTGGAAAAGTTACCTTGAGGTGTCTGAATTTACTTTTTCGCCACAGCATGTAAAGAGATCCCAGTGATTAGAACTGTAGCGACAACCACGGTGGGAGAGGTGGTAGTGGGGAGGATTTTGTGGTTCCTGTGCTTCCTTCCAGGGCCTTCTCTCTCATCCCAGCCCCCACGCCCCAATCCAGTGGCTTCTCATCCACCCTCCTGTAACCAGCTCCCCCACCCAGCTCCCCTGTGGAGCCACGCGGGTTCCCCAAGTCCCCTGTCCACCCAGGTCTTCCTCCCTCCCTTCTTCTGCAAGCTGACCCTCTCCCACTGTGGGTACCATAGGCCAGAGTCTAGGAAATGCCCCTGGAGGCTTTTTGATCCTGTCCTTGTAAATATGAGCTAAAAGTGAATTTAGCTGACAAAAATCTGAAGGCATCGAAATAATCAAATCAGTATTTTTTATTACATACTGAGCCATCATGACCGATGACAGAACTTCTGATGATCAGAATCCAAACAAATAAAATACGGCCTCTTTCCCCTCCATTGTGCCAAATCGTGTTGATCTGTGTTCACTGGTAAAACGCTGACAGCCTGCAAGGAAGATTCAGATGTGTCCTCTAAATCATCACAGAAAGAGTTCAGGCAGATGTTTTCCTCAGCTGCTTGCGTGGCTTGCTCCCTGCCTTTTTCGGCTTTGTTCAAATGTCACCTTCCTGAAGCTTTTCTCAAGCGACCCTAACAAAAATGGCATTCTGCTCTGTGTTCCCCAACCCCTCACATTCCTAATCTTTTTCCTTCATAGCATTTATCAGCAACTCACACAATACCCATCTTATGTATTTGTGGCTTATTTGCACAGAAATGCGTGCACACGCGCCAAAACACTTGAATATAAGTTCCATGAAAGCAAAGATTTGATTTTGTCTACTGTTGTATTCCCGTGAATTGGAAAGTAAGCATTCAATAAATATTTGTATAGCAGATACAATTTCGTTCACAAACACGTTTTTATTATTCTTTGTTTAAAATAGGTATTCTGGGGATGCCTGGGTGGCTCAGTCGTGAAGCGTCTGCTTTCAGCTCAGGTCATGATCCCAGGATCGTGGGATCAAGTCCCACGTCAGGCTCCTTGCTCATTAGGGAGCCTGCTTCTCTGCCTGCCATTCCCCGTTTGTGCTCTCTCTCTCTCACAAGCAAATAAAATCTTAAAAAAAAAAAAAAAAAAATAGAAGTGGTGTGCCTGGGTGGCGCAGTGGGTTAAGCCTCTGCCTTAGGCTCAGGTCTTGATCCCAGGGTCCTGGGATCGAGCCCTGCATCTGGCTCTCTGCTCGGCAGGGAGCCTGCTCTCCCCTCACCTCTCTCTGCCTGCCTCTCTGTCTACTTGTGATCTCTGTCTGCCAAATAAATTAAAAAAAAAAAAAAGTCTTAAAAAAAGTAAAAAATAAAATAAAATAAGTATTCTGTGACTATATACAATTCATTTACTTATTCACTTCACAAATGCTTTTGAAGTTCCAGTCACTCGTCAGGCCCTGTCCAGGGCACCCAGGATTCCCTGGGGAGCAAGACAGATGCACGATCTCTGTTCTCCTCTGACTCAGAGACTGGTGGGGAGGACTGTACACATTTGTGCATCAATAACTCAGTAAAGATGATATTTTGATATTGAGAAAGGTACAAGGTAAGAAATAAGTAGAGAGGGGCGCCAGGGTGGTTCAATGAGTTAAAGCCTCTGCCTTCGGCTCAGGTCATGATTCCAGGGTCCTGGGATCAAGCCCCACATCGGGCTCTCTGCTCAGCTGGGAGCCTGCTTCCTCCTCTCTCTCTGCCTGCCTCTCTGCCTACTTGAGATCTCTGTCAAATAAATAAATTATTTAAAAAAGAAAGAAGTAGAGAGCTGACACAAAGAATGTGACAGGAGGGTGCCTGGGTGGCTCAGTGGGTTAGGCCGCTGCCTTCGGCTCAGGTCATGATCTCAGGGTCCTGGGATGGAGTCCCGCATCGGGCTCTCTGCTCAGCAGGGAGCCTGCTTCCTCCTCTCTGTCAAATAAATAAATAAAATCTTAAAAAAAAAAAAAAAAGAATGTGACAGGAGAGACTTATTAAGTTAGGTTGGGTGGGGATGAAGTTGACCCTCGAAGAGCTAGAAGACCTTCGTCAGCAATGGAAGAGACCCCTCAGCAGTCAGGTGGACGAGTGAGTGCAGTACACAGGCCTTGAGGAGGAGAAGGAAAGAGCCATATTGAGCCTGAAATGGGCTCCCCTCCCCCATTCAACTACAGTCTTTATTAACTGTATAATCCTTTTTTTTTTTTAAAGATTTTATTTATTTGACAAAGATCACAAGTGGGCAAAGAGGCAGGAGGAGAGAGAGAGGAGGAAGCAGGCTCCCTGCTGAGCAGAGAGCCAGATGCCTATGCGGGGCTCCATCCCAGGACCCTGGGATCACGACCTGAGCCCAAGTCAGAGGCTTTAACCCACTGAGCCACCTAGGTGCCCTGAGCTGTACCATCCTGATATGGTCACACAAACTCTGAATCTCCCCACCCCTTAAAATATGGGTGATGGCGGGACGCCCGGGTGGCTCAGTTGGTTGGGTGGCTGCCTTCCGCTCCAGTCATGATCCCAGCGTCCTGGGATTGAGTCCCACATTGGGCTCCTTGCTCGGCTGGGAGCCTGCTTCTCCCTCCGCCTCTGCGGCTTCTCTGCCTGCCTGTGCTCGCTCTCTCCCTCTCTCTCTCTGATAAATAAATAAAATTAAAAAAAAAAATGTGGGTGATGGTACCTACCTCACCGGTGTGGGCTATATTAACTAATGACTGTAACAGTTTAAATGCAAAATACACTCCTGGTGTTGTTATGGGCAAACGGGTAAGTCCCGGTTCACTTTGTACCTTCCCAGTTAGAATCTCCCACTGGCCTTAGAAAGTCTCCTGAAATGAGAGATACCTGGGTGGTTCAGTCCTTAAGTGTGTGCCTTAGGCTCAGGTCATGATCCCAGGGTCCTGAGATCTAGCCCCGCATGGGGCTCCATACTTCTCCCTCTCTCTCTCCCCCATGTTTGTGTTCCCTCTCTGGCTGTCTCTCTCTGTCAAATAAATAATAAAATACTTTTTAAAAATGCGGGGGTCTCTTGAAATGGAAGTGTGGACTCGGGTAGACTTCGACCAAAGAAGCCATGAGGCCTTTGTGCTGCTGGGCATCTGCCCTGCCCCAGATTGTCCTCTCTGTGTCTTGGGACACAGAGCTGTCTCTGGGCCATGGCTCGCTTCCTGAGCAGGGGAGGAACTTTTTTGCCCAGAGGGGTCTCCCCAGAACTGTTCTTGTCTGCTCTCACTCCCCAAACCGGTCTCTGAGACCCGAGGGATGGCGAGAGATATTTTGTCCCCGAGAAATCTACCCAGGAGTCAAGAGGCAAAACTGGGCTTGGCGTGCGGTCCCTGCTGGCCCCAGGACAGCCTGCGGACCCCGCAGCAAACCAAACGCACCGGCCCTGGGGGCGGGGAGGTGTCAGGGTAAAGCAGGGCCGGTCCCGGGACAGCGAGAGGATTCAGGATTCGGAGAGCTCGCGACTTGGTGGAACCGTGGAGAAGGCGAGAGGGGAAGGAGCAGCGGGGGAAGGAGAGCCGGTCTGCGGGGCGCAGGGCGGAGTGGGCGGGAAGCGAGGGCGGGGAGGGCGAGAGGCAGGAAGGGGCCACCGGGAGAAGGGAAGACACGCACGGCGGGGCGGGGGTGGGGTGGGGGACGCTAGGCCTGCGGCCGCGGGCACGACACGGGCGGCGGCCTCCGGGGGGCGGCCGGGCGGGCAGGGCGGGCCGGTCCGGCGGGCGGAGGCGGGGCGGCGGGCGGCGCTGTCAGCGCGAGGCGGCGGGCGGAATGCAGCGGCCGGAGGCCTGGCCACGTCCGCACCCGGGGGAGGGGGCCGCGGCGGCCCAGGCCGGGGGCCCGGCGCCGCCCGGCCGAGCCGGGGAGCCGGCGGGGCTGCGGGTACGGAGCGGGAGGGCGCCGGGGTCCCGGGCGGCGGGAGCCGGACTGCGGGAGCGGAGGGGTTGGGGGGGGGGCGGGCCGCCAACTCACGACTCGCTCGCCGGCGCCCGGGAACTTGGGGCCCTCGCCGACCGCCCGGGGAGGGGGTCCGGGGCCAGGGCAGGGGAGAAAAAGTTCTCCGGGCGCGGACCCGCGAGGAGGCCGGGCCCGAGTGCGCGTGGGACTGAAGTTCTAGATCAGTTCGAAGCGGTGATGGGCACGGCTCGGGTGGGGGGGTGGGGGTGGACCGGGGTTCCGCTGGTAGGGGTGAGGAGTGGCGGGGCCGCCGGGACTCGAGCTCCCAGGGGAAGGTGGGCTGACGTGCGGGGCTTCTGGAGCACCCTCTCCCCGGGGCCAGGGGGCTGGGGGCGCGCTGAGAGCGCGGGTCCAGCCTCGGCCCAGGGGCCGCTGGAAGGAGGAGGCTCAGCGCCGCTGTCCCCCCGGCCCAGGTTCTGTGATACACTCCGACTCGGGCTCTGGAGCAGTCAGTGCATGACAGAACTTGGGCCCGGACGGACCTTCTGCACCCAATGGGCACAGTGCCCACCCGGGGCCTGCAGTGCAACATCTGCCTGGGAGTGGAGCAGGCACCGGAGTTGGCCCGCACAGCACAGGGTTGGGCCAGAACCAGCTGTGGACCTTTGGGGTCGCTGGACCCTGAGGATGACCTCCTGGGGCCAGTACATGCCATAGAGCCAATGGCAGGGTGTCTGCCTTTAGTCAGGAGCCAACGGAGCTCTCCCCTGGTGTCAGTTGCAGGAACCTTCCCTCTACACCGTCAAGGCTGTTTTCATACTAGATAATGACGGACACCGCCTCCTGGCCAAGGTAAGCTCCCACCCTCACCGGAAAGCCCTGAGGACACTGCTACAGTCCCAAGAACAGAAGTCCCCACCCAGGTGACTCTCTTGTCTCACGGGAGACCCCACTGTGGGCTCTGTGACTCAGAGCAACTCAGCTTAGACCTCTCTAAAGGTCATTCTGTCCATCCTCCTGCCTTGTCCCATGGCTGGCTCCTGGCAAGGGGAGTGTAGCCCCTCTGTTTCTACTCACATTCCCAGAAATGTCTTCTCATCAGTCTTTCCACTGCCCCGGATCTTGGGCCCAGAAGGGACCTCCGGAGGGGTCAGGGGAGTGTCAGGCCTGGGACCCAGGAGCCTTAGTCCCCACATTCTATATAAGCAACCTGCACCTATCTTCTACGGTTTGGGAAACCACTCAGGATTTAGTCTGAGGAGTCTGAGAATTTAGAACCAGATAAGATCTTAGAGACTATATGATCCAACTGTCTCCCTTCACAAATGAAAGAAACGGTATAGAGAAGCTAGCTGAGTTGCCTGAGGCCACAAGTGTTACTATCAAAACACGGATCTGGACTCAGGTATGTCAGCTTGAAGCTCAGGAGCATGATTTTCACTGTACCAACTCTTCAGGTGTCTGGTGTCGTCTGTCCCACGTGGCCTGGGTAAACCAGACTAGAATAATCAGAAAGAAATGACTATCGCCGACACAATTAACTACAGTAGGACTCTGGCATCTAAATGAGCTATGAAATGCATTCTAGGCTTGTTGGTTTTTGGGGGACTGAAACTTTTTGTCTTGCTGATATCCAAATGAGCTTGTTCACACAGCAGCGGGCCCGCAGGGAGGCCACTGATTTGCCTGCAGATGGGGTACTGAGTGGCAAAACCCACATCCGGAAAATTGGAAGCTGAGCCCGTCACACTCTCCTCCAGCAGATATCAGACGCAGATTAGCCATGCCCAAGGCTCCAGGGCTTCTGCTCAGCAGGACCCATCCATGTTCAGTTGAAGATACTGAGTCAGAGAAAGAGGCTCATCAACCCCAAAGCATCCATCTAGTTAGGTGGTGTGAGCCTAGAACTTTCCCTTAGCCATATAGTCTTCATCACCACAACCCTGTCTGAGGTCAGACAATCCTTGGCTGTGCCCCTTACTACTGTGAGATGTCGGGGAAGTTACCTGACTGCTTCACGCCTTCTCATCCTCATCAGTATAATGGGGATAATAGGAGGAAGAGATCATCAGTATAATGGGGATAAAAGGAGCCGCTGTTGTTGTTACTGTTGGGATAAGGGACCCCCGGCTCTGCCCTCTTTCCTGTAGACTTGGGTTCCTGTAGCAAGGGTGACCCACTGAGCACCCTCGTCCTTAGCTCATGGACATCTGCCAAATGTACAAAAACCACCCGGAAATCAGGAGAGGACTCCAAAAGCAGGAATTAAAATTCCTCGACTTTGATGACTTTCTTCACTTAAAATGTGTGTTTATGGGGAAAGAGTGAGCACACAGGCCTAAAGGGCAACAAGCAGGGGACAGGTCTGTGCTTGGCCCAGCGCCTCCCACCCAGGGAGGAGCCAGGCTCTGTGGAAAAGCGATCACCCCTTCCCCTTCCCTTTCTCATAGTATTATGATGATACATTCCCCTCCTTGAAGGAGCAGATGGCCTTCGAGAAAAATGTCTTCAACAAGACCAGCCGGACTGACAGTAAGTGTCCGCCTCTTCCTTGTCCAAAACTCTCCAATGCACATCGCCGTCCTCGCCATCTGGACACATATGTCCCTGTTGGCCACTCGTACCCACAATCCCCTTTTCTTCCTTTCCCTCCCAACTTCTCCTCTCCTTTCCTCTGGGACGCCTTCACTCCCCATCTCTCTCTCTCACCCTCTGTCCCACCTCCCAAACCCACCTAGAACTCTCTTTCAGCAGAAGAGGCCAACTGCACTACTGCATTGTGTGTCCCCCACCAGCCTGGACAAGGAATTGCCTGGACGAGGACATGGTGGGAGGGGGACCAAAGGTTGACCCTGCACAGGATTTGTTAGCTTCTCCACATGAGACAGTCACTAGACACAGAGTAGTCTAATGGGGGTGTCTCTAGTGCTAGTCTTTTCAAGGGTTCCTTGTAAAGTGAAGAGGGACAAGGTGGGGGAGAGAAGCAGAGCTGGAGATCAGGAGGAGGGGCCCGGCAGAGGGGGCCACACCTGAAAGCCCCTTCCATTTCTAGGTGAGATTGCATTTTTCGGGGGCATGACCATCGTCTACAAGAACAGCATTGATCTCTTCCTGTATGTGGTGGGCTCCTCTCACGAGAATGAGGTGAATTCAGGAGGTTGGGGTGACAAAGAGGGTCTGCCCGTAGCTTAGATTCTGGGGTAGTATCTGGGTTACAATGGGTACCCCTCTTTCTAGGCTTTGGGCGCTGGGGAGCAGCCAGAGTGATTCTTTGTGGGATGGGACATATGATGATGTCTCTTGGTTCCTTGGGGACCAGAAATGAAGTCCTGGGCAGGAGCCTTGGTTTCTTCCTTGTATATCACCAGGGAAGGATACAATTAATGTCCCACAGTGGGGCACCCCAGTGCTTCTCAGCCCATGCATGGGGAGGCATCCTGGGGTCAAGCTGCAGTCAGTCTCCAGCCCTGTTTTCTTTGAAAAGGGAAGAGCATTTGACGCCTACCTGTGTAGGCGTCAAATGCTCCTTTGGGCCTTCTCGACCTCAAGTTCTCTTTTCCTCTTCCCCTGTCCACCTATGCTCAGCTGATGCTTATGTCCGTTCTCACCTGTCTGTTTGAGTCCCTGAGCCACGTGTTAAGGTGAGTGAGGTCCTCTGCCCTCCAAGGCCCCTCTCCCCTGCAGGCCTTGATACATCACAGATGCAGGACCCTTCCTCTGTTTCCCCCTCTGAAGTCCCCAAAAGACTAAGACTGGAGCCAGAGCTGCCTCTTCCAAGGCCCCTGCCCTTTACTGGACCACCGTGGTTCACTCAGAGCCGAGCCACATGAGGGTCTGGCCAAAAAATGAGGTCCAGAGAAGTTAGGCGATTTGCCTGGGTTTACAGTCTGTTTGTATCATGACAGAGACTCAAACTCAGAGCTTTTTGGACTTGAAGCTCAGCATGGTTTTCACTGCACCCCCATTCAGTTACCTGGTATCTGTCCCAGTGAACATGGTCTGGTTAAGCCAAACGAGGATAAACCAAAAATAAATGTCTACAGTTGAGACAATTAGCTATAGTTCAGCTGTGGCAGCTAACGTAGCTATGAAATGCATTAGGGCTCACTTGGTGGGTGCAGCGTCAATGTGGGGGTGTGGGAGTGTGGGAGGTTGGGGCAAAGCGGGGACCCAAGCTCGGGAATCCCTTGCATAGGCACTGCCCTCACTGCCCTTGACATTCTCCTTCCCACGTGATTGTTGGAGGTTGGAGAGAGGGGGAGGGGTGGAGAGAGGTGGGTCTGCCTCACCTCGGCAGAAACCCAGCTCCTCCTGGCCACGGAGAGGTCCAGGATGAGTGTCTGCCTTCAGGAAGAACGTGGAGAAGCGCTGGTTGCTGGAGAACATGGACGGGGCCTTCTTGGTGCTGGACGAGATTGTGGATGGCGGGTGAGGAGCAGGCGGGGAGAAGAGGGGCGGCTCCGGGACACTCACAGCGGGAGGTGCCTTTGAGGGTCCTCAGCTCTAGATGGTACCAAGCACATTGTTGGCTCTCTGGCCAACCCCTCCCGCCTTTCCCCCACCCCGCTTATGAGGATGGAGGTTGATTTCAGCATGAGCCAAAGTCAAGCAAACCAGAAAGTAGGTCAAATGATGGCCAGTGGTTGAACAGGCAGGGTTTGGGGGAATGATTTGATCTCCGGTGCCCAGGAGGAAGGGGCAGCACAGGCCCTTGCCCCTTCCTGGGAGATCTCCATTCAGCTCCCTACTTACCTATACACACACACACACACACACACACACACACACACACACCCTCTCTTAGAGCTCCATCCCTACTTAGATCAACCAGATGCATGACCTTTCCTTATCTTTCCAGTGGGGTTAAGGGGACAACCTTAGCAGGTGTGGGGATGAAATGAGGCAAAGCAGGTGAAGCTCACCCCTCCAGTGATTCAAGTGACCTGTCTAAGGTCTCGGCTGCCAGGGGGCCAAGATCGAACGCCAGGTGCATGGTTCCCGAAATTGTGCTCTTCCCACGACACAGTGCACTCTGGGGGAGATGGGGCACCACGTGCTCCTTCCCTCCTCCCTCTCTCCTCCCTTTCTTCTCTCTCCCTCTTTCCCCCCTCCCTCCTCCTTCCCACCCCCACTGCCTGTTGTGGCAAGGCCTTGTGCTAACTGCCTGAACCCCAAAGCCAGTGGGGTAAGACCAGCCTTGGTGGGACCCGAAGTGTATACAATTTTGTGGAACCTCTTTAAGGAACGTGTGCATACACACACACACACACACACACTATTATAAATACAAAAGGAAGGCCTTGGATGAGCCTGTGCAAGGGCAGATGTAAGCTTTATGTGCCTCCAGGTCTCTGCCCCCAGAGGAGCTCAGTTTCCCTCTGAGGAAAATGGCGGCAGTGTCGTTTGAGACAGTGCCTGGACAGGAACCCTGGCTTGGGATGTTCCTGTCTTTATGGATGAAAGGCTCTCTGGTGAAGGGGTGCCGGGTGCCCCAGTGATGGAGCCTGAAAGAGAGACCTGGTCACTCCCCTGAGACCAGGGGAGGTTTTTTTTGCATGAAAGCAAAACTTAGCATCTGCCCTAGAGGAGCCTCCTGGGGTGAAGAGGACCATCCAGTCAATCCCCCACCGCGGTCCCACCTGCAGTGACCAGCCCTCACACCCGCACCCCTGCTCATACCCACAGAAGCTCCCCTGCACCCCCACTGTGTGGCGAAAGACGGCGGGATAGCCAAAAAAAGCCTTGATCCTTGGGTCTATCAAAAGGGGAGATAGATTCTGATTTTAAGTGTCCTCTTCTCCTGTGCGGCGTGACCCCAGGGCATAGAATACTAGTGAAACCGGATGGGGTCCCCACAGGCGCTCCCTCTCTTCGCCGCATCAGCATCCATCCCCAGATCCAGAAGGTGAAGGGCACTTTCAAGAACTCAGAGCTTTTCAGTCTCTGCTTTCGACGCTCTGATCATTCTAGACTGGACTAGAAGCTTTTGACCAGGGACACCCCATTTCAAAGCTTTGTGACCATCAGGTTTGAGGCATAGAGGGATCAAAGCTGAGGAATGTCGGTGGGAAGGTACCTGGAAGGGGCAGCTGCCGGAGAGTAAGGGAGGGAGAGGTGCCTGGCAGGGAGAGTCCGCAGAGGGAGGAGTCATGTCATTGTCATCCTGGTTTCTGTCTCATCTTGTAGCGTGATTCTGGAGAGCGACCCCCAGCAAGTGATCCAGAAAGTGAATTTTAGGGTAAGAGTCTTCTGGCGGGTCCCTGACTCCCGTGTCGCTGGGCTGCCCTTTCCACCCTCCCTGCCTCCTGTCCTCCTCGTGTAGGCGATGCCAGGGCCAGGAGACTAGGAACCCGAGCTCCTCTAGCAGAAGCAAGTACTGGGTCGATACACCTGCGGGGGTGGCAGTTAGGAAAAGAGATCTCGTGACCTCTCTCCCCCTGTAGAATCACCAAGTACCTCACCATCCTCCCCAGTGGGAAGTACAGAGTAGGGAAAGGGAGAAATTCTCCAAGAGACACCAAACTTGGCCTTGAGTTTGGAGAGTAGGGGTACAGAGAGACCCTCCCTGCCTAGTTTGGGTTCTCATGTCTGGATGAAACCTTTTCTCCCACCTTTGTTCCCCTTCGTGCCTTTGCTCTCTGTGCGCCCAGCGACGGGCCCCAGGGGCCTGGCTTCCAAGTGGCCAGCTGCAAGGCTCCCATTCATCAGTCAGGTGTATTCGGGGTCCCCCCCCCCACTGCATCCCCTCACTCCCCCGCCAAAGCCCCTTTCTTTCACCTTGCTTGCTTCACCCGAACCCCTCCTCTGGGCTGACCGCCCTCGGACACTGCTTCCCTGCAGGCAGATGACGGCAGCCTGAGCGAACAGAGTGTGGCCCAGGTAAGGCCCCCTGCATCTGCCTTGGCCGGAAGTGGGCTAGAAGGAGGAGAGCAGAGCCTCCCAGAGGGACCAAGGGGAGCCGTCGAGGTTGAGAAGTCAGGGGTGCAGGAGAGAAGGGATGGGACAGTGACAGGCTGTCTCCTGGAGAGTCATGGCGCAGACTGGGGATTCATAAGTGCTGGGTCCCTCACCAGCAGCCCGCCTCATCTCCTGGCTTGGCGTAGTTGGGTTGAAACCCTGGGGTGAGCTGCCACCCTGATGACTGGTGTGCCTTGTCCCCCAAAACATTCTGGGGACCGAGGCACCTGATGCTCCCCCAAACCCAGAAAGGATACCAAATAGTTTTTCTCTAACCTCTCACCCCATGCTGCTTAGGGTTCCTGCTGGAGTTGTTAAGGGACCCCCTAACTGTCTCCACTCACCACTTGCACCTTGCCCTTTGCCCCTGAATGACCTGGCTGTGGGGAAGCCCATCCCTGCCAGTCTCCTGCATGGTCCAGTCTGGGAGGCATGTGTGGCAGGGGTGAAGCTGGGGGTGGGGCAGGTTCCTGGACCTGTGGCCTGACTGGTTCCCCAGCTGTGCAAACTTCCTGCTTGTCAGACCCACTGCTTGACCTCCATTCTGTCTGCCCACAGGTCTCTCTGCCCAGACTAATCCTGCTTTTATGGACCTTCCCGCCTCAGTGCACTAACTCCCTCCTGCTGTGACAGCTAAGGCAGGGGACGGGACCCAAGCCATCCCGCGACCCAAGCCATCCCGCGTGGAGCCCCAGGTGTGGTGCCCACTTCCTTTCCTACCCTTGCTGCTCACCCTGCTTCTCCCTCCTCCCAGTTCCCCCCCACCACGTGCCTCCTTAGACCTTGCTGGGATGAAGGCAGCCATGTGGCAGTTTTCAGGTCAGAAAGAGGCTGAAGAACAATGAACAGAACAGTTAGGAACACAGGTGCTGGAATGAGTTGTCCCAGGATGTCTGTTCCACCCTGCCGCCTGCAAGCTGTGTGACCTACAGCGAGTTACTCAGCCTCTCTGGGCCTCTCATGAAGGGCAGGACACTCTTCACAGCATTACTAGGAGAAGCCAGCTCCTATTTTTTCCAAAGGGGAAATGAATTCTTGAGGAAGAACCAAGGAAGTTGTAGGTAGTGAACGGGAGATGAAAGGAAGGGAAAGTTAGGTTTCTGGCTGGGAAAAGCTGGAGAAACCCAGGGCCAGGCAGCCCTTGAGAGAGGAGGGAGACTGTGCAGGAGTGAGAGACATAACAGCGTGGGCTGGGACTTTTTCTGAGGGCAATGAAGCCTGATGGCCAGAGAGGTGATCTGAGGGACAGACCTGGGGTTCCCACCATCTGGGCATTGTGTGTGCACAGTTGTATGCATTTGTTGAAGTCCTCAGCAGAACTGGAGAATGAACGCATCTGAAAGCAGGTGTCCTGTGGCAGCACTGGGCCAGCCCCCTTTGGCCAGCTGTGCCACATCAGCAGCGGGCTGGGGTGGGGTGTTGGGGACATGCTGCCAGCCCCGGCCACAGCTAGGGGGTTGCTGAGGAGTCTGGGCACAGGCAGTGACCGGCCTGGGCCTAGTCTCTGCCTAGACGTGGCACTGTGGGTGGACGCTCCAGTGGCACGGCCTGGCAGAGACCAGGCTTGCGGCCACACCCCTGGCTGCCGCCTGGGGAACTGTGGCCGGTGGGGCAGGCTGGGGCCTGAGCTGGGAGCTGGCTGCAGCCAGTTTGGACTGCTGTTTTGCGGGCCTGGCGCCACTCAAGCCAACCACAGATGAGCTGCTGCCACCTAGTGACGGAATGTTGCAGGGACACTTAGAGAAGGGCTTGTAGACCTCCGCATCACTACCGTGTTAGGGCACTTGGTATCCACCGCCCCCCCCCCCCCGTTTCTTTCTCTCAACCTTATTCCCTATCCCCCAGGTTCTTCAGTCTGCCAAGGAACAAATTAAATGGTCGTTACTGAAATGAAGGCTGTGCATTCAGGTCTCCCTGCCCCCAGAGCATTTCCGCAATCCTGGCAAAAGCTCAAAGACCCCAGGGAACAGGAGAGATCCTTCTGTATTCCTAAGCCCTCCCAGAACTGACTCCTGAGGTCTCTGGCCAGGGACTCTGAGATGCAAAGATTGGGCTTCAGCACTGACTCACCCCTTCTCACTGCCCTGGCCTGCCCCTTGGGCCATGAGAACCAGCTGAGCTGCCTTAACTCAGACCTTAGGCATCCCTGGCCCCAGAACCCTAATAAACCTGCTTTGTCTCCTGCCAATGGTCTCCTTCTCTGCTGGCCTGGGAAGTGTTGTGTAAGTTCTGATGAGGGCTCTTGCACTGTCCGCGGCTCATCTTCAGGAGGCCCAGGACCAAGGTGTCCAGGGCTAGCCCTGTGGTCACGTGTTGGGGGAGGGGATCAAGAGAAGGGGACGATTTATCATCGTGAGGGGGTGTGATACTGATACCACGGGGCCCCCTATGTGATGGGAAGGGCTAGGTATGGTTGCGGGACATGGTAAAAAAGTAATAATGGCTGAAATGGCGCACATTCGGGGAAGAGGAGACAAAAGAGGGTACTCCTAAGCGGCACAAACCTCTGGGGAAGAGAGGAAAAGATGGTACACACATGGTGACCCTACTGGGAATTCATTGAATCACTTTTTCCACTCCCAGCTTCCAAAAGGGAAGGGCGGAAGGCTTCCTCTGGACAAACTGAGGAACAGCACGCCCGTTTTTCTTGGCATGGCCGGCGCCACGGAATTCCTCTGCTAGTAGACGTCCTGGGCACCAGAGCCCTGCGAGCTTGCCATGGTTGGGCCTGATACTGGCGGCGAGGAAGCATGGGCCAGCCCCACCGTGCATGTGTGTCCAGAGCACCCAGTGCGTTCCAGAGGGTGTGGGTGAAGAGTGGAGGTCTGCAGGGAGGGGAGAGAAGGGCAGGGGATGCCAGGGGCAAACGGGAAGGATGGAGCGACTTCCTCGGCGACGTAACTCCCCTTCTTGCTCCCGTTTCTCCCTTTCTTTCCCCGACGCATCCCCGCGACCCTGTACGGCAGTCCCCTAGACTGTGTAACGGTCGGTCCCGGAACAGCTCATTTCCCTCGATAACCTTTCCACGCTCCGCCCCGCTCCCGCCCCTCTCTGGCACAATTTTCCGCGGGGAGTCACGCCCCAGGACCGCATCCGCGATCCTACAGCGCCACCTGGAGGGAAAGGAAGGAAACGCGCCCCCTCCGGGTCCTACTCCCCTGACTAACTCCGCCTCCAGGGCGGAACCAAACCCTGTTCCCAAGATCCTCCCAGGCCCCCGACGCTCATTACAGGGCGTTGCCCTAGCAACCAGCACGCTTGACCCTCCCGGCGAGTTCCGCGCCAGCGTGGGCTGACGAGCTTCTGCCAGCTGCTACAGTAAGAGTGCAGCGAGCTTCGGATTTTAATGGACGCTGTCCCTGCGGGTTATCACGTCCTACATTATAAACTCTCTAAGATTGGTTATTTATAATGGGTATGACTACTTCTGTAATTAGAGAAAATGATAAAGATAGAGCTATGTAAACAAATACATTGTAAGCGCTGCGTACATAACCCATTCCAGGAAATAATGCAACAAGGCAACTCCGACAGGGAAAAAAAGAATATGCAATTAACTGCTATAGAGTTCGGGGCCAGGGTAGCGACGGGAAACGAGAAGTTCTCCAGGAATACTTTGGCAAATACGCGGCTTCATCCAGTGCCCGGCACCATCCACTGCTTCTAATCGGACCGCAAGGTCGGAAGGGGCAAATTCGCTTCCTAGCAACCCGGTGGCGCCTGCGGAGGCCCTGCAATTCCAGTTATGCAGAGACTGGAATGGGAAGGCCCGGCGCTGCACGCAAACTGGTTCCCTGAATTCCTGTGGACCAAGCGATGCTATCCCCCATTTTACCGAGGTTGCGCACCGAGGCTGTGAAAGTTAAACTGTGTGCAGCCGTTTCTGCAAAGCGCCCTGGGGAAGGAGAACTGCTGGGGAGAGGGGGCTTTCCTGCACCCCTGACCTAGGGCCAGGCAGGGACTGTACTGGGTTAAGAGGAATGAACGGAGAGGGCATTGTAACACCGAGAGGCGACTGGAAAGGTGTCTGCTAAAGGACTACGGGGAAGGGGATCGCAGCAAAGCAGCCGACCCAGGCCAGCAGCGAGGGGAGGATAGCGCGGAGAGGGCACTGGAAGCCGAGGAATGGAGGGCTCTGGTTCTTCCCGGGGATCCCAAGTTTGCTGGCCCTGCTCTCTGCGGGCCGAGGCGGAGACTCCGCTGAGCCTCCGGGCTCCTCAGCGCCCGCAGCCTCGCGGAGCCGCGGGAACGGCGGGCCTGGCCGTCTGCCTAGAGCTCTGCCCGCTGGCACCGGCTTTCCCGCAGACGGCCTCATTAGCGCGGCCCCAGGCCGGAGCCGGCGGGCGCGGAGCAGAGCACGCAGCACCCGGCAGGCTGGGGCGCCGTCTGCCCGGGACCGGGTTTCGGGAAGGGCAGTCGGCGGTTTCGGGGGGGGGGGGGCGGCGCGGGGAGCGGCCGCCAAGGCCTTGCCTTCCCGTCTCTTCTGATCCCCAGGGGCCCTCCTGCTCTTTCTACATTCTCCTCCCCCTCGTGGGCGACCCAGCGCGTCTCGAGTATCCATAGACAAGGGGACTTCAGGACGCCTGCTTTTCTCTTACAGAATGGGCACCAGGGCAAGTCAGAAACCGAGACCCCAGGGGCTTAGGTCCAGGCGGAGGGCGCACACGGAAACACTGGCTCCGGGACTCTGTTTGCCCCACCTAGAGCCGGCTAGGGACTCCAAGTTAGCGCCGCCAGGCCCTCGGACCGGATTTAAACCGCTCAGAGCAGGTCTCCCCCTCTCGCGCCCCGCGCGCCCCCTGCTTCCCGGCCATTGGCTGGCAGGAAGGCAGAGCTGGTCGGATTGGCTTGCATCCAGACAGAGATGGATGGCTCCCCACTGGCTGGACAGTGTCTTTGCTGGGAAGCACAGGTTGGCTAAGGCGGAGCTAGCCAGGCCTCGGGATGGGGCGGGGGATGAGCCGGAGTCCTGCCTTAAGCTCAAATTTTCTGTGCCCTAAAATCTACAGAGAGAGAGAAAAAAAAAAAAAATCTTAGTAAATTCCCAGTAAATACCCTTTAACTCCAGAACCCGATGTAGGCAAAGTTGGAAAATTTACCCAAAACAGGTTTGGCACAAGCCTACAGGTTCCCTTTACCCTCTAAACTGGGTCTCTTTCATTTAACAATATTCGTGGATTATACTCGTTCATTCATTCTTTCATTCATTCCGGTATTTGAGTGTTTGCCATGAGCCAGGAACTAGGGAAAGAAGAGAGACTTTGTTGCAAGTAATTGACTTGGGAGGGGGGGTAGAAGTGGAGGGCTGAAAGGAGAAAATCGTTTGGGGAGATATTTCAAGGTAGAAGTACATTGTAAACGCAAATTATGTTTTGTTTGGTTTTTGAAATGTGGGCTCCATGTCCATTGTGGAGCCCAGCGTGGGGCTTGAACTCACAACCCTGAGATCAAGACCTAAGCTGAAATCAGAAGTCAAGGGCTTAACCACCTGAGCCACCCAGGCGCCCCTAACACCCAACACTGTTCTGTATCTCTATCTGAGCAGTGGCAAAAATTCAAAGATTACACTTAAGACGTGTGATCTTTCCCGCAGGTAATTCATACTTCACTAAAAAGGAAAAAGGGTGCCTGGGTGGCGCAGTGGGTTAAGCTTCTGCCTTTGGCTCAGGTCTTGATGTCAGGATCAAGTCCCCCATCGGGCTCTTTGCTTGGCAGGGAGCCTACTTCCTCCTCTCTCTCTCTTCTGCTTGCCTCTCTGCCTACTTGTGATCTCTCTCTGTCAAATAAATAAATAAAATCTTAAAAAAAAAAAAAGAAATGAATTGAATGGCTGCCAAATTTTACTCTATCATTGACATTTGTATGGTCCTTACCTGTTTCCTAATCTCTTCTTCATCTCTGCCAACTAAAACTGGAAAAAATCTTCAATGAGGATCCAAAGAAATGAGAGCCATTGTGAAGCCCACATAAATTTTACCCGGCCCAGGTAGATGAGTGCCATCCTTCAGAGGGGATCCTTTGGTAAGGAAAGCAGTATTGATAAATAATAATAATAATAATAATAGGGGTGGCTCAGTGGGTTAAGCCTCTGCCTTCAGCTCAGGTCATGATCTCAGGTTCCTGGGATGGAGTCCCACATTGGGCTCTCTGCTAGGAAGGGAGCCTGCTTCCTCCTCTCTCTCTCTCTGCCTGCCTCTCTGCCTACTTGTGATCTCTCTCTGTCAAATAAAATCTTAAAAAAATAATAATAATAACAATAATAGTAGTAGTGCTGGTAAAATTCACTTTTGTTGGGAGTGAATTCCTCTATTTATTTACTTTTTAAGATTTTTATTTATTAGAGAGAGACAGCACAAGCAGGGGGAGCAGCAGAGAAAGAGAGGGAGAAGCAGGCTCCTTGCTGAGGGAGCCCGATGCGGGGCTCCATCCCAGGACCCTGGAATCATGATCTGAGCCAAAGGCAGATGCTTCATTGACTGAGGCACCCAGGCACCCTGGAAAGAATTCTTTTAACAGACATTTATTAACCGTCTGTTCTGAGCCAATCACCTTGCTGAGGGTGGTGAGAGCATTTAAGATGAATTGGAAGACACAGTTCCTGATTTGACTGGGAACAAAGTCGCATATGCAGAAATTATAACTATCCGACAGAGGAGATTGTGTGTCACATAGTATAGGAAAGAAAGAAGGAAGCAATTGTATCAGCACAGCAAAAGGCAGAGAATCTCTGTTCAAGGAACCGCAGGTGGGAAAACGTAGATGGAATGGGGACTGTGTGTCTCTGTGGGGGAGGCTGGGGTGTGTTGAGACAGGAGGCTCCTCCCGAGACAGGTTGTTCTTGGATGGGGGTGAATGTTGAGTGCTTTGCTGGGGACTAACAGCCATGAACAGAGCGTACTACTCTGTACACCTTAGAATCATAACTGTCCTCCAAACAAACTAACGAGGTAGATGTTGTGAGCCTTGTTTGTACAACTCAGGGGACCTGTGGGTTTGGATCATTTGCCTCGTGGCACAGAGGTGAGGTTTAAGTGCGTGCTGGTCTGATTCCACGGCCCATTGCTATCTGCCCCAGCCACAGAGCTAAGGAGCTTGGCTTATATTCTGGAGGCTTTAGGGAGCCACTGAAGGCTTTCAAGTGGTTAAAGGATACCAGCTCTGTATTTTGAGCAAGGAACTCTGCCAGAAATGTGGAATGTGGATGGAAGAGGGGAAGAAGAGGGGCGCCAGGGTGGCTCAGTGGGTTAAGCCGCTGCCTTCAGCTCGGGTCATGATCTCAGGCTCCTTGGATCAAGTCCCGTATCGGACTCTCTGCTCAGCAGGGAGCCTGCTTCTCTCTCTCTCTCTCTCTCTCTCTCTCTCTCTGCCTGCCTCTCCATCTGCTTGTGATATCTCTCTGTCAAATAAATAAATAAAATCTAAAAAAAAAAAAAAAAAAAGGGGAAGAAGAACGTGGGGTCAGTGTATGACCCACAGAAGTCAATCCTTTTCATTACACTCCTTACCCTCTAAGATGGTGCCACCCAGCCTGATTGAGGATCGTGTCACCAAATAACCTGCAAAATTCAAGTTCCATTTAGCGCTTGAGTTCATGCTTTTGAATCAATTCAGGTAATTCCAGGCAGTCATTCCAAGGAGGGCTTCCAAAGGGAGCACTTTGGAAGGGACAATGACTTGGATATTAGGTCTTTAAAAAAAATACATTAAAAAGTAATAAATTTACATTTTAGCTTATATATTTGGTACCCTCTTATCACCCACACCTACTTCCAGTCTGAAAACACGCACACACACACTAAAAGAAAAAGAAGTAGCCAGAGCAATCTGATCTCATTTGACCAGACCTACAATTCCTCTTTATCCAGATACCTGATTTTTTAAAAAAGATTTTATTTGAGCACAAGTAGGCAGAGAGGCAGGCAGAGAAAGAGAGAGGAAGAAGCAGGCTCCCTGCCGAGCAGAGAGCCCGATTCGGGACTCAAACCCAGGACCCTGAGATCATGACCTGAGCCAAAGGCAGAGGCTTAACCCACTGAGCCATCCAGGCGCCCGAGACCCCTGATTTTTAAGGCATTGAAAATATATGTCTTTTTAAAAAGATTTTTATTTATCTGCTTACTTGAGAGAGAGAGCATAAGAGTGAGAGAGCACACAAGGAGGGGAAGGCAAAGGGGCAGAGGGAGAGGAAGAAGCAGACTCCCTGCTGAGCAAAGAGCCTGACTTGGGGTTGGATCCCAGGACCCTGGGATCATGACCTGAGCTGGAGGTAGATGCCTAGCCGACTGAGCCACCCAGGTACCTCTAATATATATATATCTTATCCTCCTGGCTGCAATGAATCCTCATTCAAGAAAACTTGAACAGAAGGAAACTCTGCAAATCATGGAGGCCACGCCCCTATCCCCAGGCAACAGCTCCTTAGTGACTGACAGGGGTTCCTGAGGTGGGTGTGTTGGGACATATGGGATAGATATGTGGAGACAAGGCTTCACTGACAGAAATGACTGGAAGGCACTGGCCTCAGCTGCTCTGGGTGAGAGACCATTCCTTTTGCTCCAGAGGGTCCAGCCCTGTGTTCAAAAGGTTGGATGTCTCCAGGAACATGCTCCTAAGAGATGGCTTGGAAAAGTCCAGAACGCAGAACTTGGTTATGAGGAAGAAGATGAGATTTTTAAAACTTCTGAGACCCCAAATTTTCTCCACCTTCTCTGGGTGGCAACAAGAAGCAGCGCGTCTCCCATGTCTGGCCACCAGATGGTGCTGTAGGACAAGCCCCACTTCCAGCCTTCCTTGCAGGGCTGGGATCAGGATGGGGCCTTGGAAAGCCTACAGGGACCAAATCTAGGGGGCTTCTCTGCTACCTGCTGGCAGCGGTTATCCCATAGTGCTGAGCACTGGAGTCCCTTCCTAGAGATCTCTAGATGACCGAACAGAACCTTGCGGGTCAGGGGCATCCCCTCAGAAGGGATGGAAAGGATGTCTTGGTGGAAAAGATGGTGTGAGGGACCTAGCAACCAGTGACAATTGTACTGAGAAAAGAGGGCCCCCGAGAAATACACAGCCAAGAAGACCAGAAATCCCTTTCAACACTTGAGACTTGACCCCACTCTCCAGGGCAGCTGAAGGCTAGAGACGAGGGCTGAGAGGCTCGGGGCACAGAACACAGTTCATACTCTGATGCAGAAAAAGGAAGTTGGGTGGTTGTGGGAGAGCAAGCTAGAGACCTCAGTGGAGGGACGTGAAGCTCCACGGATGACTTTGTCAATGTCACAGAGCTAACAAGTGACAGCGGGGTCTGGAATGAGGGTTTCCTGAAATCCACTTACCTCCCTCTGCCCCACAGCCCCCTGCCTTTTGCAGAACACCAGAAGCTAACATTTACAAACAGAATTCCATGACAAGGACTGTCTTCCTGGGCAATGGAAAAAGATAGGGCTCCTGACTCAGAATCCCAATTCACATTTTTCTTTGCATGTTTCTGATCAGATTTACTGAGGTGTGATTTCACACACTAAAATTAATCCATTTTAAGACTACATTAAAAAAAATTTTTTTTCAATGTAAGCCCCAATGTTTTGCCCCAATTAAGGGGCTTAAGCTCAGGACCCTAAAATCAAGACCTGAGCTAAAATTAGAAGTCAGGGGCTTGGGGTGCCTGGCTGGCTCAGTTGGTAGAACATGTGACTCTTGATCTCAGGGTTGTGAGTTCAAGCCCCATGTTGGGTGTAGGGATTGCTTAACTAATAAAATCCTTAGAAAAGAAAAAAGTCGGGGGCTTAACCAACTGAGCCACCCAGGCGCTCCTTAAAACTACATTTTAATTGACAACGGTATATAGGTAGTTTGGATGGCTTCTAGATATACCAGCTCCAATAGTGATTTCCAAATAATGAAATTAAGGAATGAGCACCCTCAGCGGCATTTATTTTCAAACAGTGGAAGGAGAATATTCATATGAAAGACAAAACATAGACTTTCTTTTAACCAGACTTACAGAAAGAACCACGTTTGCAGGGCACCTGGGTGGCTCAGTGGGTTAAGCCTCTGCCTTTGGCTCAGGTCATGATCTCAGGATCCTGGGATTGAGCCCCACTTCTGGCTCTCTGCTCCTCAGGGAGCCTGCTTCCCCCTCCCTCTCTCTGCCTGCTGCTCTGCCTACTTGTGATCTCTCTCTCTGTGTGTCAAATAAATATATAAAATCTTTTAAAAAAATAAAAGAGCCACATTTGCCATGTTCTGCAAATGAATTCTGTCTCCTCCACACACGTAATTTTATTTGCACTCACTGACCAGGGGGCAAGCAGGGACTGCCATCCCCACATGATGGGGAAACAGAAGCTATTCTGGACCTGGGAGCAGAGACAATGAGGTTTGAACCCAGGTGTGGGGCTTGCTTTGAAGAAAGTTCTCTCTTCTGTTAGCACATTGTCTGGGACCCAGTGGGCCTGCCCCTTCCTAGGCATTCCCTGTGGACCCAGAATGTTTGGAGAAACCAGCAAGGTGGAACACGGTGCCTGCCAAAGTGGCTGGGGTTGGGCTAACGGGTGAGTAGGTGGGTGTGTGAGTGGAGGAGGGAGATGAAGAATTGGACACCCTTCCCTGGGGGCCACTAGAAGCTTTGGGGGCAATACTGAAATGAATCAGAGAAGGTAAGAATCCTGGGAAACCTTCTCAGAAAACTGCACCCCACCCCGCCCTCACTCTCTAGCCCCATCCCCCCAATAAGGATTAGGACGCAGGAACAAGTGTTTACAAAGCATGCCAGGATGTGAGTCCAGGCACAGAATGAATTTCCAGGGGAGACGTGAGATTAGTGAGATTAGTATCACTCCCTCCTGAAAAACCAAAAAAAAAAAATAAAATTTGTGGACCTCTAGCTCTGTACCTCTTTTGTTCTGAGGGGGTGCATTTGGGGTCTCCTTTAAGTTCTACCTGAAGACAATGAGGGGAGCTAAGGTGAGGCAGGTTGGCAAGAGATAGGGCAGATCAGCTCAAGGGGTCTGTTTGCGGAGTCACAGGCCCAGAGGCTGCCGTGTGCAAGCAGCTTAGTTAGGGCTCTAGGTCACAAGAGAAATAAGGAGCTTCCCTGATGGCAGTCTTTCTCCTCCTTCTCTTCCTGGCTCACCTCTTCCTTTCACTCTCCTTAAACCTGCTGAATCCCTTAGGCAGCTGGGATCAACATAAGCTAGAGGCTGATCCGTGTACAAGGGAAATAGGGGAGCCTGGAAACAGCAGAACCTGGGAGAGGTATCCGTGTACAGGGCAAATGAGGGGAGCCTGAAAACAGCTGAATCTGGGGAGATGGAACTGCCTAGTGAGAGAGCAAGGGGGTTCTGGAAACCGCCGAACCCGGGGAGGCCAATTTGTATACCAGGGAAACATGGGGGAACCTGGAAACAGCAGGGTCTGGGGAGACAGTTCGTGTACAGGGGGGCAGAGAGTGAGAAGCCTGAAAACTGTTGAGGCTGGGGAGGTAGATTTGTGTGCAGCGGGAGCAAGGGGAGACTGGAAACCGCACAATCTGGGGAGGTGTGCAGTGTACAGGAGAGGCTGGGGCAGCCTGAAAACAGGGGCTCTCAGGGGATGAATTTGTGTGGGATTGCAGTGGGGGGACAGGGGAGCCTGGGGAATCTGATGAGGCAGGCGGGGCAGGGAGACAGCCAAGCCCAGGAGTGGAGTCAGAGCGGTGTCTAAGCGGAATGGGGGCGCCATGAAACCCCTTCCTCAGAGGTTTGAGTTGGACTTCGCAGCCCCTTCTTCTAGACAAGGCAGGGTAAGCGAACAGATCTCCAATGGCGACCCAAGATTTAAGGGAACCCCATTCCTAGGAGGTTTGAGTTAGACTCCTTGGCAGCTTCTTCCAGACAGGACAGAGGAAGGGAGTAGATCCCCAATGGCGATCCAGGATTTCACGTGGCAAGAAGAGAAGGGTCTTTGTGGACAGTTGCTATCCTGGTCCTAAAATGAGCAAAGGCTGGAATTCCCTAGGGGAGTTGGAGGGAGGGGACATAAAGAGGTTGAAGAAGCAGTACCCTCCCCCGGCCTTCTCCCCCACCCCTCACTGCCAGGGACAGGCCTCTTTCTCCCTTTCCACCAACCAGCCTGACCTCCCCCCCAGCGGTTCACTTCTGAGTGACAGACAGACAAAGACAGAGCTGCAGACAATCGACTGAGGGAGGCCCCACAAAAGCTCCTTCCCCACCCCACCACCCCTGAGAGAGGCCTTAGGCTGGCCCCGGCCAACGGGAGCTGTCACTCCAGTGGGGCTGCCTCCAGGTGACAGGTCTTCTGGAGACAGAGTGACGATGGGCTTAGAAAGGCCAGAGATTTTTGGGATTCTGCCTGTGCCTCTTGGAAACCAGTTTCCCAGACAGTTGCTTCTGAGAGAGGAAAGGGAGGGGCACCAGGGACCACCATGGCAGAGAGCAAGAGCGAGGTCCCACGATGAACTGAGTATGGGGTCTCGAGCCAGTTAGGGTCCCTCTCTGAGTCTCCAGTTTCTCATCCGTAAAATGAAGGATTGGTTTGGATCTGGAAAGGCCCTTGAGCTCTAACATGAGAATTCTTAGTAGACTCAGGAGAAAGAGCCCAGAGTGTAGCATCTCTTCTCATTGGTTGATACAGCCTGGGACTTTGCAGGCAAACACTGGGAGGGGGCTGCCATTTTGGATGGAGTGGGAGTGTTTAAGTAAGCTTTCCCTGGAGCCAAGGAGAACTTTTCTACTTCTCATCACTCTGAGGGGTGGGGGTGGGTCTCTCACTTGAAACAAAATTATTGTTTTTTTAAAGATTTTTATTTATTTATTTGATATATATAGAGAGATCACAAGTAGGCAGAGAGGCAGGCAGAGAGAGAGGGGGAAGCAGGCTCCCGGCTGAGTAGAGAGCCCAATGCGGGGCTTGATCCCAGGACACTGAGATCATGATCTAAGCTGAACGCAGAGGCTTAACCCACTGAGTCACCCAGGCGCCCACAAAATTATTTTTTGCTCCAACCACCTTGGACTTCCAGGTTATGAATTAGCCTGGAAAGTGGGACGCACAACCACAGTCTCATATCCCTCTTCCACATGTTTTGCTCTGCTTCCAGGCTGGCCTCACCCCTAGCTCCTCTGTCCTCTTTTGGCCTGCGGCCTCTGTTATCACCCTGTTTCTCCTGAAGCCAGAGATGTTTGGAAAGGGGTGTTTGGGTCTCCGAATGAAGCCTCCAAGGCTAAAGGAAAAGATTCTCCTCTTTCAGGAGAAAGACCTCAAGATACCCCAAGGCCCTGAGGCCTTCCAATTGCCTCTTGCCCACCATCAAACCTGGAGAGGAGACAGAATGCTTGGCTTGTGAGACTGCCTGCTGGGAGTGCACGAGAAGTCACCCATGAACCTCAGCCTGGGAGCATGAGAAGTGTATTGTGTTTGTGACCGCCATGAGGTCAAAGTCACCGTGGGCCAAACTCCAGCCAGGCCGCCCCATTTGATTACCAGACCCTGTGTGTCTGCACCTCTCCCTTAGTCTGAGAAAACACAGTTCTGGCACAAGAAGCAGAGCTTGGAGGAAGGTTCTGATGGCTCCAGGAGCCCACCTCACCTCCAGGCTGTGCAGAAGAAATTTCTAGCATGTTCAGAATCAGAATGGAAGAGCCCTGCCCAGGTGGAAGGGGATCTAGGGTTGCCTGCCTTACCTCTCTTGGGGACCTCAGGTGACCCGCCCCAACATAACTAAGAAGGGGAAATGGGGAGCGGGAGTCTCCAGGGAACAGTACTGGGAGCTGGACCGCGGGGAGTGGGTGGGGATGGGGGTAGTCCAGGGTCACCAGAGATGGCTTCAGGTGCACAGAACCTCTTCCCACTTGGGGTGGGCCATTCCTGGACACCGGAGCGCGGGCATCTCTGCTGGTGGGCGGTGGGGGTCGGAGGGGTAGTGCGTGGGGCAGAGGACGGTGGGCTCGGCCGGGCCGCCGGGAAAGGGGAGGGGAGGGGATCTGATTAGAAGCCCGGCCGTATGGCGAACGCTGCGGAGATGGAGGTAATCACTGAGCGGGCGAGACAGCGTGCTCGGCGACAGCAGGCGGCCCGGCCGTTGCCATGACAACCGCGGCCTCCGGGGCGCGCGGCTCGGCGCAGCTCCGCGTCCGCGGCGGAACATCTGCTTTGCACCGGGCTGCTGGGAGCCGGGGGGGGGGGGGGGGGGGGGGGGGCGCGGGCGCGGCTGCTCCCCCCACCCCGCAAAAGAGAAACAAATTAGGCCAACTGTCCAATGAGGGGCCGCAAATGTATTTATTAATGCGAGGGAAAGGTTGTTCCGGAGCGCAGTTTGATTAATGTTTGAGTCTTCAGGTTGTCAGTCTGGTTTTGTCTCCCGCAAAAGGGGAAGGGGAGGGGTGGGGTGGGGGGCTGGAAGGGGAGTGGGGAGGAGAGAGACAACAAAGCGGGAGGGGATGTTAATAGCCAAATAGGCTCTTTTTCATGTTTCCCTCAGCCTGCCACCCTTGATGGATGGCTCAGACAGAGACCGGAGCGCATCGGGGAGACGCGAGCCCCTCCAGAGAGCTGGGGGAATGGAGGAGAGGGGGGTGGCTGGAGCCTGGCTGGGGTCGGCGGGAAGGGAGCTCCCTGAGGGCTGCAAGGAAAGGAATGGCCTCGGGAAACAAGGCAGCTCCCCGGGAAACCGGAGGACTGTTTACAAGGCTCCCCAGTTTGCAACCGCTGGGCCTGGGGGGATAGCACCGGAAGTCAGTCGGAGGGTGAGGGTCTGGATCCCCTCTGGTTGACAGGGAGGGGCGAGAGGCCCTCACGCATGGGTTTAGGGACAGGGAAGGGAGGTGGGCAAAAAACGATGGGTTCCCATTGTCCCCCTTTCGGTCCTCCACTCTTCCCTTTGCTGTCACCCCTCTGCCACATTTCTCATCTTCACTTTTTTGCTCCCCTTCCCTTCCTTCTCTTTGTCTCTTCTTCCATTGTTTCTTTCCTCCATCTTTCCCTCCTCTGTTGGTGATATCAGCTGGCTGTGCTAGGGTCTGTCTTGCTGAGATGTCTTCTGTGAACACGGGCTGAACACAGAATGCTTCCTGTTTTCTGTCTTCTTTTTTGGCATCATGGGGAACTGAGGTCCCCATTGGAACCCCAGACTTGACCTCCATAAGGAAGAAACACAACTCTACCCTTTATCTGCCATCCCTCACCAGGTGCCCCTAAACCCCAGGTCACTAGGAATTGGGAGAGGGGGTGGAAGCTGAAAATTACAGATTTCTGGCCAGGCCTGGGATTCAGAAACACAGGAGAGGGTATCTAAACTTAGACTGCTCTGAGGTCAGAGTCTTCCTCATTACTCACCCTTGCCAAAACACAAAGTAAAAAGAAGAAAGTAGCCCTTTAAAGACCAGGCAAAATTCTAATGTTACTCTGCAGCTCATTTTATCTTCTCACACATAAAAGGATTGAATTCATACTTCCAACCAGCTTTGTGAGACTAAAGTCATTAAGCACTGGAAAAGCTGCTTCAGGGGCACCTGGGTGGCTCAGTGGGTTAAAGCCTCTGCCTTTGGCTCAAGTCAGGATCCCAGGGTCCTGGGATTGAGTCCCGCATTGGGCTCTCTGCTTAGCAGGGAGCCTGCTTCCTCCTCTCTCTCTCTGCCTGCTTCTTGAGTACTTGTGATCTCTATCAAATAAATAAATAAAAATTTTTTTAATTTAAAAAAAGAAAAGCTCCTTCAACAGATAAGAGCCCTACCTTCCCTGGAAAATTTTCATTTATTATCATCAATATCACAATTATTATTATTATTTAAAGTCTTGGGGGTGGGAGGATTGTCTCTTCATGGCCATCACATGGTGGTTAAGAGAGGGGCTCTGGAATCAGACCATTTGGGTTGAATCCTGGTTTTTCTACTCACTCGCTGGATGATCCTGGGCAAATTGCTTTCCTCAGCCTCAGTTTCCTTACCAGTAAAATGAGGATTATAATTGTCCCTAAATCACTGGAAGGAACAAATGATATCGTCCATACAAAGTGTGTAGTGCTCTGTCTAAAGATTACGCACTGGATACATGTTGTCTCTTACTATTTCTTGGCGATATACCCTTTTCAAACAAATCCCATGGTCACCAGCCCTGAACATATATTGTGCTCCAACCATAGAGACAGCATTCCCTTCAATATAAGATGGGAAGAGAAATGAACATGATATCTGCTCTTGAAGGGTTTGTAGTCTTTCTTTTCTTTTTTTAAGATTTTACTTATTTATTTGACAGACAGAGATCACAAATAGGCAGAGAGGCAGGCAGAGAGAGGAGGAAGCAGGCTCCATGCTGAGCAGAGAGCCCAATGTGGGGCTCAATCCCAGGAACCTGGAATCATGACCTGAGCCAAAGGCAGAGGCTTTAACCCACGAGCCACCCAGGCGCCCCTATAGTCTTTCTTATGAGAAAGAGTAGACACATGGACATTGGAAATTATTAGAGGAGTTATGTGCCAAGTGCCAAATAACTGGTGGAGATATCAAATGTTTTCAACACTCAGCTGGAAGGGAGTGGTTACAGGACTTGGAGCTAGCTGTCCCCTCAGGAATTGAGGGATAGAGTGGGGTGGACGTGGGGGAAGGGTTAGAACAAGAGCAAAGGCTGAGAAGATGGCTTACTCATGGATGGGTGAGTTTGGCTGGATCTAAAATGGAAATTTAAGGAGAGTACTAAACACAGACATGGAGAGAATAGATAGATATAGATTTTTAAAAAAAGATTTTATTTATTTATTTGACAGACAGAGATTATAAGTAGGCAGAGAGGCAGGCAGAGAGAGAGGGGGATGCAGGGCTCGATTCCAGGACCCTGGGATCATGACCTGAGCCGAAGGCAGAGGCTTTAACCCACTGAGCCACCCAGGCCCCGATATAGATTTTTTTTTTTAAAGATTTTATTTATTTATTTATTTGACAGAGAGAGAGAGAGAGATCACAAGTAGGCAGAGAGACAGGCAGAGAGAGAGGGAAGCAGGCTCCCTGCTGAGCAGAGAGCCCAATGCGGGGCTCCATCCCAGGACCCTGAGACCATGACCTGAGCTGAAGGCAGAGGCTTAACCCACAGAGCCACCCAGGAGCCCTGATATAGATGTTTTTTAAGGGAAACAAACTAGTGGTAGTACACAGAATGAATTGACAGAAGAGAGACTGGAGACCAGTGGGACAGTAAAGAAGGACCTGGACCGGTGTGAGAAGCCTGAAAAGGTTTGGTGACTCTCAGGTGTCGGGAAGACAGGGAGAAAGGGGAGCAATTAAGCCTTGAGCTCCAAGGTAAGGCTTGGGACCTGGGGAGAGGGGCGAGAGCTACAGAAACGTTATCTGGTCATCACTAACTTGAGTTCTGGTGGGAGCCTGAGTTGAGCAAATCACTGTGTCGCCTATTGCCACGTCCTTGTTGATGGGCTTTCTTGCTCAGTGTGCATCCATGACGGAGTGAGCATGGCCGGAAGTCAACGGTATCGTCCTCCATCAGCCTGACACGTGTTGTGAGTTGTTGGGAATCGAGTGCCCCGTACATCTTCGTTTGCCCAGCCCCCTCCCTCATGACTGATCTTAGAGGGGAAGGGCTCATTCCCTGGCAAGTAAAAATAGCCCTTTTAGAGGGGAGGGCTAAACCTCGGGCTTAGCTCCAACAGCCCAATACCTTAACAAATGAACCGAGAAGGATGTGCCTATCATACAGGCCTTGTTCTCCAGAAGTTGAAACTCTTGGACAGTGAGCAGTTTGACTCTCATGGAATGAGGCAAATTTAGAAGCAAATTGCCCTGGGCGCCTGGGTGACTCAGTGGGTTAAGCCTCTGCCTTCGGCTCAGGTCATGATCTCAGGGTCCTGGGATGGAGCCCTGGCTTGGACTCTCTGCTTGGCAGGGAGCCTGTTTCCTCCTCTCTCTCTCTCTCTGCCTGTCTCTCTGCCTACTTGTGAACTCTCTCTGCCAAATAAATAAATAAATAATAAAATCTTTAAAAAAAGAAAAAAGAACCAAATGCCCTAGAAGTCCTAGCTCTCCTTGAGCAGATTCCCTCCTCAGTGATCTCATCAGATGGCGACACTTGTTCTAGATGTTTCCAATGGCTCCAAAACATTGGCAAAGGCTTCATGGGAAGTACCTATAAAGTCTGTGGCCCATTTTGTTTTGCCATCCTCTGGGTTTATCGGATCTTTTCCTCCCTGGAAGGTGGGATGGTTTCACTGTTTTTCGTGGGCTGGTGTTTTTCAAAAAAGTTTCCAAACTGCTTTTAGCAAAGTGCTGAAATGAAGCCATAGCCTCCCACGTAAGAGCTTGACTACTGAATGCCATGCATGGTTCTGGATCAGAGCCTGGACTGGGGGAGAATAGCTATAAAGGACCTTTCTGGGAAAGCTGATGGAGTTTGAATAGGGACCACGAGTTCCATAGCGGTCTTGCAGCAATGCTCAATTTCGGGATTTTGTTCATCATCCTGAGGTTGTTTGTGTAAGAGAATGCCTTTGTTTTCCGGAACAGAATACTAAAGGGACACTCTGTCTCCAGTTTTCAAAGAGTTCAGGGAAAAAATATGTATGTAAACATGTGGACAGAGAAGGATCAAGTGAATGGAGTTAAATGTAAACAGTGGTGAATCTGGGTGAAGGGTATACGGGAGCCTTCCTACTGCTTTCTGATCATCTTCCGTGGTAGAAATTTACCAAAATGGAAAGTTCTTAAAAAACCAAAAATGCAGAGGCGCCTGGGTGGCTCAGTGGGTTAAAGCCTCTGCTTGCGCCTCAAGTCATGGCCCCAGGTTCCTGGGATCGAGCCCCGCATCGGGCTCTCTGCTCAGTAGAGAGCCTGCCTCTCCCTCTCTCTCTGCCTGCCTCTCTGCCTACTTGTGATCTCTGTCTCTGTCAAATAAATAAATAAACTCTTAAAAAAAAAAAAATTCAGGATGCCCGGGTGGCTCAATGGGCTAAGCTGCTGCCTTTGGCTGGGGTTGTGATCCCCGGGTTCTGGGATCCAGTCTGCCATGGGGCTCCTTGCACAGCGGGGAGCCTGTTTCTCTCTCTGCCTCTGCCTGCTGCTCTGCCTGCTTGTGTTCTTTCTCTGACAAATAAATAAATAAAATCTTTAAGAAAACCCAAAAAACAAAAAACAAAAGCAAAACCCCAAAATGCAGCTAGGGCCTCCATTCAAAGAAGAGAGACTCATTTTGACCTCAGTTGTTTCAAAATAGTCCTCTCAGGAGACACCATACTCTTCTACACTATATGGATGGTTCGATGAGGGTGTCAGACCTGGAGAAGCTAGAGAGCTGGTTAGGGTTTGGGTGATGGGCTCAGGATCCAAGACCTTGGTAGGAGGGAAACATTGGCCCAAATAGAACGCGGTGAAACATGGTAAGGCTCCATCAGTGTTAGTTAACTTGAGTTGAGTGAGATGAAATTTAAAAGGGTCAGGTGATATGTTTGGTATTTATCACTAAAAGCATGAACTCAGGAGGGATAGGAACTCATACTCCCAGAGAAGTAAGTTTGGTTGACCGAAACCTTGATATGCCAGCAAGATACAGAGGCTACTGTGATCTGTGGTTGCCATAGAAAAGTGATAGATTCTGAGCTGCATTAATACAGATAATTAATAATTAATAGAGATAATACAGTCTGTATTATCTGTATAATAATAACTGTATACAGATAATACAATCTCTGGAACAGGGGAGGTGAGAGTCTTTCCTCTGTCCTTTGCCCTTTGGACTTCATCTAAAGCATGCATTTTAGGCCGGGGGCAGTATTTACTCAGAAAGATCTTGCTCATGAAAAGAGGCACAAAGAAAGATATTAGTGAGATTTTGAAATGAGAGCCTTTGAGGAATGGCTGAAGGAATGAAGGGTGGTTCAACTCTCTAGGATTCCTCCTGGCTGCGTTCTAGACACTGGATTCGCATCTGAAACTGGGGAGAAGGTTTACACATTCTCCATCACTTCGCCAGGTGAAAATAGGACAGAGGGTTGGAAATTGCAGGGTGACAATATGAGAAATAATATTCTAAATATTAAACCAGTCTGAAAATAGAAAGGGGATACCTAGTGGGATAGTTGAGTTCCCTATCATTGGAAGTATTCAAAGAAGGTATTTGCTAGGCTACTGTAATAAGAATTCTTTTTTTTTTTTTAAGATTTTATTTATTTATTTGAGAGAGAGAGTGAGAGAGAGAATGAGAGGGGAGAAGGTCAGAGGGAGAAGCAGACTCTCCATGGAGCTGGGAGCCCAATGTGAGACTCGATTCCAGGACTCCGGGATCATGACCCGAGAGCCGAGGCAATTGTTTAACCAACTGAGCCACCCAGGCGGCCATGTAATAAGGATTCTTGCAGCAGGAAGGACCGTGGGTTGAAGAGACTTCTCTCGTCTCTTGAACTCTGAAATTCTAGGCAATCATGTGTCTGCTTGGAAAAAACAACAACCCACCAGCCTCATTACTCTGTGGTCCTTATTGTGTCACGTTTATTGCAACTGCCCACAAACCCATTGCTTTCATAAGGCTTCGGAAGACTGAACAAGGAGCCTCCTTTTGAGTGTTCTCTGCTTCTCTGCCCTGCCTCTAGTCCAATCTCCCATCTGCCTCTTGGTTGCATCTGCCCAGAACTCTCTGTATCTACTTCCACAATGGGGCTCCCCTTGAGAGAGTTCTGACAGTGAAAATTCTAGGGGATGTACCAGTTTCCCTATGCAGACTAGAGAGCGCACATTTGGCAATTCCTCCAGAGCACAATTCCTCCATTTGAGGAATGTAGTTGGGATCCTGGTGGCAGGAAGCAGGGCTGGAGGGTGTGGGTTCTAAACCCCAGTTGAAACCAACCTCCGAGGAAGGACTTCAAATCTGGAAAATCAAAGGGAAGGTAGAAAAACAGAGAGAAGAAATAGGCTCCCCTTCTCTTCCCCCCAATTCTTTTCTGTTTTAATCGAAGGAAGAATGATTAGTCAGCCGAGGACGGACGGGGTTAGAAAGCAGATGAGTTTTATCTGGCTGGGGTCTGCCTGAGCCGCAGCCATGTGACTACCTGGCTGACCTGGGGTCTCCATCATGTCCCTGCCTGTCCACAAGACGGATCAGGCTGCCCTTCTCTCGAACCACCCCCCCACCGTCATTCCAGGGGAGGACTGCTAGGATAATTATAGCCTACTTGTTTCTCTCCCTCTCTCCTACTCCTTGGGGTCCTAAAAAGATTTCTTTAACTTTCTCAGGGGACTGAGGAACTTCTCTCACACTGTGGCAAACGAGAATCTGGAAATTTCTCTCCAGCAGCAATAGGGAGATTCGATTCTGCAAAGTCATCCCTAATTTCCATCCCCTGTTAACTGGGCCAGGCTCTGTGTTTCATCTCATCTCGGCAACACACAGAGCCTGGCCCCATACACTCAGGCCCTCTCTAGCATCCGCAAGGCTGCTCCCCGCCCCGCGATCTTCCGCAAGCTAGCAAAATCTCTCAGAGTGTCGATGAGCCCCCTGGTAAACTGGGGAGAATTATACCTACTTCACAGAATTTTTCGAAGGTTCAACGAAGTAAAAGACACAAGCTCTTAACCAGCGACTGGCAATGGACAGGCTCAAAACACAGAAGCCGTTATTCCTGGGGCTCACATTCATCTGTACTTTGTGGACAAAACACAAGGAGCTGATAAAGGTTAGGGAGACACCGCAGGGAGGAGACTCAGAGAAGACAGGTTGAAGGCGTGAGTTCAGTTAAATGCAGGAAGGACACGTGGGGAGCCCCGGGGGGAGCTCAGTGGGCTAAGCGTCCAACTCCTGATCTCGGCTCAGGTCATGATCTCAGGGTCGTGAAATTGAGCCCCACTTGGGGCTTGGCGCTGGGCATGGAGCCTGCTTAACATTCTCCTTCTCTCCTCACTCCCTCTGCCCTTCCCCCCTTCTCCCCTCAAACAAACAAACAAACAAACAAAGGAGGGATGCAGAGAAGGAGAAAGAAGACTAGAAGAAGAAAGGGAACAGGTAGGCTCTCTGGAGAATGGCCTGCAGAGGACAGAAAGTTGGAACGGACAGAACGAGACAGAGCAGGGGGCAAGGGACAGACAGACAGCAGATGGGAAAGGAAGGTGGAATGGCAAAGATGTGGGGCGGGGGGCGGCCGGGGGAGAGACCCCAGCTGGTGTGAGACAGACAAGAGGTGCTGGAGAAGATAGACAGAAGGAAAGGAGCCCACTGATGAGGGGGCGGTGGTCAAAAGGAGAGAGGGAAGCAGGGGCAGGACAGACAGACCGAGAGCGAGTGGGGAAGAGCATGAGACGGACAGACAGATGGCAGGGACAAGAGGGTGCCCCGGGTTGCCTGCATTCTGCTGTGTTTACCAGCTAATTGAGTTAAATTGTTGTCAGAGATGTAATTAAAGGGTAGAGAGAGCTCTCTGGCAGGCCCGAAACAGATGGAGGGGGCTTTAATTGGTAATTAAATTCTTCCCTGGCAGCTGAGGAAGGAGCTTGTGCTTCAGCCTCACAAGGCCACGGGTGGCCTTCCCCCCTCTCTTGGCCCCTCTCAGGGGCTCTTTGGGGAGGGGGCTGGGCTGCGCACACCAGCAGCCTGGCAGGCTGGGTAACTGCGGGAGAATCCCAAAGCAGCCTCCCACCCCCACCCCCCAGCCCGCCCCGCTGGCTCAGCTCCCAGGGGCTCACCCAGGCAAGCCCACCCCGGGCCTTCCCCTTCCCGACCTCTCTGCTCCCACCCACCCAGCTAGCATTGACCAGTGGATTCCTTCGTGGCCCTTCGCACGTCACCTGGGATCCCAGGAAAGAATAACGGGCTCACAGGTTGGCTCGCGAAGGGTTAGCTGGTTCCGTCGGGGTCCCCCCGGGCAGACCCATCTGTTGGCATGGCTCCCGTGAGCCTCTCAGCATCTGCCCCCCTCCCCGCTGCCCTCCCTGCCAGGAGCCACTGTGCTAGAGATGCCATTCTGCCTGGCACATCAGAGTCTGGCGCTGACTCGGCACCCGTCCTCCCTTCCCCCCTCCCCCGCCCCCTCCCCCACCCTCCTGCTCCCCGGCAGCGAATGAGACAGGATGGGATCAGCAGCCTTCACGGGCAGGTTGTTTCTACTCTCTGAGATGTGAGCATTTACACTAATCAGCTTTCAAGTCCAAATCTCAGTCTGACCCGCATTTCATTGGAGAAGGACCCTGGGGACAGCAGATTGCCCCGAACCCCGGATATTCTCGACTTGTTCCACTTCAGAAAGAGATAAGTACCAAGACAGCCAAGAGGCCCGGCTTTTAAAAAGAAAGCTGAAAGGGAAGATCGGCAGAAAGCAAATCCAAGACAGACATTGTGGAGTTACTATAAAACGCATGGCTGCCCGTGAGGCCGGAATCCGGGGTGGTTCTGAGAAGAGCCAGCTCGGCGCTGGAGGCCCTAGGAAGGGTCCTGGGGAATCCTTCTCTTATTATAGCTCAGCTGATCAGACAAAAGTTCTTTGTCTTGCTTTGGGCTCTGTGGGGCCCAGAGAGTCATGGAGGAGCTTAGAGGGGCTTCTGAGAAGGGCTGGAGGAATGACAGAAAGGTTCAGGAGGCACAAAGCCCCACTGTGTGGATTTTCACTTGGTTCTTGGAGGTCCGCCTTGCTCTTCTTCTTCTTTTTTTTTTTTTTTTAAAGATTTTATTTATTTATCAGAGAGAGAGAAGGAAAGAGCGAGCACAGGCAGACAGAATGGCAGGCAGAGGCAGAGGCAGAGGGAGAAGCAGGCTTCCTGCTGAGCAAGGAGGCCGATGTGGGAGCAAGGAGCCTGATGTGAGACTCGATCCCAGGATGCTGGGATCATGACCTGAGCCGAAGGCAGCTGCTTAACCAACTGAGCCACCCACGCGTCCCAGCCTTGCTCTTCTTAATTCAGGCCCACATAGGCTGTTCTTTGGGCCAGGAACTGTGATCCCTGCCCTCCTGTTCTCGTCCCCAGACTATCCTAAGGCCAGGATCCTGCCCTCCTCTCTTCAGGACGCTAACCCTCACCCCACGGCTCCTGTGCCAGGATACCCACGTGGCTAGCTCAATTCCCATGCCCTCCCAAGGCTGAAACGCAGAGGCCAAGGACCACAGCCGCTTCACTCACCACTGTCTCCCTTACCAGGTGCTGAGTCCATTTTTGTAAACTTAAAGAATAAGCCCAGGGGCGCCTGGGTGGCTCAGTGGGTTAAGCCGCTGCCTTCGGCTCAGGTCATGATCTCAGGGTCCTGGGATCGAGTCCCGCATCGGGCTCTCTGCTCAGCGGGGAGCCTGCTTCCTTCTCTCTCTCTCTGCCTGCCTCTCAGTGTACTTGTGATTTCTCTCTGTCAAATAAATAAATAAAATCTTTAAAAAAAAAAAAAAAAAGAATAAGCCCAGAACAGTCAGCATGGAGGCAAGCTCTGGAAGCTGTTGGTAAAATTATGTAGGTGCGAGGGTTATGGATGCAGCAAGGATTGAGGTTAGCTGTAGGGAAGAACTTAAAAAAAAAAAAAAAAGTCTTTCTATATTTGCTAAGAGACAATGAGGAAATCTCTTTTAGAAATAGAAAGAAGGGGAAAAAAAGAAAGAAAGAAAGAAATAGAAAGAAGAAAAAATAAAAGAGAGAGAAGACAAAGTCAGGGATGCCTGGCTGGCTCAGTGGGTGGAGAGCCTGCATTTAACTTGGCATTGGGGGTTTGAGTCCCATGTTGGGCATGGAGATTAAATAGTAAAATAAATAGTAAAGGGGCGTCTGGATGGCTCAGTGGGTTAAGCCTCTGCCTCTGGCTCGGGTCATGATCTCAGGGTCCTGGGATCGAGCCCCACATCAGGCTCTCTGCTCAGCTGGGAGCCTGCTTCTCCCTCTCTCTGCCTGCCTCTCTGCCTACTTGTGATCTCTGTCAAATAAATAAATAAATAAATAAATAATAATAAAATAGATTGTAAAATAAATTAAAAAGAGTAAAATAGTAAAATAAATTTTAAAATAGTAAAATTTATTTATTTATTTAAGATTTTATTTATTTATTTGACAGCAGAAGGAAGAGGCTTTAACTCACCGAGCCACACAGGTGTCCCAGTGAAATAAATTAAAAAAAATTTTTTTTAAAGAAAGGAGACAAAGTTGAGTTGATGGCTCCATTTCTACTGCAGGCAGCCAGGAGAGTGAATTTCATGGCTCCCAAGCACCAGAACCCCTCCCCCAGCGGAGATTTTTAAATCAGTAAATTTAGGGGCAGGGACAAGAAATTGTATTTTTAAAAAATCTTCCTAGTAATTCTAAAGATTGGCAAATTTAGAAACCACTAGATTAAGTGCCAGGCTTCTCTCAGCTACAAATATTTGTTTTTCTTTCCTTTTGCTTGCTGCTCCCCCCATATCACCCCCCCATAAGAATGAATCAGCCCTACTGATTCTAATAAACCTGGGAGAGAGCAAGCCTTGGGAATACTGACTCCTGTATCTCACAGAACCTGGACAAATGTAGGAGTGAAACATGCTTTGCTGCCTGGGTCCTTTCAACCCAAGCCAAATGAGGTTATGATCCCCGGTGACCACACTCTACTTTCCCTGTCGAAAAGACCAAACTGAAAATGGATATGATTTTAACCCTGGTTTAGCAGCCCTATCCCACAAAACATTACTGAAATACAAAAAAATGTCAAAGTCAGGAGGTGTCTGGCTGGCTCAGTCTGATGAACACACAACTTTTGATCTCGGGGTTGTGAGTTCAAGTCCCACATTGGGTGTAGAGATTACTTAAACAAATAAATAAATTAATTAAAAAATTGTCAAGGCACCTGGGTGGCTCAGTCGGCTGGGTGTGACTCTTGATCTCAGCTTGGGTCCGGATCGCAAGGTCATGATCTCTGGAGTCATAGGATCAAGCCCCATGTTGGGCTCTGTGCTAGGCAAGGGAGTCTACTTGAGGGTGCTCTCTCTCCCTCTTTGGCCACCCCTCCCCTCTCTCCTTCTCCCTCTCTCTCTGGAAGATAAATAAGTCAATCTTTGAAAAAACATATTTAAAACAAAATAAAACTTGTCAAAGTTTGGGGCGCCTGGGTGGCTCTGTCAGTTGAGCGTTTGCCTTCTGCTCAAGTCATGGTCTCAGGGTCTAGGGATCGAGCCCTGCATCAAGCCCCATGCTCAGTGGGGACTCTGCTTCTCCCCCTGCCTGCCACTCTGCCTGCTTGTGCTCTCTCTCTCAAGTAAATAAATAAAATCTTTAAAAAAAAAAAAAAAGGTCAGGGTCAGGGACCACTGGAGCTGAGGGCTGAGCCCTGCATTTGATTTCCGGTGTCTGCCTCTCCTGTTGGGAATCTGCCCCACTACAGATGGATGAAGTCCACTGGGCTTCCCCACATGGCTCCCCACATGGACAGCTCTCTCTCTGCCCAAGTCACATCCCTTCTCCCAGGAGATGGGGGGGTGGTGACAGTTGTGGCTGGGGAAGCCAGGAAAGGAGGTCAGTGGCATTCCCCATTCTGCCACTCCCACTCTCCCCCACATGCAACCTCAGCCCTCTCCTGCCTCCAGACGTCCTGGGGTCGGAACATCCCTAAGGGCCTTGCCTTCAGAGGCTTCGGGGGCCCTCGGGGTTAAGGAACTCCCCCAGCCCCTCAAAGAAGACTTGCAGCAAGACAAGGCCGAATTCAGTGGTAAAGCCCAAGTCTTTATTGTTCTGCATTTCCCTTCTGTCTGCTCTTGTGGCCTGTTATTGAGAGCAGCAGAATTTAGAGCTGGAATAAATCTCAGCTTCTCTGCCTGCTTGTGATCTCTCTGTCAAATAAATACATAAAATCAGGGCGCCTGGGTGACTCAGTGAGTTAAAGCCTCTGCCTTTGGCTCCGGTCACGATCCCAGAGTCCTGGGATCGAGCCCCGCATCAGGCTCTCTGCTCAGCAGGGAGCCAGCTTGCCTTCCTCTCTCTCTGCCTGCCTTGCTGCCTACTTGTGATCTCTGTCAAATAAATAAATAAATAACCTTTAAAAATGCATAAAATCTTAAAAAAAAAAAAAAAGTGCAGAGTCTGTTTGTCCCTCCCTGCCCCACCCTGCCGCCGCGTTGTGTTCGCTCTCTCTCAAATAGATAAATAAATAAATAATCTGAAGTATAAGGCAGCTAAGGTCCAGAAAGCTAAAAAAATGGCTGAGGGTCACAGGACTAAACTCCTCCTGATCCCTGACCTCTAGATGCTACACTGTGACTCTTGGTTGGTTTGCACGAGGCAGCTGGGGGTAGGGGGCATACCCGAAATCATCACAGAGAGAACCAAGACCACGGCTCTGGGGAATAGATCGGCCATGGATAATGTTCAAATAAAGGGTCAAAAGGTTTTGCAGCCATTCCTTACTGGGCACCCACTTGGTGCTTCTCCTTACTCTTCATGGGAAAAAACAACGACCCAAATTATAAGACTTCGGACTCAAACTCAAAGAGCCGTCTTTTCTTTCTTTCTTTTTTTTTTTTTTAAGAGTTTATTTATTTATTTGACAGAGAGATCGCAAGCAGGCAGAGCAGCAGGCAGAGAGAGAGGGTGGGGAGCAGGCTCCCCACTGAGCAGAGAGCCCGATGCGGGGCTCGATCCCAGGACCCTGAGATCATCCTGAGTGGAAGGCAGAGGCTTAACCACTAAGCCACCCCACCTCTTTGGTGCCCCCAAAGCCGTCTTTTCAACCAACCTCATTCACATCCTCAGGGAGCGATGGCTCCCTATTCCTGGCTAGGATCTCAGGAGGCACCCTCTGCTGCCCCCTGCCCCCTGCCCCAAGTCTATCTCCCAGACCTGCTGGAAGACCGGGGGTGATGCACTCTCCCTTGTCTGGGGGGGAGGGCAGGAAGGAACTGGGAAAGAACAAGCCCTTTCAGAAGACTCCAAGAGCGATGATTTCAGCGGTTGTTCTATTTTCTACCTGGGTAAGGAGCAAGGAGAGAATGAGGCGGGTGCCAAGTAAACGAGCTTGATCTTCTAGAACCCAGGATCCTGGCTCCGGCTCTGTCACTGACTGGGTGGGCCTCTTCTCCTCCCTAGACATCAGTTTCCCCATCTGTACAATGAAGGTGAGAACTGATGCTTTCCAGAATCTCTTCCTTTTAAAAGTTCATAGATCACTGAGGGGGAATGTGTAGGTGACCGTCCAACAATGTTTTCCCCCACTCCTACATCCCACTCTTTCCTGCTTCAGAAAGACCCTTTCCTTGTCCTTCTGAAGATGCTTCCCACTCTAGAGACGATACGTTCTAGAGACAACGCCCTCCCTCTGATTTCTCTGCACATGGAGAGGAGCCACGAAGTCTCCCAGGACTGCCTTGGGGCTGTCTCAGGCCAGGCAGCTGGTCTTCTGTTTCCTAGCGATTCTTTGTGTCTGCATTTCTTCCCAAGGAGCTGGGGTCACAGTGCCAAGGAGAAGGAATGAGAGTGGGGTGGGGGAGGTCATCTTTTTTTCCCCTAGCCTCTGCCCATCTCTCCCTGCCCAGTTTCTCTCCATGGAGGTGGCAGCCTAATCCTGTGGCCCCCAGCCTGTCCCACAGATTCTCACTCCACTGTTTTCCCCTCCCCAGAAGGAAAATGGGTCACGCTCAGCAAAGGGCCG
Source organism: Mustela lutreola (assembly GCF_030435805.1). Taxonomy (NCBI): domain Eukaryota; kingdom Metazoa; phylum Chordata; class Mammalia; order Carnivora; family Mustelidae; genus Mustela; species Mustela lutreola. The sequence continues at coordinate 23,627,767 of NC_081304.1, read as the reverse complement.
TTATTGCCAACCTGGCCCGGCTGCTGCCTGATAGAGCCCAGCCCTCCCCCGCCAGATCTCATTAAGGGGTCGCCACTTGTGCTTCCCAGCCGCCCCCCATCCATCTTTGGCTACGGATGACAGACTGGGCCCGGGGGCTGATGTCCGGCAGGTGACAGGGTTAATGGCAGAAGGGGGCAGAGGGCAGAGGCCAGCCGACTCACAGTGGCGGGAGGGCAGCCTGGGGAGGCCCTGGGTCCATTCCAGCTGGGCAGCCCCTCAAATTACAGCACCTGGGGGAGAGATGAGTCTCGGACCCATCCATCCCCGGGGAAGCAAGGTGGGCAGTATCGGTCATCTTGGGAGCAGATGGTAGAAGGAGAGAATGTTAGCCTGGGAAAAAGAGGATGAAGAAGCCTGCGGGGGGGTGGGTGGAGAAGGAAAAAAAAATCCCCATAGGATAAAGTAGATAGTCTATAAAAAGCCACTATGTATATGGGCTCAGTGAAAACAATGACCTCTGGGGTCCCTGGATGCTCTTTGGCAAGAAACCCCATCTTGCTGACGTGTATGAAGCCAGGTGAGTGTTTTGGACCTGGTGCCCATCACTCATTGCTTTCATCCCAGTTGCCTGTTACAGTAGCCCAGCACCGCGGTTAGGAGCAAGGTTCCAGAGTTAAACAATGTGGGTCCAAATCCTATTCCAGTCCTCCCTCCCTGTGCGAGCCCAGGTAAGTTACTCAACCTCTCTGAGCCTGATTTTCTCCCTCTGTGCAATATAACTCTAGAACCACTGGCTCACAGGAGGAGGCAATTACGTGATGCTGGTCCACTGTGTGCCTGCGGTACAGGCTAGGTTCTCCTGGGAGGAGTAGGGCCTGGGTGCTCCTGGGAGAAGCAGCCTCTTTGCACTATTGCATTAACTATGTGGCTTCCCATCCAGCCCCAGGTTTTTCCCAGGCCTTCTGCCTCAGGACCTCCCCTCGTTTGACCTCCAGCATGTTCGTGATCACCCCCAGCCTGCTCTCCTCATTCCCAGAAAGCTGCTGAATGAATGCTGCTGCTTTGGGGGCAACCGCCCCCCTCACCGCTCCCAGAGAGGAGGCCCCACAGTGGCAAGGGTTAGTTCCTCTGGGCCTTTGAAGCCTGCAAAAGGGAGGGGTTGCCCTGTGCTCCTGACCTGGGGGGACCAGGCTCAGCCCCCCCACCTCCCGCCGTGGGAGGAGAGCCAGGAACAATGGGCAGTGGAGGGCTGGTTCCAACGCTGGCCAGCTGGCAGTCAGGCGAAGGGGTGGGGCAGAGGTGGGAGCATGCCCTCCCCAAAGCCAGCAGAAAGTCCTTCAAGAGAGCTGACAGTGGCTAGGGTCCCCCTGGGGGGCCCCGGATATTGAGGGTATCCTCTGGAGAGGAAGAGAGGGGTCACTGTAATGTCCCCTCCTGGACAGAAGTTGTCCAGAGCCCTCCCACAGGGATGGCAGGGAGCCCCTCCTCAGTTCCAAAGGCCCCCCTCAAAGTGTACCCCAGTCTCAGGGTGGGTAAAGGAGCCAAGGAGCACTGTTCTGCCCTGCTTCCAGAGCCTGGATGGAATGGTTCCCCCGGGTGCTGATCGCCTCCATTAGGTCCTCAATCTTGCGAGGATAATGCATGGCCCAGGCTGGGCTAGGGGAGGAGGCCCCACCAGCAGGGCGCCGGGAGGCAGGATGCAGGGGCCTGAGCAGAATACCAAGCAGCCAGCCTGGGCCTGTGTCTGCCCTGGTGGCCAGCAAACCTGGGGCTGGGCCAGGAAAGACATGGTGGGGGGGGGTGGGGGGGTGGAGGGTGGCAAACCGCCCCCCCACCCCGGCCTCCTCTGTGTCCTCTTGCCAACTCCACCACCTCCCTACCGTGGTTGAACTCCCAGAGCCTGTCTCTGGGAGATCTCGCCTCCCAAGGCCATCGTCCCTGTGTGGTGCCAGGGTCCTGGGTGGCAGGAAAAGTCTTCATCTGACCCACCCAACCGGACCCGAGTCCTGCCCAGCTCAGAGCCTCTGAGGATGACCTACAAAGACCAAAAGAAAAAAACCCCTTCGTGGGTGTGGGAAGACTCAGAACATAAGAATGTTCTCCCTCTCATTATCTATCCACAATTGTCAAATGAAACCAACCCTGATGCGTTCTTCCAAAGTGAGTCTTGCTATGATGTGGCCATGCTCGTTGTTAAATTCAGTCCCCTTTGGGACGTTGCTGTCTTTGTGTCTTTGGCAGCTCTTTTTTTTTTTTTTTTTTTTTTGCAAAGTTTACAGAGCTCCCAAAGAGGGAGGGGACCCGAAACGGTTGCCCTGGCTTGGGCAGCTCTAATAGTTCACCCCAGCCGAACCTCTTCTTTTTCCTTCCTTCCGTTGGGAAAGCCCTTTATACCGCTGTGTGTGTGAGAGCACTGTGTGGATGACAGAGCCTTGCTCTCCTCGGGGCACATCTGGCTGCCACCACCCCACCCCAACCCCACCAGGCCGGGTAGGAACGCAGGGGCTACTACCCCTGGAAGGCAGGGTAGCCTGATGGTTGTGGGCTTGGGCCCTGGATTCAGATGAATCCAAGTCGTAAACCACATCCCTGCTTCCCAGCTGTGTGGCCTCTGGCAGGCTTCTGCATTTCCAGGAGCCTGAGCTTCCTTACCTACCAAGTGGGGATTAAACTAGTATTATCATACACATCGGTTAGGAGAACTTGTTAAAAGGAGAAAAGTGTTGAGCACAGTGCCCGGCACACCATAAATACTTAAAAATGACAAAGGGGAAATGAAATCTTAAGAATCTCTATTTTGGGACGCCTGGGTGGCTCAGTTGGTTAAGCAGCTGCCTTCGGCTCAGGTCATGATCCCAGCGTCCTGGGATCGAGTCCCACATCGGGCTCCTTGCTCCGCAGGGAGCCTGCTTCTCCCTCTGCCTCTGCCTTCCACTCTGTCTGCCTGTGCTCGCTCTCACTCTCTCTCTCTCTGACAAATAAATAAATAAAAAATCTTTAAAAAAAAAAAAAATCTCTATTTTGGGGGCACCTGGAGGGCTCAGTCATTAAGTGCCTTCAGCTGGGGTCATGATCCCAGGGTCCCGGGATGGAGCCCCTCACTGTGCTCCCTGCTCAGCAGGAGGCCTGCTTCTCCCTCTCCCACTCCCTCTGCTTATGTTCCCTCTCTCACGGTCTCTCTGTCAAATACATAAATAAAATATATTTTTTTTTTTTTTAAAGATTTTATTTATTTATTTGACAGAGAGAAATCACAAGTAGGCAGAGAGGCAGGCAGAGAGAGAGAGAGGAAGGGAAGCAGGCTCCCTGCTGAGCAGAGAGCCCGATGCGGGACTCGATCCCAGGACCCTGAGATCATGACCCGAGCCGAAGGCAGCAGCTTAACCACTGAGCCACCCAGGTGCCCCATAAATAAAATATTTTAAAAATAAATAAAAGAATCTCATTTTGTAGGAGAAGAGGAGGCCCCAGAAGGTAAGAGGTTGGGCCGGGTTATGGAACTAGAGGATATGCCAGTGCTTTCTCGACCCCCACACCCGACAGGCATCGCCCTATCCCACCCCCACTGTTCCTTCTCTCTCTCCAGTCTCCTCTCCCAGCCTCACCCCCCAGAGCTGGGGTAGCAGCCGGGGCTCCAGCCTCTGAGCTCTCCGGGCATGTGAACGGCTGGTTCCTCCTTCCTGTGGGGACTGAGTGGAGATGTTTGCCGTTATGGGAGCAGCAGTCAGAATGAATCAGAATTCAAAGTTCATAATTCACCAGTGATCAGATGTAAGGGAGGTGTCTGGACGGTTATATTAATAACCGTGCCGTTAAAAACTCGTAAGTGATGTTCTCATAAAGCCTGTGTTGTTTGCGGTGGTTGGCTTTGTTTATTTATTTATTTTTCCCTTCAGGAGCGAACTGGGCCACAGAGGAAAAACATTAAATTATCTCTTGAAATGATTCCGGTAATAAGTCAGGCAGGTTAGGAGAGCTCCCGCCAGACCTCCCTCGACCTTTCTGAGCCCCTTTCACTTGGCCTTGTTTTTTAAGAGGCCAACGACTCCCTTCTGGGTTAGCCGGGTCCCTTGTTTAGAAGCTGCTGTCTATACGGGCAAAATGTGAGGTTTTTCATCAGCCAAGCAAGTAAGAGGGATCATATATTATTCCTTGCAAGAAATCAGAATGTGCCGGGTGACACGGAAAAGAGAGGAGACTTGTAGGGACAAAAGCTTTGAATATTTGACATAAGTACTGTTCTGGAAATCAGGCCCACAGAGACCTGACAATCTCAACATCGATAATAAGCACAGCTAACGTTTATATTGCGTGAACACCGAGCCAGGTCCCCTTCTGAGCCCCTTTTGTGTGTGGACATACTGGATCTTCCTCAGAACCTGGGCAGTGGCTACTAGCTTCATGCCCACTGAAGGCAGGAGGAAAAGGGGGCGTCCCTGCCGGTCAGTGGTGAAGCCAGGATCCAGTCCCAGCCATTCCGACTTTCCTGCCTATGTTCCCACCTGCTACACTGCCTCGAGTTTTCTTCGCTGGGGGTGGTGCCTTCCCCACCTTGAACTCTCAGATGGGGAGGCCCTGACCTGAGCTAAGGAGGTGATACCCGGAGCCTGGTTCTCCCTCCTGCCTGAGACAGTCCAGCTACGGTATCCCGGGGACCTGCCAGGAGCCAGGCGCTCTGCTCGGAAACCTGTTCCCTGCTCTGTGCGTGATGGCACTTGCCGCGCTCCCCACCCGTGAGGCTAGTGCTATCTTCTGTCATTCCCACTCTGCAGATGAGCACAGCGAGGCCCAGAGTTCTCTAGCAAGCAAGGACCCGAGTCTCACAACCAGGGCTGACTCGGCCTGCCCTGCCGCCCGCGAGCGGCTTCTCCCACTTCCCACGCCAGGATTTCTAGGATTCTAATACTCTGGGACCAGGTCTGAGCAAGTTGCCAGGAGTTTAGCCTATTTCCAAGATGCTCAGATGTCCAGGCGGGGTTCCTAGGCCAGGCGACCCAGCCCAGCCGGAGATAGGACAGACAGGAAGGCGTAGGGAGTCTTTCAATTTTACATTAAAAGAGAAGATCCCCTCTCCCTCCCCTCCCTCTTCTCCCCCTCCCCCTGCCTCAGTAACCTTCCAATCACATCAGAGACCTGAGAAGGAGCCTGACCTCTGTCCTCGGGGGAGGTCAGCCGGGGTGACCCTGCTTGTGTGCAAGGTCCCGTGGGAGAGGCCCAGCTGCAGGCCCCCGAGGGCTGGAAGCGCACCCGGAAACGGGCTCGGGGTCACCGAGGGCGGCCGGTTGGAGGGAGGGGCGTCCCTGGTCCTTTGTGAGCTGATGGGCAGGGGGAGATTAATTCCACAGGCAGCCCCTGTGTCTCCAGAGAAAGGAGCTATTGTGGAGGGACTCAAAATACAGGGCACGGCCCCTCCCACCTCCCCTTTTATCGCCATGGAGATGGGGGGTGGGTGTTAAGAGAGCAAAAGACAGAGGGAAAATTTGAGGCAGGTGAAGCCAGGGGAGGAGTGAGCCAGAGGGGGTGGCCGTGGAAGACAGCCAGAGGGAAGGGGACAGCTCTGTGAGAAAGGCACAGGAGCTCTCAGGTTCACATCTCTCCTCCCCACATCCTGCCCGAGGGCTACTAGCCCAAAGAAGGCCTGGCCCACTACCCGGCAGCTGGCCCTACGACCTTGGGGGTGTGAGGGGTCTGACCATCTGGGAGTAAATTGCAAGATGGCCGCATGGAAAGCAGCTGGTGAACAGCTGCTAGGCCTTTTCCTGCTTCTGGACATACCGAAGGCCCCAATCCATTGAATCTCAGCATCATGGACCCCATCTCCCAGCCTCTGCAGTAAGCCCCGCTAGACACCAATCCAGTGTCCGCCCAAAGTCCTCAGTGGCGGTGACTTTCTCGCCTGGGCCCTGTGGGCAGCTCTGGTTGTCAGAAAGGGCTTCCTTACGTTAGGTAGAAAAACCTGTCTTCCTCTTAGCTCCACACACAGGCCTCGGTCTGCTCTCCGGGACAGCACCACAAAATAGTACCCTATTACCCTTTTAGTAAATCCTGGAGAAAGAAAAGATAACAATCGGACACTTCTGGACTGGAGGTATTTGGGAAAAGCTGCTGAGAAGGTAACTTTGTTGGAAATACAGCCCAAAGTTTAAAAACTGTTCCAAGCTAAGGGGAACCCCTGGCAGGGAGGCGAATCTGGCCGTTGCACACTGGGTGGACAGAAGACAGAGCATCTCAAGAGGTCAAGGTCCTGGGTGTCGCCCTGGTGCCAACACGGAAGGTCACGGACAGAGCCTTCAGCGCGTTTCAGCAAACTAGGCATTCGGTGACTACCCAGCCCAATGGACAGAGATGAGGGCCAGAGTCAGAGCCTGGTCTTTGGCTGTTTGGGTCCGCTCCAAGCTGGAGAAACCCACTCCATCCAACAGGACCTTCTTAAGAAGAAAGGTCGTGTGCTCTTATCAACTACACAGAAAGGAAGAAGCCTCCCTTTTTGGGGCCAGCAGTCCCCAGGCAGAAAGAGTTGTGGTCCCAGAGTTTGGAGAGACCCAAGGATTCCGGACTGAACGGGGTCTTCCAATGAGCAGCCTGCACTCTGGGGAGCCCACCCAGAAGGCCTCAGGTCCGCTTCTGGCCCTCCAACAAGGCTCTTCTTACCAAAGTGAGTCGGCCCCGAGGCTTCCCGGGACAGGGAAGGCAAAAGAGGGACAGGAGGCGACCTGCACCACGGAGGGAGTACGTAGGCCTGTTTTGTTACCTTTTCCTTCCTCCCCCGACCACACTGCCTGGGAAGGCCTGGGGCGGGGGGGCTAGACAGGCAGACTCTGAGAACAGGAGCAGGTCAAGCACACCAGGCACCAGAAAAAAGCTGAGGCTTGGGGTCACCCTAACAAAGGCCACAGTCCATGCTCAGGAGCGGTTGTTTCAAAATACCAGGCCTCAGCAGATGCTGAAGACGGCCTTGCGGCTGCCCGGGAGAGAACAAGACTCGTCCATGGCTGCCCGTTTGAACGGTGCCAGGGCCTCAGCTGTCAGGCAAGGCAGGCGTACCTGCTGTCGTCTCGTCCCTTCAGCACCGGGGCTCCTGCCCAAATGCTCCTGTCCAGATTGTATTTATGACTGTTTTAAGAAGGAGTGACAGAGCCTTTTAATATCCCTGACAGCCTGGGATGTTTTAATAGATGGCGGAGCTGGGCCGCAGGAGTTAAGGAAAAGGGGCCGAGTCGCTGGGCGAGCTGTCAGGCCTGGTTTCCATGACAGACCCACTGATCCACTCTCCGACAGAATAAAATACGGGGCCGCGTCTCTCCTCGGCCCCGTCAGGCTGACAGACAGTCTGTCACCGTTGTATGTCATCTTTCACCTCCTAATCACTCAGGGTTCGGGGGCCTGCATTTAACGGGGAGGCCCTGCAGGATTTCCACCCAGCCTGCCTCGGGAGTATCGGGCCTCTGCTGCAGCGGCCCCCGAGTTCCAGCTGGCCTTCTCCAATGTTCTCCATTTCAAGTGCAACTTTCCTACTTACCGAGTTCCGCCCCACTTGTTGCTGTTTCTTGGAGGTGATTATAGGTCTTATGGAATGGCTCAGTCATCACCTGTGAAAACAGATGGGTTGGGAGATGGAGATGGTTCCACAACAGTGTGGAAGTATTAAGGATGCCTGGGGGGGCTCAGTCGATGGAGTGTCGGCTTTTGGCTCAGGTCGTGATCCCGGGGTCCTGGGATGGAGCCCCGCATTGGGCTCCTTGCTCAGTGCGGAGCCTGGTTCTCCCTCTGCCTGCCACTCCCCCTGCTTGTGGGATCTCTCTGACAAATAAATAAATAAGATCTTTAAAAAAAACAAAAAAGCAATGTGGAAGTATTTAGTGCCAATGAATTGTACACTCAAAAAGGGTTAACATGGGCATCTGAGTGGCTCAGTGAGTTAAAGCCTCTGCCTTCAGCTCAGGTCATGATCCCAGGGTCCTGGGATTGAGCCCCGCATCAGGCTCTCTGCTCAGCAGGGAGCCTGCTTCCTCCTCTCTCTGCCTACCTCTCTGCCTACTTGTGATCTCTGTCAAATAAATAAATAATTAAAAACAAAACAAAAAACAAACAGAAGGGTTAATGTAGGGGTGCCTGGGTGGCTCAGTCATTAAGCGTCTGCCTTTGGCCCAAGGCATGATCCCAGGGTCCTGGGATCGAGCCCCACATTGGGCTCCCTGCTCCGTGGAGAATCTGCTTCTCCCTCTGCCACTCACCCTGCTTGTGCTCTCTCTGTCTTGCTGTGTGTCTCTCTCTCTGTCAAATAAATAAATAAAATCTATTAAAAAAAAAAAAGGTTGGGGGGCGCCTGGGTGGCTCAGTGGTTAAGCCGCTGCCTTCGGCTCAGGTCATGATCTCAGGGTCCTGGGATCGAGTCCCGCATCGGGCTCTCTGCTCGGCAGGGAGCCTGCTTCCTCCTCTCTCTCTCTGCCTCTCTGCCTACTTGTGATCTCTCTCTGTCAAAAAAAAAAAAAAAAAAAAGGTTGGGGCGCCTGGGTGGCTCAGTGGGTTAAGCCGCTGCCTTCAGCTCAGGTCATGATCTCGGGGTCCTGGTATCGAGTCCCGCATCGGGCTCTCTGCTCAGCAGGGAGCCCGCTTCCCTCTATCTCTCTCTCTGCCTGCCTCTCTGTCTACTTGTGATCTCTCTCTGTCAAATAAAATAAACAAAATCTTAAAAAAAAAAAAAAAGGTTAATGTGGTAAACGGAGTTTTAGGAGCTGGGTCATGTTATCTAAACACACACACACACACACACACACACAGACATAGTAAGAAACAAAGAGATTCTGTGGATTTCTGGGCCCTTCTAATTTGGGTGTCTCTCCGTGTGTGCCTATAACCTGTATAACCTGTTGTCAGACTATTCCCAGGTTCCCATGAAAACACTCTGCCCCCAACTCCTGCTTCTTTATCTCTTTCCCCATTCCCTGAGCTAATCAGCTTCAAGGTCAGTTTTGGAGTCCAACATCTAGAGATTCCTTATACACGTGTTTCTGGGACAGGGTTTGGGGCTGGAAATGTTTGTGGCTAAAGCCTCTTTGGTCCTATCAGTGAGGCCTAAGGGATGCTCTCGCCTTTTTGGGGGGTAGGGGTCGGGGAAGAAGGGCAGGAAATCCCACGGGGATTTCTGGAGTGGCTGAAAAACCCCCAAAGAGACCATGCAGTCCTCCTCCTCATACATTAAGTTTAACTGCCCCCCAACCCCAGCCATTAGGGTTTCCTCCTTCCTCCGGACCCCACTGACAATGCCAACCTCACCAATGGTTAAGGGGCCGCGCTCATGCTCCTCTGTCCCAGTCCCTACGGCCTCCGGAGCAGACCAGAGCCTCCCTCCACCCTCCCCCCGGCCCAGGGCTCTGCGTTCGAGTCCTCTGCCAGGAGAGAGTTAAGGGCTTGGGTTTAATTTGCCCGTTAATCACAGTTAAAAGAAGTAATGAGCGTCTCCCCAAAGCCTGGGTGTTTCTCTGCAGATTAAGCAGCAATTTGCATACCCCTTTATTCATTCCCACCTTCCCCTGTGGGCGCCTTGTCCTTTCCGACACAGCCAAGCGCAGCCCGCGGCGGGAGCGCTTTGACAAATGGCTTTGCCGCACGTGGTCTGGGTGAGCGGGAGGGAGGGGCAGGCTGGGAGGGAGAGGGCAGCTCCCGACAGTAATGGATAGCTGGGCCGTTAAATAGTGCAGAACTTTTTATTAGACACACAGGAGAAGTTTAAATATTCAAACTGGTTTTCTTTGAAGCCTGGGGAATGAGAGGAGGGTGGCAGGCTGGAGAAGCAAGAGTTTACTCAGGGCCAATTTATAGGGGTGTGGGGGGGCAGGCTGCTCATCAGCTGAGAGGAAGGGCACCTGGAGGACAGGCGGGTGTGTGGTCAGCTGGCACCCCGGCTTCCACAGTCCTGCAGCGGGCCTGACACCCTCCTGACACCCTCCCGCTGGGCTCCAGGATCTGCCAGGCAGGATGGCCGCAGGGGGCCTGATCCCATAGTGGGCCGAGCAGCTTGGAGCGCGGCCTCTGAGTGGCCTTCAGTAGTGGGAGCTGACCTTGGCTTCAGAGCAGACCGGGGTCTGGGAAGCAACGGTGTCTGCGGGAGGATGGGTCCACAGCCCTCTGACTAAGCAGGGAGCCCAGGATAAACTCAGGGCAGGTGCTCTCCCTGGAAAGTGTGTAAGAGGGATTTAAGTTTGACCGCCAGACCATTTTAAAAGCCTACTTAAACCTAATTTTCTTCCCAACTTCTAGTGTTTTGTGGGACTCTTCCTTTTTGCTAACCCATGAGCCCCAGGACTGTAATATTTTAGAGGTCAAAGTCGCTTTAGAGATCACCGAGGCAATTGAAGTTCGGAGAAGTTAATTTTGGGATTCCAAAGGGCACACAGAAGTGAGCAAGACCTGGTCCTTATTCTCAGGCAGCTCAGTCTGGAGCGCAGCTGCAGGACCGCACTGTGACCCCGTGACAGGGGAGGGGCGTCTCCGCACGGCTTCAGGGATGCTGAGGAGCGGGTCCTTCTGTTGAGGCCCGGAAATGACCGCAGAGATGTATTTGGGCCTTATCTGAGCAGGGGCAGGAAGGCTAAGAGGGAACCAAGAAGAGGATGGGGGACCCATGTGGGTTTGGTGTCGTGGGTGGATGCCCAGGCTGGAAAGGATGGAGATCTGGTTATGGAGGGCTGGCCTCCTACTCCTGGAGCTTAGGGAGCTAAGGGGAAAGGGGAATGAATGAGGAGGAGGACAAAGCAAGGGCTGGGAGCCTGCTGGTGGTCAGAGGTAGGAGATATCAGAGAGGCATGGAGAGTGGAATGGAGAAGACAATGGGTTTGGTTCAGACATCTGGGACACACAGACACACAGAGCCTGGACCCAAACACAAGTTTCTTTTATTTATTTATTTATTTATTTGAGAGAGAGACAGTGAGAGAGAGCATGAGCGAGGAGGTCAGAGGGAGAAGCAGACGCCCCATAGAGCTGGGAGCCCGATGCGGGACTCGATCCCGGGACTCCAGGATCATGAATCATGACCTGAGCCGAAGGCAGTCGTCCAACCAACTGAGCCACCCAGGCGCCCCCCCAAACACAAGTTTCTGACCTGAGTCCCAGTGATTTCCGGTCCATCCCCTCTCATAACAGCTAACATCAGGATTTGACTGGGCCGGGGACCATCTGGGTGCTGTACACACTGGCCGCGTCTCCCTACCCTGAGCCTCGTAGTATCTCTGTCCTCATCTTACAGGTGAAGGAAATGAGGCATAGAGACGTCCAAGGACTTGGCCAAGATCACATGGTGGCAAGAACAGAGCCAGGAATTGACCCAGGCCATCCAGATCTTTGCTGGCTTCCTTCCTAACCTACTACCGTGATCGGATTTTGTGTGTGTGTGTGTGTGTGTGTGTGTGTACAGGAGTGCAGACAAAATGGGCAGCAATTAAAAGAAATAAAGAAATAAAGATTAGTGATAGGACAAGCAGGTGCTGATAAGGAGGCAGGGAAGAGCCACAGGCCCTGTGTTTCTAGCAGGGAAACCAAAGCAATGTCTGGGAATTAACAAGGAAGAGAGAATGGGGAGTGGGGAGGCGCACACGGGAGAGGGGGCAGGACTGCGTGGGCCTGGCCACAATTAGCTCCCACTCCTAGAGGCCTGGGATGTGCTCTCCTTTGGTCCCCAGCTCTAGACTAGATCTCCGAAGCGGGTTATTCTTTCACTGGGTGAGATTTCCTGTCTCGATGACACAGATAATCCCTGCCCACGCTAGCCAGGGGGAACTAGTTCTAGAATCTTAGCCCCCCCATCTCCTTGGCAAGCCCTCAGTGGGCAGCCAGAAGCCAGAGGGACAGTTGTCAGCACTCCATGTAGCTCGTGGTCATGGCCAGCCATCAGGGGCTATGGAGCCAAGGGATCCTACTTCTGTTGATGACAAGAAGAGCCGCACTTTGAGAGGCCTTGGGGGTCTGCATGGGAAGAAAGCCTTCATGTGGGCAGAGAGAGGGTGAGGGGGCTTGGGCAGCTGGAGTCAACAGCGGGGCAGGGGAGGGTCTGGAAAAACAGACTCGGCCTCTTTGTCTGAACCAGGGTGACCAGTCAGGTGAGTGGTGAGAGCCTGAAATGTTCTCTAGAAAAAGGTGGCCTAAAAGTGAACGTGAGAGTCAGGTGCGCTCTTGGCAAAACAAGCCACATCGAACTAAGGGTGAATCTCAGCCCACCTCCTCCCACTGTCACAGAACACTATTCTGCAGCCCCAGAAACCTAATGGCTCAGGACTTGGTCTTCAAGCTCCACAAGGAGCCTCTCGCCGTTCCCTTCCAGGTAGGCAAGTCAGACCGGGATGAAGGGTCCTTAACCACTGCTTCCCAAACCCAAACTAAGAGCTCCCGTTTGTCCAGGAGTGCGGACTCTGGGCTGGGCACCGTTCCGAGACCTCTGTGTTCGTTCATCCTCACAACGGATTCTGTCAGGCCATCCAGAGAACGGCAAGTGGGACCCCAACTGCAGTCAGAGTGACACGAGGGGAAATCTGAGAGCCCATCTGAGACACAATGCTGCACTCCCATAGGGTCCAAGCGACAGGGTTGGCGGGGAAGGGATCTTCAGCATCTCGGCATGGTCGAGAAGGTGGGCCCCGGGAAGTGAAGGCCAGGCCAAAGGCAACTGCAGCTCAAGGTTCTGGACAATGAGCCTCATGTTACAGGGTGAAGGCTTTTAGGAAACAATGGTCATCAGGGTAGGGTAGGCCTTCGTTTTACCACATAAGCAGTGGACCAGGCCTAATCCCTCGTCCCTCGGAGAGAGAACAGTCCCCTAACCACAGCACTTAGCAACGTGCCCCAAACCAGAGAGAGCCCTGTGAACCCACACCCCCTCCTGCGAAGATGGCCAAACCTTGGTCTGTAGGACTTCCTGCCCTCACCCCGGGCAGGGCAGAGCGGGCAGGAGAGCGGCTCCTCTGGAAGGGCAGGAGCGGGAACTCTGAGGCCTGAACCCAGCCGGCCGTGGTCACACGGTTCACAGGGCTTCTCTCCCAGCTTGGCGCCTGGAAGCATCCGCCCGTGTAGCAGCTGACGACTGGACAGGGACCCAGAGCGGGTGAGGGTAGCTGGCCTTGGTGAGCTGACGGCTGCTGCGAGAGGCAGGCCGGGAGGCCAGTGGTGCCATCAGCTGAGCAGGTGGGGCGAGAGGCAGCAGCCGTCCTCTCAGAGGGACAGGGACTAAGAGACTCGGATGGCTCCCGAGGCCACGCGGCTTCAAGGCAATGGAGGGCCGGCCGCAGCCCACCCGGTCCCCTTTACGTCCTTCGATGCTAAGGACAGTTTTACCTCGACATTCTGCACCCATGTTTCTCCTTTTCCAATTCCTAGACTAATTTCAGCCCCCAATACCTCCAAAAGGAGGTGAACAGGCAAAGATTGGGGGGAAGCGATGGGCTGACATTAATTGATAGGAGCAGCTCCGAGCAGTTCATGCTGCCTTATCTCTCTCTCCTCCGGATAGCGTGTGTCCGCCGGAGTCCGCGGGGTCGGTGATTAATAGGGGCGATCACTCACTGTCCGGGACGGCTGAAAGGCAGCAGGGAGGGGGCGGCCCTCCCCAGAACTGAGATAACAAGCAGCAGGAATAATGAGTGGTGTCACTCCACTTTTCATTTTGATGGAAAGTCATTACGGGAGTCAACGCCAGCGACAAAGAACCATGAATCAACTGCTCTGCTATGAAATTAAAATCGAATTGCCGGCCACCCCCAGCCCCTACCTTCCTGGGAAACGGGGATGGGTAGGTGGCTTGGGAGAGGGGTGCTGTCCTGGGCGGGGCTCTGCCCAATCACCACGCAGGCAGTTATGGGTAGCGAGTGGACAGGAGGCTGGTGAAGGTGACAACTCCTGTCTCCACCTTGTTTATCAGACCCTTCCTCCCCAAACCACATTTTCCCTCTGCCTGGAGGTAAGCTGTGATTAAAAGGAAAATACAGCTTTGCAGGCTCCAACAAGGCTGCCACTTGACGGGTCCCCTTGGGCTTCTGGCCTGAGTGGGGCTGTCTTGCCTGGCCATGGAGAGAAAGGGGCCCAGCCATCTCAGCTACCCCAGTCCCCCTTGCTGAGCCACTTTAGATACTCAACTGGGGCCCTTTCTGTCACCAGAAGGCAAGGGGGAACGTTGACCCTGGGGCTCCATAGGTAAAGCCAATGGCCTTGGGAGCCCACTGGATCACGGACCCCTGGCAAACAGGCGCACAGCCCTGACTCAAGGCCCCGAGCAGCAGAAACTGTCAGCAGTGAAGCAAGAGTCTCTTCCTTTTTTATTGAGTCCAGCTAGATGATGAGCGGGCCCGAAACTATGGTTCCAGGCTGACGGGCCATAGGGCGTCAAGACAGCTCCTTGCCAGACAGTGCTGCGGGTGTCAAGGTCACCATCTAGGGATGCCTCCCTTCTGTGGCTTCCTGGCCTCCAGTCGCCTGGTCTCTGGCCAGCAAGGGCCCTGCCCCATCGGCCCTGGCTTCCCACCCTCCTTCCTGAAGGCTGGGAAGATGGGCCAGTAGAAACATCGAGAATGTCACAGAGAGGTTCCCATCAGGTTCACGGGGCGCCCATTGTATCTCTTGGAAATGTCAGCTTCAATCTGAAAGACAGGGACACCCCATGGGCAGGACGCAAAGGCAAAGGGGCCTCCTTCTGTAGAGATGGGGTGGGAGGGTCCTCCCCCTCGGCGGGTTTGGCCTCCCCATCTCACCAGCTTCTGCAGCTCCCTGGTCTTCTCCAGCAGCAGGTCTAGCTTGGGCTCCAGGGCCGCCTGCTCCTGAAGTGCTTCCTGCTGCTTCTGCACCATCAGCTCCTTCTTCAAAGCCAGCAGCTGGGACTGCTTCAGCTTCTGCTGCAGAAACTCAGTCACACGGTCCACATACCTGCGCAGGGCACCCAGGTAAGTATCTGGTGCAGCGGAGGAACCTGGGCAGCCCCACTCAGCTGCTGGGAAAAGGGAGGCTGAGGAAACCAGATCCCAACGGGCCTCTCAGCCCCCATGCCCTTCGCTCCCTCTCTGCAAGGCATGTGGCCCACAGGTCTCCTGTCCTATTTGGGAAGCAGAGGAGCAGAGCCTGCCCGCACACCTCAGACCACCTCGTCCTGCCCCAAGAGAACCCTTGATCCCAACTGTGACAGAGATGCTAGGGGAGGCAGAGAAGAGCTCCGAGGGGTTATGGAGAAGGGGAACATAAGGAGTCAGCGCTGCTCAAGATGGTGGCACCCCACCTCATGCTCCCGAATGGCCCATCATCACTGGGAAAGCCAGACCTTGGTGAAGCCAGGATCATAAACAGGTGTTGCATCCGAAGACTGGTGAGCCGGCCAATCAGATCCTGCAGCGCTGACACCATGGTAAGCATCTTCTCTTTGGTCTGGCCCTGCAAGATGGCGGGAGCCAGCTGGAACTGGCTCATGGACAAGATGTCCGCCTCCTCACTCATCTCCACGGCTCTCTGGGACAAGAAGATCTCGAGCTGAGGGCAGAAAAGGATCTGGTTGAAACCCAAGAAGAGAATTCAGAGCCTGAGCCCTCAGACTGCTCCAAATATAAGAATGAGATGGGAGGGTTGGACGCCGGGTGATGAGAGATTATTTCCTCTGAATACTTTTACTGCTAAAGACTTACCAACTACAACATGAGAACCCAAGGCAGCCTCCACTGCCACTCTTCCATCCCCTCCCAGCCCATCAGCCCCCTACCTCCAGCCCTGATACCTCTCCTTCCTCTCTGCGTGCGGCTCAGCTAAACTAAGAGCACAGAAACTTGATGGGTTCTCTCTGCCCCAGTGAAGGTGTTTTCTCTCTGTGAGAGGAATCATTCAGCAAACAGGAGCCCATTTCTGAGCTGGATCCCTGGATTAAGAAAGGGCTAGAAGAATCTGGGAACCAGCCACACATCTTGTCACTCTTATTCTACCAGAGAAACATGATTCCTTTGTCCTCCTCTGCTCTAGAGGCTAAGAGGGGCTTCCCTGGGCAGAGAGAGAAAGAACAGGAGAGGACTATGAATTCCACTCCATGATGCCCTCACCAGCCAGCAGGGCCCCGGGAAGGGAACAGACGGAGATGAACACAAATGGGAAGCCCTCTCCCAGAGGATGAAGGTACCTCCATGAGCTCATCAATGAACTGATTCCGGGTCTCAGGGTATTCAAGAAGTGTTAGAGCATCTGGGCCCCTAGCAACACCTTCTGGAGCTGCCGGGAAGAGAGACAGAAATGTGATAAAGTTGCTGGGGACCAGAAAAAAAGAACCTCAAGTTTGAGAGGTTCTGATGGGTTCATCTGGACACAAACTCAATGCACTAAAGCTACCTGCTGTCTCATCCCAGAGGGCCAGGGGGGGAAGGGTTACCCTCTCCCATAGGTCCAGCCTGAATCAGACAGAAGACACTAGGACCAAAGGCCAGTCTGGGAGGCCCACTGAGCTGGCTTCGAGGCCTGGAGGGGTCACCTCTGCTCCAGCAGGCCACGAAGTTTCATCCTGCACCGCCCTCTAGTGGCTCAGATCGCTGCTACAGCCTCTTTGCTGCTGGGCACCCGCGTCTGGTCAGACCTCCAAGACCACTGGCCCTCCTGAACCCTCCCACCAGAAAAGATGACCCGTTTTCGCTATCTCAAAAGTTGTGAGCTTCTAGACTTGATTTTAAGAACTTCTCTCCATCTCCCTACTCTCACACCATGATCATGATTTTGAGAAAACAGCTGGATGTGTGAGCAGCCCAATCTTGGCAATGCACTGTTTATTTCTGGAGACATGGGGACCTCTGAGCACCCACTTGGGCCAGGACTCCAGGGACGTGCGCTTACCCTGGGTTCCGGCTTCCAGCACCGTGATCTGCAAAGCGGCGTCATCTCCCCAGTCTATCCCATCACCCCCAGCTTCCTGAGTGGAAAGCAAAGAACCTCAGCAGGGTTTCAAGAATCTTCCCCATCAAAGGCAGCCAGAATAAACCAAAGCCCTAGGTAAGTTCAATGCCTGCACATTTCAACTGTGTGACGGACATACCGCCCTGAGGTCGGAGGCAAATATGCTACCCTCGTCACTGCTTGGAGAGTTACCACTGGCCTTTCCCCCCAACACCTTGCCCCCAGATACCAGGAGAAAAGGGGCCAGACCTCTGATACATCCCTGTGGGAGCTCTGTCTCCCCTTAGTCTTCACCTCATCTGAGGGCTATGGACTTTGAGTCACGTCTTTAAAGACAGATACCACTTCGCTCACCCCCAAAGCAGAGATCACAGAAAGTCCTCAGAGAGGAAGGCTTCCTAACCTTTGAGTCTGATTCCAGGGAGATGCCCCAGTCAATTCCAGCAGCCTGGGCAGAGATGCCAGAGTCAGTCCCTTCAGAAGCCACTGCTACTCCAAAGTCACCCCAGTCGATCTAGAAGGGAAAAAAAGTGTTAGCACCCAGAAAGTGGGTGAAAGAAAAGGGGCATGCCTCCCCAGAGGCCTCAGGTGTCCCTCTAGGGGGCATCGGCACACCGTGTTAGGAGCACCCCAAAAGACAGCCCATCTTCAGAGAGTTCACAGAACTGCAGGATTCCTAGTTCAAAGCCAAGCTCTTCCATACTCTGGGATCCAGAAAGTCGGAAAAAAGGAGAACCCTCTGGGCCCTTCTAGCTCTAGGCTCTCTCACCAGAATCCCTCTTTCTTCCTTCTGGGGCTCTGCACTCAGGCGGAGGGGGAGTGGGGTGCAGGGGCCAAGGCAGCAGCTCTCGCCAGGCTTGTCTTACCGCATCTTCTTCCACCGGCTCAGGTGGCTCCTCGAGGTGCGGCCGCTCGACCACGGAGGGCTCAGTCCCTGTCCTCCACTCGTACACCGTGGAGTTCCCCCGCCTCTGCACGTAGCGCAGCATGGGCAACACCTGCTCCTCGGGGCTGCAACGGAGCGGCCGACTGAGCCTCCCGCTGGGCCCGCAGGAAGCCCATGCCAGGCTCCCCTTCGGACAGATGCTGAGGCTCCCACAGGTGCACACGTGTGAACTCAAACTCAAATGGGATGTGGGAAAAACACAAGCACAGAAGACAGAACAGCCAAGGAACACAGGTCAGCTGTCCCCTCCCCGCTGGAGAGACACTGAGGTCCCTTACCTTTCACACACAAAGCCCACGCAGGCCTGGTACAGGTCAATGGCTTCACCCAGGGCCTGAGCCCCCGCCCCGATCTCGGCCAGCTGATTCGGCAGCTCCTTCACTAGGGCCAGCAGTTCTCTTCGGATGTTGTCTCCCTGGCGAAGGGGAGAAGAGGCGGCCTGAGACAAGTCGGGTGGGAGGCAGAGAAGCTGGGCTTGGGGCCCCCCGACGAGGCTCACCGTGACGCCGTACTGCTTGCACGAGTGGTAGAACTGCTCCCGCATCTCGGCTGCCCCTGCCTGGCCCTCCTCCTCCTTGCGGCTGTACTCTTGCTGCAGCTGCTGGCACCTGGCGATCTGCTTCTTCAGTGAGGGGATCTCATAGCTGACATTCCGAACCAGGAGGCTGGAGAGTTCCACTGAGGAGGGTCCGGGAAATTCACCCCAGACGCCCAGGCCTCGAGGCCAGCACGCCCCGGGACACACCTGGCCTCCCCGCTCCTCCCCTCCCAGCCGGGCACCGCACATAGACATTTAACCTCTCTGATCCAGGCCTCCTCTCTAACACTGGGGTAAAAACATTTACCATGAGGATTAAGAGAGAGAATGCACATAAAACATGAGTAGAATTCCTTGCATTTAGTAGATGCTCGGTAAGTATGAACTATTATTATTAGGACTTTTAGGAAACATATCCCAACGTAAAACGCACCCTGTAATTACTCTTTCCGGCACCGGATGTGGACCCCGGGTGACCCATGCCTCTTCTGCAGACAGAATCAGTCACCAAGAAGTTGGAGGGGGAGGACCAAAACACATGCCTACTACCTGCCTCGTCTTCCTCCTCCTCCCAACACCCTTTGGGGAATTTCTTTGCCAACCTGGCAAACATTTATACCCCAGCCTCTTTCCCCACATGTGCTTCCTGGAAGCCTAGTGTCTCAGAACTTGGGGAGTGGGCTGCACCATGGACGCCGGGCCTCCCAGGCTGGGCAACTTTACCTAGGTAGGTGTTGTCCTTTTCATACAGGGCTACGATCTCCTGCCAATCCTGGGTAAGGACAGAAACAGAAGTGAGGGGGAGTAGCGCTCAGCAACCACATCTTAGCTCAAGCCACAAACAGGGGAAGCTCCCCCAGCCTTCACATCACATGAGACCCAGAGCTCTTGTCCTCCTTCATTGCATTGGCTGGACCACCACGTCATTTTAAGAATGTGGCACAACTGAGTGCTCCCCAAAGTAGCAGGCCTGAAAATGTAAACCCAGGGGTGGTCTATTTTTGCTCTCAACTTTGAGGATGCTGAGAAAGCTCAGGAAATAGTCTACGTAAGCCTCTGTAGTGGACCCTGAATGAGACCCTAGCCTCAAACCCTGGAGACAGGATGTTTCCAGGTGTAACTCACCAGCTTGACCCACACTTGCCTTCATTCGCTGTGAAGAGTACCGGCCAAAAATATTTTTTGTGGAAGCTTCAGTGCCTTTGAGAAGGTCCACAATCCTCAAGCAGTGGAAGTAGTGTATGTCTGGAAAGGAAGGAAGAGCAAAGACTTTGGGAATTATAGTATCTTCCCCACCTACCCTGGGCACATGGCTGACTGGTGAACAGGCGGAGAATTTTAGCATGTACAGTTCTCTCCTTCAGCGTGCTGTGCTGGAAGAAGCCAGCATCTGTACCCCCAAGAGAAATCTCTAGGGGTCAGCCCTACAGCTAAACAACAAGGGAGCAACTCGGCTGATATACGGGGCTTCAGGGAAGAGGGGGCTCCAGCAGGGTAGCCCAGGGGCACTCACAGGATCCAGAGAGCAGCTGGGCGATCTCTTCGCTCTCTGGCATGTCCTGGATGGCAGCATTGATCTTCTCTCGGATGCTCAACACCAGATTCTGCCATTTTAGGCTGCAGTGCCTTCTGTCGACCAGCCAGTCTATGTGAGAAACCCCCAAACCAGCATTTCCATTCACACAGCTGGAAGTCCATCACTAACTCAAGGGAAATGGGCTAAGACACTGGCTGAAAGCTGTACGCCTATTGGTTAAGGTGTGGGGATTATGGGAATAAAGAGAGGCTCAAAGGGACCCTTGGGGTTAAATGGACTCTGTCACAGAGTTTGACTTTTACAGAGCAACTGCTTCTGCACAGGGATAACGAAAAACTTTATTTTTTTTTAAAGATTTTTTTTTTAAATTTTTATTTATTTGACAGACAGAGATCACAAGTAGGCAGAGAGGCAGGCAGAGAGAAAGAGGGGGAAGCAGGTTGCCCGCCAAGCAGAGAGCCCAATGCGGGGCTTGATCCCAGGACCCTGGGATCATGACCTGAGCCAAAGGCAGAGGCCTAACCCACTGAGCCACCCAGGCGCCCCTAACGAAAAACTTTAAATTTGGTCCTGACATCAAAGCGCCACTTTTGACCACTCTAAATTCTCCATAATATTTTTGCTTCCATGGGTAATTATATCTTTCGTACTGACAAAGGATGCTTTTCAACTTCCACTTCCTCGGGGCTGGGATTAACCATGACAATGGAAAATACAAGATGATTATGCCAAGTACCAGATGAATGAACAACCGCAAAGCCCCTAATACCCACAGCGCCCTAAGGACGAGATACCACTGTTCGACTCTCAACAGTGAAGTACCACCTACCACGAGAATACCAGTGCGACTGACCTCCTGGTCTCTTGGCCCAGATCTGTATGTAGCAGAGGGTGTGGGCGGATGAGAGCCATGCACATGTCCTCAGTAGGAAGGAGCTAAGAGCTAGGCTTTGTGTTCAGATGGTCCTACCTTCTAATTATCAACTTTTAAAAAAGATTTATTTGTGGGGTGGGGTGAGGAAGAGGATGCGAATATGGGTGGGGGGGGCAGAGGGAGAGAACTTCAAGCAGACTCCTCACTGAGCACAGAGCCCATCGTGGGGCTCAATCCCACAACCCTGAGATCATGACCCCGAATCCAAATCAAGAGATGGACCTTGGGGCGCCTGGGTGGCTCAGTGGGTTAAGCCGCTGCCTTCGGCTCAGGTCATGATCTCAGGGTCCTGGGATCGAGTCCCGCATCGGGCTCTCTGCTCAGCAGGGAGCCTGTTTCCTCCTCCTCTCTCTCTCTGCCTGCCTCTCTACCTACTTGTGATCTCTCTCCGTCAAATAAATAAATAAAATCTTTAAAAAAAAAAAAAAAAAAAAAAAAAAAAGAGTTGGACCTTTAACAAACTGAGCCACCCAGGTGCCCCTAATTATCAACTTTCTTAAGCAAGTCTCTCAGCCATGCCGTGCGTCAGTTTCCCCACATATAAAATGGGGATAATAAGATACTGAATTGAAGAGGGAATGAAGGTAAAACACAGAGCACTGTTGTCTGGCACATGGCAAACATTCCATAAATACTAGTAAAAATCTTCGTTTTTACAATGTCAAGTGCCCAAAACAACACCTGGGAGACCAAACGCTAACAAATGGTATGGTCCTTTCCATAACCAATGAGCAGCTCATATACCAGGACTGCGCCTGTGCTGAAGAACTGGGACAAATCTGCAATGACACTGAAGAAGCTCCATTTAGTGGCCACTGCACAGGACTGACTATATGGCCCAGAGTGGTGAATTCAGAACCTTGTCCTTGTTAATACACCTGCCACCTGGTCACCACCTGGTCAAACACAGGGGTCCCACCGTAGTTACCGGTTACACTCCCTCTGCTGTATTCCTTTAAAATCTTCAGAAAGAAAAGTTCTGTACATGTCCTAGAACTAAAAGGGGATGAGGTAGTCAAACAGATGTCATCTTAATGACAAAACTGGCATCAAATTGATCAGTGCAACGAGCATTTTAAAATGAACTAGTTGTCCACTTGCCCTGGAAGGGTCATGATGAAGAGATCCTTGCCTAGCTCTGAACTGAGGAGGTATTTAGATCAGATACAGACAGCAGGGAGATGGCCTGGCCACTCATTCCCAACTGGGCCTATGTCCCTCTTCCTCTTAAAATCAAAGGAAGATGGAAGGTTTTCAAAAGAAAGGAGGGGAAGGGTTTTTTTCATACAAAAAGCATAGACACTGGAACCTGGCTCAAGCTCCAATTTCCTATCCGCCACTTAGTAGCTGCCCATCTTTAAAATAAGCCATCACTCTGCAGCTGAATGATTTGACAATATGTGCCACGAATGTTATGTACAGTCGAGGACGCAGGTCAAGTACAGACTCTATGTATAGTTCCTTCCTGCTCCTTCAAGCATGGCAGGTAACCACGGCTGGGAGCATGGGTCAAGGCGAATGGTCAGCACCTCAACAGGGGTCTTGGGGTGTCAGGGCTCCCAGCTGTTGGTGACAGAAGGCAAAGGGCAGGTCCTCCCCCGACAGCTGGGAGCGCGGGGCGTCCCCTCCTACCGAGCAGCTTGCTGGTCTGGATGTCGATGGGCACGTGCTGATGGTCCTGGAGGGAAACACCGCAGAGAACGGGGCGTGAGAGCGGGAAGGGGGCGTGCCATCCGCGCGCTCATTTCAAGGGCTCAACCGCCACCCTGTGGGGCCAGAATGATGGGCCGGAGAGATGGCCGCGCCCGGGAGGGAGGCCGGGGATGCGGGCGAAGAACCGACGGGCTGAATCAGCCCGGGACCCCCGACCAAGCCCCCATTTCCCCCAGCTCCTGTCCCCACACCTGCATCTTTCCTCCACTTCCGCTTCCGGCCGGCGACTCAGGCCCGCCCCACCTACAACCAATCCGGCGCTGGTCTGGTTGAGCCTCAGTTTAGGCACGAAGCGGCCTCCTCCGGCCACGTCGCCACCTTCCTCCGAGCCAATCGGGATACGCGCTCCACCCCTGGCCTCAAGCCCCACCCACCCCGGGGCTCCGAATGGCTCAGCCCGGGAGGGGCGGGAGAATGGGAGACAGCCAATGGGAGACGCGAGGCGGGCTCAGGGCCGAAGAGGGGCGGGGGCGCAGAGAAAAGGCTGCAGGGGCGGCGAGGTGGCGCCTGGCGGCGCCCGAGAGCTAATCACTGCCGCTTCCGGCCAAGTGAGCGCGGAGCCTTCGGTGCAGGGATCAGTGGTCTCGCAGAGAGGGTCCTAGAACCGACTCTGGCCACCTGGAGGCCGTTGGAAATGCCTCCTTCTGGCCTTGCCTCACTTTACCGTCTGTCGTAGTTTGTAGGTCTCTTGTGGTACTTGTCTCACTTTGCCTTCCCGTTCAGTTTATCTGATAGACGTGTGTTGAGCACCTGCTCCGTGGTGGGTGATTAGGGAAGGAGAAGGAGGCATCCCAAAGATAACCCCTAAATTGAGCCTCAAAGGAAGAGCTGCAGAAAAAGGGGTATGCGGGGGAAGGGTGTCCCAGGTGGAGGAAACTACACAAAGCTTTGGAGGCCACAAACAGCAAGAGGGGTGCAAGGAACAGGCAGCCAGGACTGGAAACGTAATTGGTGGGGCCCCGCGCAAAAAAAGGTGCAGGGCCCCTTTTTTTAAAAATGGAAGAATTTCAAGTTGCGCAAGTCTCACACTGCAGATGCCTGCGGTGGTGACGGCTAGTCAGCTTATGTGCAGTAAAGGCTTGAGGCAAGGAATGGCCAGTGGGGAAACTGTAAAGGTGGAAAAGTGTTATCATAGGGAGGAGCCTCATTAAGTAACCTGGACTTCACTCCTGCAGACTGAGAGGAGGGAGGTTTGCAGGGCTTGAAACGGGGAGGGCCCTATTCCAACTGACTGCAAGGAGAGTGGATTCATGGGTGATAAGACTGGAGACAGGAAGACTGTCAGGAGGTTATTATGCAGAGGTTAAGGCTGGACCTAGGACAAGACCTGAGGAAGAGGGGAAGGCTAGATTTGATTTTAGAGGGAAACTGACAGATCTTGGTCATCAAATGGCCATGTGGATGGGGGAGATAGACAGCAATGATGAAACGTAGGTGGTTGGATTGGGAGGGCCACCACCTGCGACAGGGATGCAGGCATTGGGAGGAGGGCATCTTGGCTTTGAACTTACCGCGTTAGTGGTGCTGGGAGGCCCCCATGTGAAAAGTAGGCAGGAGACACTTGGGTCTATAGCTTTGGAGTTCAGGGGAGCGCTGGGGCTGGGGATACAGCTTTGGAGAGCCACAGGCTGACCAATCTGTAATCCGAGCAGTGGCTGAAGCTTCGGGAGGACGTGAGACTGGGCAAGAAATGGCTAGAGCGGGGAGACTGGGTGGGCCAAGGAGACCCAGGGCTGAGCGTGCCACTTTGGGCCCCTCCCTTTCCAGGATATTAGCTCCTCCCCAAGGCTCCACCTGTTTTTTTTCTAAAGGACCACCCCCCAACCCTACCCTCCCACCCCTCACCCTCTGCCCCAGGCCCCAGTACAGCACTTGGGAGCCAGTAACTTTGTTATTGAGCTGCGTGCTGTGGTACAGCAGTGAGAAGACCTAGATTTCTGCCCAGTGAGATCTTGGACTATTTCCATAACCTCTCTGCCAGCCAGTTTCCTCAACGTGGAGATAGCATCCATCCCAATTATCTTTGCATTTCTGTTTATAGGCTTAAATAAATAAACTAGATGTATATAACTCTTTACAGTTTGCAACATGCTTTAATATATCTCTTGTTCTTTGTAGACTCCTGTGTGTTTGTGTATGTGTGTGCTTGTGAGAGAGAGAGAAACATTAGTCATCATTATTATAAAATGGGTTGAAAGATTTCCCTGGAAATGGCTCATAGGGCAGAACCAGGGGCCTCTTCAGGGCTCTCTCAGGGGAATTTGGCTCCCATCTCAGAGGACTGACTCAGGCTGGAAGAATTTCAGGGGCTCCCCTGCAATTAAATGCACACTTCCTGGGCTCCAGCTCTGTGTTCCTGGCTCCCTGGGACATCCGAAGAAGCATGGCCCTGCCCCATCCTCAAGGTGCATCCTTCCTCCCTGAACCAACTGGTGGGCAGAGCAGGGTAGGGTGAGTTGGTGGAGGCAGGGACCACCAGCACGTCACCCCACCCATAGTGCCTTGGGGGGTGACTCATGTGGAACAGAAGGAGGTTTGAGAAGAGCTGTGCCTCGCTGCTGACCTCAGCTCAGGGTGGATGCCCCAGACAGCATACACTGTGGACTCTGGGCAGCAATCTGCAGTGTTTGTCCTTTTCCAAGGCCAGAAGGAACCTCAGGGGGCCTATGGGCAGAGACGCACGTAAGTGGTCTGCTCTCCAGGGCGTCCGGTCCTTGGGACTGCCAGCTGTCGGAAGGTGGTGTGTGGGGTGCTTCTGCCTGTGAGTCTCACAATTCTCTGCGGATTTAGCAGAGGGGACCTAGGTATTGGGCAGCACATTGAGGGAACTGGAGAAGGACACAGCAGGCCTATGCCAGCTTTGAACAGGAAAGCACAGAGCCCAGGGGTGCATGTGGGCTGCCTGACTGTCCTTTGTTGCTGTTGTTAGCTTCCTTGGGAAGTGACAACCGTGTGCCACGTGCCTTACAAGCCTTATCTCATTTGATCCGTCCAACAACCGTATAATGTGGGTACCACTGTGAGCCAGAATTTAATTTTTTTATTATTTTTTAAGATTTTATTAATTTATTTGACAGACAGAGATCACAAGTAGGCAGAGAGGCAGGTAGAGAGGGAAGCAGGCTCCTCGCCGAGCAGAGAGCCCAACTCAGGGCTTGATCCCAGGACCCTGGGGATCACAACCTGAACTGAAGGCAGAGGCTTAACTCACTGAGCCACCTAGGAGTCCCATGTGAGCCAGAATTTAAAAGGTAAGGGAGCCAAAGCTAATTTCAGTGAGTTGTCCAAGGTCATACAGCTGGTAGTTGGTGGGGCTAGGATTCAAACTCAGGCCTGTTTGGCTTCCCAGCCTGCCTTCTTATTCTCTGTGGGATGTGACTTCTCACTCAGCCCTACCCACCCCCTTCACTGGGCTCAGCCACCTCAGCACCGGTGTTGGGTCTCTCCTCCTTCCTCTTCAGCCTGATTCCCATTTTCTCCCCAGTCGTTGTGCCAGATACTCGGACTCCCCCACCCCCAACCATAGTCCCTGTTCCATTCCAAAATTCTTTCTCACCAGCCCTCACTCTGGGCAAAAACACCCATTACTTATTGTCCTACAATAGCCATAAAAAGGCTTACTTACCCTTGACATTCAAATAATCCATTTCTTTTATCCAACATCGGTTATTACTTTATGGTCTGTGTTTCCGTGTGTTTGCTCACAACCATACTGACTGGTGTGTGTGTGTGTGTGTGTGTGTGTGTGTGTGTGTGTGTGTGTGTATCTGCCTGCTGGGCTGAGACCCCGGAAACTCAGCAGCCTCGGCTGGGCCTCTTGGTGTTTGTAGTGTGGCTCCTGGGTAGTTTTTCTTCAGTCTGTCTCCGTGTCTAGTCCGCGAGGACCTTGCAGGCAGGGAGCACCGGTGTGCGCATGCCCACAACGCCAGCACCTGTAGGATACCCGACACTGAACGCCAGGTGCTTTAATGGGTCCTTGTAAAGGAAGGAATAAGAGGTGTGGCGTGTGCAGACAGGCAGTTAGTAATGAGTGGGGCCCGGGGTCACTCGGTCTGGGGGGAGGGCTGCACCTTCCTCAGCTCTTTTCTGCATCCCTTCTTCGACAGCTCAGGACCCAGAACCAGCCCCCCTGAACTGCTCGAAACTGTAATCCAATGGGGCCCTGTGTTCCCACGCCACAGTAGGGCACCAAGGCCCTTGGGGGCCCCCTAGGTGTATTTTACTTGCTTCACTCAACGAGGACAGCTTTCTGAAGACAGGCACGTTGCATGTTTGCACGTGAAATATCATGCTTGAGCCTAGTTTTAGGGAGGTGCATTTATTTATTTATTTTTAAAGATTTTATCTATTTATTTTAGAGAGAGCATGTGCACGTGAGGGCACGCCAGGGGAAGGGGAGGGCAGGAGGAGAGGGAAGGAGAGAGAATCTCAAGCAGACCCTGCGCCGAGTGTGGAGTCCAACCCGGGGCCGGATCCCACCACCCCGAGACCACGATCTGAGCTGAAATCAGAAGTCGGCCGCTCAACTGACCGAGCCACCCAGGCGCCCCAAAGGAGGTGCATTTAAACGTTAACAAAATTATAAAGCAATAAAGCGGCCTGCTTAAAAGACATTCACAGTTTATAGCCTTATCTCACACTCTCCTCCCAACACCGCTCTTCCGAGAAATGAATCTGCGGAAGGCCAAGGTTGGGCGGGACTTCCTAGACTGGTCCCCCTCAGCGGGGGTGGTCCCGAGCCTCTACATCCCGCACCTGTTTCCGGTGGCCTTCTCCAGTGGCAGGCCACAGGTGGGTATCCACCGAGTCCTGCCCACTGCAGTTTGCACTGGGATGCCTTCTCCAGGGTGGAGGTGGAAGAACAGGATTCTGGCCCCTCTAGGTCCCCAGCAGCAGAAAGGCCCAGATTTGGGGGTCAAGGGGAAAGGGAATGACTGCCTCTAGTAGGAGCCCTTCTAGTACACATGGAATTGGGGCTGTGACCCTTGGATACTGGACCCCAGTCTGGGGCCCATCCCACCATCCCTCTAGTCTCACAGGGAGTGTGAGATAAGGCTATAAACCGTGAATAAGGCTGGGATGAATGTTTAACCTCTTCCGGTGTCTTCTAACTGGGCATCTGCTCTCAAAGAGATGAGGCTTTCAGAGAAAGTGGAAGATCTAGAAATCTGTGGGCACCTTCCTGGGACAACCACGTATACTTATTTATTTATTTTAAGATTTTTTTTTTTTTTTAAATAATCTTCACATCCAGTGTGGGACTCCAGCCCACAACCCCGAGATGAAGAGTTGCATGTTCCACTGACTGAGCCAGCCAGGAGCTCCAGCTGTGCATGCTTCGTACTGGAGGCAGGAGGACCTTGCAAAATCATATCCGCAATTCACATAAACCCCCAAGAAGATGAGCGTGAGCAGCAAGCCTGCCGTAGCTGAAATCACAGGTCAAATAAATGGGTTTTCTCTCACCTGACCTCCAGGAAGGTTGGTGCGAAGAGTGGGACATGGGCAACAGGCTAGATTAACAATTTCTTAGTGTGGGGTGCCTGGGTGGCTCAGTGGGTTAAGCCTTTGCCTTCAGTTTAGGTCATAATCTCAGGGTCCTGGAATCAAGCTCCGCATTGGGCTCTCTGCTCAGCAGGGAGCCTGTTTTCCCCTCTCTCTGCCTGCTGCTCTGCCTGCTTATGATCTCGTTCTCTCTGTCAAATAAATAAATAAAATCTTAAAAAAAAAAACAACCTCTTGGGGCACCTGGGTGGCTCAGTGGGTTAAGCCTCTGCCTTCGGCTCAGGTCATGATTTCAGGGTGCTGGGATTGAGCCCCGCATGGGGCTCTCTGCTCCGTGGGGAACCTGCTTCTCCCTCTCTCTCTCTGCCTGCTTCTCTGCCTACTTGTGATCTCTCTCTCTGTCAAATAAATTTTTAAAAATCTTAAAAAAAAAAACTCTTAAAAAAATTTCTTAGGGTAAAGACAGGACTTCTATTTCTCATTTGTGTTGTGTTGTAAAGCTTGAGTCAAATTCCTATTATATCAGTGGTAGATAATTCTTGGCTCAAGGAGCTAAAATTCTCTAACAGAGCCAAATATATGACTAGATCATTACAATACTATATACGTATATATGTGTGCACATACACATATATAATTAATTCTGGTGAATATCATGTTAAATAGAAGCAAATGAGCAAATTCTGTAGGACCAAAACAATTCCTGGTGGCATAAGAGGCATTGTAATCAATTTGGGTCTTGAGGGATGAATAGGAGTTTATCTTAGTTTACCCAGGACGCTATTTCTGACCAAGGGCGCAGCATGCACTCTTCATCTTACCCTCCTGGGCAGGTTCTGTGCCTGGGAAGGTAGGCAGAGAAAAGGACTATTCATGAGGGGTGGGAGATGCCCATCCTAAGAGGGCCAGGCCCCAGGGGTTCCACTGTGGGCCATGGGGGAGGGGGCCTTGAAGGACTCGAGGCAGGGGGGCTGTTTCAGAAGGAGGGGAGTACAAACTCACAAAGCCATGCAAAGCTGAACCGAGTAGAAGCAGGGTTGGAAATAGTAGGGCAGGTTTGAGAGTTGGTTAGTTTGGGAGTTGATTGAGGGGATGAGGAGCCCAAGGAAACGGAGAATCATCTGCCTTTCCTCCACCCAGTGCCCCGCTCAGAGCCTGGCATATACCTACTCAGTCCTTGGAGTAAGGTAGCTGGGCAGGTGGATTGAGCATCGAAGCTGGGCATCCCCAGGACAGGCAGCTACAGGGCCCCTGACCGTGCAGCAGATTTCCCCAATCTCCAGGGATGTAGGCACAGAGTGAGCTGCAAAGGCAGCCCTGGCTGGTGGTCAGTGATCAGGAGGGTGTGTGCACACACTCTGCATTCTTACCTTACCCTCTCTCGCCACCTCACAAATACAAATGCCCCCATGCCCCTCTGTCCATGTTCGAGGGTGGTTGGGTCTGAAGATGCTGGTGAGGCAGGAGCAGTGACCACCCCACCCCCCATCTTGAGAAGGGGCCCTTCAGGTCAGGAGGGAACCGCAGCCCCCCACCCTGTGCCCGCCAGAGGAGCATTGAGCTTTGGGGTGGAGCAGACAGCTTGGGAACCGGTCTGCCAACCAGTTTAACCAGGGACTGGTTTCGACTCGGGAGTTCAAAGGAGCTGGGGTGTACCCTGTCCTGTCCCGCCTGGCCAAAGGGAGCAGCGGCGCTTAACCCTTTCCAGGTTGTGCCTGGGGCAACATCCAGGCACTGTCCGTGCTGCAGAGGGTCTGAGCTTCTTGGAGGCATGAAAGGGGTGAGGGACACCTTGGCTACGGTTGGGGGGTGGGGTGCAGCCAGGCCCATGAGAATGGGGAAAGAGGAGAGAGGCTCCCTTGTTTCTCCTGCCCCAGACTTCCCTTGGGATTTCCTTTTCCTGCCGAGGTGATCCCCGGAGGACCCTGGCTTCTGGGTGGGTGCAGGGGCACTGGGATTGGATTTCTGGGGTAATGAATATTCATCAGCCAGATCCGGCCTCTGCTTCTGTTTACTTAGCCGGGAGGGGCTGGGTTTCAGGTTCACCTTGACTCCTGGAGCCGCAGTGGGGCAGGTACCCGCCGCTGCACCTGTTTCTCTGGCACCTGCCGCACAGCTGCTCCCACCCAGATCTTCTCGCCGGAGCCTTTTCTGGCGTGGAACCCTGGAGGCACCCCTACCTCTCCCAGCCTCCCGCCCGGGCAGCTGCCACACTCAGCTCCTTCTCTAAGGAAGGTTTCACCTCCAGCCCGGAGCAGTCAGGATTACAGGTACAGGCAGAGGGAGAGCGGGTGGGGAAACCAAGGCACAGAGCACAGTCAGGGCACCCAGTTCTGCCTCCGTGGCTGACAAGCCTAACTGGGAAGGAAAACCCAGGCAGGCTGGCTCCCATCTTTACCTAGGTGGGCAGGCAGAAGTCAGACTCATCCCACTGGCTCTTGGAGTCATTCCAGGCCTCCAGCAGAGCTCTTTCTGGGAAAGTTTCAGTCCTGAGCTGTTCTCCGTTAACGCTTGCTAAGCAGGAGCCTAGCCTCCAGCCTGGAGGGTGTTTCTGGCTATCTGGTGGGGATCTCCCTGTTCTTCTCCAGGGTACCCCAGTCTTATCCAGAATGGAGAAGTGCCATCAGGGCCCCTGTGGAGGGATATGGGGGGAGGGGTGTTTCTGGGTGTGGTCTTAAAGCCCCAAGTGCCTCCTCAACTCCCCTCCACCCCTCCACCTCCCACAGTCAATGGTTAACTCGTTCCAGCTCCGAAGGGGCCTGGGCCAGTCTGAGCAAGGTCCTTAGAGCAGTTCACAGAACTCAGTCAGGGCAGTGGGGCCTTTCCTGGGCTGGCCACAGGCATACCAGAGGGCTGGCGGTCCTAGGGGAGGGGGGCAGTCTATCCCGCAAGCCGTCTGTGGGCTCTGAAGCCTTGCAAACAGCAGAAGTGTAGCTAGCACCCTCTGGGCTGATTCCTATCATCCCCTGGATTGCAGGGCCCCAGGGCAATGGCCCAGCCCTCAGCTTGGCCAGCCTGCGTGCAGGCTGAGAGGGGGGGGGGGGACCACATGTCACTAAATGCTGATCCGCTTGAGATCCCAAGTACACCTCCAGCCCCCAGCCCCCTCTGGCCTGTGAATCAGCACGGCCATGCCTCAGTAGCTGTATTGCTCTTTCTAACTTTCCATAGCTTTTGATATCACAGCACTTTTTTTTGTAAAGCAAATCAGATGTTATACTGCTTTGGGGTGGCTCACTCCTGAAAAGGATCTTATGGTTTGGTTATTTTGTAAAACAAAGAATGGTCCTCCAATTGATCTGTTCTGTTCAGACTTCCATTGTCAGTCCTGCTGAAAAGGGGCAGATACTTTCTTACCAGTGCTTGTCTGTCCTCTCGGGCAGAAGGGACCACAAAAGGCATCTTAGACCAGAGTTCAAGGCCAAGAGATGCCTTTGTGCGGTGGTTGAAACCCCAGGGCAGGGTCTGAGGGCTATTGCGGTTTCTCCAAGGTTTATTGCTAAGTTCCCGATGATCTGTCACTTGCTTCATTCCAACGAGAGAGAGAGTTGAGCCCCATGGGAGCCGACTGGCAGGAACTGCTAGAGTAGGTGTGTTTTAGCTGCAGGGGCAAAAGCGCTGCCCCCCAAGGGGGTGGGCAGTCAGATGTTACTGCCTGGCTTACCAGCAGGGTCCTCCACTCCCTGAGTTCCTCCCATCCAACCTCGGATGGGCGGTGGTGGGGTCATGGGCCCTGCCCCAGACCAGGCCAAGCAAGTGCCACCCCCCCAACTCCTTCCAGAAACCCATTCTGGAACACCAAGTTCTGTGCAAGGTTGTGCTAAGCCCGGGTGAGGCAAGCTGCCAAAGCAAACCTCTCAGGCCGTCCCCTTCATGTGCTCGCCTCCCCGGGGTGCCCTGGAAATGTTTACCTGGCCACTCTCACCCCTCCTTCACTTTCTAAGTGGGAGCTGCACGAGATCTCCCCTGGGCTTCTCCTGCTACTTGAACTCAGCCAGAGGGACAGAGCAATGTAGGATCTGCTTCCCGGATGAAGAGGCAGGAAGGAGTCCATCAGGCATGCGCTCTGGGCATGGGGCTGAGTATATGGGAGGAAAGGGGACAATTGCAACAAGGGGCCCACGGAGGCAGGCATTCAACCCATTCCAAGCCTAGGTCAGCATCTTGTTTCCATTTTCCCCCAAATTTGATTTGCTCTCCCTCTTAAAAAAAAAAGAAAACAAAACAAAACAAAAACCACGCTTATTATGGAATATCTAGAAATCAGAAATAAACCGGGAGAAAATAGCCTCTATCCCTTCTCCATAAAGAAAACCACTGTTCATCATTTGTCATATTTCTTTCTGGTCTTCTCAGAAAATGTGGTTAAGACCATTGGTTTCTAAAAGGAGGTGATTGATTCATCTGTGCTCGGCTCACCTGACCATCTAGCTTTCTGGAGTATGGTGGCTACTGCTCCACCCCAGGACCCTTCTCTGCCGCATGCAGGTTCCTGAGAATCAGCCCACCACCCTCTCCAGGCCCAAAGATGCCTTGATTTCTCATCCCTCTGCCTGCCCTTCCGCTGCTTGGAACTCCTCCAATCTGCCGTCTTCTTCCTCCGTCTTAAACGCACCCCCTGGCAACCATGTCCAGGCAGCCGTGTCTCCCAAAACTCCCACTAGCTCAGACAGCAACTTTGTGGAAATGAGTAAAAGATGAGGCCACCTCCGTGTCAGGCCACTTCATGGCAGGGCACATGGCTTTTCAGTGGAGAAGCTGGATGTCAGCCCCCAAGCCCTATCCCCGCTGGGTTCCTTGTGAAGAGTCGGCCTGTGATAAGTATATCTCACGGGCACTTGTGACCCCAAAAACCTCCCTCCAATTTTCAGCTCTCCTGCACACTCCTGTGCTCATGGAAGCTGGGTGGGGAAAGGAGTTGTCCCTCAGTGATTATTACCGTTACCTGTATTATTTTACAGAGCACGCTGCAGAGGGCGGGGATTCACCTTAGAGCTAAAGGTTAGCGCTGGAAGGGACAGGTGAGGACCCTGAGGTCCAGAGAAGTACCTTGCTAGAGGTCACAAGGCTGGTGCAGTCCCAGGATTCCTCTTCCCAACCCCCAACCCTGCTCTGAGGCTCCTCCCACTTAGGAAAAAAAACCCACAAGGACTCCACTCCTGTTGGTCCCCACTGTGAAGTCCAAATTACTCTCCAAATCATTATATATATATTTTGTAATGAATTCTAATCAGAATGCATGGGGTGTTTCTGTCCATCCAATGCCTGCCACCCATTCCCCAGACCCCTCTCTCTTCTGGTATCGTAGAGCTTATCTGAACCCTGGGTTCGTTGGGCTCCACCTTCAATCCTTTCAGGCCTGGACTTCTTTTTTTTTTAAGATTTTATTTATTTATTTGACAAAGATCACAAGTAGGCAGAGAGGCAGGCAGAGAGAGAAGGAAGCAGACTCTATCCCAGGACCCTGGGATCATGACCCGAGCCGAAGGCAGAGGCTTTAACCCACTGAGCCACCCAGGCTCCCCTCCCTCAGGCCTGGACTCTTAAAACAGCCCATGATTAGGAGCTAGAGACGGCTGCTCCAAGGCACCTCCCTTCTCCCCACTGACCCCTTTCACTGTCCCACCGTGTTCCTGCAGAAAGCCCCACCTTCGGCTCCGGGGACGGCCATGACCGAAGTCGGCTGGTGGAAGCTGACCTTCCTCCGGAAAAAGAAATCTGCTCCGAAGGTGCTGTATGAGATCCCCGACACCTATGCTCCAACGGAGGGCAGCGCCGAGCCCCCTCGGCCTGAGGGGGGGGACCCCAATGGCAACTATAACACCCGCCTGGAGAAGATCGTGGACAAGAATACAAAAGGCAAGCACGTCAAAGTCTCCAATTCCGGCCGCTTCAAGGAGAAGAAGAAAGTTCGGGCCACGTTGGCAGAAAACCCCAACCTCTTTGATGACAGGGATGGCAAAGGACAATGAAGGAGGCCCAGGAGGACCCTAATACCTCCCTACTCCTGCTGTCAGCCGGACCTGCGACAGGAGCTGGCCACGCTGGCCTCCTTGGCCACAGCTGACTCCGTGGGGCCCTTGATGCCTGCTGGCAGGCAGGGTCTGGTTTTAGGTTTGTATTTATGTGCCCCAGCTTTCTGGAAGGTCTGGGTTCTCCCAAGGTCGTCCCACGTCCCCAGCACATACAAAGGCACTCCAGTCCAAGGATGAGAAGTCCTACGCAGAAGGACAGCCCTCCTCAGAGCCGTGGCAGTGCCGGCAGGGAGGTGGGCATGGCGAGGGGCGGAGAGAGGGGGCGGACAGACTTCTCCTCCTCCAGTGGCACAGGGTCAAGGGTGAGTTTCGATTGCGGCTCCCTTTATTTTCTCTACCCACAGCTGTTCCCTGGACCAATTCTAAGCATGACTTTTCCAGAAGCCACATGATGGGGTGGTTTCTTGGAGCTGGAGGAGGCGGAGACCCTGAATTTGAGCTTACCTCCTCCCACATGAGGGAAACTTCTGGAACTTTTCCCCTATGTGTGCAAGGAGAGGAGGACACTGGCACTCTGGGGGGGGGGGGGGTTTGCTGCAGAAGACGAGGTGAGGGCCCCACAGTTTCCTGAACACATCCTCAAAGGGACAGTGCACTGGCTCATGGGTCCAAATTCAGGGAGCGGCTAGGGAGGCTCTGATAGGACCTAAAAACCGCCAGCTCTCTTCTCCCCTCCTACTGGTATTTAAGAAGGACAAGCCGCAGAGATGAGTCCTGGAGCCTTGAATTTTGTTTAAAAAAATAATTGTAGGTTTCTCTCTTTGTAATAAACAATGCTGCAAAAGCAGAGAACCTATTTATGCTTTTGTCTTACATTTCCTGAGGACTGTTTCTCATGCCTTTCCTCCCTGCATTTAAGTGAAGTGCTTAGCGTTCCTTTCAAGCATCAAGAAGGGTCTCCAGGGGACGCCTGGCTGGATCAGTCGACAGAGTACGTGACTCTTGGTCTGGGGGTTTTAAGTTCGAGCCTCATGTTGGGTCTATAGAATACTTAAAAATAAGATCTTTTTAAATTAAAAATAAAGGGGTCCTCAGTATGAAAATATAGCAAGGGTAGGGGCTAGTTTCAGCTAAGTGATCAACAGAGAGAACATCAGGGACTTCAAGAGAGTAGAGGAGACCTTTGGTGACTGACCCCACAGTTGCAGGGGTTTGGTTTAGGGTCAGGACTCAAATTCTCATTCCACTGTTTAGTTGCTGGGTGATTTGGGGAATACTTTTTTAAAAGATGCTCTCTAAACCTCAGGTTTCTCTCCTGTAATCATATCTTTTTTGGGGGAATGGTCAATATTAAATGCCCCCTAAGTAGTCCTATAGTAGGTGCTCAGTTAATATGGGTGTCCTCCTTCTTCCTTTATTAAGGAGTTCCACCATAGCCCACAGCGTCTGGTTAAGGAAGAGGAAAGAGTGTGCTCCCTGTGCTGTTAGATCCAGATCTTTCTCAGGCCCCAGGAGCTGGGAGCTAGAAAAAATTGGACACCTCTCTGGAGCTCTTGGTGGGAACAGGGAGAAACCAAGGTGGCCACTAAATAATGTGGTCATGGAGCTTCCAGGTCAGTTCCTTGCGGGCTGTCAGGCCACTCCACCCCAGGGAGTGTTGCTCAGGAAATTTATTACCAAAACAAACAGAACCATACAAGGGGGCCTTTGTTGGGTGGCCTCACCCAGGCAAGGGGGAACTGTGAGGATGAGTGACACCAGGAGCTGGAGGGAGGGAAGGTGGGCTGGTTCAGGTAAAATGCCGTTCCCCAGGCCTCTTTCCCTATCCCTCCCACTTCGTAGAACTTTTAGGATCCTTCCAATTACCCAGTCTGTGAAGTGTCCCATGGAGGACCCAACTTCCCCCTACTCTAGTCCTGTCCACTGTGAATAGCCAGTGTTTACAGAGTTTATAGTGGACCAGGCCCTGTGGCAAGTACTCCATGAGGTTCCTCGGTCAGTCCCCTCATCACCTGGAGACAGGTGCTGTCATTATCCCCATTTTCCAGCTGAGTTAGTTGAGGTGGAGAAGTGAAGGCACTTGCTTGCCATGGTGGAGGCGGGACTGAAGCCCGAGCTGGTGTGTGCCCATCACTGCGGCCCACGGCCCCCTCCATGTTTGATCTGCCTCTGCTCAGGGGGATGGGAAACTGAGACTCAGAGCAAAGAAAGGAGTCCAGTCACCTTCTGCAGAAGGGGAGGTAGGGTGGCAGAGGGTAATGGCCTGGGGCTTAGAATCCTGATTCTGGCACCAGTAGGGGAAAGCTAACCAGCCCAGAGGCTGAGTGTCCTCTGAGACACCAGATCACTTCTGCCCATCCTGAGATTGCTTGAGGGAGGGGCGTTTGGGGATGAGCCTGGGCCCTGGGCCCCCTGGCCCGGCTTCTATCCAATACTGGCACCACATGGCCATTACCCCTGGTGCGTGAGATCCTGCTCCAGTCTCTGATGTCCGCAGGAACCTTCCATGGAAACCCCAGTTACCCCTAAGCTGGGGGGCAGGGGGTGGGTGTGTGCTAAAGCCAAAGGGAAATCTGGCTGGCCAGGGAGGCAGAGGGAGGCAGCTGCAAACTTCCACAAGGCCAGAGGAGGAGGAACCGAGAGTACAAATATGGGCAGGAGCTGTGAGAGGCTATGGGTTATCGACCACAGTTTCACTGGGACACGACCCAACAGGGGGAAGGGGAAGGCAGGAGGGGCGGGCTCCAACTGGCCTGCACTGCCCCCAGAGGTCAGCCCTGGGCGGTGGGCTCCCCCTGCTGGCCATCCAACCACTATGGAGAGGTGGAGTTGAGGGGGGAGGGGGGCCCTTAAGCCCCCAACTCCCTCCTTCCTAGGCTGGTGGGGGATGCGAGCATGCGGCTGGGCCAGGTTGAACATTAATATCACACACGGCTGACGAAGTTTTATTACAGATTTGGCACAGTGATTGTCAAAGAACAGGAGGGAACAGCTGAACCCAGGCTCAGAGAGCCGGTTGGGGGATACAGAGCTCCTAGTAATGGGACAAGGCAGAGAAGGGCACCCCAGCACCATCTCCTTTGGTGGCCATAGGGTTAGCATCGTGCCTTCCCACACTCAGGCTTAAGAGGGGGATCAACCCCCAACAGGGGCCCCCTGGGAGGAGCCCATGAATGTCCGGCACCGAAGCAGCGCACACGCCCACACAGAGGAATGAAACAGTTTACAGAGCTGGTGAGTTCCATGCCAACGCGTAAAATAACAGTTCTCAGATTCTGGCTTAGTCACAGCAAACATTTACCCAGCCTGGCTCCCCTCCACAGCCTGGAGGCCATTCGTTCAAGTTGTCCTTGGTCACCAGACTTGTGCTCAAGAAGTGTGCAAACACAGTTCAGCGCAGGCCTCAATCCAGGCCTGATGAGGAATCCCATGGTGAGGGTAGGAGGTCATTTGTTTGTGGAGGTGGGGGACACTGCAACTGGTCACCGGGGGGGGGGGCTTATTAAATGCAGGACAGGATTCATGGGTGGGCTGAGGGTGGGCTCCTAAGTGGTGGTGCTGCTGGTCCGTGGACCACACGGAGGAGCGAGGATCTCAACTCGGGGGGGGTCTCAACTTTTGGCTGCACAGAAGTCTCTGGGGGAGCTTTTACGTTCCTGAAAGTTCAGACCTCACTCAGACCAGTGAAACTATATGTGATGAACACTTCTGGGTAATTTCAGCAGGGATAGAAACCCGTGTCTAGGAGTCATCCCCCCCAGAGGAGGGGGGCAGTTGAAGGGGATCCGTGAGTACCGAAACATAGCTCTGTAACAATTCTATACCTGGAAAATGAAACAGACATCTGTGTATGTACACACACACACACACACACACACACACGTATGTTGTTCTCAGAAACGAACATGGAAAGTAAAGCTTGACTGAAATCTGCCTGGCTCGTAGGTACAAGTCATGAAGCCCTTCTATAAAACTCCTGACTCCCTGGGATCGAATACGTCTAGAGACACTTGCTACCTAACTAGGTAGCCCACTCCCGATTACTGGATCATGGTTGTCTCAAGTCTCTCCCCCAACTGAGAGGAAACCCACATCCGTCCAACTCCCACCTCTGGGTCCTCTGGAGCTCCAGAGAATACATTTAATCTCTTTTCCATGTTGTTGTGCTTCAGATAAGGGGAAGCAGTTATCAGTAGGGAACAGGGCTATAAAAATATCCTATTAGTAAGTTAATGAAGTTTCTTTAAGTTGCAAGCAACAGAAATTGATTCTGGCTAGTTTAATCCAAAAACTTCCTTTTAAGAAAACAAAACAAAACGAAACAAACAAACAAAGGGATAATGGGTGTTTTGAGGCAGGAGGGGTTAACACAGCCCACACGTGGGGAGGAGGGATCCAAGGGTCACTCAGGGAATGACAACAGAAGTGGCTGGAAACTGTTGCTTCTTGGCTGCCATTAAGGACTTGCTAAAATGCCTCTCACGCTCTGGGTCTCTCCCTGTCAAATTTCAAATTGTTGACAAGAAAAAAAAAAAAACAGATTGGCTACACTGCCTTGGGTGCTTAGGCTGGAACCTGGCAGTATGACCCAGTCACACCCTAACAGGGCAGCAGGGACCCGCCCCAGGTCCCTGGAAAAGGGAACCACACCAACTACTACCTCTAGAGGGAGCTATTCCAATAAATCATATTCAAGGTCAAGAAAATAATTATGGGATTTTTTTCTGCCACTGTTTATGCTCCACTAGACTACCTACCTACTTGGGAGCCAACTAAAGATACAGAATTTGGAGCTTGAACTCTGAAGAGTTTTAAATATAAGGAGTGGGGGAGGGAAATGGGTTGAGTCTAGAAGGTCGCGCCCACCATCCCACACCCTCTCTTAGCACCCGGTGCCAGCTCCAGCAGGCGCCAGCAGACTTCGAATCAGGGTGCGAGCCTCTCATACAGCCAGTCTTCCTCCCCACGGTGGGTCATGGGCCCCAAAGGGGAGTCTCTTGTCGGCAGGCCCCGCCGGAAGAGGATCCGGTCATGCAGACGGTTGGTTTGGCCCTGCCAGAACTCCATCACTTGCGGGTACAGGATGTAGCCACCCCTTCAAGGAGAAGCAGTGGGTTTGGTGCTCTGTGCAATTTTCCAGCAGGACACCGCCCCCACCCCCGGCGTCCCCATCCCAGCCCATCCCAGGGCCCCCTGATGGAAGTTGGAAGGATGAATCTGATGATGTTTGGGTGGTGGGGAGGTGGGGAGTAGGTCTGTAATGCCACAGATAGAGCAGTTTTGAGTACACATGAAGGTTCTGTGCCCCCGTCTGGACGCCCACCAGCTATCACTCACCAGTACTTTGGCTTTGGCACCTCTTGTGCTTGGTAGAGCTGCTCCAGTTCCTCATTCTTCTTTCTCAGATACTGTCCAGGGGAAGGAAACACAGGAAGGCCTGGACTGAGTCAGTAAATTCACTTACTAACCGTATACTAAGCACGTGCCGTGACCCAGGGGACGCAGGTGAGCAAGAGAGGCTGGCCTCTCTCCTCTTAGAGCATAGTCCAACCAGAGGGTCAGAAAAGAAGTCCATTTCCCCCACCCCCCAAGGAGACCACCCCTTCATTTTGCTGGAGAGGGCGGGCCCTGGCACTTGTAGTGGACAGCCGCTGGGGGATGAGCTAAGGCCCCTGCCACCCAGAGAACCAAGGAAGAACCCAACTCACCTCCCGATCGGGGATCACAGAACTCTGGTTACTGACCACAGCCCCGATTTGGCTGCTCTTAGGGCGGGAGTGGAAGTAGCACTCAGCCTCCTCTTCAGGCAGCTTCTTCACGGAGCCCTCCACACGCACCTGCTCAGGGACGGCCCTGGCTAGATGGCATTCTTCGCTATCTGCCCTCCCCACCAACACAGGTCTCTTTCTTCCCTTCGCCACTGCCCCACCACTACTGGCCCCAATTAGGCCAGCTCATTAAGAGAGACAGGAGGTCTGCCTGGCCTGGTGCCCTCCACTGGGCTCCTCCGTAGCGAGCCCTAGGTTGTCTCGGGAATGTTCACTCACCTGACGGTTGAGGGGCTCCCAGTAGAAGACAAGGGAAGCAAAGGGATTGGAGTCCTGGAAATGAAAGAGAACTCACAGTCGACCATCCGAACAGCAGGGAGAACACCTCCACCATGCAGAAAGGAGGCAGGAAGCCTGTAATGTGCAGACCCACGGGGCAGGCATTCACTGTCACATCTCATCTAAACCCTCAAAGGTAGGCCTACTTTTCCAGGGGTAGAGACAGACTCAGGTTAAGGAACCTGCCCAAGCTCACACAGGAAGTGCTAGAGCCGCACTGAGAACCTGAGCCAGATGGACTCCAGACTGAGGCTCTGCCATTTCTCTCATCCATAGATGTGCAAGTCCGCAGAAATGCATCTACGGCCACCACGGGCTTGGGGAGTCCTTTGGATTCATGAGTCGAATGCACACAAAGGATCAACTCTGGACTTGACACCAGGAGAGGCACAGAGGGGACACCAGGCGTACATTGAATGCAGCCTCTGCCCCCACAGAGCTTCCTGGGTGTTTCGTGGAGGAGACAAATCTCAATCACATAACCGAACAAAGGTACAGTTATCAACGGAAAACAAGGCAGCAAGTGAAGTCACAAGTTTCCACGAGGGTGAACAGCTGATGTGGCATGGGGATCGAGGACTTTCCCAAGGAGGTTACACGGGAGCTGAGAGCCAAAGGGACAGGAGCTACTTAGGGAAGCAGATGACAGAGATGGGGTGGTCAGAGAGAGCACTCCTCCACGGCAGAGAGAAGGGCAAGTGCCAAGGCCCGCAAGCAGCATGGCGCCTGAGCACAGCCAGCAAGTGCAATGCGGCAGGGGTGGCACTGGAGGGTGATGAAGGAAGCCAGGGCTGGCCCCTGCGGGCCCCTCACCAGCTCTTTTCCCTTCCGACTCTCGAAG
The DNA here is from genome assembly GCF_030435805.1 of Mustela lutreola. NCBI lineage: Eukaryota > Metazoa > Chordata > Mammalia > Carnivora > Mustelidae > Mustela > Mustela lutreola. The sequence goes on along the minus strand of NC_081304.1, from coordinate 23,586,793 downwards.
TTAGTGAAGAAGCGGAAGCCATCCTTGCCAAAGCCCTTCAGCAGCACCATGCGGGCAGAGGGTTTTCCGTCTCTGGGCAAAGACCAGAGTGTGTGGTCAGAGCCCATGTCGTTGTGCTTGCTTGCTACCACCCCTCTCCCCAGGTGCTCCCCTGCGCTCCCCATGCCTGTGCCCTCTTATTCCTCACTGTCAGGGGGTGCTAGCTACCCATGGCCATCCCACCCCCACCCTGAGGATCTGTCCTAGAGGTACAGGCAGGACATTGCTGCCTGGGACTTGTCATGGACTGAACTGTGTCTCCCTAAAATTCTACGCTGAAGCCCCCAAAGTGGGTCTATTTGGAGACTGAGCTTTTAGAGAGATAATTAAGATTAAATGACGTCATAAAGGTAAGACTCTAATCCAATAGGCCTGGTGTCCAGAAAGATCTCTCTCTCTCTCTCTCCTTCTCCCTCCCTTCCTCCCTCCCATCCCCTGCATGTACCATGGAAAGGCCATGCGAGGACACAGCAAAAAGGTGGCCATCTACAAGCCAGAAAGAGAGGCCTCACAAGGAACCCATCCTGACAGCACCTTGATCTTGGACTTCTAGCTCCCAGAGCTGTGAGGAAATAAATCTCTGCTGGTTACACCTACCATTCAGTGGTATTTTAGTACCTAGCAGGTTAACAAGGCTCTTGGGGTGGTGACCAACACCAACACAACCAGCCAGGGCTTAGCAATCACAGAAAGGGCAGTTACATTAGGATCTCTACTCAGACTCTAGGGAATATCCTGGGGCACAGTACCAGAGCCCTGACTTCAAGGCCTTACACTTTTTAAAAAAGATTTTATTTATTTGAGAGAGACAGAGAGTATGAGCTGGGGGGTTGGGGAGGAGCAGAGGGAAAGGGAGAAGCAGACTCCCCACTGAGCAGCAACCCTGGTGGCTCAATCCCAGAACCCTGAGATCATGACTTGAGCTGAAACCAAGAGTCAGATGCTTACCCCAATGAGCCACCCAGGCGCCCCAAGACCTTATACTTTAATGAGTGGGTACAAGAGTTGAATAACAGGCTAATCTAAGAGGTGTCTCAAGGTTATATGACTGATTGTCAAATACATAATACAACCAAGCACTACGCTAGATTTCAGGAGAGGTAGAGAGCTTTATGGAGAAGTTCCAGGAGATGCAGCTTTTAAAGGACAGATGGGAATTGGGTAAACGGGGAGATGGGAGACATGGGTGTTGGAGGTGAGAGCATCAGGGGCAGAGATGAATGAGGGACTACATTTTTTTTTTTTAAGATTTTATTTATTTGACTCCAAGAGAGAGATCACAAGTAGACAGAGAGAGAGGGGGAAACAGGCTCCTTGCTGAGCAGAGAGCCTGATGTGGGGCTCGATCCCAGAACCCTGAGACCACGACCTGAGCCGAAGGCAGAGGCCTAACCCTCTGAGCCACCCAGGTGCCCGAGGGACTACATTTTTATTACTGAAATGGAATTAAGTAAAGTCTGATCTTTGGTTTACAGATAAGGACACAGAGGCCCAGAGAGGACAAGTAACTTGCCTGAGGTCACAGAGCATCTTAGTAACACAGCTATAACCATAAATTTGCATTCCACCAAGTTGCGAGCTTCCTAGTTTCTTACTTCACCTGTACCCACCCATAGACGGGCCCACGGCTATGCCCACCTGGTGCAGGTAGCCAGACACATGGCATTGGCTTCCCCTATGTCAGGACACTGAACGGCCTCCTCAAACCAGGCAGCAAACTGCTTCATGGGGTCCAGGGACGTCAGCTGAGTTTCCTCAAATGCCTGGGAAAGGAGAGTTTTATTTAATGAACACTTATAACGCTTACTGTGTATGTAGTACTGTTCCAGGCACTGTTCATAACAAAAAACAGTATCCAGGAAATAGGTTCTGCTAGCTCCATTTTACAGGTGAGGACAGAGGCATAAAAAACGTGGCGTAACTGGCCAGGTCCCACAGCAGTGATGGATGAATCAGAGTTTCATGTCAAGAGCGTCAAACCTATCACCTCGGGAGCATAAAAGAAAAAAGCCATATTCCTGGGCTCCACCCCCACAAATTCTCCGTAGGCCTGAGGTTCGGTGAAAAACTGCATGTTTAACAACTATTTCTGGAAATGCTCACACGCAACTAGATTTTTAAAACTGCAGCTCCGGGCCTCAATTCTAAAACAGTTGGTTTCTCCGCCAAGGAGGGAAAAGGAAAATAACTTCTCCAAAAGGGAAGGAAAGGTACTGACTGACGGCAGTGAGATCTAGGCGCTCTCTCCTCCCCTCCGTCCGTGAGTCAGTACCCCTCCCCCATGTGTTACTTATCAAATATTTAGAAGCTGATTATCACTGTTCCAAGCACGTTGCAAATATCAAAGTCCACAACATCGCTGCGAGTTCGGTACTCACTTCCCAGGTGAGGAAACTGAGGCCCAGAGGGGTTGTTAGTGACGCACCGTGAGCGGCAGGATCCCACCCCGCGGCCTCTCCAGAGCTCGCGTTCTCACCCGCCGCAACCCGCAGCCTCTCTTCATCCTTGTTCCCCAGAGCCCCTTCCCCCACCCCGGTTGTCTTGGAACCCCCTTCTCCTACGGGGGTGACCCCAATCCCACCCCGTGGGGCTCCTCCCCCGCCCTGCGGGAGGTCTTGCCCCGGTGGTCGCACCTCTCGGTCCCCGCGGTAACTCTTGCGCATCGGGCCCAGGTCCATGCTGACACCGCCACCGTACAAGTGGTGGAGGTAGCGGGGCCACTCGGCAGGTCGCCCGAACGTCACGGTGACGCCTCGCAATCCGCACGTCATGAGGCCGCCAGCCACGTGACCCGCCATTGCCCAGCGTTGGGTTCGGAACCAATTTCTCAGCCCGGGAGTTTACCCGGGGGACGGAAGAATTCCCCTGCTAACAGATCCTAAGTCCTTGGAGCCAATGGGAGCTCGGGGTCGGAGGAGGGAGACAGAGGCGGAGAGGCCATTGGTTGGAGTTTTCTGGGAGCGAGGCCAATTAGAGCGAGAATAGAGGAAACCAGCGGCCAATGGGCGGCGCCTCCGGGGGCGGGAGCAGAGAGACAAGGAAATGCTGTCACCGCCGTTAACGCGCACGTGGAGGTTTGTTAAAGGTATAGGGACTGCAGCCGCCCAGGCGGGGGGCGGGGAATGAGTCTCTGGGGGCTTGAGGGGAGTGGGCAATGTTAAGTGGCTGGCCCCTAGCAGGTGCCTGGAGGAGAGCCTAGTGCAGGAAGTAGCCCCCTGGGGGGAGAAGCCGGTGGGCCGGGAAAGGACAAATGGAAAACGGAATTAGGGGCCAGGCTCTGAGGCACGGTGATGGGGAGACATAGAAGGAGGGGCAGTCTGGTTGGGGGAAGAAATTGGGGCTGGAGAGTGGGAGAGGTTGAAGTGAGTTATGGATCACACAGGAATAGGGGCTGTGTATTTGCGTGAGGGCATGGGGGGGGTGGTTCTGTGGAGTGGAGGGGGGGGAGATGCAGCAGGGTCAGGAAGAGACTGTGGGGTGGGAAGAAAGCCTGCTGAGTGGAAAGGGGAAAAGGGAAATTTGAGATCAAGCCATCCCAGACCAGAGTCATCTTCCTTGTCCAGCTCTGAACTCCCTCTCTCTGCCTCATTTCTTTAACCCCGGGTCAGAGCATGCTGTTCCCTTTGCTCATGATTGCTCCTTTCCTGGTGCAGCGGAGTTCACACTAGCCAGTGTTCTGGTAGATGGAAAGGTTGCCCCACCTCTCCTGGGCTTCTCTCATCTTAGCCGGGTTCCCCCCTTCTTCACGTTTTGTCCTTCCTAGGTAGTTGGAGTCTAGCTCCTAGGTAATGCCAGCCATAGCTGAGGGCCAGGGGAGCAGGTGGCTGTGCAGAGCCACTTCCAGCCTGTGGACAAAGGGCTGAGACACGGAAAATCTACCAGTGCCCATTCCGGCTTAGGCCTGGCTGGGGCAGCCTTGGGTCAAGTCCTCTCTGTAGTCCCGGTTTCTACCAACATCAGGAAGGGGAGCCGCAAGAACCATCTAGGCAGGCGCCCGGGGACTGTGTCAGGTAAGGGGAACGTCCTGCCCTTCCCAGGTCTTTGCATTACTAGGTGGTAAGCTTCATAAAGCCCTACATTAGATACCTATCATCTTTTATTATATCGATGTAGCTTGAGCCAAATGGAATCTGGAAGACCAATTTGCTACAATGAAATAATACATGTATCAAGACTTAATGATGTTGATCTGTGTATTCTCCACTGGTTGGAATTTTTTTTGCGGCATCGGGCATCGTTTTCCTCCATCTACATGACTGAGAGGCTTGACTGGATTGACTTTGTCTTTCCACATGGGAGCACTGCTGTTCTTGGCTCCTCCCAAACCCCTGCACTTGGACCTGTGTAAGCGTGATTAGTGCCCTTCAATACAGATGATTTGTACATGGGGCCACACTCTTAGCACTCCTGGGCTATGCTACCCTGGACTCGGGAGACGAGGGCACCAGACTAAGATTATTTGAATAGTTTAAATCGCTTAAAAGCCAAGCGCTCAGTTAGGTATTTATTCATTCCATAGACGTTTGTTAAAGACTTTTTTTTTTTTAGGATTTTATTTATTTGTCAGAGAGAGAGAGCACAAGCAAGGGGAGCAGCAGGCAGAGGGAAAAGCAGGCTCCATGCTGAGCAGGGAGCCTGATGTGGGACTCGATCCCAGGATTCTGGGATCATGACCTGAGCTGAAGGCAGACACTTCAACCACCCAGGCGTCCCTGTTAAAGACGACGACGACGACGACTACTACTACTACTACTCCTCCTCCTCCTTCTTTTTTTTCTTCTTCTTTTACTGGGCACTGAGCTAGGTCTGAGAATACTAAGATTAAGAAGGCGACATGCTTCCTGCCCACAAGGGGTTTGTAGTCTACAGGGGAAGCAGATCTGAAGGCTGGTGAGTGACAGGTACTTAAACAGATACTTCTGTGAGGAAAAGGGGAGCAGAGAGAAAAGGTGTCTCCAGGAGTCAGGAAGCCTTCATAAAGGAAGGAGACATTTGATTTGTCTTATGGAGTAAGTGTTTGCCAGACGGACAATGGGACGGCCATGCCAGGAAGAGGGAACAGTGTGAATAAAGGCACGGTGTGTTGGAAATGTGGAACAAACAGCCGGGCTCTCCTAGAGCAAGATAATGAGGTGGGCAGCAGGCTCGACTAACAGGCAGGGCTGGTGATCCGACAGAGGGAAAGGGCCAGGCTTTTAGACAACAATTCTGGCTTTTTTTTTTTTTTTTTTTTAAATCTTTCTTGCTGTTGTCAAACCAGAGTATCTAATTTCTATTTTTTTAAGACCAGATGGACAGAAAAAGTACTAGATTCCAATAGCCTCTCCCATCCTCCACGATTAGCAAGGAAGTTTGTCGTTTGTTGCCTTTCTAGATTTTTCCCTTCTGCCTTGAAAATAATAAGTAGGCTTGTGTTGTGCTTTTCCGCCTAGTGGGATTTGGTGTCTGGATCACAACGCAGTCCCACAGCTCGAAAGAGAGAGGGGACGGCCTTACTGCTACCGCTGAAACCCCAGTAGGGGTTTTGTCTGGGTGGGAGATATGAATGTTTTATTGTTCCTGCTTTTTCTTAAACACTTTGCCACCCTCCTCCCTCCCTCAACTTTGTAAAATTATTAATCTTTTCTTGAGAGAGTCTTAAGTATATAGAAAATGAGTGGTAATGCATCTTACAGAAAAGTCACCCTGGTTTCTCAGTATGAAACAAAAGGGCTGTGTTGTGGGGTTGGGGACTGTGCCTCACCTGTCTTCTTCCCATGTTTTTGCCTTTATGTTCTTAAGTCACCTTTTTGTCTAATTGTTTGGGTGAATCCTGTATTTCACTTGGATCTTAGTGACTGTGTCCGGGGACCCGGCTCTGGTGACCGAGTGGCTGGGGGGTCAGGGAGGGAAAGGCAGGGACACAGAGACATCGAGTGACACTGCAGAAGCTGGGAGCCGGGAGCCTGGTGCAGGAGTCTGGGATGGGGCCCCAGGCGAGGCTATCACTCATGGGGATAAGCTGAGGCGCCATGGCTTGGACTGTTTGTTGAAGTGGGGCATGTTGGAGGAGGAGGTTTGGGGGAAAGAGGAAGCCGATCAGACCTGCTGAGTGTGAGGGTTTATGGGATACGCCTGTTTGGTCATGTTTGATCATTGGGTCTGGAGCTTAGGGGAGAGGTCTAGGCTGATGAGACAGGGTTGGGCGTCGCGAGCTCCCTAGGTGGCACCCGAAGCCATGGGGGAGGATCAGAATGCCTGATAAGAGGGCCTGGGAGAACTAGGGAGGATGAGGGGCAGGGAGGGACGAGGCCCTGGAAGATGGCAGTGATGCCAGTGAAATGCAACCTTCCAGGGGGCCAACGGCAGGTCAGAGCGGTGTGCTGGGGGCCCGAGGCTCAGGCATTCTTGAGCCCAGCCTTGGGGTGCACTCAGGACACACAGAAGCGGGGTTCTTGGTGCTCTGCCAGCAGCCACCTCAGCCCCGAGTAGTATGTTTGTTGGGGGGCCCCAAAGGGAGCCGGGTCCTCGGAGACTTGCAGGGGGATCTAGAAGAGGCAGACCCTTCCCTGAGTGGCCTGCTTGTGGTTGTGTGGTCAGCCCCTCTCACAACCCCTGGGTGTGCTCAGGGATCACTTCCCAGATGCATCCTTCCGTTCGTTTTCCGCCCCAGCCCTCATTAGAAGCGTCTTCCTGGGAGGGACCACATCCCTCACTGTCTCTGGCTCCTTCTCAAAATCCCTGCCAGGAAACGCTATTCTATAATGTTTATGCATAAACTGCCTTTGTTAAGCTTCTCTGTACCTGGGTGCCAGGCAAGGTGAGTGGGCCTTGGGGGCCCGGTGGGGGCTGAGCTGAGTGTTTCCGTGGGCTGGAGGGATGTAACGCTTTCCAAGGCTGAGTGAGGCATTAGGGCATCAGTCCAGTCCCAGCCCTGGCTGCGTCGGTAACTGGGGCCACAGGCGGAGGGAGGGGGGGCCTGATGGTAGGTTCCTAGGCAGGACCCACGGAATATGACCTGGCGGCTCCTTAGGCTTCCTTTGAGAAATCCTGGTCGGTCCTGGCTTTTGGCCTGACTCCTGGTCACTTCGCCTTTCCTCTCACCGGTGCCTGTGATGAGAGACGATGTTTGACTCCCCTGATTCAAGCCCTGATTCTAGGTCCTGACCCACCGTGCTTTGCTTTCTTTTCAGCCAGCCCATTCTGTAGGCCATTTTCCCAGGCTCACGTCCCACCCCTTCCTCTCCCTCTTCCCCTCTTCCACTAGGAAATCCAGCTGCCTGCCACCTTTCCCAGCAGGACTGCAGGCCCTCTCGTGACTTTATCCCAGCCCCAAAGACCTTGGTCAGGTCACAAGAGGTCTCCCAAGGCAGTGGATCACTGCGTGAGGATCCCTGGAATCCCCCAGCCGCGTAGACCTCAGACACACTCCATCAACCACGGGCGCCTACTGCGTCCAGGGACCTGAGGGGCTGCGTGTGGCTCCTGGTCAGACTTAAGTGTGGGGCCTCAAAGGGCTCTGGGAAGGTGATTGTAAAGACGGACTGAGGAGTTTGAAAGAAGCCTGAGCTCTCTTTGCTGCCTTAGTAGTTTGTTTGTTTTTTAAAGGTGTTTTGCCTGGAATGGCCTCCAGGAGGGAGGATCTGAGAAAGGAGGGACCTGGCCCCCTTTCCTTCCAGGCTTGAAATCCTAGTATCTGCAGTCAAAGAGCGGCAGTGCTGGGACGCCTGGGTGACTTAGTCAGTTGAGCGGCTGCCTTTGGTTCAGGTCATGATCCCAGCGTGCTGGGATCGAGTCCCACACTGGGCTCCTTGCTTGGTGGGGAGCCTGCTTCTCCCTCTGCCTCTGCCTACCTGTTTTCTCTCTCTCGCTCTCTCTCTCTGACAAATAAATAAATAAAATCTTAAAAAAAAAAAAGCCATAGGGCTGAGCATCACTGAGCAGACAAGAGGGAGTGGTGAGGGGTGGCCTTGGGGCAGACGACCCTGAAGAGGGAAGGGGGCAGAGGACGGTATTGGGCAGGATGGCCCCCACTCTTGAGCTGCTGGGGGTGGCCTGCTCCCAGATTTTCAACCAGGGTCTACCAGGTGTCCTGGGGACGCCTCTGGCCTGGGGTGAGCCAGGGCTGCATGATACTGTCAACAGCCCCCCATGCCCCCCAGCCCAGCAATTCTCCAGTAAACCAGGGCTGGATTAAGGCAGAGGAGGGCCCACTTGCCCCCAGTGTCCCTTCTTCGCCTGTGCCATCACCCACGCCGGGCAGAATGTGTTCTCCCACTCCCTGTCTGCCTCTGGCACCCCACGGGAGGCAGAGATAGTCAGGCCTAAGTTTTGGACCTGAGTATCTCACTGGAGAGGGGAAATCCCAAGTGCCAACAGGCATTTCTGCACGTTGAGGCCTGGCACCCTCATCACCCAAGGTTGCCCAGGAGTCGGGGGGGTTTCCGCACAGGAAGCATAAAAGCATGTGACTTGGAAAAAAGCACGCTCTTAGGAAAGGATCATTCTTTGTGCAGAAGAGCAAAGCTAAGGGGTCATGGGGCAAAAAGTGGGCAATGTGTTACTATTCCCCTTCCCTCCACCAAACCCATCTCAGAACACAGCAAGACACTTTTCCAGGAGGGAGAGACACTCCTCACGTCTCCCCCCTGCCTGTGCAGCAATGAGACAGAGGCCGGATGGAAGCTGGTTGTGGGGCCGCGGTGCCCGGGGAGAAGCACTGTTGGGCTGGGTCTCCCAAAGGGCTTGTGTGCAATGATCAGGGACAGAGAACCTGTGACCTGAGGTCATTACCTTTTTATTTCTATAGACATGAGGGTGGACTGGCTCTGAGGAAAAGCTCTTTGGTTGCCAAGGCAGGTCGCCAGTGACAGAGGACAAGCAGGGAGGGAGCGGAGAGCGCAGCACCCAGCCCGGCAGGGCCCGGCACAGAGTCGCGACCCTCGACCCTTCACCTTTGAGGTGAAGAGGAGCTATTGTTAGGAGAAAGCACACACTGTTCCGTGTGACTCACTTCTCCCTTTAGCCCAGATGCTCTTCTGGCCCTGCTGGGTTTAAACGCGTGCAGCGACATTCTTCTCAGAGCTCTGTGCACCACCACCACACCCCACCCCGCCCCGCCCCGCCCCGCCCAAGAGCCCCACCAAAATCAGAGCTGTGGCACTTGTGCTGCCCTTTCTGGGTTGGAGGACTGAAGGAAAACACAATCCGTGGCTGGGGTCCTCTCCTGGGTAAAGCTGGGTGCCCAGCTCTCCACTCTGGGAATGGAACTGCCTTTCCTCCAGATTCTCCAGCCTCCTGGAGGTGACGAAGCCGAGGGTCCTCTGGCTCTCTCCACCCCACAGTTCTCGCTACCAGGTTTGGAGGCTGAAGCCTTCCTCCCAGGACCAGGGAGCTGAGCAGAGGAACTTACTGCCCCAAAGGCAGGCAGTGCTGGGGCTTGGGTCTGCTGACAGAGCGGGTGCCTGCTTCCATTCCTGCAAAATGGGCTTGCAGAGCGAGAACGCAAGCACTGGGCCCTGCCCCCAGGTCTGATCCGGGTGCTCTAGGGGCTCGTGCCAATGCCTGGGGCGGGGGGGAGGTCCGTGTGGCTGCTGCCCTTTTTGGGCTGTGGCCTGCATCTGCTGAGGTCAGGAGGGCCAGGTCCTGCCTTGGTCCCCATGCGGATTGCTGGGGGAGGCTGGGGCTCCCTCTTCTGGAGTACCCCTCTCCAAGCTCTTCCAGGGGAGGGGTAAAGGAAGCTGCACTGCCAGGTTGCAGATTTTGCCTCAGGCAACTAAATTTATTAGCAAGAAAAAATTTTCGTCAGCCCAGTGCTGACCAACAGAGTACATCGTTAATAAAGGATAACAAATCTGTCACTTAATTCATAAAACATACCTCAAGCAGTTACAACTAAAAATAAAGTTGGATTTTTGTTTAATTTAAAAGCCTCAAAAATAACAAGCAATATGTTTTTAAACATGTAGTAGACACAATTGTCCATTATACAATATACACTGTACACAAGGAGGGCTGGGGCTGGCAGGGGTGGGGTGAGGGGAGAGGGAAGAGGATCAGGAGGTGAAGGTGTTTTTATCTGAATCCAGATTCGAGTTGAAATGCTGTGTCATTTAGAAAAGAGAATTGCTAGAGTGAGAAAAAAATCCGTATGCTCTTCATTGCCCCCCAAACCCTAAACTGAAGCAGGCGTGGGGGAGGTGAGTAACGAGGACGGGAGGAAGGGAGCAATTAAATAAAACTTTAAAGCACACACAATACACAGTGTTCATCATCTGAAGTAGAGTATAAGGCAACGTTCTCCATAGAAAAAGAGGGCATCGGTGGGTAGCTTGACTTTTTAAATAGAAAGTTGGAATGTGCTGGAGGAGAGCTGTGGCAGGGCTGGGCATGTGGAGTGGAGGCAGCCCCGTGAGCCTCTCCGGGGGAGGGGGAGTGCCAGTGGTGCCCTGGGTGCAGGGTCCCAGGGCATCCGAGGTGGTTGGCGGGGCTGGGGAGGGCTGTGGGTGGAGAGAGAGAGAGAGACATGGCACAATGCGACTCCGGCAGTGTTGGGGGGAGAGGACTGGGGGGCTCACTTTGCTCCTCGACGGAGTGAAATTCATGTTTTTCCTTTGGAAATAAGGGTTCCCACTCGTCCTGGTTTAGAACGTCTCATTGGGCATGGCCAACGTCCACGGTCTGGGCAGGCCGGGAGCTCGAGGTGAGAGGGGAGGGCCAGGGCGGAGCCAAGGGGCTTGAGAGGGAGGCGAGAGTGGGGCAGCAGAGCCCCTTCCTGGGGGGACAGTTGCAGAACAGAAGGGAGGGGCCCAGGGCAGCCCGGGGACCTCCTTTCCACCAGGGGCCCAGGCAGGACGCAGATAAGGGACTGAATCCCGGCTAGATTGGCCTTACAAGTTCTTCGTGACCAGGTGGGTCTTGTAATGCTTGGTGAGATGGTCACTTCTCATGAAGCGCTTCTGACACTGGGCACACTCGAAACGTTTGTCCCCTGGGAAGACAAGATGCACGTCACTCAGAGCCCACATGCAGACGCGGTCCTAGCAGACAAGGGAGTGTGTGTGTGGTGTGAGGGGCACCCTGAAAAGCTGGCCTGGACACCCTATTCCACCCACCTCCTGCTTACGCAGCTGCTCCCTAGGGTCTACTCCCGCAAACCATTTGGCAGTTCTCATTTCTCTGTGCCCCTGAGTGACGTCACTTCCGCATCTCCTTTGACGTCACTTTCCGCATCACCCCTCCTCCCCTGCCTGAAGCTGCTGGTCCCTGCACCTAGGGAAGGCTGTCATCTGCTTCCTTCTGATCTCCATCCCTGTGACTAACCCCAGCTCCCTGTCTTCCCCTCCTAGGAAAGCCCCATTCCTCGCTGACCTGCCAGCTGCTGTTCTGAGTGTTGACTCTTTGGCCCCTACAGGGCAGGGTGTATGTGTGTGCAGATCGCATCCCCCCCATCGGCCAGGAGCTGTAGTTTTGGGTCGTGTGTCCCATCCCCATCCCCAGGACGGCAGTCCCAGGACAAGGGTCTGGGACTCTCGCTCTAGTGGTGGTTCTCAAAGTGTGTACTGGGGGCCGCCGGAGATACCGGCAGTGGTGTTTGGTGGGAGATGGACGAACATTTTTCTGTTTTATGGTCCTGTATTTATTTGCCAGTGCATTAAAATATATGACTATGGTATCAAGCCCGCGGGATCAAACACATGGCACTGGACACAGATGAGTAAAAATAGTGAAACAATATGTGGGAAATCATTTGGTAAATAACAGAGGAGAGGCAGTGTGGAAAGTGACCAGGAGTGTGGACCTACGAACCAGAAGGCCTGGGTTGAGCCCAGCTCCATCAGTTACTGGCTGGGTAATGCGGCCACCTCTCTAGGCCTCAGTAGAATGGGTTCAATCAAAGAGCCCTCCCCACAGTCATTCTGAGGGTTAAATGAGTTCATGGGTTATAAGCACCGTACAATGCTGGCCCTCTACATCAGGGCTTGTTAAGTAACTATGCGGCGAAGTCGGGGACGCTGGGGCAGGTAAATGGCCTCTGCTTGGGAAACACTGCCATGGAGGGCTGGTTTGAAAGAATTTCCTGGGTCATCCTGGCCCCCCCGAGAAGAGTCTGCAGGTCGTGCTCAGTGGGGCAGCCTGTCGGCAAGGCCAGGAGCCGGGGTGCTGCTGAGGGCAGCGAGGGGGTGCGGCTGGCTCACCTGTGTGCGTGCGGGCGTGCCGCTGCAGCTCGTCACTCCTGGTGAACCTCTTCCCACAGAAGAACCAGTTGCAGACAAAGGGCCGCTCGCCGGTGTGCAGGCGCACGTGGGCCCGCAGCAAGGATGTCTTCCGGAAAGTCTTGCCACAGTCGGGGATATGGCACACGTGCTTCTTCTTGCCCTGCTCTCCAGACCTGGGAATTGGGTTGAGGGGAGGAGCGGAGGGAGTGGGAAGCCGAGAAAGGGAGGAGGTAGAAGATGGAGCCAGGACAGGACGGAGAACAGATGCAGAGGTCAGGTTCAAGGGCATGGGAAGGGTAAGGAGGATAGCCCCTTTCCATCTGTGTCCCAGAGGAGGGCTAGGGGAACAGGGCACATGCCACACTGGTGGTCTGGACTACCCCCGCCCCCACGTTACCTCTTGTCCCCATCCTTGCAGTTGGGACACGTGCAGGCCATGCGGCGCCGCTTCTCCCCAGGCTGGGCCTCCCCGGCCAGGGCCTGCTCCATCTGCAGCTGGATCTGCGTGGGGCTCAGCCCGCTGATGGTCAGGTTGTTCCCGGAGACGTTCTGCACCGTCAGCTGCTGCTGCCCTGTGGGGTGGGGAGGGGGGTGTGGAGTTGAAGGTACAGAAGCCAGACACCCGTCTGCCCACGATAAAGGGCATCGTGGGGGCAACTCCTATTTCTGTGAGGCTCTACTGTGCCACATACAGTTTTCAAGGCTTCAGATATATTAACTTGCTTAACTTTCACAACTCTGTAAATCAGACACCATTATCCCTTGTTTACAGCTGAGGAACCTGAGGCTCAATAACTTCTCAAGGTCAGAGCTAATCATTGGTAGGACTTGGATCTGAACCCAGGCGGTTGATGTCAGTCGGTGTCCCAAGTCACTACCCTGCCCGGGTGACTTCAGTGCGGAAAGCTCCTGTCTTGGCTTGGCTTGGAGTGTTTCTTCGGAAACTCCTCCAAGCTCAGGCCCTCTTCAGACACCAACTCTGCTCCCAGGAAGGTCTCCAGGGACTTCTGGTACTAAGAGTGAGAAACCAGGACAAAATCAAGTCCTCTCCGACTTGCATAAGGCCATTCTCAAGCAGGGGGAGTGTGACTGACCTAACACTGGTGTCTTTCGGAGTGGAGGCATCCCATGCCCCTAACCCAGACGCACAACGTGTAAGTGCACACACTTACACAATGTGTAGGTAAATGTATTTGTAAGGATGGAGAGAGGAGATGCAGAGAGCTCCCACTACCTTGAAAAGTGCTCTTTGCTCAGTTAAAGAACACCCAGTTAAAGCGCAAGGAACCATTTTTGCTCTGTAGCTACAATGTTCCCTTGCTTATGTGCAAGGCACTTTTGCACTGTAAATAATATCAAGTGTTACCACTGAACCGAAGTGCAGGACAAGCCATTCCCACTGCCAAACACTCCATCCTCTCCTTCTCACCTTAACTCAAGGCTGTCTCCTTCTAGAAGCCTTCTTTCAAGTTCCTTTACCTGGAACCTCCCCTGAACCTCTCTCTCGGGTCTGTACAAAACCAATCTGCATGGGCAGGTTAGCTGGAGAGCTTTCCTGAGTACATCTTACTTCCCCATTATACTCAAGACCTTCAGCTGTCAGGTGGGGCCAACGTGTGTCTTAAACAATCTCCCTGGGGTCCTTACAGTTGTAAGGACCAAGCAGACATACTCTTAAACTAGAAGGGGCCAGGCAAATGATGGGCAGTGTCCTCGCTATGGTGACTGGGAACCCCAGACTGGCCCAAAGTTCTCATGGGCGGGGCACACGAGCCAGCTGCCCACACCCTGGCTCAGGGGCCACCCCCTCACCGCCAGTGTTGGTGATGGTGACAGGCACGCCCTGGACCTGGACCCCGTTGATGTTGATGGTCTGCATGGCCTGGGCCGCTGCTGCCAGCTGTGCTGCATTCAGGCTGATAATGCTCCCAGCAGGGGCAATCTTTGGCAGGGGGCGCTCTTTCCGGAGAATTGCAGCAGAATGCTTTTTGCTGGTCCCGCTCAGATGGGGAGCACGGGATGCCGGGCTGCTACAGGTGGTGGCAGAGGTGGCTGCAGCTGTTGTCGGGGTGCTGTCCTGGACAAGGACTGTCTGCACCTCACCGGAAGGCGTACGGATGTAGACCTGGAAGGGCGGGAGCAAAAGAGTCAGCGCCCCAGGACAGACTGGGCCTCCCACTCCTCCGGTACCTTTGAATGCAGTGTCACCCCACCCCAGCATCACCCAAGAGAGAAGTGGGGGAGCCTCTCGGTCCACCCAAGTCTCTTCTGACTGCCCAGACCTACATTCATGCTGCTGATGGCATCCCTGTACTGAGGTAGCAAATGCTGACTGTTGACTGGAAACCAAACATTGAATTTACTTAGCATGGAAAGATACAATGCCAGCCCTCAGAATTAGAGAATTAGAAGGCAGTGAAATGGTAATGTCACAAAAGATGCACCGTGAATGACCACCAAATGAAAACAGCTCTTAGGAGGCACGATCAATGAGAAACAATTGTCCTCCACCTCAGATTGGCAAAGATGGAGAAAGAAAATATAATGCTCACTGCTGGTGAGACAGCAGGGAAACAGGCACTCACTCTTCCATCAGGAGCAGGAGTATGAGGTGGTCTGGGCTCGCTGGAGGGAAATTTGGGAATGTGTCTCAAAAGGCGTCAAGATATGCATGTTAGAGCCTGAATGGGACAAAGAGGGCTTTTGTGCGGCATTGATGACAGCGGCCGGGCATGAGTGGGTCGAGGACGTGTCCATGTGGGAGAGCTGAGATCCAGAAAGGAATATATTGAGGCCAAAGGAAGCAAGGTTTCTTACCGTCAGAGAAGAAGTATACAAATATGGAAAGGGAGAAGCTAGAATGAAGTGTGTGGCACTAGACAGGTATTAGAGTTATTGTGGAAACTCGTGGGTTTCAATATTAAGAGAGAGATATAAATGTGTGTATATGTAGGTGTACGTGTATGTGTCCACACCTATATCCACCCACCCAGGCCTGTGTGTACATATATGTGCATGTGTATTTGTATTAGTTCTTGGCTGTGTCTGCTGAGAAGGGCTGGAAGCAGCAACACCCAAGGGGCAATGAGCTCGCCCAGCACTTGGGTCTTTGCTTCTAAATATCATGCTCCACTAAGAGGAACCAAGGCTCCTTGGAGAAAAGAGCTCATGCCAGGTCTGGGGGCAGAGAGAGTACAAGAAAAGCCTGGAACCCCTATGGTACAGCAAGTAAGAAGGTCCTCAAGAAAACAGGGGTAACAACGGGAAAAGGACACAAGAGCCAGCTTGAGGGGGCGCCCACTAGTGGGTCAAATGGGGATAACCTGAACATCAAAATCATAATACTATCGGATTACAACACACAGAACAAAATGGAAACCTAACACTCCCTGTTCACCTAAATAAACAAATGGAGAAGAGAAAGACTTAAACGACTTTCATCCCACTCTCCAAGAAGAACGGTAGATCCCAGGGCTGGGGCTAATAGATACAAGGAGCGAAGCACTGACGCCTGCCACAACAGGGATGAACCTTGAAAACACTATTACTAAGTGAAAGAAGTCAGTTGCAGAAGATCACCTACTGTCAGGTTCCGTTTAAATGAAATGTCCAGAATAGGCATATGCACAGAGACAAAAAAATGGATCCGTGGGTGCCAGGGGAGCTGGTGGGGGAAGGGGAAATGAGGAGGGACTACTAAAGGTACAGGGTCTCTTCTAGAGTGATGAAAATGTTCTCAAATTAGGCAGCAGGGATGGGTGTACAACTCTGTGAAGATACTAAAACCCACTGAGTTGTACACTTTAAAAGGGTAAATTTCATAGCATGTGAGTATCTCAAAGCTGATTTAACGAACAATGACAAAAAAAGGTGGGAGTAGGCCGGGGGATACAGAGGCCAACCTTGAAGCCCTCCAAATGGCTGAAGCCAGAACAATGTGAGCAACAAAATAAATAACATGGTCCTGGATTATAACCCAAGGTATAAAATAAATACACAGGAGCCCCTGCTGCTATAAATAAATGACTAAAAAAGTAAAGTAAGCAAGGAAGAAAAAAACCTTCTCATGATAGAAGAATTCCAAGTAATATTACGCACTTTTTCTTTCAGGATGGAGAGTTCAATCCCCACCTCTGAAGATGGGACTTAGCAACACCCTTCCGAAGAACAGAGAAAGGGAAAAGTACAACTTTCAACGAAGATCAACCTGGCAAACACGGCCTTAACCAGCGCTGAAGGTTAACATCAGGGACAGGGTGTCACCAGGACATCGTGGATAGCACATGCCCCTCATGTAACGTGGGAGGGCCATTTCACCTCTGTAGCATACTTTCTGAAAGCCCATAACCCCGGAGTGGGGGAGAGTCTGTAGGATACTTGACCAATACACTGCATGACTGTCAAAATCATGGAAAACAAGGACCAAAAGCTATGACCTGAGGTAACTGGGGAGACATGCCCACTGAGTGCAATGTGATATGTGGACCAGGTCCTGGAACAGAAAGAGGACATAAATGGAAAAGCTGGTGACATCTAAATCAAGCGTGGAGTAGGTTAACAGTCATGTGCCAATGTCAGCGTCTTCATTTTGACAAAGGTACCTGGTCACGCACGATTATTAACAATGGGGAAACCAAGAGAGAGGGGAAACACACGGTCTGCACTACCTTTGCCCCCTTTCTGTAAATACAAATTTCTTCTAAAACGAAATATTAACTTTAAGAAAATCTCTATCATAAGAGAAGATACTAAAACAAGTGGGAAAAAGTCTGATGAGGAATGGGATATTCACATCATGTCAAAGTACCTCCCTACAAAAAACTAGTTCATTACAAAGAAAAAAAGGTGCAGAAATCTGGTGAACATCACTTTGTCACCAGTACTGAGACAAACCGAAATCACGTACCCCTTTGGGTACAGTGAGAACGCAGTATCCTGTCTGCGATATTTCCGAAAAACAAAACAAGACAAACCAAAAAAACCACAACCCACATGTCATGAGGAAACCTCATATAACCTAAACTGAGGAACATATTCCAAATAACTGGCCTGTGGCCTTCAAAAGTGTCAAGGTTGTGCCCATCAAGTGAAGACTGGGAAACGAAAGACACTGGCATGTTTCATTGCCAGTTTCCTAGATCTGATGGTTGTACTGTTGTCACGGAGAACGTCCTTGCATGTAATGATGACACATGTTCTATAAAACATTTGCAAGTCACAGGGATTATGGTGGTAACTTACACTCAGATGATCCAGGAGCAAAGTTATTTGTTTAAAAAAAAAAAAAAAAAAAACCCTGCTGTGATTTCGATTAGGGTTATTTTAAATTCTTGGGTCGTCTGGGACTGTGTTTCTCAGTTAAAAGCAAAGAAACAAAAGTCCTGTTATCCCTTAATGAGCAGATCAATCTCATCGTGCCTTTTTTGCATATCACTGCTATTTTCTATGTATCTGAAGTTTTTGTCACTAGAACATTTTTTGTTCATAGTATAGAGCAGGGGTCAGCAGACTTTTTCTATAAAGGGCAGGCAGTAAATACTTTAAACTCTGCGGGTCACGATGAGGTCTCTGCCTTGTAGTGCGAATGCAGTGCACACGGGCATTTCCACGTCTGCATTCCAGTTTTGCTTTATTTACAAAGCAGAAGCGTGGGCCAGGTCTGACCTCAGGCTATGGACTGCCCATCTCTGATACAGAATATAATGCCTTTCCAAAACGTGCATAGGCTTTGCCCCACTCTGAGGAATTTAGTTAGCTGTAAGATTATTAACTGTAGTATCACTTGTGTGATATACAGCACTTCAGGATACTGGAAAGCTGTGGCATCTTTACGAAATAAGGTCATAGGTAAAACTTTCTGTGTATGTATGATTATTTCCTTAGGAAGACCTGGGTTTAAGCCCTGCCTCCATCAATCTCAAGATGCGGGACCTCAGGGAAGGGAGGAGAGGTACCACCAAGGATATGCATGGAAGCCGCCATCACCTGAGTTCTTCATCTGTAAGGTAGGCCTGGAAATGGAACCTCATAGGAACTCTAGTAAGCAAATTAAACAATTTAAAGAAAATCACTTGGCAATACATAATATGCCAGGAGGGAGGAGGCATTCCAGGGCAGGCCTTAGATTTTCCTCCTCTGTGACTTCCTTGTCCACAGCTAATCTCATTTCCACCCAGAAGAGGACACAAGTCCACTGTCACTCACTGTGATGCTTCGGTTCTCTCTCCAAACAACTGGATTATAAATTCCTCAATGGCAGGAGCTATGTCCTTATATTTTAAAAGATCCTTAACAACAATCACCACCACCACTACCACCACCTTGTCCTCAACTTTAACTGTAGCGAGAAACAGTAAGTCAATGTAAAAAGTGGAAAAGAGCGTGGGGGTTAAAGTCAGAAATTTGAGATGAATCCTGGCTTTTGTCATCCATGCCCCATAAGCTCTTGGATACTTCCTGAGTTCCAGGTTCTTCATCTGCAACACGGGCATCACCTCTGGCATTTACTAGGCATACACAAAGAATAAAACCGCCTCACAGAGCCAAATAGGTTCTAGAGTAATCCAGCACCTTCATCTAAGCCCCCAATAAGAATATTCTTACTGAATTATTAACATCCCAGATGAATCTAGCGTTAAGTCTTCCTGCCATCAAGCTGGGCTGTGTCTTCCTATTTTTTTCCTTGCCATTAACAATGACCACAATTTGTCTCCTTTGTTTTCTTGCTTTAAATCAAATTTACAGTTCTGCCTGAGATTTGTTTCATTCTTGCTACCGTTCTGAGTCTGTAGTTCTATCGTAAAAAGCAGATTTTATTATTAAAATGTATATATCTGCCCCCACCCACCCTCCAAAAAAGACTTCCCCCCAAAAAGAAAAAGCGGACTGCAATACAGGTGTATGGGGATGTCTCATCCAATTTCTAAGGATGAGCTGTCTAGAACCATCTGAACCGAAGAGACCCCGTATGTCGGCAGAAATGCCCCCTCACCGCCCACCCCAGACATCACAGACTCCCAGCACTCAGGTCAACCCGGATGCATCCGCAACCTGTTCCGAGCAAGCCCAGGGGGAACAGAGTGTGAGCGGGAGGCAGGCGCAGAGGGTGCGTGTGGTACCTGAGTAGGCGTGGGCTCAGCCGCCTGGATCTGAAAGTTCTGGGAGGGCTTCTGGGGGACGGTGGGGAGGGTGGCAGATGCCGCCTGCACCACCCGCAGGGCCTGCTGGGGGATCTGCACCACCTGCTGCTGCTCCGCCTTGGGGGGCACCACCTGCACCTGCTGGACCACGGCTGGCTGGCCGCCCCCCGGGCTCTGAACAATGAGCAGGTTGTTTCCCGCCTGGATGATGTTGTCCGCAGTGGTCTCGATCAGCACCGTCTCCACCTGCTCGGCCACGGCCACGGGGGGCTGGGAGGCAGGGAGACTCTTCTTCCTGGCTTTCTTGTTAGTCTTAGACAATGGGGTGGGGGGGCTCTCCGTGAGGAGCTGAGTGGTGGCCCCGGAGTCGCTGGTGTTCACAAGGCTGTTGACGGGGAGGGTGAGCGTCACGTTGCCACCGCCACCTGTCAGCTTCACCACGTTGGCCCCACTCTGCACAGGGGCGGTGGTTGTACTCGACTTCTGGACGGGGGCTGGCTTGATGGGGACGGGCTTGTGACTGGATGGTGAGGGGGTGATGATGGCTTGGCTGGTGCCGGGGATGATCTGGATCTGGTTGCTGAGACCGGGCTGGACCTGGATGGTCTGGGAGTTGCTCGCCTGTATCTGCGGGACCGCCTGGTACTGGATATTGGCACTCGATCGGGTCCCTTTGTTGATCACAGTGGGGTTCTGGATAGCGAACACCAGCTGCCCCCCAGGGTAGGACGCACTCAGTTGTGACCCCTGAATCTGGAGGATGTTTCCTTTGGAGGAC
Organism: Mustela lutreola; assembly: GCF_030435805.1. Classification (NCBI taxonomy): domain Eukaryota; kingdom Metazoa; phylum Chordata; class Mammalia; order Carnivora; family Mustelidae; genus Mustela; species Mustela lutreola. Next base: position 23,566,640 of record NC_081304.1, on the reverse strand, counting down.
AAGATTCCAAAGCTATTCTTGCCAGGACTGAGAGGGAGAGGGGCAGGTTTGATGGGGACGAGTTTCCGTGGCGTGGGCTGGGGGGGAGCAGGAGGCGTCACTGCAGCTTCCACAGCCGGAGGGCCGATTTTGCTACATGTTGCAGCCAGCAGGGCTAGAGGAGATGGCTGGGAATCCTGCGGGAGAACAAGCAGAGGAGAGATGAGCCATGAACCTGCTGCCCAGCCACCCCTTCTGCCCTTCGCGGTCCTCTCCTCTCGGCAGGCTCTTCGCCGCCTCTTTGGCAGGCACAGTGCCGCCATCATTCCCTTCCCTGCTGGCTCCTCTTTCTCTGAGGGAGAGAGGGTAGGCAATGTCTTTCTCAGGAAGAACTCTCCAGAAGGCTCCGTGACAGGGTGAATAAACACCCTTACCTCTCACCAGCCTTGTGTTTCAGGGGGTCATGGAATTATCCTCAGCTCTCAGGCAGAGGTCCGTTGGCCCATCACAGGGGTTAAGGGGCCCCGATTCCTCAGCTGAGGAAGGACTGAACGGGGATGGAGGGAAAGAGGATGGGACAGGTCACGGGAAGAATAAACACTTTGGTAAAGTGGGGAGGGCTGCTCTTTCGAGGCGACCAGGACAGAGCCTCTGGAGTGTAGGGACACAGCCTCTATTTCCCTTTTATGGTCAGTGGGTCTGGTGGAAGGGACCTTGAGTTTAATCCTGCTTTGCCCCTTGACTCAGCTGTGCCACTTCTGGTAAGTGGCCCTGGCTTCTCAGTTCAGAAACAGGAGACAACCAAGCCTTCCCGGCTCAGGGTGTCTATAGCAAGCCAGGACAGAGTTTCCAGCTGTGGTCTGCTGTCACCTTCAGTGAGTGCCTCGAGGCTGATGCCACCCCCAGCCCTCAGCACCCGCTGCCCACTCACCTGGGTGGTGGAGGCGGCGGGCTGCAGGTAGTCACTGGGACTGACAGCGGCAGTGGCAGCCATGCTGGTCTGTGGATCTGTTGGAAGAAAAAACGGACTAATGCACACGATGCACCCACGGAACCCAGGCCCATTGGCCTCATATCCCCTCTGTGCCTCTCTCTGCTGCTGCTTCTCTGAGAGGTTAACCTTTCCTCACACCTCCCTACTCAGGGTGAGCAACCCTACATCTAGTTCAGTGGATGACCTCTGCCCTCCAATGACCTGTCCGACCCAGGCTGTGCAGGCAGCTGGTCCCGTCCCCAGCCATCACAAAGCCTGGGAGAGCGCAAACATACCAGACTTTGCCAAGACCAGCTTCAGTGACCTAATGGAGCTGTCTCTGCGGGGTACTGCTGACTCTCTCTAGCTAGGCCGGAATCCTTATATGGTGGGCAGCAACTCCGCTTAATCCTCTAGTTCTAACCCCAGTTTCCTGCTCACTCCTGCTCTAGCCAGAAGCCAAGCCAGCCTGCGAAAGAAGCGTCTCTCAGCCAGCATCCCTGACAAGGACACGCCTGCTCCATGGGGAAGTCTTAGGTACTATACGCTTGGCCTTCACCACAAAAGCCCTGCCGCCCAGGTAACGATCTTCAGCACATGGGTAACCACTTTAAGTGAATTTACGTAGGATAACAGGTACGGCCCCAAAAGGCTTCACCAAGACTAGAACTGCATATAATGAGAAGAATGAAAATAGAATAAATTCTATTTTTGTTAAATGTGTACATATTTCTAGATGTGAACATGGCAGGAAAAGACTTTGAAAATGCTGAACTGCTAAAACCCATTATTCTGGGGGCGGGTAGAATTCTGCTTGATTCAAACAATTTTTTATCCTGGTTTTTCTGGATTTTCTCATTTTCCCACCATCAATATACTCTATTCTGCCTTTTTTTTTTTAAATAAAGAAAAATAAACAATGTTGAGGAAGTAATGAAGGGAATCTCTACTCTGAACTTAAATCTGATTTAAGAGAAACAGAAGTAAAATGGAATTCCTGAGAATTTGGGGGAAGAATCAATGCCATCTTGTAGCTCATCAATCATCAGGCAGTGAGACTTGCATCCGAAACCTTTGGAAGGTAGCTTTCGGGAAGTACAGAAAACAAGGTTATTATTTCAGAGAAATAAACTGTGTGAGAAGCCAACGGGCAGCTCTAGACAAAATCGTATAGGGAAGATCCTGAAATATGACAGACACTGATCCTTGGCAAATCCGAGAACTCATGAGCAAACAGCACACTACAATTCCTGAAGGAAACAGTGACGGTAAGGAATAAGTACAGGGCTGCCAAAGCGGAGTCAAGCTGTGTCTTGGGGTTTTGCGTAGGGGTTTCACATGAATGTCAAGGGGAAGGTACAGACTGTGGTCTTTATTTCAACAAAGCATCTAAGTGAAATCTTCATAATATTCTTAAAAGAACATGAAGGGAAAAAACTGCAGGCAGGATGGTCTCATTTGGGGGCTAAGCCCAACGTGCCTCCCCCTAAAAGGGCTGAGCTCTGTGCATCTTGAGGGATCTACTGCTGCCAGGGTAGCCAGGGCGTCTCAGACTGCGGGGGGGCATCCCAGGGCGAGGGTCTGCAGCTTCTCCTTGGAGCCGCGTGCTTTTTCTGCCAGAATGTTTTCTTCTTGTGTTATCACCATGATGGGCATCTTTTAAAAACAAACATCCGCTGGGTGACTGCTCTTTACCAAGCTTTGCGTGTTTTGGGGCCGGGGTGTGTGTGTTTGTGTGTGTGTGTGTGTGTGTTTACAACTGTACTGGTGCCAAGTGGCACCACTGACTGCGTGGGCTAATTAAGACAACTTAATTCTGCATGTTTAACTCATGCTATATTTGTGCAAAGTGAGGGAAGATGGCTCTCAAGAAGCGTGGCAGGAGTGTGCCGCTTGGCACAGGACACTGCAGGGTAGGCGTGCGAGAAACTCAAGCAGCCTGAGTGTCAAGTCGGCAGCGCTGATGCTGACAACAGTGATCTGGATTCATTCAATTGTCATCTGCCCAGAATGGGGCTGTTGCTGGGACTTTTCCTGGTTTCTCTGGTTGTGCTTTAATTTTATAGGAGCTGGGTCAATGAGCTGATAAACAGATTTGCATGCATAATTAAGTAAAGTTGCAGCATTATAATGGAAACGATCTAAGTTGACTCATAAATAGTTTTTCTTTAGAGCCATGGCGTTCCAACCATTTAGACCACGAACCACAGTTACAAAAACAGTTTACGTGAGGACCCAGTGTGCGCACACCCACACACTTCCCTGTCCTGGGCTCACACGGTGAGTCTCCTGAAATACAATCTGCCCTTACTATGTGTGATGGGCTTGGGTATTTTTCTACTCTACTTTGTTTTTTTAAATGCTGGTAGTGACTCACTCAATTGGTTCTGTGCCCTAGAGAATGGAAAATGTGGCTTTAGAGTAGCCGATCCACTACCCAAGCTTGGAAAACCAGGCGAAGACCAAGCAAAGTTCAACTCGCAGATGTCACAGAACAGAGAAGGATGATAATAAGAACACTGGCTGTCGGTATGAGGGTTCAGAGAGATCTTTAAAAACTAGTAGGTGCAGTGCTTTGGAGCACAAAGCTGTAGACCTAAATGAGAGTTGGGGCCATGCCGTCATCTGTGGAGTGGCTGGGGCCCCCCTCTCAGGCTGTGCCATCTACAGGACAGAGGGAACAGCACCCTCCTGGGATCCTGGCAGGCGTCAATAATTACTACAGAGGCAGCGAGCACACAGTGGTAATCACTAAATAGTGGTTTAAACTTTGAAGTTGAGTACATCCTGCACTTGGGGTAAAAAAAAAAAACAAACCTCGCATACATATAGGACGAAACAACAGAGCTTAATAGTGGTTCTGTGAAAAAGCCCCAGTGGGTTTGACTCAAAGCTAAACGCGAGACAAGAGAATCTAGATGTGGCTGCCAAAACTCTACTGCAATTTTGGGATTGCATTCCCAGAAAGTTCAATCATGGAGGAATAAAAAAAATCGTCCTAGTGTGTTCTGCACATTTGGGTCACATCTGGAGTGTCAGGTTTCGTTCTGAGGGATATTTTGAAAGGGGCATTTTCAATTGGAGCTTGTTCAGAGGACAGCAGCAATGGTCTGCCAGGACTAGTGAGACCCACCAGGGCATTCATCCCATCCCTGGTTCAAAGACTTCGTGAAGGGTGGAGACGTCAAGAAGGCAGACTCTGAGGTGCCTGGCTGGCCCAGCAGATAGTGGGTGTGACTTCTGATCTCGGGGTTGTGAGTCTGAGCCCCATGTTGGATGCAGAGTCTGCTTTAAAAAGGCAGACTGCAGACTAACAGAAGGGAGAACTTTGAAAAAATGTCATCAGTTGCCTTTTGAGGTCATGTTCCGTTTAGACAGAGGCAGGATGTGTGTCTCTGCTGGAGATGGGAGGTCTAGATAGGGTGGGAAGCAGAGTTAGATGATCTTTAAGATTATTTTTTAATTCTCAGACCATGTTGCTGTTAAAAGCACAAGCTGAGTTAGTTGCGGCTAAGTCTGGGAAGGGAAGCCAGGGGCTCTCCCAGGAGGCGCCCCTGGACTCAGGTTCCCTTAGCTAAAATGGGGGACTGACCCTCCCGCAGATACCTTCCGCTAAGGAAACGGGCACAGAGCAGGGTGCAATGAAATGAGAACAGGCCTCGTGGTTCTTACTCAACTCCCTTTCCCATCTTCCTCTCTCCCCCTATAGGCGTCCTTACCCTGGATTCAAAACAGTTTGGAGATGGGGCTGGGATCAGAGCAATTCTTCAGTTAGGAAGTTACAGCATAATTTACTGAAGCAAGCGGCCAGAACTGCTGGGGCTGACATTGTACCTTTTCTGTTTGGTTTCATTTTCCTCCCCAGCCGGCTCCTGAAATAACCCTCTAGCTCTCAAACCAATGTTTGTAAGTATCTCTCCGAGTGTCCCTCTGAGCTTTGTGGCCCCTGGGCTGTGGCTTGGGCAACCAAAGCAGAAACGGATCTCCCTGTCATTGCAGAATTATATCCGGGGATTAACCATGAAAGGGAAAAAAGCAGCATTTCCAGTTGGGTGTTTGAAAATGAAAAGTGGTTCAGAAGGAGCGTAGATACGTAACTGCAAGACTGTGATCAAAGGCACTTTGAACCTCATTAATTTGGAACTTTGTATTTAAACGTGTAATTTGGACATAAATTGTGCTTAAATTTGTCTTTGTACTATTCACAGTGAGGCTAACTAGTGTATGAAAACTGCAAAGGGACCCCTGGGCATCATCACGCAATTGTTTTATGCCACTTCTACCATTTTAACTGTTACCATATTTGCTTTTACCAGTATACATCCGGTCCCTGAAACCTACATTTAGCAACATTGTAAGTGGGATTTACTGAGTATTCTTGAAAGAAAAACTGCACTCCTTTCAGAGCTCAGTCATTTGGACTTTTCATTAATTCAGAGTGGCTAAAACTTTCCCAATAATCCCTTGGCTGGTGAAGATTTACCGTGATTTATTACACAAGCAAGAATAGCTCTCTTTGGCTCCAAGGAAACTTCCAGGGGCATCAAGCAAGGCTTCTAGACTGGGGGTTTGGGGGTGGGGTCTAGGGTCTGATGGCACCACCCACCTTTCCTTCCCCCATACTGGAAGCCACTTTAGTTCCAATACCAGCAGAAAAGGCATCCTCTCCGCCGCCCCAAGCCTGTGGCTTTTTGTGGACAGATCATCCATCTTCACCACCATCCCCTCCAGCTACAGCCTGTTCTTCCCCTCCCTCCCTGGCCAACTTGGTGGAGAAGCTGCCAGCATTTTACCGCTGCCCTCCTTCCTCACTTGCTCATTTCCCAGAGCAGCGGCTCCTGCCAACCTGGCTCCTGCCCAGATCACCAAGACCCAACAGACCCTCTTTACCAGTTCTTGACCCTTTGACTATTTCCTCCTCAAAATTCCCACAGGCTTCTCCTCTTCCCCTTGTGGGCTCGTCTTCCTTCTGCCATCCTTCAATACTGCTGTTCCTCAACACCCCTCCTTCCCACCCAATACCCGTTCCACGAGTGACCATGCCCACTCCCAAGGCTTCAGGTACTATCCAGACTGACGACTCCCGGGTCTGTGTGTGGCCCCAGTCTCCCGAGTGGCAATCAGGGACATCCAGCCCTCTGAGGGCTTCCCGCTTAGATGCCACAGGACTGCCCCCACTGGGCCGCCACCTTGGCCCATTCTCTCCCGTGCTTTCTCATCCCCAGCCTCCACAGGCTCTTCCAGATCCTTGCAGTTGGCATTTCTGTGGCTGTCCTTTCCTTTCTCTAACACCTACCCGCCCTTCGGGTCTCAGGCTGGTTTGTTCCCAGCGAAATTTTTTGAATTTTTGGAGCCCACTCGAGGCACTTTGTCATTTACTCAGACTCCTGAGGGGAGGTTAAGCCCTCTGATAACCCCCACCCTTTAAATAATCACGGGTTTAAAGTCTATCCATGTTCACAGGAGGGTGCTCAGGGTGGGCCCGGCCAGTTTCCCGGCACTGCTGCATGGGTGCCCAGCACGCGACCCAGTGGCCGTTCAGCGCCGGCAGGTTGGATGAGCCTTTGGTTCAACCAGCCTCTCTCTGGTATTTCTAATCACAAGGAAACCTGAACGTCATCCTCACCGCCAGTGACTCATCAAGTCCTCATGACTCTACCTCCTAAATATAAACCTCTTTCCAATCCACTCACAGCTCTCCATCCCCTTCGCCATGACCCTGGCACTAGCCACCTTCTGCTCGGCCTGGAATACAGCCCACTCACAACCCTTCAATATGGGTTCCCAGGCTCGGGCCTTGCCCACTGTAATCCAGCTTCCACTAGCAGTGTCAGAAGGAATCTTTAAAATGCAAATCCCATCCAGCCACTCCCCTGATTATACCCTTCAATAGCTTCCAGAAGATCTTATGATAAGCTTCTAAAGCCAAAACAATCTTGCCCTTCCCCCCTCTACCTCTCCTTTATCTTGTGCTCTTCCAACTCTCCCCACAGGCACGTCAGTGTTTTCTATCTCTGGAACTGTAACATGCCCTCTCTCACTGGGAGCCCAAGTCTGCGCTCTCTCATTTACCTGGCCGTTTGCGGTCCTTAGAGCTTGGTTTATAACTCAGGTAAAACCCTTCCTGACCTCCTCCCTCCCAGCCCCCAAGTCTGGGTCAGGTGCCCCTGTTCTATGCCAGTGTTTAGGCCTCACAGCCCCCTTCACAGCCCCAGTCACAGAGCAGGGAGTGGTATCTGTCCTACAGATCTTCCCCTGGGCCGGCTGGGAGCACCAGTAACAGGAAGAGGCCTCAGGCAGGATGCTGAAGCCCTGGCCATCAGACTGGGGGCCATTCCAGTGGCCTTTCACTTGGGAGCACTACTCCTGAGAGGCAGGGAATGAGAGAAGGGGTCCTAAGGAATACCACAATAGGCTTTAGGAAGTTCTCTTCCCTCTGGAGAGAACTCCAGTCAAACGCCATACCCAGACCTCAGGGGTACTGCCCCCCCCCTTTTTTTCCTTTGCCTCATGGGTTCCTACCATGGCTTTCTTGGCCATGCGCTATGGTATTTCCCCTGGAGGAATTTCATTCTGCACAAACAGCCCTTCTGCTGGCTATTTTGGTCAGCTCAGCTGGGCCGGAAGCCAACAGAAGAGTTTCTGAGCCCAGTCTCTCCCAGTTGCCTGGCCTGGAAGAATTCAGAGCCGGTAAGGGAAAAGCAAGCCGAGGCTGGTTTAAGAGAACAAAGTTGGAGCTCCAAAGGCGTTTCTAAATGAGCTAAGAGAACTGGCCTTCTGGAGGGAGCAGCGCTGGTAGTTAAAGACTCGAAAGTGCTGAGAAGCAAGTCTCCAGCATAATAACCACACAGAAGAGCTCAGTAAGGGTAAAAGGAACTTCACTGACTTCCAATTCTAGAGGACAGCTGTGAGTGGCCGCTTGCTAATGCCTCAGGCCAGAGAAGGAAGGTGGAAAAGATCCTGTCACCACCCAGACACCTCAGGAGCTGTAGTGTCTTCCCTGTGCTCAACTTTGACCCCAGCCTCAGTCCAGGACCCTTATGGGGGCCCACAATTTCGTTAAGAAGCTAAAATTCCCTACATCAGCTAAGTTCCATTATTTCTCTCCTTTGCAAGCAAAACCCCTTGCCAGTTACCCATAATTGCTGTCCCGAATTCTTCTCCTGCCACTCCTGGAACTGCTCCAGGTTTCGCCACATAAACGGCTCATGCGACCAGTGGCCTCACGCTGCGAAGTCTAACAGTTAATTCTTGGGCCTCATTCTATGTGTTGAACGGACTGCGGACCCTTCTTTTTGAAACACTTTCTTCACTTGGCTTCTAGGACACACTTGCCAGGTTGGCCTCTCTAGCCATTTCTTCAAAGATTCCTTTGCTGGGTCCTCCTCTCCTCAAATCTAATTGGTTGCATGGCCCCAGGGTGCCATCTCAGCATTTACTTTTCTTCTGTCTACACCTGTTTCCTAGGTGATTTCATCTAGCTTCACAGCTTTAAAAAAAACCAACAATACACAGGTTCTATACAGTGATGACTTCCAAATTTGTACCTGCAGACTTGTAAATCCAACTGCCTACTGTCATCTCCACGTGGATATGTTAACAAGCATCTCAAATCTAACTAGCCCCTGATACCGTCCTAATTCTGTGTCTCCTTCAAACCTCCCCACGCGGCGGCTGGAATTCCGTCCTTCCAGCGGTTTGGTGCTAAAAACCCTGAAAGTCATCCCTGCCCCTTCTTTTTTTCCCCACACACTACAACTGACAGCAGACCCTTTTGGTTCTACCTTCAAAATATATTCAGAATCTGACTGCTCTCGCCACCACCTCTTGTTATCACCCAGATTCAGGTCTTTGCATCATGTCTCCCCTGGTTAAGGGCAGAACCCTCCCAGCTAGGCTTCTGACCTTGTTCCCATCAGCCTATTCTCAACATGCAATCAGAATGAGACCCATCCACACGTCATGGTATTCTTCTGCTCAGAGCTCCCCCAACAGCATCCCCTCTTCCATTCAAAGTAAGAACCGAAGTCCCCACCATGACACATAACGGCCCTACGTGACCTGTCTCTTGTCACCCCTCTGACCTATCCCGTCACTTCCCTTCACTGCTTCAGCCACGCTTTCCTCCCTGTGGTTTCCCAGCATGCCAGGTCTGGCCCCTTCTCAGGGCCTTTGCACTTGCTATTCTCCTTCACCCTCTGCCGCCTACCCCGGACTGAGCATGGCTGACTCTCCCTTCCTTCGGCTTTTACTCACGTGTCACCTCCTCACTGAAACTTCCCCTGACCACCCTATGTAAATCGCTCCCTTTCACATTCTTCTGTCCTTTGTTCTTAGCACCTCCCATCATCTCCTACCGAGCAGTTACTTACTTCGTGGCTCACTGAGAAGTTGGCTTCCCAAAGCCAGGGATTTCCCTTTGCTTTACCCACTGATGTGTCCCTCCACCCGGCACACAGTCGGTGCTTAGTATATTCTCTTGGAATGGATTCATGAATGAAACCTGGAGGCTGCAGAGTGGGACAGCCTCAGTGGAGTTTTAAGAACCACAGGAGAAAACCCACTGATGAGTGTGTCCTGGCACAAGGCTGGGATCCACCTGGCAGCTCGGCGCAGCTGACGCAGGCCCAGATGAAACTCTCCAGCTGCCAGTCACCTCACAAGGGGACAAGTGCCTGTGTGCAGACAAGCATCGGCCAGTCCTGCTCCTGGACAAATATCTCCAAGCCCACACCTCCTCACCACATACCAGGCACCACATTTCAATGATTCTTGCGATTAAAATACACGGCCGGGGCGGGGGGTGGGGGGGTGTTCTTTTCCGAATGAGTTCAGATAATGAGAGCACCTGCTCTATGAAATCCTCTCCTCCAAACGTGACTGTCATTTGCTGGTTTACATCCTGCCTGGGTCATACCCAGTGGTCCTAGAAGGGGCTCTGGAGAAGTGAGTGTGGGGACCCAGGGCAGTGAGGTCAGTGGTGGAAAGTTCACTCTGACAGAGCAGCCCCAGGAAATGGTACAAAGAATACTGACCTCACAACTGTCTTGGGGAAGGGGAAAAAAAAGAAAGCAAGATACAGTTTTTTCCTGCTAGAAGTGCATTCTGTACAAACACGTTTTCTCTGCTTTAGCACATTTATTTGAGTCACTCCTGAATTCATCCCAGGCGCGGACTGGTTCTGAGTTGAGTGCTGACTTCATTTCCCTGGGGAAGAGAGGGCCGCCTTACCATTTACTGTTCTGAAGGCTCAGAAAGGTTTCAGTCTGTGTTCAGGCCAATCTGAGAAGACTTCGGTTAGACACGGACCAGGGGCAAAAATATTCCCCTTCCAATCCCATGGCCCTGCCTGCTGTCTCTGAGAAGCTGCTTTGTGATTCCACCGAGCCTCAGAGGAGAGGTAACAAATACCCCGAAGAGGAAGTTCTAGGAAAAGGACATTTGGCAGGGTGCAGGCCAGTGCCTGCTGCTAGCTCCTGGGCCGCATCCACCCTAGGGCTGAGATGAAAGAGGCCACCTAACAGCCTAAAGCGTGGCATAACAACAAACCGGTATCTCAGAGCCCTCAGAATCAAAACACCAGTCATCCAAGCTACACCAAGGCACTGCGATGCAGTGAGGCTCCTGATCAGGTAGAGTACGCGATTCTGAGGCTGAAATAAACTGCAGCGAAGGGAATGAGGTGTCCAGAGGAAGCATTCAACCCGGGGGGGGGGGGGTGTGCTGCGCGCAGGCTCTTCCCATGACACAAACAGCCGTGACATCTCAGCACTACTCGGAGCGGTTCATGGGCGCAGACTGAGCGACCTCTAAACTAGGCACTCAGCCTCTTCCCTCTCTCTTGCTCCTGAGCAGAGCTCTCTCCCCAGAGCCCGCCAGCCCCGCCCTGATGAGCAGCACAGTAATCCCCCTGTGTCTGTGGAGGCCTGGGAGCACTCAGAAAGAGCACTCCCTACACACGTGGTCGACGCCATGGCTTCCCACCAGCAGCAAGTGCAGGCTGCCTTGCTCCTGGGTTCTCTTTCCAGCATCCCATGAGGCAACAGAAAAATCAGTTTTCCATTCTGGAATCCTGTCAACTAGAACAAATCTACCAGTACCACCTAGAGGCATCTCTTCTAGGGCGATCTCTAATCCCTTTCCTACTTAGGCTGACAATGCCTCTGAGTTGGTAATGTTGCATGTTTTTACCTTCTTAATTCATAGCAAAAAACAACCAAAAACATCAACAAATGCATTCCATCATGAGGTCCATTTCTCAGTCCAGCTTGTATTAATTTGGTCCAGCATGTAGGTCCACTTTTCCTAGCTTAGAACTTACTAGAAGTTCCCTAATCCAGTTAAGTGACCCAAAGGAACAGATGTATCACCCAATAAACTCCTAAGAAAGTACTGGAGTTTCTCCAAATAGATTTCACTTCAAGCCTTCAGCCCTCAAGGTTTCAGCGGGACCACATATAACGATTTAAACTCAGAAGTGATCATGTCTCTACACTTTCTAATATTCTATATGTGCTTTAAAGCAGTGTTTCTCTGTATCTTTCATTCTGTGGCCACTGCCCATCCCCTCCAAAATAATTACATTTTTCAATCCTTGGAAGCAAGGCTTCCAATACGTGTGTAAACAGAGAATAGAGGGAGCGAAGATTAGTCAATAAAGGAACATGCTACATGTCCATCATAGAAATGGGGTGACAAAGTCTAGAAGATTACTAAACTCAAGCCAACACCAGGCTCTACTGATTGGCAGCAACAAGTTTAGAATGTCTTCCTAAGGGCCCTGGATGGGCAATACTTGCTTAAAGCAGACTCGAATTATCACATGCCTACAGCAAAGGATGGTTCAGGCTAAAGGGAATCTCCAGCTTCTCCAGAGGGCTGCTACTAATCAACAGAAGGAGGAAGTTGAGGCCAAGATATCCAAATGAACCACCCTATCTGCTGTTTATGCCCTGAAGCTCCTTGACCCAGATAATTTGCCAAAATCTTTTCACAGCTTCCTCTCTCCTCTGACAGGCCTCCAGAGGCTGAAACTAATAGAAAAACCAACCAACCAACCAACCAACCAACCTGGCCAGTCCCATGTGCTGTCAACACTGATGCAAACTCTTCCTTCAGGGGCCTACTGGGCAGTCAGCTGAGGATCTGATTATGAACTAACTCTACTTGGGTCTCCTTGGTAAAGACTGTGTCTTTAGCTCAGGGGGGTCATAAATTTATGTCAGACCAGCTTTTTTTTTTTTTTTTTCTTGTTGCTGCTTTCAAATGAAGAGGTTAAGCCTCTATACAACCAAGTGGAAGAACCAGAATTAGAAAACTTACCAATCGCCCCAGCCAATGAGAATCCATTTCCAACAGGTACTAATGCCTGTTAGAAGCCACGGGAACATTGACATCATCAGCCCAACTGCTAGGTTGTCTGACAGATTCGCCCCCTTCATCACACACAAGAATTTAAAACAAGACACTGCAGTTACATTCATTATTACAGACAACACGTATCTTTGTGTTATTAATCAAAAATGACTTTCTACAGTGTGGACTCTACCACTATTCCTCTAACAGCCTCTCTGTGAACTGACCAACACCCTAAACTTTGTAGCCCTAAAAATCTTACCCAAAACACCAACTCAACACCTAGTCCTTCATTATGATACTGAATGCCTTCTGGGTTAGAGCATGCAAGTTTTAGATAGTGCATGCTAGTGTACCTTGAAACACTCATCACTTGTAAATCATCCCTTAAAATCAGTGTAATGGGGGACCATGAGCCAATTCATTGCTTAAAGCAGCTCTCTAGCTCCTCCCTCCTTTTCTCTAGGAATCAACAAGTGAACAAGAAGTAAATTCAAGAAAAACAAACTTTGGGAGAATGTGCACTGAGAAAAGCCAGAGGGAGTCCCTCTAGACCAAGTTAATTGAGAAACAAACATGAGGATATACTGGAATAAAAAACAAGGAATGCACTGAAGACAGGCTTCTCAATTGCCCAGAAAAGACAACAGTTCTTTTTGAACTAATTAGAAAGCCACTGGGAACATAAGCCAAGAAGCAGGATAGGAGGCTGAAAACCATTAAGTCAGCAATGGGGATGGAGGTAGGGTGGAGGAAGAAAGTAAGTATCTGTTTTATTTTATTTCTCTTGTCATCCCTTAGGTTTGCACCTGGCTTTTGGAAATCAGCAGTACCCCCCAACGGAGCATCAGCTAACAGGCTGGGAACTCTTTGTCAACAAGTTCTTAAACGGCCCACAATTAGGCTAAGAGCTTGCATGATTCTTGCTGGTGCTAAAAGACCCAAGTAAAAACATTAAACGGAGGTTTCTGCCCACTCCGCAATCTAAGGCGAGAAGTCATCCGTCCTAGGGGGTGCTCTCGTGTCCTGACACCATTTCTCCATTGGTGCATCGGGAACCAGGTTGGGTTCTATGCCCAGGAGTGCCCATGTGGTTGGCGCCATCTGCATTTCAAGCATTTCCTTGCCTCTCTCTGCACTCGGAAGGGCCCTAATCGCTGGCGGGCACCCGGAGTCAGAGTGCAGAGGGGTCCCCCCAACACACGGCAAGGACTACGAGCGTCCGCCACCTCCTCGGGGCGGACCCAGGCTACGTCCACGGGCCGGGCAAGCACTGAGGCGGGTCGGCAACCGGTCGGAGGGGATGCCAGGCCCGCCCGGTTGCCCGCACCTCTCGCCAGCCCCCGGAAGCGCCACCCTCCCGCCCAGCGGGCTCCGAGGGGGCGGGGAGTCGAACGCCCCCTTCCGGGTGCCTCCGCCCGGCTGGCCAGCCCCGCTCCTCCTCCGGGCGGGAATCCTCCCTCCCCCGCCCCTCCCGGAGCCGGGCCCCGGCGCCAGGCCCGGCCCCAGGGGGGAACCCCCAGCCCCGGCTCCCCGTCCCTGCGGCCTCTGCCCGTCTTCCCGACCCTTGGGGGCCGGGAAGACCCCGCCGGCAGCGGCCAGGACCCACCGCTCATTACGACATCTTCCTCCCTGGCCTCCGCCGCCTCCGCCGCCACCGAGAGCCTGACACCGCCCGCCCAGCACCCGCCAATCCCGGAGCCCGCCACCGCCCGAGCGACGGCAGCCTTCGCCAATAAGAATTCAGTACATTGGGGACCGACAGCACCAATAACCAATCAAAGAGGGGCGTCTAGAGCGACGTTGGTTTAGCCAATCGACCCGTGAAATGTCACTGATGGACGGTAGAAGGCACTAACCGGAAACCTACTGAAAAGTGAACGACATTTTCGCCAGCCAATTGGCGGGAGGCAAAGTCCCGCCCACCAGGTGGTTGATGGACAGCAACAGGAAGCTAGATGAGGAGGGGCTTAGCCGAGGAGTGGTTTTGTATTGGTCGTGGTTGACCTTCCACCCACCTCGAAACCCAAAAGATGAGTGATAGATCTCCCCTAAAGCCAATCAGAAGTCCTTAGGGTGAGGCCCAGAAATGCCCTATAAATAGTACATACGCTATAGCTCAGTTCAGTGTCCCCCCTGGTATGGCAGGGGCCTGCTGCGCTTCGGCCGCTCAAGCCCCGTACCTGGTGAGTGGAAAGCCACCAGTCCTTTATTTAGTCCCTCGCCTTTCAGCGCCTCGGCGGAGGGAACCGAACCCCAGGCGACGTCGTGCGGGCCGGCATCGGAGTCCGGTAATAGCGGGAGTTGGTGCTACGTGACACTTCTGAGACGAGGGATTATTTCGCCGTCCTGGTTATCCTCACCTGATCCTGCAGCGACCCGCCCCCCACAACGGGCTGTCCCCCCAAATCTCCTAAAGCTTTTAGAAGGGAGATTCCCGGGGCTGCCTCTGACCATCCGATTCTGTGCGCCTGGGGCCGGAATCTGCGCTGGGACCAGCGCCTCGGGTGGACTGAATTGGTCCCATTCCACTTAACGCCCTTGAACGAGGTGCTGTGTGAGTACACGCAGCGCTCGGACGGCGCTGCCGGGCATCATCTGGAAGGAATGCACTCAGGCTTCAGACCAGACTGGGTTCGAAATTGACACCTGCCGGAGGGGCAGGGTGCTGAAACTCCCCGCGCCTTCCGTCCTCATCCGTACAGTGAGGCTCATCGCACCTACACCTCAGAGCAGCGGCTTCTCTCTCTCTCAAATCATAAGCCACAGCGAGAAATACATTGAATCCTGATACAGTACACTTACACTCCTGCGAGAATGTATAACAAAGTTTCCGCAAACAATACTAAACCTTCCTACCGGTGGTACGCTGATATTTTCTATCCTGTTATTCTTCCTTCCTCCCTCCCTCCCTTTCTGCCTGCCCGCTTTTTCTTGATCATGACCAGCAGTTTGAAAAACGCTGTCTTAAAGGGTTGGAGTGATAGAATATAGAGCCAATGCCCTGTACATCGGGCTTGGTGAATAAATGCTAATATTCTCTTCCAGTCTACTCCTCCCAGCCTTAGCCTTTGAAAAACAAGGCTCTAGAAGCTATCATTCCTCTACTTAAAATCCTTCATTGGTTCCCCTATGCCTTTGTTTTTAAAAGAGTTTTATTCATTTATTGAGAGAGAGAGAGAGGCAGGGATACTGAGAGAGAGAGCACAAGCAGAGAGGAGAGGGAGAAGCAGACACACTGCTGAGCAGGGAGCCATCCCTGGGGCTCAATCCTGAACCCTAGAATCATGACCTGAGCGGAATGCAGATGCGTAACCCACTGAGCCACCCAGGCGCCCCTCCCTATGCCTTTCTGGATAAAAAGCCCAAACTCCTTTCTGGGAGGCAAACTAAATCTTTCACACTCATTTTTGGATCTTTCCTCCCCCTCCCTATTACTCCCTTTCTACAAATCCTATCCTTTTGCCTCAAGAAAAATTCCACATTTCTTCAACACTTCTTCTCTTTCCCTTCCTACTTTATCTTTCCTTTTCCTGGTAAACTCCTATGCATCCTTCAAGACCCTGCTCAAAGTCTGAGCACCTAACTCCTGCTGAGCCATAGCAGAGGGCTTCACTTGCTAACCCTGCACTTCCGCCTTCACTTCTGACTTCCCTGCTGCACTGTGCGCTGCAGTGGGTTTGAAGCCTGTATAAGAGGACTGGCAGGAAATGTATGTGGAGTTAAAGAATGAATATTTGCATACAATTACATCTACCTAGGACTTGTTTATGTAGACCATACAGTATGTTCCCATGTCATTTTTCAAGTTAAGATTGCTTCACTGTCAGGCCAAGGACTCCACCCCCATTCAGTGACTCAGCTATGTTAGGGTGCAGGGAGTTTGGGGGGGGTGAGGTTGAATATCCTGCTGGGCCACTGCCAAACCTTTTGTGGGACGAAAGCTGGGGCAGCTGTGCTTCTCACCCCAGAGGCCCCATCATGAAGACAGCAGAAGTGGGTGGGGGGAGGGTGCAAAAACAGGAGAACTTGGCAGCCGTTTTGAGTTACTTGAATTGTTCTTCCCTTTTAAAGACCGCCATTGCCTTGTGTTCTTTCTTTCTAGGCTCTCTTCCTCCTTTCTTACCAGAGGCACAGCTGAGGAAGGGGGCACTTTCTAAGACAGAACCCTCCTTTTACTTTTGTCAGGATCGTCAAGAGTCTTTGAGCCTCACTTACAACCCCCTAAAACCACCATACATCTTCTCTTCCCACCGGTCGCTGCTTTGAAGATGGCGCCCGTCCTCATGAGCGGAAGGAGGTCTGGCAGGCGGCCTCCAATGTCCACTTTCTCCCTAGCTGCACTTCCGACTCACTTGAGAGCTAGTCATAAATTCTGAAGTCCAGGACCCATTCCAGATGGAGAAAATCAGAATCTCCAGGGGGTGAAACCCCAGTGACCATATGGAGTAGTTAGTTCCTCAGGTGACTCCAGTAGGCAGCCAATGTCTCCGCAGCCCAAAGCCATCTTTCCACTGTGGGCGCCCAAGTGAAAAATTATGAACAGTCTCACCTCCCCCCTCCTTCACCTCTCTGTCCTCCCCTACCCCAGCGAACTGAATTTCTCCCCTGCGCCCCCTACCTGCCTTGGTCTTCAGGGAGCCAGGGCTCACAGGTGGGTTCCGGCTGTGTCTCACCTGCCATGGGCCTGGGGGCAGGTTCTCTCTCTCTGCCTTGGATGTTTCCTTTCTTGTTTCCAGCTACTCTCAGCCTCTTCTTGTTCTCTTCCTTTCTCATTTTTGCCAGTCCTTAAAGCCCTACGTTTGTCTTGTTCACCCCACCCTGCAGCACACTGCTTGCTGTAGGGTAGGGGTGCAGTAGATGTTTGTTGCGGTCAACTAAATGACTGCATCCTTTTAATACTTTCTTGCAGACTTCCCATCTCTGCCAGACCCAGCTTCCTCCACCTCCATTTCACTTCTCCTTCCCTGTCTCCCTCGTCAGCGCCTTCCCTCTTGTTTCTTCCCTGCTGTTCCTGCTTCCTGAAACCCTCCTTGGCCTTCTCTTTTGCAGGTAGTTGCCCCCATCTCATTCATTAGAGCACCCGTCCCCAAGGATGGGCAAGAGCACCAGAGGAAGGGTGGGAGGCAGAACTGCAGTTTCTGCCCTTAGGAAGCTCTAGATTCCTTCTGGGGCCTTCTGTGAAAGGAATGGTGCAGCAGGTGTTGGATGTCCAGAAGCTAGAAGAACGTCAGTGTCCCGCCCTTGACTGACTGTTGGTCCTTACTCGTTGCTACAACCCAAGCTTTATTGTTTGTTTTTGAACGGTTACAGCCAGTTCAACCTTCAAAAGCTGGCTCGTTCTCCCTTAAGGATCTTCCCAGTAGCCTCTGCTTCTCCTGTTTCTCTCGTCTGGTTTTCTACATTCTTGTCCTTTCTCTCTCCACCTACAGAGAAATCAAAGTTGCAGGCTTGTCGAACCATCCCTGCTACTCTTATTTGCCCGAGAAAAAGTGAATCCTCATTACTTTTTTTTTTCTCCCTGGCCCATCTATGATTTCAATGACTGAAGTTTCCTCAGTCTTCTATGAGCATGAAACATTGACAGAGGCTGTAAAGTGTTATCTCCCTATTACAGTGTGGCGGCTACCCCATCCTGTACCCCAGGGGCACGCACACAACCATCCCCTTCTCCACTGCCCAGGGATGCCACTCCTGACCCATGCCCTGACTTGTCATCTCCCTCTGTCCCCTAGTTCCCCTGCCAGACCCGATGGCTGTCCACCAACTGCCATGGAATCTTCTAGCAAGAACATTCCACCCATCCTTCCCCACAGAGTTCTTCCTTCTTACCTGGTTCTTTCTACCTCCTAATCCCCTCGGGATGAGGTCTGTGGAGCCTCAGAAAGGTCAGTTGCTTCCCTCCCCACTCCTCCCCACTCCCTTCCTGGGGAGCAGCCCTTTAGGGTAGAAGGCACCTGCGCCCTCTCAACCACCGTTTGTGGCCACTAGGGGGCATCCAAGGCATTTCTAGAAGCAGATGCTGGTGGTGTGTTTTGTTTTGCTTCGTTTTAACCTTATTGGAAGGGAAAGGCAAGCATAGAAATTGAGTTTAGCAAGCATGCATTGAGTGCCTACTGTTTGCCAGGCCCACGCCTTGCTTCACCTGGAAAGAGGATATGTTCTAGCCTCCCCAAAGACTCTTCGCAGAGCCATTTGCCTCTTCAAGGAATCAGTTTCTACCAAACAGCTCATCTTCCAATGACTGGTAACATTCTCCTATCTCTGCCTCAGCTTCTCACGTGTGCTCAGCCCCTCTCCAGCCCCCACCCCCCACCCCGCCCCGGTTCCCATGGCAGACTGGAGACTTTCCTAGGCACAAAGTGAATTTCTCCAGGTGTGCCCTGTCTCCCTCTCTCTTCTGGGTCCCTGAACCTCTCCTGTCAAAGCCCCATCTCTCTGGCCATCACTAGCCACCTCCAGCTTCTCCAGACACCCTGAGTGTGGAGGATGGGGGTTCAGTGAGGCCGTTGGCTGGGATGCTGGGCTCAGGAGCATCACTTCTTCATCTGGAAGCGCCGCCCCAGCCAGCAGAGACTCAGGAAGTGGGCGACGGTGGTGGCGATGACAGTAACAATGATAATAGTAATAATACATTGGGACCCACAAAATGGCTGCAAAATACCCTCTAATGATTACTTGTATTTATAGATCTCCTTCCCTTCCTAGACACTTCAGAGCCATTGCCCAATTAACCCTCCTAGCTTCCCTGGGAGGGACAATTAACCCCATATTTTATGGCCAGGGGAAACCGAGGCTCTAAGAAGGTGGTAGAGTTGGCTGAGGTCACACAGTGCATCAGCAGGAGCAGAATTTGCGGAGTGGCACTCTCTCCTTGCTTCCCTCTAGATCCAGACCCACCTAGGTGTGTGTGCCCACGTACATACTCGCAAACACGCGTGCATGCACGCACACTTGCACACCCGCTCACCATCCATCCCTCCGCCTTGGGAGAAGCTGGACCTGGGACAAAGGATTGCTGCCCCGGGGTGACAAGGAGAGAGTCCGGGTAACCACGGAGGAGGGCTTCTCTGGGCCAGCCGAGGCTCTGGGGAAATCCCTGTTCTGTTGGTTACACCTCAGGTCTGCCAGGGTGCCGGTCGAGGAGCCAGGCTCCCCAGACTTCAGGACACATGAGGGAAGAAATGGTGGGTGTCTGAGTGTGGCTGAGTGCCTACACATGTCCCCAGGAATAGTGCCCGACACGCATTCACCCTGCAAACTCCACTCACCCCTTCTAGCCGCAGTACTGGGGATGGCAGTGTGATTCCAGAAAAGAGAAGAGACTTAGCCACCCTAGAGGAGGGAGGCCCCCCAAAACCAGAATGGCACTTATATGGCCTGCAGAAGAAGACTGTGCTGACAGGAGCAAGGGGAAGCGGGGAGAGATGGTGGTGGGCGCAGAACTGACTCTCCCTTTCAAGTTCTCACCAAGGAAGTATAAAAGAAATAAGGAGGGGGCGCCTTCTGCTCGGGTCATGATCCCAGGGTCCTGGGATCAAGTCCTGCATCCGGCTTCCTGCTCAGCGGGAAACCGGCTTCTACCTCTCCCTCTGCCTACTTGTGCTCTCTCTCTCAAATAAATCTTTTTTAAAAATTTAAAAAAATAAAGGGGCACCTGGGTGTCTCAGTGGGTTAAAGCCTCTGCCTTCGGCTCAGGTCATGATCCCAGGGTCCTGGGATGGAGCCCCGCATCGGGCTCTCTGCTCAGCAGGGAGCCTGCTTCCTCCTCTCTCTCTGCCTGCCTCTCTGCCGACTTGTGGTCTCTCTCTCTCTGTGTCAAATAAATAAATAAAATCTTTAAAAAACTTTTTAAAAAATAAAAATAGATAAATAAAAATAAAAGAAATAAGGAGATGCTTGCTTTCTAGTCTGAACTCAGACATGGAAGGGGGAGTGTGCTTTTTTTTTTTTTCTCCCGCAGCAGGAGGGAATGTGGTTATCTAAAAGAAAAGCTTCCCGGCTACACAAAAGAGTGTCCCAGAGCAGGTGGCAGAAGAAGGCAATGAAGTAAAAGTGGGATGATGTTTGGCGGATCTCTGCACCGTTCCAGTTGGGTTGGACACTGGGATGGGGAGTCATACGTCTGTGGGTGGGTCCCCGCTTGGGGAGAGCAGCTGTGGAAACCACACTGACCACAGCCATGGCCTTGCCTGGATCCTTCATGTCCCTGACTTGACTGGGCACCCCCCTCCCAGCTCCACTCCTGACTCTCAGCTAGCCCCTGACCCAGGCCGCCTGGCCCTCCCACGTCTCCTGCTTCCCCGGCTCCACACTGCTGAGCCTCTACCAGGGCTCCCAGCTGGGTCCCACCTTTGATCTGGCTTCAAAAAATAAAAAGCAGTACCAGGAGAGTAATTTTCCCCGACCTGCTGGGGAGGAAGGCAGGCTGGAGGCAGGTCCTGACCGGCCCGGCCCACTCCTCCTTGAGCCTGGAGTCTGAAGCTGGTGGCAGGAGGGGGTGGGGAGAGGGTTGGGGACCCAGGGAGCAAAGACATTTTCCTCTCTGATTTCCTCTCCCACCCTACTAGAACGCTGACCTCAAGTGAGTCTTCCTCCCCTTCCCCGCTTGCCAATCAGCAGAAGGAAGGAGAAAGGAGAGGATAGTTGTGCTCGCAACCCACCAGCCACCCAGCCCTGGGCTGCCCACCCCAAACTCTTCCTTGCTGGGCTGTGTTAGAGCAGAGCCTGGCCTGGAAGGGCAGTTCTTCTGTCCTCTTCTCCACTTGTGCCCCTGGCCTGTTCCCTGGGGGAGTGCTGACCGGCCACTCAGGGTGGGGCCTGGCCATGGGCAAGTCTGTGCCCACCCGGCTGGGCACCCGAGACATGACTCAGTTGGCTGTCTCAGCGCCAGCTCTGGTCTTGGGGAGGCTGGACTGGGGAGTGGGGAGGGGAAGGCTAGACTGGAGAGAGGGTGGGTCAGCCTTTTATGGAGTTTCCTCCCCATCCCTCAGCCTCTAGTACTGCAAGCAGCTGGCCCAGGATTTCCATCTTCCGGCAACCCCCACCCTCCCGCCCAGTTCAAAGACTAGCTCCTCACCTGTCCTGGGATGCTTCCCTGGGGCCCTTTTAAGTGGTTAGTGGCGCACCCCTCCTCCAACTCGCTGAGGTTCAGGGCTGCTCCATGAAGGTGTAGGAGACATGGGGGGACTTAGGGTGATGGGGTGCAGAGTCCAGAGTTTGGGAGGAAGCGGAAACATAACCTTAAACCCATTGAGCTGCCCCTAGTGATGTCAAGCCCTCCACACAGGGCCATTGACTACTAGATAATTCTTTCCTGGATGGGGAGACGAGCCTGGGGTCAGGCCCAAGGGAAACTCCGTACCTGAGTTTAGGTGGGTAAGGGCTGAGGGCAGGGGCTGGGCTGGTCACCTCCAGCTCAGCCTTTGGCGCATTGGCTTAAACAAAAGATGGCCACCAGGCGCAGGGGCATGGAGCTCTCTGTGTTCTCCCGTCCTGATTGTGCCATTCCTGTCTCCTTTTCCGGTAGACTCCTACCCCACAAACGTACTCTGAAAGTGTTCCTGAAATCTTGGGACTCTTCCAGAATTGGCCAGAACCCACCCTCCCCTCCTGCCCCCACTTCTTGGAAAAAGGGGCCGTGAGCAAGGGTTCCTACCTCCAGAAGGAGGACCATTCTGGAAGCGCCCCCCCCCAACTCCCCACCTGGCCCCAGGCACCTCTCCCTGACCTGGGGGCAGAAAGGAGAGTCTGGGGTGGGGGAGGAAGTTGGGAGTCACCTAGTCTCCAGGTGGGCGGGGTCCCCACAGCGATAACTATCTTTCTGGCAGCTCTAACCTGTTCTATCGGTGAGTAATTTTTTTTCCTAGAGGAGAAAGGTGAAGGCCTTGGTGGGGAGTTATTCTGGCTCTGAAGTGTCCTTGCAGCTCCCCAGGCTCCCTCCAGGCCTTGTGCAAGAGCCGTAAATCTCTCACCACCCACAGGCCTGGGGGTGCCTGCCGCTCAGCTTTCAAGTCTGGAGGTTTTTATGCGTTTGCTCCTCTGCTGGGCTCCACAGCTCCTGCCTGGGGCCTCTCCCCAGCCTGTAAAAATCCAGTCCCATAAATCTCAGCTGCCCCCCTAGGGGCCAAGCAGCGTTCCTCCCACTCCACCCCCACCCATAAGCATCTCAATCCCTGCCTCCCCGCCCCCCCCCCCCAAGAGATGGCAGCCAGCAGAGCTTGGGCAGGAGAAAGAGGCAAAAGGAGTACTGAGGGCAGCAGTTGGGTGAGGGGTTTTCTGGAGAGTTCCACTTGGCCCCACAGCATTTGCCTTGCCTCGTTGGGTTTGGACCTTGTAACTGAATGGGGTGTTTCGACAGCGTCCGGCACCGGAAGGGGGCTTTTGCAGGTTTCTGGTGGGGAGGCCTCTTGGCCTCCTCTGGCTGCCGGCATCCACCTGAGCCTCCTGAGACAGGTGGCTGTCTGTCTGCCAAGCCCCCGGGGGCTGTCGGAGGTGGCAGGCAGCCCAGGGACTGTGCCGCTTTCCTGGATCAAAATGGGGAGTTGAAGGATGGGCAAGGGGGTGATGGTGCCCTAGACACGGAGGGCCACACACGACTTGCACGGTCCAGTAGCTTCAGTAATAAAACACAATTCTTTTTTTTTTTTTTTTTTTTTTTTAAAGATTTTATTTATTTATTTGACAGAGAGAAATCACAAGTAGGCAGAGAGGGAGGCAGAGAGAGAGAGAGGAGGAAGCAGGTTCCCTGCTGAGCAGAGAGCCCGATGCGGGACTTGATCCCAGGACCCTGAGATCATGACCTGAGCCAAAGGCAGCGGCCCAACCACTGAGCCACCCAGACGCCCCAATAAAACACAATTCTTAACCTCCCAGTCTGATGGGGGGCAATGGACAGTCAGCCGGATGGGTCAGAGAGGAGGGTCTCAGGTGGCAGGACCTGGGGTGTCTCAGGGCTCGGGGAAGGCGGGGGAGGGGTGGGCTTGTGCCTGGGAATTGGTGTCTGGGGAAAGATGACAAGGGGAGAACTGCAGGAAGCAGGGCGGCTGGTTACACTGGAGGGAACAGTCTGCTGGAAGGTTCCCCTGGGGGGACAGGATGCCGGGGACAGAGCAGGTTTGCCAGGAAAGTGAGGATCCCGTGCAGGGCTCTGCCCTTCCTGGAATGAGCGCTGGGAAGGGAAGAGCTGCCCTCCTCCAAGCACTTCACGTGCACATAGCCCCACTTTACAGATAAGGAAGACGAGGCTTAGCAAGTTTAAGGAACTTGCCCAGGATCATCCACTGAATAATGGCACCATCAGTGCTGGATAATGGAGTTAATAGTTCCAGAGCCAACGCTTTCCGTATCGGCCTCCTGCAGAAGTAGACAGAGGGCACTGTCACCCAGGGCAGAGGGTGTCCCCTGTACCGCTTCCCAACTCCTACAGAGGCCAGCAGGCTTGTTGTCCTCTTTACTCAGGGAAAGAGCAGTTCTGGTCCTTTCTGGGGGCCCTCTGCCTCCTGGGGCACACCCACCTTGGAAGCAGCATCAGGGACTAGCAACCCACAACCACTGGGTGCCCTGCTTCCGCTAGCACCAGCTACCACCAGGAAACTGGGCACTCACAAAAGTGAAACTGACTCTGCTGGTTTCCCGCCCACGCGGAGGGAAATGGGGAGCAGCCTCGGCTGGACAACAACCAATTAGGCACTTTTTATTGCCCACACTGTCATAATCCTCCGAGCTTGGCCCCGATGAAGAGGAAATGGGATGGCAAGGAATTCCAAGATGCCTTCAGAGTTCACGTCAGCCATCCCCTTGCTTCTAGGTGCCCCCCCCCCCCCATGCCATCAGGAGAATTTTCCCTCCAAGTGAGGTCCTCAGTCCTGGAAGTCAGCAGGGCTTTGTGTCCAACCAAGTCCTTTAGCCTCTGAAACGGGGTGTTCTCTTGTTCTTTGCTCCAGCAACTCAGGGAAGAGGAATTCCACGCCTGTTTCTTCCCAGGACAGGGACAGCAGGAGCTCCTTTCTAGGACGGAGATGTGGTGGTGGAGGCCTCTGGTGGGTGCCCCGCAGGATGTGGGCATCAGGGGTCAGGGGAATTGCTGGTTTTTCCTTAGTACCCTCAGACTCCTCTCTCAGACTGGCAGCTCCCAGAGGACAGTGGACTTGTCTCTTCCAACAGATTGAAAATCCCTCAAGAAGCTATCTTTGCCAGAGAAAGTCTCGTTTGGATTCTGCCCTTTGCCTCAGTTGCCCAGAGCAGAGCTTTGTCCACAGTAGGTCACTCTCGCTGTCCCATACAACGACTGTGGCTCTGGCCCACAGTGGGCAGCCTTCTGGGCAGGAAGTATAACCTCCATCTGTCACAGTCTTCATTTCCACATCTGTAAAATGGGGGTAATAAATGGACCCACCTCAGCTGTAGTTGTGAAGATCTCAAAGAAAATGTTAGCACCTGGCCCATACTAAGGGCTCAGAAAATGAAAGCTCTTGTTAGCTTTGGGGACAGCTGGCAGAAGGAAGACAGCAGCTTTCCTCCCGTCAGAAATCAGGATGGAATTCTAGCAACCCAGGCTTAAATAGGGAAGGCCAGAAGCCAGCCAGCCTGGCAGCTCTGTGGGGATCTCTGGCTGAGACCCAGGTGGACAGGTCGGGTCCCTTCTCTCTAGGAGAGAGCAAGAAGAGCTGCCATCAGCATGGGTCACCTCAGGGACCCAGAACAAAGAGGGCTACCATGAAGGGAGATGTCAAGTTAGGACCCTGCTGTCAAGGCAAGTGGAGAGAAGGGTTGTGTGCTTCATTCCCTTAGAAGGCCATGGCAGCCTCTTTGCCAGGGTGTTGGGGGTCTCAAACCCAATGGAGATGTTTATCCAGCACAGTGGAGGGTTGGGCATGGATGGACACAGTCACCTCTCCCAGACCATGGGTCCCAAAATCACCTGAAGGAGGGGAGGGGACAGAAGGACGTGAAAACATACTCAAGGTGAGCACGCATTCATCTTCCCTTTCATGGGTAGACACATGCCTGGGTTCAGAGTGGACCACAAGCTGCTTTACATATCCATACTGCCTGTCCTCAAAGAGAAGGGGGTCTCAGGCTTGGCAGCTGCTTCAAGGAAGGAGAGGCACTGCCTCCCCAGCTGATTCTGCCCTGAGGAAGGACCCTGGGTGGGGCTGAGCAGGCTGACACTGGCAACGAACCAGGGCCCTCAGGCAGGCTGGACAGGCAAATAGGAGGAGGATGGAGCACCATGCCATTACAGAAGAGCTGGGACAGACTCTACCTTCCTCGGTCTTGGGCCTGGAGGGGAAACAAGTAGGACAGGGAGCTGGGGCTGGAGGAAGGCTCTGAGGCTCTTGGGAGAAACTTGGTGGTGGTGGGGGGAGGGTAGAATGCTCTCTCTTCTTCCTTTCTTCTTTTCAGTTTCAACTTAAGAGTTTCCACAGTGGGAAGCTTCCCCCCCTTTGCTCCCTGGGCTTACCTTTGCAGGGACTTGTTTACTGAGTAGAGAACTGAACACCCGTCCCGGCCTCCCTCCTTGACCACCAGTGGGCAGGGGAGGCCTGTGACCAGTCCGGAAGGCCACCCCTTCAGGGAGCTGTTGGTCAGATAGGGGAGACACAATTCTTGACCACAAAGATTTCCCAGACTGATGGGGGAGATAGAGCACATCCCTGATTCATCAAGAGTCACAAGGACGGGCAGCAGACAGATGCAATTCTTGAGGTGGGGCTCAGGGGCTGGGAAGACCCTCTGGGGAGCGGGCTGAGGGCAGTCAATGGGGAGAAGCTCCTAGAAGAGAAAGTGTCGGAGACTTAGGGGGAGGGTCCCATGAATGCCATTTATCCTTAAGCCAGGCCCGTTTATCCAAAAAGGAAACTGCCTGGGACTTCACAGGAAATGTTCATCTGAGCCAGGATTCAAAGTTGTTCCTTTTCCCCAGGGGGGAGGAGGGCTCTAGGAGAAGGTGGGAGGTGGGGAGGGCTGAGGGACAGACAGGGGACAGACTGAAGGGGGAGGGGGAGGGGATGCATGCCATTTTGGTGAAGTTCCTCCCTGGCCCATGGATGAACCAAAGTCACTTAAATGAAAAAGAGAGAGAGAGAGAGGCGAGTTGAACAGGTCCCTGTCTGGCGGCTGTGAGTCAGGGAGCCGGTCCTCTGATCCTATGAGCCAAATCCCTGAATCTCCGGGGCTTTCAAGGCTCTTTGGGTCCAGCCTCAAAGCCACCGCCAGGTAGGGATCTGCCCCCTGCCTGACCTCCCTCTTTTCCTGCCCTTTCGCTGCTCTCTGACCTCCGACCCTGGGGCCTCCCTGGAAGGCTGAGTTACTTCTCCCCCTACCCAGATTTGGGGTAGACTTGGACAAAAGGGACAGAACGAAGGGGCTGTGTAGCCGGGCACAGGACAAGGAGCTGGAGAAATCCATGTTTCTCAGCCCTGGCTGCTGCTGGACCCCACTCTGGTAGCCACAGGGGAATTGGCCTATCAGAAAGGATGCCGGCATGCGTGCTTCAGGGTGGGAGGGGGAGAAGGAGGAACTAACGTGGGTCCCCAGAGCCCCCTCTGTGTGGGTGCTAACTGCCTTTAGAGGGAATTCCTTAGGGGGCACACTGCAGGGGCCCAGGAACCTTTGGCTCTGGGTCTGACCCTCTAGGGACCTCAGGGAACTCCCCGATCAGCCCACCACTCTGGGGAGGCCCATGTGGGACCAACCCGGAGGTTTCCCTTCAGGATCTTCCCAAGTCGAGACCCTTGAACTGTCCTACTTCTTGGTGGGAAGGACCCTCTGGGGGGCACCGAGCCCATTCTGTCCAAGGGGAACCCTCACGGGGGGTGGGTCCCTTTCCCTGAGCCAGTGGTTCCTGATGGCCCATGAAGACATGGTGGGACGTTGGGGAAGGGTAAGGAGTGGACCGCGTGTTCCCTGTATTGTTGGGGGAGAGCCCCCCGGACACTGTCTTCCAGCCCCTGGGAGCTGGCACACGGGCCTGTTCCTGACTGGCTGGGAAGGCTTGGAGCCTGGCTGAGCCCCAGTCTCAGGAGGGAGGGAAGAGCGTAGTGAGGGGGTGGGATGCCTCTTCCGCCCTGTAGATTAGGGACTCTGAGACAGGAGAGGGCCTGTCACCGGGCCCATAAATAAAGCAGCTGAGTCTTTCCCTCCATCTGTGTTTATCTGTCTGGCCTCGGGTTTCCGGGAGAGGAGATGTCTCAGCAGCCCCAGCAGCAAACCCTGGGCGCTGGTGGGGAGGAGGGCAGCTTCCTTGACTTCGCCTGGCTCTCACCCTCTGTTTCTCTGTCTCAAATCCCTGCCTCATGGTCGCTCTCTCTGCAACCTGGACACTGAGTCCAGCAGCCCCTCTGAGACCAGGCAGGCAGGGTGCGGGATGTGGTGGGAGGGTCTCTGACAGTTCTGCTGTCCCTCCCCATGGGTATGCACCCTCTATGGGCTGTGGAGGAGAGCCCCTGGGGTCCCCAGGGAGGTGAGGGGCAGGAATCAACAGGGTGCTGGACAGGGGTTGGGGGGGCGGTCTGAGTGTGTGAACTCCTGGTCTGTGAGGGGCAGAGAAGAGGGAGGCAGGCCTGATCCTTACTGATGAGGGGAGATCCTGCTCTCCCCATGCACATCCGCAGACTCTCCTCTTAGCACCCTCCTCCCCTCCCTGCTTCCCTGGGGCTCTGTGAGAGCTCCAGGCCATTCCCACAACCCAGGACATGTCACCAGGGCTCTTCCAGTGTGGGTCCCCAGACCACCTGCACCAACGTCGCGCTGGCAAAGACAAGGGAAAACGCTTCTCTAAATGCAATGTTCCTGGGCC
Organism: Mustela lutreola; assembly: GCF_030435805.1. NCBI lineage: Eukaryota > Metazoa > Chordata > Mammalia > Carnivora > Mustelidae > Mustela > Mustela lutreola. The sequence continues at coordinate 23,538,531 of NC_081304.1, read as the reverse complement.
CCATAGACTTGCTGAACAGAGAGGGACCTTTCATTTTGTTCACTTTAAGTATTTCACTTATTTCACACACACACACACACAGCATGTGTGTGCACAAGCATGGGGAACAGCGGGCAAAAGGAGAGGGAAAAGCAGGCTCCTCACTGAGGAGAGAGCCTGATGCTGGGTTTGATCCCAGGACCCAAGATCACTGCCTGAGCAGAAGGCAGAAACTTAACTGACTGAGCCACCCAGGCATCCTGGGACCTTTCATTTTAATGAATGTCCCAAATGATGAGCTTGAGAACTGCCGCCTTGTGCTGTCTGAGGTCTGGCTCTCTTGTTCTCCACCACAACCCCAGCACCCAGCTTGGTGCCCGGAACAGAGTAAGTGTTCAATATGAACAACCACCGATTGAATGCATTTCTAGATGGTGACTACCCCTCCTTTCAGGTGGGGCCTTCTTCCCTGGCCTCTCCAAAGACCCTGAATCTCCCTGGAGGAGTGGGGGAGGGTCCCCAAGTTCCTGCTCTCAGAGGTAGTGGTGATACCAGAAGATGTCAGCCAGACCCCACCACCACCACCACATAGTGTCGCAGGACTGTAAGCGGAACAAAACTGTATATATCACTGGCTCACACAGAAATACTCTCATCACAGGGATTTTAGGCCACTGGGGAGCTCTCACTAGGGCAGGTGAGGCCTCCCAGCTCTCCTCAGGGTCCACAGGAGCCACAGCCTCCAGCACCCATCCTCGGGGAACAAGAAGGGGCAGGAGGCTGGGAAGGGTAAAATCATAGAGAAGAAGAAGGACCAAAACTGTCAATGAAGAACCACAGCTAAATGAGGTCTGCGGGGAGAGGAGAGCACACCTGTTGCACAACTCAGGCCAGGGGTTCCTAGAATTTTCCAAGGGACTAGGCATCCCAGCCAGGAATGCCTGAATAAATCACTTCTCTTCTCTAAGCCTCAGTTTCCCTGAGTGTCAAATGACCAACTCTGGAAAGGAAGGCAAGGCTCCTCCAGATGAAGGGTCCTCTCCCTTGGGGGAGGGCCACTCAGGTCGCTGCCTCTGCACAGCTGGCTTACTCGGTGTAGCAAATAAATTTGCACTCATTTGCTTCCTGGATAAAAAAAAAAAAAAAAAAGAAAAAAGAAAAAAGAAAAAAGAAAAAAGAATGTAGTCTGCAGATGAATAGAAAGCGGTAGGGTTCCAAGGTGAGGAGCCTGCCCAAGGTGGGGACTGGGATGTGGAGCAGGGAAGCACGGGAGGCCTGGCCTCCTGCAGCTAGCAGGGGCCCCTCTGGCAGACTCTGAGAGCCTTTCCAGCTCCAGAGTGGAGAGGGCACTCTAGGCGTTGAGGGGCTGCAGGGTTGCAGACGCCAGGCCGTCTGGCAGGGGAGAGAGCAAGGGACCCAGGCATTCTGGGGGAGAGGGGGTAGTGAGGGGGCCCTGAGGGTGAAGGGCAGCTGAGAAGGGCTCTCAGGCCTCCCAGGGAGCCTGGAGCCAGCCCCAGGAATGTACCAGTAAGGCAGATGGCAAATACTTGCCCTGAGGCCCTAGAGAGGGATGAGGGAGGCAGGAGACTGAGAGAGGAGGAGGAGGAGGACAGGGATGAGGCAGAGTGCAAGGAGCCTAGTTTCCTGAGGAAGAAGGAGGCAGACCCACTCTCGGGCAGGAGAGGGTGATGGCGAAAGTGGCCACCCTGGCTGTGGTCTGGGGTTGAAGGGGAGGCTGAGAAATGAGAAATCAGCCAGGGGAGACCTGCGAAAGGCAGGCTAGCTGGGTCCTTCCCCACTATCTAATGGCTCCAGCCAAATCCAGGAGGGGGTCAGATAGAGGAGGCAGCGTCCTCCACCCTAGGGAAAAGTCCTAATTGATGGCAGAGACACAGTGCCATCCAGATGGGGCCTCTATGTCCCACTGACACAGCCCAGGTCCTTGGGAAGTCCTTAGTCTCATGGAGGACACAAAATCCTTGCCTCAACCTGGGGTCAGGGCGCGGGGGGTTGGGGGTGGGATGCACGATGGGACACTACACATATCTTCAAATTACTTAGAAACTCAGCAACACAGCAGCAAGGGCACACACAGGGGACAGCTGTGAATGCTGAGCCTTTCCTAGATGGAGGGGACCCCAACATAAAGGAGCAATTAGTTTAGCAGAATGACTCAGAAGAGGCTCCCTCAAGTGGATTTTGAGTGAGATTTTGAAGATGCAGAAAGACAGGGGTTAGGGGTTCATCCTTGACTGGCCTGGGACTGCGAGTGTAGAGCTGGTGAGGACAAAGAAGGGGACAGTTGACTCAGAGTCCTCTGGCCAGCGACACTGGATGGCAGTGGTGCATAAAGAGGACTCCAGGTCTGGAAGAGCCTTTTTTTTTTCCCCCCAGAGATGGTCATTTGACATTCAGGGAAACTGAGGCTTAGAGAAGAGAAGTGACAGGATTGGAGTGAGCCAGCAAGTTAGGGGCAGAGCTGAGACCAGAGAGCAGATTTTAGGGCTCCTAGTCATGCGCTCTTTCTCCTCCCCCAGCTGCCATGCTGACAACCTGCGGCCTTGGCAGAAGGTTCCAGGAGCCATCCTCCAGGTGTTTTGTTAGTAACAGGGGAAAGTACCTAAATTTCTTAAGGCCTCTTTTTCTCCATCTGTACTTTGGGCTCTCTCATCAAGGAGGGGGAAGGCCTTTGCAGGAAGTCTCCACAGGATTCCAGGTTATTGGTAGGACTTGCTAACAGTTTTCCTGAAGCAAACATGGGTGGCCAGAGAGGGAGGCCAGAGGCTGGGGTACCCACAGCTGATGGGGACGTGCTCTGCTGCCACAGGGGCCTGATCTGATGATGGGGGGGGGGGGCGGCGGGGAAGAGGAACAATTTGCATTTTATTTGCATATCAATTGCGTGAATTCCAGGCCTGGCCACGTGCTCGGGAATCTCCCTGGCTCTGGCTCCCTCCGCTGTGGTTTCCCCACCTGCCTAAGAGCCTCCTGGTTGCCAGTTGTGTGGCCACAGCTGGGGAAGGGGCGGGGGGAGGGGTGGTTCGGACGTTGGCCACTGGCTTCCCCGAGACCAACAAAGCAGAGCCTTCAACGCCCCAAGCTGGCGCCCCGGGCCCTCCCGGCCTCACTCCTGTGGGGTGCCCAGGAGGCCTCCCCCCCGACGCCCTGCGGGAGGCTCCAGGCTGGCTGAGGGACGGCTCTAATCACGCCCAGGGCCTCCTAGCGCTCTGCCTTCCTAAACGTGGACCCCCTCTGAGGGGGACCCAGCGGGAGTCCCTCGGGCCCTCCCCAGCTCACTGGGGAGAGCGGCCCCTGCACCCCCATCCCAGCGCCCTCAGCAGAGGCCGGGTGCTCAGCGGCAGTGGGCCGGCGAAGGGCTGTCCCCTCCCACTGGAGCCAAATAATTGCCTCCTGCTTTGTTGTGTGGTGTCTGGGGCCCGGGGCCTCTCATTTGTGGGGACGTGCTGTGGCGAGAGCCTCCCTGCGTAATTACCCCCTCCCCATCGCCGCCGCCGCCGCCACTGAGCCTCCTGCGTCCGCTGGGCCTTACTCACCCCGCCGGCCTGCAGCTCCCCCCACGGCCCAGACGCAGGGAACTCCCCTCCCGGGTCCCAAACTGTCCTCTTCCGGCAAGCCACCGCTTGGACTCTCCCTATGCGCCCCGTCCCCCCAAAATCGGGGTGGGCAGAAGTAGAGCCGATGGGGGTCTGTCTCCCCGAAGAGACCTGAAAGAATCTTTCTGATCTGAATACAACCCTCCCCACCCCGCCCCTGCCGACAACCAGGTCCTCAGCCGGGGAACCAGACCCTGGATTGGGCTCCGGGCACGCGCCTCGCGTTGCGCAACATCTGGACAGGGGTTGCACCTGTCGGGACTTGTTCCCAGTTCGGGTTGGAGCTACCTGCGACCCTGATACCTGGGAGAAAACACTCCACTCTAGCCACTCTAGCTCCGCTTCTTCTTTTTCTTTTTCTTTCTTTCTTTCTCTCTCTCTTTCTTTCCTTCTTCTTTTTCTTTCTTTCTTTCTTTCTTTCTTTTTTTTTTTTTTTTTTTTTTGTTTCCTATTCCTGCTTCTTTGTCACCTGTTTACCTATTTGTTATAAAGGAAACGAAGAAGAGCCACCCTTCGAGCTAGCATGGGAGCCTGAGATACACCCACGCACCAAGGAAGGAACAGAGACACTCCCCAAGATAAAGGAGGAGACTCCAGCAAAGAAGCTGAGACCCAGGCCGCAGAGAAGCCTGAGCGGCCAGCCAGAGGTGCACAGAGGCAAAAGGAGGGAGGAGTGGAGAGGTTTCCATTTCTCTCAAGTGGAAACTCAAAAAGAAATAGAATGGACAAACAGATATAATGAAGCTCTGGTTTCTTGTTATATTTTATTAAATCTTGGGTAACTCTTGGAGACTAGACCACGGAAGTTGCGTAAAGGCTGGACTTGGAGGGGAGGAGGGAGGACAGAGAGTAAGAAGCCAAGATAGATTAGGAAGGGAGCAACTATCACAAAGGTTTGTACACAGCAAGCACTCAATCATAAATAATGGCAGGGGGACCCCTCTCTTCTGAGGCCAGGACAATTGAAAATTTAAATGGCAACAATGCCCCCCTCCCCCAATCTGGCTGGCTCAGTTGGAAGAACATGTCACTCTTGATCTCCCAGTGGTGACTTCAAGCCCCACGTTGGTGGAGATTACTTAAATAAATAAATAAAGTTTAAAAAAATAAATAAGTGGCAGCAACAGGGATGTAGGACGGACTTTTCTGGAGGAGGGACTTTCCAAGCATAAGAACCATTCATGAAACAATAAATGTTTTTAGAGCCTCTACTATGTCCCAGACACTGTTCTGGGTGCTTCAGAGGCAATCAGTGAACAAAACGAACAGAGATCCTTGGGAAGAGTTGAGGAGGTTATGGACTCTGTCTGACGGCAGGAAGGTCAGAAGAGCACAAATCCCTCTTCTCTGCACGTTGTAGAGGAGTTACTTAGAAAAGATGAGTTTTGAGAATTCTGGGATCTGCCAGAAAATTAGAGAAGGTGAGCTCTAGGTTTGATGACAGAGACAGCCAAACTGGTGGAGACCAGGTTGCCAGTGGAACACCCCCCCGAGTTCAGAATAGGAAAGTGTGGGCCCCTCCTGAGGTCACATAAAACAGGCAGAGTTTCAGTATCTGGTATGACCGTCGTAGTGGAACACCATGGAGCCTAGGATGCTGTAAGGAGATCTCATCTCTAGGCAGGTCAGTATTCAAAGCAACCTTCATCCTTCTCTTGGTTCTATTCTCACTCTCTCCGGGGATTTCTTCACATTCCTGTTATCAGGAAGCTGTCCCTGAAGGTCCAGCTCCAAGCCCTTTCCCTCAGTGGTAGTGGAGGCATGCAGTGTTTTCTGTCCTTTTCCAGGGTAGAAGGACAAAGAAACAAGGATGTCATTTGATGAGGTGGGGACCAAAGTCTCCTTCACAAACACCCCTCCACCTCTCCCCAGCTGCCTCTTTTAGGCCCTGAAGCAGAGGAGGGAGATGAAAGGGACAGAGGTGACCATGGGTGGGGTGTGGGGGGGGGGAGGGTGGGACCCGACTGGGAATGGATTTCAGGAGCAGATAGTGGGGGTGGGGCTGAGGCAAGCGGGGACTCTGGCAATCTCATTGGCTCCCTTAGCATCAAAGCATCCATTGGCTTTCTGCAAAGTAGAACTGATTAGTGTGCTTGTGTGAGTGTGCTTGTGTTAGTGTGCTTGTGTTGACTCTGCAAAATTCCACACACACACACACCCACTTTTACCCGTACACACGTAGTCAAGAGATTCTCCAGGAATCCAGCCCTGGCCGATCTTCATTCTTGAGTGACCCCTGTGATCTTCCAGCTGAAGAAGCAAAGAGCCGTGAGATCCCCTTCAGGGAATCATAAAACAAAATTTTGGTTTGATGTGTAAAAAATGTTTTGTAATGTGAACATTTATTGAACCATGACATGCAAATAGAAAAGTGTCTTAAGTATATGACCTAAGTAAATAATAAGTAAAAATATGGGGTGAACTTTCACCAAATGAACACACCCGTGACGAGCGCTCAGCTCAAGGACCAGAAGGTTACCACTGTCCCAAAGCCCTCACTGTGCCCTCTTCTGAACTAAACCCCCTAAGGGAAATGGAATCCCTGACTTCAAAGAACATAGATTGGGTTGGGGTGTGTGTGTGTGTGTGTGTGTGTGTGTGTGTAGGTTTTTTTTGTTTTTTTTTTAACCTTCCTATAAATGGTGACATGTGCTATGCACTCTGTGTCTGGCCTCTGTCTCTCCACATGGTTGTAAAGTCACCTTTTGTTTGAGTTTGAAGCCATCCGTGAGGGAAGAGATGAGATATATCAGAGACTGTCCCCTTTGGGGCTCAAACTCAGGCTCCCTTTCAGAATTTGGCGTCAGCATCCCCACTTTGCCAGTCCTCTAGACTCCCAAGTCCCAAACAGGATGAACATTCTGAGAGACCTTGTCCTCCTGGGGCTCCTATCCAAGCTGGGATCTGGGAACTGTTGGTCCCAGACCGCACCTCTCCAAAGGGACTCCAGAGGAAGTCCCCGACCTGGGCGGGGTTAATTAGATGGCGCTTTGAGATCTCAGGATGAAAGGACTGCCTAGAGCCATTGTCCTTGGCCTCTTGTCCAGCTTGGTGGTGGTGGGGGGGGACGGGAGGGAGTACCTTGTCCCCTCAGGCCCCAGAGATGGGGGCAGCAGCCCACAGGACTGGCATTGCCAGATTCTGAAGGATTCTCTGTTCTGAGAAGCTCCTGCCCAGGGAGACAGGGTGCTCAGGGCTGAGATATTGGGGAGTGGGGAGTCCAGGGCCCACACCCCTGGGGTCCGCCTCTCCGCCTCCCGGGCAGCACCCAGACAGCCCGGCTCTGGTGCCGTGTGTGGTTTCAGGATAAGCCTCCGATGCCACCCAGAGCGCCCTGCTGACAGACAAGGATCTCACCCGCTTTCAAAGACGCCCTTTCATCTGCCAGGGCTTAATTACACCTGCAGAGCGGAGGAGAGGGCACGGGAGCCAGCCCCCTCCCTCTTCCCCCATCCCAGCGCCCAAGCCCCCTGCCTCAGGAACCCTTCTCCTCCCTCCCTTCTGCCTGTCCTAAAGCTCTGGCGGCAGCCTCGGCACCTGCCAATTATGTCTTCCTCTAGGGACAAGTGGCCCTCTCTTCTGGGAGAGAGGGTGCCTGTGAGCAGAGGCTGGAAACAGGGCCCGTGTGTGTACCTGAGGATTGGGAGTCCGGGGGTCTGGGCAGCACTGGGAGGCTTGCTGGGAGGCACTAGGGAGTGGGTGAGGGCCTCGTGAGGGGGAAAGTTCAGATCTGGGATGGCAGAGGTTTAATGGCGGCCGTGAGCACGTGGGCTCTGACTCAGGCAGCTCTGGGTGGGAACCGTGTTGCACTGCTTTATCAGCTGCATGACTTTGCGTCTCACTTATTTAAGCCTCAGTTTCCTCTCCTCTAAAATGGGGATATGCCTGCCGACCTCATGGGGTGGTTGTGAAGAATAGATAAGACAATGCACGTAAAACACTTAGCTTGTGGCAGGGGTATATCCGAGCATGGGAAAGTTGTCACTTTGTGAGGGAAGGCCTTCGGGAACCCCAGGACTGAGTTGGTCTCCCCAGTTCTTCATGCTTATTCCTCTTCCAGCACTTGAGGCTCTGCTTTTCAACAATCTGTTTAATTAGTCCTGGTCTCCGGGGCTCTGGGGTGGTATAGTCGGTTAAGCATCTGACTCTTGGTTTCAGCTCAGGTCATGATCTGAGGGTTTGTGGTCTTGGGGTTGTGAGATCCAGCCCCTGGATGGGCTTTGCACTCAGCGCAGTGTCTGCTTGGGACTCTCTCCCTCTGTACCACCCCACCCAAAACTCTCTCAAGAGTCTCTCTCTCTCTTTCAAATAAAGAAATCTTGGGACTCCTGGGTAGCTTAGTTGGTTAAGCATCTGTCTGCCTTTGGCTCAGGTCATGATCCCGGGGTCCTGGGATCCAGCCCCACCTGGGGGTCCCTGCTCAGAGGGGAGCCTACTTTTCCATCTGCCTCTGCTTGCCGCTCCCCCTACTTGTGCTCTCTCTCTCAAATGAATAAGTAAAATCTTTTAAAAATAAATAAATAATCTTTTTAAAAAATCAGCCCCAGTCTCCTTTGACCATGCAAGCAAATCCCTTGAAACACCATATCTATGTGTCTTCAGCCCTTTGCCTGGAACATAGCAGGTGCCCACTACAGGGGCTGCAGTGTGGAAGTCGAGAGTGTGATAGACACTCATGAGGGAAGGGCTCCTCTGGAGTGGGGGAAGGCCTTAGGTCAGCGTGAGCGTGCGTGTGACCACCATGTGTCCCAGCAACACAACAGAGGGGCTATGGGCGTGAGCACGAGTGCGCGCACTGGTGGTTGCCGCAGGGTTGCCCATGGAGTGATTCTGCTGCGCCTTGTCTGCCCTGGGGTCTGAATGAGCCTCTCAGTGAGGGATGACCTGGGAAGCTGTGTGGGTGAGTGAGGTGTGTACGCATGTGCATGTGTATGCGTGATGTCAGGGGATCTACCTGTGTGATTCCATGCAGAACTCTGCACAGGAGGAGTCCTAGCCACCTGTGTCTGCAGGTGTGGGGGCAGTGGGGAGGAACATGCAGGTGTGGCTTCTCCTGAGCATCTGATTAGGGCTTCCCATGGGGCTGAGCTCTTAGACGCAGATGAGGTCCCCAATCGAAGGGCTTCTTCCCTGCCAGGCCCCTGGCATCAAGGCTGAGAGAGAAATGGGGTAAGAGCCCATCCCTTCACCAGAGTGGGGTGAGTGGGAAGAAGCCACCACCCGAACATCACAGTCCTCCACGCCCCTCCTGGTCCTGGGGACCAGGTGAGCTGCTGGGGATGGATTTCTTGGGGAAGCCCAGGAAGCTGGGTGGGTCTGGGGAGCCTGGGTGGGAGAGTCAGAGCTCCCTGACTAGAGGAATGGGAAGGTGGCCCTCTGCCCTTGCACGGGACCCATGATGGCACACTTCCCATGTTGTCGGTAGAGTCCTGCACGCAGGCTCTTGGTGGTCCTATTATCCAAAAGCAAGAAGGTTCTTCTCAGTGTCTAACCCAAATCCTCCATATTCCAGGCCAAACTGGGCCCTGTCCTCCCATCGTCAGAATCCTTACCTAGATTTGAACCTTTGACCACTGGTACTCTGATCCTCAGGCCAAGGGGCCCTGCCATCAGGCTTCCCCCCTTTTCCTTCTATCTTAGTCTTGTCATTTCTCTTCACTTCCCGCATCCCCTTCTCCGACCCTGTCCGTCCCGGGGGAGAGGTCGTCCCCCAAGCTCCTCTTGACAGCAGGTCGTTCTGGGAGCCTGACCGACTTCCCTGATGTTCTCAGGCTCTGTGAAGGGGCTGGGTGCAGGGAGTCCCCACTGGAACGGCGCGATGAGACGGGGTCTGACGGCCCACTGAGGTCACAGGCGCTGATGTACGTCAACAGTGGGTGTGGATGTCCCAGCGGGCCACACAACCTCCCTTTCATCCTTTGTTCCTGCCGGCCCGGCCCATTCCCACCGCGGATTCTCAGATTCCCAGCGTGGCGTGTCCGATGAGCCAGAGTCTTCGCCCTGACACGATCCTCTCCCAGCCCTGCCCTCTGCTCACCTCCTCCCTGCCTCTCTCCCCGCCAAGGGGAAACCACTGGTTGGGGGGGGTGGGGGGAGGCAGTTGCCTACAGTCTCCCTCCTACCCCTCTCCTTGCCAAGCCCCCACTGGCCACCAGGGGAATTATGGTTGGACCCAAGGAGAAACTTTGAGGGGTGTTATCAAGTGGAGAACTTGGGCAGGTGGTAGGCCCCACTTTCCCTGGGAGCAACAGAATGCTGGGAGAGAAAGGAACAGTGTGCCTGGCAGCGGGAGTGGGGGGGGCAGAGAGGTGGGCCAGGTGACTTCTCCAGTCTCCCTTCCGCCCTCGGACGCCATCCCCAACACTTTGCTCCCCACAGATGTCTGGCTGTTCCAGTCTGGCAGCCAGTCCCAAACATTTCTCCATCCACCCTGGCTTAAAACTCTGTTTCCACATCACTGGAAATGGCTGCATCTGTTGGACCCTCCCAGCTGCCTGCTTGTCTGGGCTCCCGGTCCCTTCCCTGGCACCATGAGGCCTCCCCAACCTGGGTCCATCTTTCTCCTCATCTCCAAGAGATGATGCAGCTTGGATTTTCTACTCCAAACACCTCCTCGTGTCTTCCTTCTGTCCTTCTCCAGGAAGCCCTCACCGGGGCCTGGCTTCCCCCTTCCTGCCTTGGCCCATCTCCCCAGTCCTGACGCACCCCCCACCCAACCCCCTTTTCAGTCAGAGTCTGCCAGTGTCTCTCCTGGAATGTGTGGTGGCTCTTGCTGAGGTAAGTCAGCAGTTCGCAGAGGATGGGGCTTGGATCTCGCTCTGCCCCGATTAGAAACACCCCAGAAATGTCCATGGGAGTGGGGCCTGAAGAGGCAAAAGGGGAGACGAAGGCGATTATCAGGGGGAGGTGCTGAGAAAGAAGTGGCGAGAGCGGAAGTAAGAAGTGCGTCTCCCCTGAGCTTGGGCCAGGCTGGAGGGCAGCAAAGAGAGGGAAGTTATGAAAGGGTGGTTGGGGGCGGTCGGCGGGAGGAGAGAAGGTCCAACGGCTCCTCCAGTGGGTCTGACCGGAGGTTCCCTGGAAGAGTTTTCCAGAGCAAAGGCTTGCTGTGGGAGCCCGTTGTGGAGGGCAGAGGAAACCTGCTCTGTCTGCCCATTGTCCCCTCTTTCTCCTCGCCTAGCAGGAGGATTTGGATGCCGTGGCCCGACTGGAGCAGTCCAGAGCCATCAGAAGTGCAAACAAAAGTCCCCAGGCAGCCTCCAGTCTTGGCCTGGAAGAGAACCCACTGGATTCTAATCCTGGATCTGCCATTAATTAATTTGCTGAGTGATCTCTGGCAAGTTCCTCAGCTTCTCTGGGCTTCCCCTTCCTGTCCCCGCCCCTCCACCCCGCGAACAGGTGCCTGAGGGAGGAGGCGGGGCCTCTTCCAGGCTGGCTCTGAGGCCCCAGGATGGTTGGGATGACCTCCCGGGTCCCTTTCAGCCATGGTCCTGGGCCCTTTCTCTGGCCAATGGAGGACGTTGAGGAGGCGGATAGAGGGATGTTTCACTCCTGATGGGAACATTAATCTCTCCACACCTTCTTCCTACCCCTCCTCAGAGAGCCCCCCACCGAATCCCCTCGCGTGCTCTGGGCCCCCTCCCCTGACACTCCCCATCTTCCTGCCCACCTGGGGGCCTTGCCTGGGAGCAGGAGCTAACTCTGGGGAGAGAGACTAGCCCAGCACTCCTGATGAGCAATAATTTGTTTTATGACAGAAAAGGAAATTGTCTTCAGTTTCACAAGAGCGAAACGAATTCGTTTGAAGTAGTTTGCCCCGCGGCGGCCCGAGAAGGTTTCTCTCCGAGCTTGCCTTCGCTCTCCTCTCCCCCTCTCTCCCTCTTCCCTTCTAATTACTGCAGCTTCCAAGCTGTTGGCCCCGAGTCGATGCCAGCCTGTCAGATGCCAACTGCCCCAGGATCTCACCTCTTGGGTGTGGATGGGGGGGGGGATGGAGCCACAGGAACAAGGTGGGGTGGCTCTCGGTTCAGCCTCTGCCGTGCCCGAAGCCTCGCCTGGCACCATCACCGAGGGCGGGGGCGGGCTGGGGCAGAGGGCGGCTCGCCAGCACCCGGGAGAGCAGTCAGCTCCCAGGCCTTGGACGACCTCAACCTCGAGGGAGTACCTTGATTTCCCCAGGGAAGGGGCCTGGTGGGCTTTCCCACATGTGCTGCCCCTGTAACCCCACCAGCCCCCCTTCTTCATCCTTGGATTTCAGTCTAGAGGCAGAACTCCCCGATGGCATCCAAGTAAGAGAATGGACGGACCATGGCTACCTCCCAGTGTCAAGACTCAAAGATTCATGTGGGGGCAGCCAGGATGGGGAGAAAAGCATCCGTGGGCCATCAGTGCCCTCATGAAGAGTCCAGGGGACTGAAAAATCCCGGGATCCTACTGGACCCCTTCTAAGGGTTCCCTCCTGCGCGCTTGCCCGTCTTCCACGTCTCCATCCTTCCTCCCATTCATCCACTCAACACACTTCCTAGAGTGTCAGGCACCCACTCAAGCCCTGGGTGGGACAGAAGCTCCCACTACCCTGGAGCTTCCATTTGAGTGAGGGGTGTGTTAGAGACACAGGAAAAGGACTGTGCCCAGCACGTGCCTGGAACAGAGTAGGCGCTCGCAAATATTTGCTGAATGAGTGACTAAATGCCCAGGGTGAATCAGAGGTGACACTACAAAGAATTCAGCTGGTGAGGAGAAAACAGAATCACTTGTCTAACCCCTCTGCCTCCACGCCCGGCCTCCCTGCTCCCATCTTCTCCAGGGAGCCCTCCCACCGTGGGCCCCAGGGAGGGCGCAAAGGGGCCACTGGCTGCACAGAGAGCAGGTAGCTGCTGGGTTCCGGGGCTGCCGACCTGGCACCGCTGCTTGGCGCGGGGCACCTCTAAAACAACAAACTTCATGTCTCTAATTCGGCTCTTCCTGTTTGTCTTGATATTATCTCCTGTCCTTGAAGCCCACAGGCCCAATCAGAGACCGGGCAAAGGGCAGGAACTTTGGGGACTCAGAGACAGGGAGAGGCAAAGCTTCTCCCCCGTAGGTTTCTAGCTTGTGCCGTAGGGCAACTGGCCTCAGGTCTGAGGTCTCATTAATGCTCCTGGGCATCAGTGAGGAGCACCCACACTACAGGAAGTTCCTAGATCCTGGGTTCTGGCCATCACCGGTTCTTGGATCAATGACACTCTCGCTGCTCTAGGACTCTTGGCTTTCTGAACGCTTCAGTAGAGGGAGAATTCAGGGTGGAAATCATCAAGCTTCACTGCCTTCTCTTTCTCATTGACAGCATAGCTGGAAAGTTCTTCCTCCTCCTCCTCCTCCTCCTTCTCCTCCTCTTCTTCTTCTTCTTCTTCTTTAAGATTTTTATTTGTTGGGACACCTGGATGGCTCAGTGGTTTAAAGCCTCTGCCTTCGGCTCAGGTCATGATCTCAATGTCCTGGGATCAAGCCCTGCATCGGGCTCTCTGCTCAGCAGGGAGCCTGCTTCCCCATCTCTCTCTGCCTGCCTCTCTGCCTACTTGTGATCTCTGTCTGTCAAATAAATAAATAAAATCTTAAAAAAAAAAAAAAAAGCCTCTGCCTTCGGCTCAGGTCATGATCCCAGGGTCGCATTGGGCTCTCTGCTCAGCAGGGAGCCTGCTTCCTCCTCTCTCTCTGCCTCTCTCTCTGCCTACTTGTGATCTCTGTCTGTCAAATAAATAAATAAATAAATCTTTTTTTAAAAAATATTTTTTATTTGTTTATTTGACACAGAGAGACAGTGAGAGAGGGAACAGAAACAGGGCAAGTGGGAGAGGGAGAAGCAGACTCCCTGCCCAGCAGGGAGCCTGACACAGGGCTCCATCCCAGGACTCTGGGATCATGACCTGAGCCGAAGGCAGATGCTTAATGACTGAGCCACCCAGGTGCCCCAGGAAAGTTCTTCTTGATGTCTAACTTCAGTACCTCTCACTAGCCTTTGGGGAATAGCTCTGATTTGGGGTGAACTGTCTCAGGTTCCTGAATCAATCCTGTAGGCGATTTATAGATGAACCTTCTTCCAGATTTTGAAGTCTCCCTGGGACCATCTGTCTCCCCAATCAGCCCCTCACCTTGTGTGTGTCCACTATGCTAGGCATCGGGATGGCTATCCCGTGGGTGGTAGGATCAGGGCAAATTCCAGACAGGCCCCCACCCCGGCCAGAGGGGCAGCCTCTGCCACCCCCAGAACTCCAGGTAATAACCTAGGGGCCACGCCAGGCTCGCCAGCACCTGAGCCACCGGCAGCAGATAATGATGGGGGAGCTGGGCGGGCAGAGCCAACCCCTCAATCAGGAAGCAAATTAAAAAGGGGAGGAATCTCCCAGACAGACCACAACAATGAGACCGGCCCCCTTTCCAGGGCACTGCCTGCCCTCCCCACTACCCGCCTGATTTTGCCTGCCAGGTCCTGATACCAAGCCCTCCCCTCAAATTCCCCTCTCATGGGATCCTGGTGGAGGTTCTCCCGGCGCCCCTGGTTGCAGGTTGGCGGCAGTGTTCAGTGGACCAGGACACAGGGTGCAGGACCTGGTAGTGCCTTGTTTGCCAGCCTGATCCTAGATTCCTAAAAGGGCATTCGGTACAATGGGGGGGGCAGTGAATAAGGAAGGTCAAGGCACACTTTTCGAACAGCCTCTTTTTAAAAAAATATTTTTATTTATTTATTTGAGGGAGAGAGAGGGAACGAGAGAGTGAGCAAACGAGAGAGCACAGAGGGGGAGTGAGAAGGAGAGGCAGACTCCCCACTGAGCAGGGAGCCAGACGCAGGGCTTGATCCCAAGACCCTGGGATCATGACTGGATCAAGACCCTGGAATCATGAGCTGAAGGCAGACACTTAACCGACTGAGCCACCCAGGTGCCCCTCAAGCAGCATCTTGATGCCCACAAGGCAAACGATGGGTGGCTGTGACAAAGGAATTTATAGAGAAGCCACCAACTTCCTGCCTGGCAAGCCCCTTATCCTCTGCCAAGGAAGCATATCAGTCTAGCACAACATTTATTTACTCTGCTTCAGACTGGTCCCTGTAGGAGATGCTGGGGCAGGGGTACAAGGATGACCACAGAATGACCAGAGAAAATTCCAGTCTCCCAAGGGGCTCACAGATTGACACACACACAACTACTCTATCACCCACCAATGTTAAGCCTTCTATACTTTCAGACTCTGGGACACAGAAAACAGTAAGCTGGAATACTGCAGAAGGCTTCATAGAGGAGGGGGCATATGAGCTGGGCTTCACGGCATCAGTAGGAGCTCCCAGGCAGAGAAAGGAGGAAGAGCATTCCAGACAAGGAACAGGATGTGTTGTAAAAATGTGTGGACAGGGGGACCTGCATGGCTCAGTCGATTAAGTAACCAACTCTTGATTTCGGCTCAGGTCATGATCTCGGAGTCATGAGATTGAGCCCTGGGTCGGGCTCCGCACTCAACAGGGAGTCTGCCTGCAATACTCTCTCTCCCTCTGCCCTTCCTCCCCTTCTAAAGTAAATAAATAGATCTCAAAAACAACAACAAAAAAAAGTGGACAACAAGGATAGACTAGAAGCCTCCTGTGGCCGGGACCTGGCGAGGGAGAGGGGTGAGGCTGGAAGGTGGGCTGAGATCAGATGGGGAATGAGGCTTCCATTTCAGGCTGAAGGAATGGACTTTCTCCTGTAGGTAATGGGAAGCTAGTGAATGTTTTTGAGCTGAAGCATGACATAATCAGCCACCCTAGCAAGGATTTTAAGTGCCCACAGAGGGATAAAGGGAACTCTGCTGTTTCTGCCTCTGCTCTTCTCCATGGCTGCCAGCCCACCGGCTCTTTCTCTTAGTTCCGACTCATTGCTCTTGCTCCCTTTGCTCCAAACTTCAACTCATTATTCCAAGCAGGCTGACAGGACAGAGCCTTCCCCCATCCCTCAGCGCTCACCCAAGCTCTGCGGGTCCCAGATATACTGCGGGGTCCTTCCATCACACAAGCAAGCAGGGGCCAGGGTGTGTGCGTGTGTGCGTGCGAGTGTGCATGCGAGTGTGTGTGTGTGTGTGTGTGTCTGGGAAGCTGGGCTCACTTCCTTCATAAATCTTTGGGTTTCAAGGCCTCTGTTGTGTCTTCCCACCTACCCCAGGCTTCCACCCTCACTGCTACCCTCCCAAACTGAGGAGCTTCTGGAAGTCTTGATTCCAGGGAAGCAATTTTCGAATTCACTCAGCCATGGCTTATCCACCTTTCTCAGAGACAAGTGCCAGGTGGTGTGCATGGCATGAGAAGGATTGCCCCTGGGGCGCCTGGGTGGCTCAGTGGGTTAAGCCTTTGCCTTCACATCTGAGGGTCCTGGGATGGAGCCCCTCATCAGGCTCTCTGCTCAGCAGGGAGCCTGCTTCCCCCACCCCTGCTTGTCTGTTTGCTTGTGATCTCTCTCTCTGTCAAATAAATAAATAAAATCTTAAAAAAAAAAAAAAAAGAAAGAAAGAAAGAAAAGAAAAAGATTGCCCCTGCCCTCCAGGAGCCTACTGACTGGTGGGAAAGATAAGAAAACAACTCCGTGGAAAGGGGGCATGTGGCAATTAGCATTTGGGAAGTTCTGAGGAGCAAGCCAAGGATGTGCTAATAAGGGAAGACCTCATTAGAGAAAGCAGGCTTTGAGCCAGGAGCTGGAAGGCTGATCTGCTTTCCTGGGGCAGAGATAGGGCAGCAGGGGCGAAAAGAGTTGGAGCAAAAGTAGGAAGGCTGGACATGTTTGGTGGCTGGACATGCATGCGGTGCTGGGCTGCAGGGTTTGTACAAAGATCAATGGAAGTGGAGATTGCAAAAGGGACAGAAGCCAGTGGGTGGGTGGGGGGGTGTCTTCCCAGGTAGCACTGGGAGCCACTGGAGGACTTTGAGTTGGAGAGGGCCAAGTCGGACCGGCATTTCAGCATGATTCATCTGTTACTAGTTTAAGGGACACCTTAGGTGGCTGGGCCAGAAGTGGCAGAAATCCCATAGGAGATCTGAAAACTATTCCAGGAGAGAAGTAATTCCTGTTGCCAAGTTGATACTTCCCTGGAAGTATCAGGCACAGACAGTGCCCACTTCCAACCCCTTCCTTCATGCCTTCCTTCCTTTCTTCCTTCCTTCTTTCCACACTTATTTATTAAGCAGTTACTAGATACCAGAAGCCATTTTAGGCTCTTTCTTCTTTTCCCCCTCCGTCTTGCTGACTTTCTTTCTTTCTTTTTTAGATTTTATTTATTCATTTGACAGAGAGAGACCACAAGTAGGCAGAGAGGCAGGCAGAGAGAGAGGGAAGCAGGCTCCCTGCTGAGCAGAGAGCCTGATGCGGGACTCCATCCAAGGACCCTGAGATCATGACCTCCAAGGACGCTGAGCCGAAGGCAGAGCCACTGAGGCGCCCGTCTTGCTGACTTTCTGATGAGAAGACAAAGGTAAACTGTCACTCAGGGCACCTGGGGAACCTCAGCCCAGACTCCTCATTTCTACTCAAACTAATCTGGTAGCTTCGGTCTTCAGAGCAGGTATATGGTGGGAAAATGAGAGAACCACATACGGTAAGGGTTTGTGGGTAGCGTGAGGTAGAAAAGCTTGAGGGCAGGAGGGTGAGCAGCTGGGGCAGAAAGCTGTTGGTGGATGGGAGGAGCAAAGCTGCCGACGGAGTGTGGAGGAGATGGGCTGCCTGGGGGAGGGAGGCTGGGCAAGGAGGAGAAAGATGGAGGACTAGAAGGAGGCAGGCCTCCCGGTGAGGATGGGGGCCAGGAGGGAGGGAGGGAGGGACAAACCTGAGAGCTAGAGGAGGAAGTAGAGTCTTAGTCTCTTAGTCGCTGGAGGTGGGTGAAGGTGGAGGTGGGTAGGGGCGGAGGTGGGAGCTGGGAGGCTAGGGCAGAGGAAATGGGCCCAGTCGCTGGAGACAAAAGTCTGGGAGTCTGAGCCTCTGCGGAGCCACCTGGAAGGTGTAGGCAGCGGCAACATCAAACTTGGGATCCAGGGTTGGCTCTGAGAATGACTGTAGTTGGGGGAGGGGGTGACGGGGGTGGGGGGGTGGCGACTGGGGAGTGGGGGGAGCCGAGAGCAGGAGAGGGGCCTGGATGGGCCATTAAGGTCCCTGGTCTTCGGCCTCCTCCAGGGCTCCTCCCCTCCCCTCTGAAGCCCAGATGCGGCTCCAAAGCCCCCCCACCCCAGCACAGAGCTCTAGGCCCCTGCTGTGCCCACCGCTGGCAGTCCTCTCCCCTCCACCCCTCATCGCTGGTGGGAAAGCACTTTGTTGGGTTGTTCCCGAGGTGCGAATAGAAGGGGAAAAGGGGTCGCCTGCCAAATAGGGTCTGGGTCGCCTTCATAGCTCCTCTCTCAGCAAAGCAGTCAGGGTCTCCACACATCCTTTACTGATCCAAAGGCTGGGAGAAGGCGTGTGGGCCAGCAGGTCCAGGCCAAGGACTAAGTCTTTTCCTCCCCCCCCCCCCCAATCCCCCCACCCCAAGATTCTCCCATCTTTTGGACTGGACCTGCTACCTAAGCATATGGAACCGATTGAAAGAATTTGTATGCTCACCTTATAATTTATGCAAATCAACTCTGTAATTAACTATAATTTGGAGGCATCCTTTGGTATTTGAGACATTTATCCATGAGGAAATGCCCTAGTGATAATGCTCCCGTATTAACATTATTTACTCCACCTGTGTGGTCTCCCCAGCTTGTTTCCCCCCCTCACTCTGATTTTCTGGGCTGGAAGGTGGGGAGGGACAGGGAAGCCCCTCCCTGGAGCCCGCCACAGTCCTGACGCCCGGGTTCTCCCGGGGAGCTGCTTTGGCCCTGTCCTCCCAACTTGGCTTAGGATTGAAGGAAGGGGTGCCGCTCTGCCTCCGAAGTCCCCTGCCACGCTACTCTCCCCTGCCGGGTGGGTAGCTCTCTGCTGAGCTTTTGAGTGCTCTTCCGGGCTTCAGTGTTCTCATCTCTGAAATGGGGAGAGGAAGGACCTGTCAGGGCCTTTACAGGATAATTGCTGAAAAGCTAATGAAGGGACTGGGAATCCCCAGTCAGAGAGATTTCTGGAGGTGTAGGGGGAGGGGTAGGACAAGAGTTCAAGAGGAAGGCTCCCTGACTCACCCTGTGCTAGACTCGGTGGGGGAGGTGGCATGCAAGGCTTGGATCACTGGGTTCTGGGCGGGTGCAGAGGGTGCACAGCAGCGCCCGTCCTCAGCGCCAAGGGTGCTGGGCTATGGCTGAGCATGAGACGTGACCCCTGGAAAGGTCTCCAGGCCACTCTCCGATGTGGATCAGAATTGCTAGCTTCAGACAGCTGTGGGAAACCGGTCTTATTCTGTTTCATCTCCTTTCTCCTTCCTGGTCTGTTGTCCCCCTCCGCTCCAGGACATGCTCCTGTTAGCCAACACGCCTAAACTTACAACCACCCTAAAATTAAGTTCATGTAAATAGTTGGGGATGTGGGGCCACCACCTAAATTCCCCTCCAGGCCCCATCTCCCTTCCCAGGCCATATTCCCAGCCTTGTCACTCTCCTGGAGTCCCAGGATTCCTGAACTATCTGTAAATGTCCTTGGCTGGGCTCTAACTCTGGTCTTAGGTGACCTCTTCTTGTCCAATGCAAGCTGCTCCACCCCATCCAAAGTCAGGGAGATGGTCTTCCCATTCCATTTCACAATGACAGATCCCAGATCCAAGGAGTGGATTGCCTTGGGTCCTGGGGGTTCCGAACTGGAAAATATCTGAAAAGGGAATGAAGGAAAGGAGAAGGAGAGGCTTCAGCAGAGGTGGGAGAGATGGCTTCAACAGGGATGGGGAGCTCTACAGGGAGGGATTGATCAGCTGGAAGGGTGAGTGTGTGTGTGTGTGTGTGTGTGTGTGTGTGTGTGTGTGAAGTCTTTAAAAGTGGTACTTCTTGGGGCGCCTGGGTGGTTCAGTGGGTTAAGCCTCTGCCTTTGGCTCAGGTCATCATCTCAGGGACCTGGGATGAGCCCTGCATCAGGGCTCCCTGCTCAACAGGAAGCCTGCTTCCTCCTCTCTCTCTGCCTGCTGTTCTGCCTGCTTGTGATCTCTCTCTCTGTCAAATAAATAAATAAAATCTTAAAAAAAAAAAAAAGTGGTACTTCTTTCTTTCCCACCAAATCCACAGAGAAAACCTCAGAAGGAGGGAGATGGAATGTGGTGAGTTCCAGCCATCCGAGATCTCTCAGCTGGATTCTGTAAGGACCACTTTGTCCCTCTCCCACTGCCTGTCCAACCTCTGGGGAGGGAAGGAGGGAAGAAGTCCTGTTCTCCATCCCCCACCCCCAGCTGCCTCTTCTAGCTGAAATCCTCCTTTCCTGGCAGACCTCAGAGACTCAGATCTCATCCCTTACCACTCCCCCAGGAGAGCTGGGGGGCCACTGTTTCCTGGATTATCCTAAAAGCTTCCGAGAGGCCGTGAGGACTTGGCAGCAACCCTGCCTGGGGCTCTCACCCGCCCCCCACTCTGGCTCTGGCTGTCGCCTCCCTTATAAAGCTTGGCTTTCACATCACCCCTACCTGCCCCTCACTGCTGCTGCCAGCTCTAGGCTCCATGGACCGGTAAGAGGGGATATTCCCTGTCCAGCTCAGGGGGCAAGAGGATCTAGTCTCCTCTCTAGAGGGACCATTGAGAAGGGTTTGAAAGGCTTGATTCTTTCTGAATTTGGGAGGAGGAAATAAGAGGGAGATCTTGGGGGGCTTTGTATGGAGACCCAAAGAGGATTCCTTTGGAGGTCTTTGCACTGGGCCATGCTGAGACCTCGGGGAGAAATGGAGTGGTCATTAACCAGCTGCCAGGGGCTTTGTCCTGAGAGAAAAGATGGGCAGATATTAATAGACACACAGGGCATACACTCACCCCACAGAAGTTTGTGCTTTCTAGGACACCTGCAGAAGTAAGGGAGAAACCTCTGTGCAAATCCCATGGGGAACTCCATGATGGAAGAGAAGGAACAGACACCCCACCTTCAAGCCCCTGGCACACACAGGCATGATGGGTACACACACACAAGTGTGGGCACACACACATGTACCCCAGGATATGGATGCTCTAGACTCAGCTGGTTTCATCCTTTAGACTGAAGACAGATGTGGACACTAGTGATATTTGGATTAAAATAGTATTAGGATCCGGTGTAGTGGCCGGTCCCAGGTAAACCCTCAGTAAGTGTTGGCTGAATGAAAGAGAACCATTTTGGCCCCAGCTCTGGATTCTGTCCAGTTTCCTAGGAACATAGGAGGGCAGGGTGGGAAGAAGGAAGGAAAGGAGGAATGTGTTGGTGTCCAGGGTCATTAATTTGCAGGTTTCCAGGTGCAGCCTGAAAGTGGGGGTGTGGAGTGGAGAAGAGTGAATAACCAGGAATTAGGAGACCAGGGTTCTTGTCCCTGCTTTGTTTCTAACTTTCCGATGACTTTGAGCTATTTGCTTCGCTGTTCTGGGGTTCAGTTTCCCTACCAATAAAACAAGGACTTGCACTAGACCATTTTTATAGGCAGAAAAGCTTTGGTATTTTCCTAGTGCAGTCTCCACAGAAGGACAACTGAGGTTTAGAAGAGACCACAGATAGAGCTGTGACTTGTCCCCGCAATCCAAGATGGGACCAGTTTGTCATTTTAAAGGCACGGTCATGGATGGCTTTGATCTGGACATTAGCTGGAGAATGCTATTCCCCTCACCTTCAGCATTTAGGGGAGCTGGACTCCAGGGGCCAGCACTGCTGCCCTAGCAAGGTCGGAAGGAGTGGCAGCCAGAACTGGGCTTTGGAGCCTGACAGATCTGGACTCAGTTTCCTTCTCTGTCTCACTTAATAGCTCTGTAATCTTGGGCAGGTCATTGAATTTCTTTGATCCTTGGCAGAATTCCTCCTCTGTACAATGGGAATAATAATAACAAGTTTGCTGCATGCCCATGAGAGTTCAAGACATTTGTGGGTCTTTTTTTTTTTTTTTTTTTTTAAGATTTCATTTATCTATTTCAGACAGAGAGAGAGAGTGCACGAGCAGGGGGAGGAGCAGAGGGAAAGGGAGAAGCAGGCTCCTGGCTGAGCAGAGAGCCTGATGCAGGGCTCAATCCCAGGACCCTGGGATCATGACCTGAGCCGAACGCAGACGCTTAATGACTGAGCCACCCAGGCGCCCCTGAAGATATTTGTGTAAAGTGCCTGGAACATAGTAGATGCTCAGTAAATACATGGTGGTCATGATGACTGTGAAGACTAACCTGGTCCAGGAGCAGAATGATTGCATGGTAGAAATGAGGTATGAGAAGAGGGGTAGCAGGATTGGACACTTGTGGCAAAATCTGTCTATCTACCCCTTTGGGGAAATGAGGGAGCAAGACCAGAAATGGCCTGAGTCTTGGGCAATATCTATTTGTGTGGGAGATGTGGTGGGCTGCATTGTCTAATTTTGAGAAGACATAAATAGTACTGGGCAGTGGTGATATTGGCAGTCAAGTAGACATGAGACCAGGGACACTGTTTAGTAGGAAACCATCTGGCAAGGGGCTGGAGGGGACGGGAATCAGAAGAAGGCGAGTAGAGGGTGACCTGAAAGGAAGATAGTACTCTGAGTGAAAGGCAGAAAGCTAGGCAGGACAGGAAAGCAGGATGGCTGAGTTTTCTGAGATAACTGTATTAGGAGCCACAGGCAGATGGAGGGTCTTTGCTCCTGAGAACCCTAGGCGGCTGTCGGTCAGGGTAGGATGGAGTTAAAGGGGGGTCTGGGAGGAAAGTGGGGTGGGAAGTCTACCATCCAGGGGCTAGACCCATTTCCCTGTTGCTTTCCAGGGAGAGACAGAAGGAGACAGGAAGATAAAATAATCTGGTGCCTGGAAAAAAAGTGGGAGCGGGGGGCGGAGGGGGGGGGACTCTGAGCAGATCCCTGCTCAGATCCCTTAAGAGCAGTAGCTTCTGTGGGCTGCAGGGAGGAAGGAGGCAGAGAATGCCTATGGGTCAAATCAGACTTAACACAGGAGCGAGTCACAGGCTCTGTTCTGGATGTGGTTGTGAGCAGAGTGAACAGAGATAAAACCATGTTGATAGAGAGCTGTCAATGTGGCAGTGGCCCCAAAGATCCTGAGCAGTTCTTGAGAATCAACATCATCACTGGCGTCTGAGTGTCCAGAAGACTACTGATCAGAAAGTATAATCCCTTGTATTCCAGCAACTTCTCCAGGCTTACCAAGCGCCTGTCGTTTACTCTGCAGGGTAACTGCTCTAACTGTATTCTAACCCAGGGGAAACTGAGGCTCAGTGCAACCTAACCCACCAGATCAGCTTAACAAGTCCAGGGCGGGGCAGGATTTTAGGTCCACCAAATTCCAGTCCCAAGATCTTGCGAATATTCCTCAATCCAACAAACGTTTGCTGGGAACCCACTTATTTAATAATTATAACAACATCTTCCCTTTGCTGTGAGCTTACCAGGGGAACCAGGGGCTAAGTATTTTCCGTACATCAATTCCTTTAAGCCCCAGAAGAGTCTTCCAACTTGAACTCAGGTGGCCCAGATGAGGAAATGGAATCTTAGAAAAGAGGCAGATGAACCCACGAATCAGACATTTACTCCGGATATAAGACCGTGTGTGTTTTGGGGGGACGGGGGGAATCACGCAGGCAAAGGCTGATTTTCAAGGGGCTGTGGTTTCAGTTTAGTTGTTCTGTAGTGGCACTTTGAGTATGTCCCCAACGGAAAATCGAACCGGGTCAAGCAATGGTGGTGGAACAGAGGCTGTAGAGGTGAGATTGAATCATCCTAAATTCTGGTCCTGCTGTGCCTGATAGACGGTCGAGACAAAAAACGAAATTTAAAAAGCCGATGGCAAAGCGCATAGGGAAAACCAAACAGCGCAAAGAAAAAAAAATATGGAAATCGATCAGAATTCCCCTGCAAGAAAAGAGTTGTTTCGGGAAGTCCGCGCAGCGGGTGGAGGAGGCACGGATAGAGAAGGGAACAGCGGACTACCCGGGTTCACAGGCCAGTGGGGCGAGGAGGAGGAGGAACGCCTCTAATCACCGGCGCTCGCTCCATATCTCGACGAAATGGGACCTGGAGAGAAGTTTTTCGGTAGGGGCCGTGAACGCCCTGAAATTTTTGCCAGAATGGTGCACTGTGTATGTGCATTTGTTTTCCTTAAAGGAAATCCCAGACTCTTTCCCAAACTTAGGAACCTTGGGTTTAAACATTCAGGTGAGAATCGTGGCAAGGGGTCGATCAGTTCTTTCCAGAAGTGTCCCTTCCCAGGGCCATTAGGGCGCCTCCCCAACTTTCAGAGCCGGCCGCGCAGGGGGGCAAAGGTGGAGTGAATACGGAGGCTGAGCAGCTCCGGGACTGAGGGGAGTCGCGTATTTGAGAGATGGACTTAGGACGCGCCTGCGGCTGCTGCTTAAGGGGAAATGGGGAGTGAGAGCTGAGGGGTGCCTGGGAGACGAACAGGGGCAGGCAGGGGGGAATAAGGATAAGTGGGGGAACAGGGGAATGGCAGAGGAGAGGAGGCCACCCAAAAAAGGCGAGTGGCCGGAGAGGGAGAGGAAGAAAGCCGGAGCCAAAAGGCCAGGGGGTGGTGGTGGTGGAGAGAAGCGGCGGGGGTAATGAGGTGAAGGAGGGCGGCAGCCCAAAGTTCTCACGGCCTAGGCCTGGGGTGGACCGGACACCATCCTTGGCGCTCAGCCCTGTTTCCTTTTTCTCTCAGTACCCCGGCCAGCGCCGCCCCGCCGGGCGAGTGGGTCGAGCGCCGAGGAAGCAAGCGGCGCCCGAGGGACTCTCCTAATCGCCCCGAGGACCCGCCCCCTTCTCCAGGCCCCCGGGGTCTGAGTCCCGCGTACCCCGCCAGACCCAGCCCGCTCCCGGGCAGTTTGGCTCCCGAGGGGCGGGTCCCCGAGCCTGGGAAAGGCTCCGCCCAGGACCCCCGCCGGAGGAGCGGAGTGGCCGGGGAGGAGCCAGGGAGGGGCGGGAGGCGACCTAGTTAGCGAGCCCGCCCCCTCTCCTCCAGCCCGGCCGCGCGGGCCTCCCGTCCGGCCGAGCCCGCAAGGGTTAAAGGCGGCGGCAGGTGAGGTGGGCGGGGCCGCGGACTCGGGGAAAAAGGAGCGCGGGGCAGAGGATGAAGGCAGAGAGCGCGGGTGAGTCACGGGCGGAGCTGGGCTCGCTCGCTCGCTCGCTCGCTCCCTGGCTCCCGCCCGCCCTCCGCCCTCCCGCCGGCCCTCCGCCCCTCCTCCGCCGCCCGCTGCCGGCCTCCAGCCGCCCGCCGCCGGGTCTGGTCGCGGCCCCCCGCTCGTCTTCGGCTCCTGTGCCTTGCCGTTGGAGAGCCCGCCGGCGCGCAGGGCCCATGAGCGCCCGTCCGTAGCGCGCCAGCCTGCCGTGCCCGGAGCCCGAGCGCAGCCTCGAGGTAGGAGCCAGGGTCGGGGCGGCGAGGGGTGCGCGCCCCGGGGATCATCCCAGAAAGACGCGCCTCGAACTCGCCGCAGCCTCCGGTGGCCTTGGGGGAGGTGGTCCTAAAGAATCTGAGGGGCTTAGCGTCCCCGCCGAGCGACAGCTGGGCGGAAGGGCGAGACGAGGGACCGAGGAGACTGAAAACCGGGGAAACTGGAGCGACTGGGACAACCGGAGGACTGGAACCTTGAGGACTGGGAGTGCGGAAGTCCTGACCACCTGAGCGCCGGTGATCGGGAGAGGGAGACTGCGGAAGGGGGAAGAAGGGTGTTTCTACCCGGCTTCCTGCACTGGGGAGCGGGAAGCCGAGAGTGCGCGCTCTGCTGTCTCCCTTCCCGAAACTTTGCAGGCTGGCCATTGCATCCCAGGGCTGGACTCCCCGGCTCTGCGTCGAGAGAGGCCACTCTGGAGTCTGGGTCGTTCACCTCCCCACCCCCTCATCCCTGGGGCAGTTCCCAGACGCCGAAAGCTATTAGGGTCCCAGGCCTCCCGGCTCCTGCCCAGCCCCTTCTGGGCTGCCCCACCTGGGCCCGAGGCTCTTTTCCTGCTGCTTCACCCTGTTCCTTTCTTGTGGTAAGGCAGCTAGAGGCTGAGTAGGCGCCCCGGTTCCCCTCTCTCCCCCTCTCCCAGACTACCAGGGCTACCTCTTTGGTCACAGAGGCCACAGGTAGCAGGGTCAGCCCTGCTGTAGGAAGAAGTCCCTGACCTAAACCACTGCACCTCCTCTCCCACCATCAGAGAAGGCTGGGCGACCACACTCCACACCTGAAGGGCTCTCAGGTCTTTGGGAGAGGTGGTGGGAGGAAGAGGACCTTCGAGTCACAGATGCGTGCTTAAGAACGGGGTGGATGTCTTTAGGTTGCCAACCCTTTAGGGAAAGGATAACAGGCGGGGAGTCCAGGCACCTGGTTCACAGAGGTACATACAGTGCATACAGGTTGATTGAACAAGTAAATGAAAGTCTGTTCAAGTCATTTCTCCAAATACCGCCTGGGTTTCCTCTTTTTTTTTAAAATAAGAGGGTTGGTCTGAGGCAATGGTTCTCAACACTTAGCTGCATATGGGCGCCATCTGCAGAACTCCTAAAAATGACCCAGGTCTAGAATGCACCCCCCTCTATAATCTCTTGGGGTAATTCGTAATTTCTGTGATTCTGGTTTTTCTTGTTGTCCTTCGCTGTCCCCACTGTGACTCTGCATCTCTTAACGGGGTGACAGTTTTACCTCCCTGAGCTGGTTAGTCAGCTCTTCTCTCGCTGGCCCCCTTCTGGGGGAAGCTGACCCCTCCCAGCTTCACATCTGAGTCTCCCCTAGATTGGAGGAGGGCGTGGATAGCAGCAGACAACTGGCTGGAGCCTGTGTGGGTCAGCACAGGAGAGGAGGAGGCTTACCTTTCTCTGGTGGGGAGATGTCCCCTGGTAACTAGCACTGTGGCTGCCCCCCCCCGGGGGGGGGAAGGGGTAGGGACCAGGCATGGAAGTGGGTTTGGGGGGGGTGGCAACCCAGCCAGGCAGAGAGCTGAGGTGAATGGTACAGAACAGTGAAATGCTCTTCACCACTGAACATTCCTCAGGGATGGAATGAGGTCTCCCCCAGTATCTGAAAACCTGCGCTGGGCATGGAAAATCAGGTCACCTCAAGCTCTGAGTTTCAGAAACAGACCCCCACCGTCTCCTCATCTGTGTCCTGAGTTAGACTAGGGAAGTAGAGATGGGTCTAGGCCCTCCATTGGGGGTGGCGGCCGGTCTGCAGGGGGGTAAATGCCACCAGCTCTCTGCGCTGGCCTGGGAACCCGGGGTCCGGATGGTCCTAGCATTTTACTGTAGGAGTTTCTGACTTACCAGCCTGGGACTAGTCCAGCTCTCGGAATGAGCTAGGTCCTGTAGGAGGGATCAGCTTCAGCGAGGAGAAGGTTGACTTACCCCCTTGGCTGAGAACCTTATACCCTCCAGCCTTCCTAGCTCTCCCCAATTCTGTTTGCTGGTCTTTAGTCCCCTCAGAGCTGTGTCCCTCTTTTCACCTGCCAGGCAGCTACAGAGAGGAGCACTTTGCAGGGAGGGGATCTGGGTCAGGACTAAAAGTGAGTTGGTTACTTTCCTCATGCCACCTCTTCTTTGCCTCCTTTAGGTTCCACTTGAGGTGCCCCTGACTGTCCCTGCTCCCCACCCCACCCCGGATCCCGGCAATGCTAACCGCTGTCTGCGGCTCTCTGGGCAGCCAGCACACGGACGCGCCTCACGCCTCCCCGCCGCGCCTCGACCTGCAGCCTCTCCAAACATACCAGGGCCACACGAGCCCGGAGGCTGGGGACTACCCCTCCCCGCTGCAGCCTGGAGAGCTGCAGAGCCTCCCGCTGGGCCCGGAGGTGGATTTCTCACAGGGCTATGAGCTGCCGGGGGCCTCCTCTCGGGTAACCTGCGAGGACCTGGAAAGCGACAGTCCCTTGGCCCCGGGACCCTTTTCCAAGCTCCTGCAGCCGGACATGTCACACCATTATGAATCATGGTTCCGG
Organism: Mustela lutreola; assembly: GCF_030435805.1. NCBI lineage: Eukaryota > Metazoa > Chordata > Mammalia > Carnivora > Mustelidae > Mustela > Mustela lutreola. Next base: position 23,510,956 of record NC_081304.1, on the reverse strand, counting down.
CCGACTCACCCAGGCACGGAGGATGGCTCGTGGTGGGACCTTCATCCGGGCACCAGCTGGATGGACCTCCCCCACACTCAGGGCACGCTGACCTCGCCTGGCCACCCCGGGGCGCTTCAGGCTGGCTTGGGGGGCTACGTCGGAGACCACCAGCTTTGTGCCCCGCCGCCCCACCCACACCCGCATCACCTTCTCCCGGCCGCCGGAGGGCAGCATCTCCTGGGGCCGCCCGACGGGGCTAAGGCCTTGGAAGCGGCCGCCCCGGAGTCCCAGGGTCTGGATTCCAGTCTGGACGGAGCAGCCCGGCCCAAAGGCTCCCGGCGGTCAGTGCCCCGCAGCTCGGGCCAGACCGTGTGCCGCTGCCCCAACTGCCTGGAGGCGGAGCGACTGGGGGCTCCGTGCGGGCCCGACGGGGGCAAGAAGAAGCATTTGCACAATTGCCACATCCCAGGTTGTGGGAAAGCCTACGCCAAGACGTCGCACCTGAAGGCGCACCTGCGCTGGCACAGCGGCGACCGTCCCTTCGTGTGCAACTGGCTCTTCTGCGGCAAGCGCTTCACGCGCTCTGACGAGCTGCAGCGCCACCTCCAGACCCACACGGGCACCAAGAAGTTCCCCTGTGCAGTCTGCAGCCGCGTCTTCATGCGCAGCGACCACCTGGCCAAACACATGAAAACCCACGAGGGCGCCAAAGAGGAGGCTGCCGGGGCGGCCACCGGCGAGAGCAAGGCCAGCGGAGCGGTGGAGCCCCCCGGGGGCAAAGGCAAGCGGGAGGCGGAGGGTGGCGCGGCTCCCTCCAACTGAGCTGCTCTGGTACCGCCCCCCACGCTGGTCTCTCCTGGGGGCATCAGAAGAGCTTTCGGGGCCTCCCTCCACTCCCCCCGCCCCGGCCTGATGCCCTTGGGGGTTGGGGGACTCGAGTCAGAGGATCAGGTGGTTATTTATTAAGGGGGAGGAAAAGTGGTGCGGGGTCAGGGGGACGGGACAGTAGGGGGTTTTTTAGTCTCTGGGGCTGGACGAGACGTGTTTGACTGGCTGGGCTGGGAGGGGCTGCGCATGCTGCTCTGTCCTCCCTGTCCCCACTACTTCGCTCCAGTGCCCGGGCTGGGGGGTTGGGGTGGGGTACCCCTACCGTGGCTGCAGGGCGGAGGGGACCTGCTGGAAGAGACAGCGCGTCCCAGGAGCAGAGAGGAGTGGGGCCGCCGCAGGCGCTGGGGGTAGCTGTCTGGACACGTCCTTAGTGCCTGGGAACCGGCACTTAAAAGCGCCTCCGGTCCCGCCCTGCGGCCCAGGTCCCTTTCATCCCCCATATAGTACTTCTGTTCCTATGTTTCCCGAGGGAGCGCTCACGTGGGGTAGGGGAGACAGGGGTACCCTCTAAGGAGGGGTCTCTATCTGGTTGGGAGGGTTGTTGCCCTAGAAATAACTCCTTTTATGTGCCTTCTGATTAACCCTTCCCAACCCATTCTGATGGAGCCTTGAAGGAAGAGGGGAAGAGGCCAGAATCTGGGACAGCTTCCCAGCCAGAGCAGTGGGGTGGAGGATACAGCTAGACCAGGAGGGGGAGGGCAAAAAGTCCTCTTCTTAAAATGAGAGGAAGGAATTGGGTAGGGCAATGGAAGGAACTAACCCCTTATGCCTCTAACTCGGATTCAGTCCTTAACTCATGGTTTTCATGAAAAATAAAGTTCGGTGTAGTTCACATTCCCCATCCGTTACCTGATCTAGGTTTTCAAGGCAACCAGAAGCCCCAGCCCCCACCCTAGAATGATGTAGTGTCTCATCCTGGCTCCCTGTTCCCACCCCTCCCCCCATCATTTGCTTTCTCCTTAGGGATGGAAGGAAGAGGGTTACCTGGGTTGCCTGGGGAGTAGGTGGGGTGTCCCAGCAGAGGGACCTCCAGTGGTCTCCACTCAGGGTGGATGTCCAGCCATCTTCTACTCACTGGGAAGAGAAGGCCCACTCTTTCTTTTCTTTCCCATCCCCTTTCTCTGCTGCCTGCAAGCCTTGCCCTTCCTGTAGAGCATTAGGAGGCTCCCTTCTCCCCATCTCAATTCTGGGCAGGGAGACTTCCCTTCCATATGAAGGAGGTGTTCTCCCATTGGAAGGGGTCTGCCTTCTGAGGTGATGTCCAAGAAGCTGTCCCTGTCCCCTTCTTTAGATGCTTGAGATCCATCCTGATTGTGATCTTGGAGTGGAGCCTGGGGAGGGGGAGAGCCTGGCAGGGATGGAGCCAGGCAGAGGGAAGGAAGCTGATAGGGGGTCAGGGTCTGGAACTAGTACCCTTTCCCAAGCTAGAGGTAGAGGCCCTAAGATTCCCTCTGACCTCTCTGGACCCCTTGCCCCCTTTCTCCACCCAGAGCCCTATGCAAAGATTAGTTGTGTATTGATTTTTAAGTTATAAGGAAAAGGTATTTTATTTAATATTAGGGCATGTGTGTGTGCATGTTGTTTGTACGTGTGTGTGTATTGTGTGTGTGTTTCTCTACTGAGCCTGGGGTCTCCAGCTAGAGAGACCCCACCTTGTTCACCCTGTCCAGAGCCCTAGGTCTTAGGCTTACAGCATCTCTTCCTCCCTTGGGGATGCTGAAGTCCAGTCAGTCCCAGGACTGGGAGCTAAATGGGAAATGGGTCTGGGGTCTGGATAGGAATATGCGTTTGCATAGAAGGGAGCCCTTCTTAAAAGGGACAGGGTGACTCTCCCTGAGAGACTCATGGGCCTGGGGTAGTTTAAGAAGTAACGTTCTTTCTTTTTGCTCCCTCTTCCCCCTACCTCTTGCCACCCCAACCAGAGGTCCCTTTCCTTGCTGAGAGGGTTGGGGGTAGGAGAGAGCTCGCAGCGCCTGCAGGTTGCCTGGCCAGGCAGAGAAAGGGGGAGAGAGGGAGGGCTCTGTGGGTGTGGGATGCCTTTCTCCTCCACCCATCGAAACCAGCCACCCCCTCCCTGCGCTACCAGGACAGCCTTCCCCAGTGACCATTGTAAGGGGAACTCCCGAATGGGTGTTGGGGTGGCGGGGAAACATTGATGTTCCCCTCCGGAGGCCTTGAGTTCTAAGGGTGCTGGTGAGGGCTTCGGATGGGTTTTCTTCTGCTCCCCTCGTTTATAGATCTAGGTTGCTTGGCTGTCTACCCCCTTCTAGGCAGCCCCCTAGAGGAGAAATGTAGGATTTTTTTTTTTTTTTTCCCTTTAACTGCTGTGAACCCACTTTGGGGGGGAGAGGAGGAGGAAGAAACAGCCTGTGTTTTTTATGCCGTAATAAAGTCATCAAGCACATCATTGCTTCATTTGTCTTCCAGCTCTGGTTTTCTTTTTGACTCAGTGTCCCTCAGCAGTGAGGACCAGGCCCAGGCCGGCTGCAGGGTGGGGTGGACACTTCCTTTGATCCAGCACCCCGGCCTGCAGCCTCTCCTCCCTTTGTTTGGGGCAGAGCCCAGCTGATGGAAGGGTCAGATCCTTTCCCAGGAGGTGGCTGGTGTGGGGAATGGGGAGGAGCTCCCTCAGGGTTGATAGCTGGGCTGACTGTCCCTCCGTGGGGCTGAGAAGGTTCTAGATATTTCCTTCCTCCTCCACATGTAAGCCCCCTCTTTCTCCTCCCCTGTGAAGAACGCCAGTTCCCTGCCTTACCAGGGAGAGCCAGCCTCCCAGCCTGGTCACCCCGCCCCGTGGGGGTGTGATCAGTCCCTCTGGCTGTGAGCGAGGCGGGGGTGACTGACAGCGATTTCTTCACCCAGAATGATCCCTATCAGGGACAAGGCGATGAAAGGCAGCCAGGCTATCTGATGGGCTCCCGCCCAGCTGGAAAGTCTGAGGGAAGGATCCTACTGCAACTCCCAGCTAGAGGGCCCGCCACAGTTACACAAACACCACGCGCACCAGTGCACCCTCACCCGACCCACTGGGCGGCCTGGGATGTGCAGAAACGCCCATCTGGACACACTCTCCTGGGCTGCCCAGTGCCTGCGATGCAGCCGGTGCCCAATTCAGGTGAAATGATTAAAAAACAAAAACAAAACAAAACAAAAAACCCTTATGCGTCCAGAGGCCCAAAGCTAGGAAGGTTGACAGCTGAGAAGGTTCGGGGTCCAAAGGGGCAGGCTGGACTTTGTGTTCGTTTACCTTCCCCGCCTTCATTTTGGCCACAGTTATCTTCCCTAGTGGGATTCCTGTTTCCCACACTCCACCCCGGACCCAGTTTCCTGGAGCCAACTCTGGTCCCCACACTGGCTCATCCCATCACCTGTTTGGGAGAATCTGCAGTCACCGAGTTGAAGGTCACTTTGTGATAGGGGTTACAGAAGGAAGCAGACTGGTTTTTAGGGGAGGAACTCTTTGCTTTCTCTTGCTCCTGGATTTAGAAGTCCAGGAGGAGGAGGGGCAGGCCTATGCCCCACCCCACCCCCCTTGCCGGCCCCACTCTGTGGGCACCTCTTTTGTCTTCCTGGTTCAGTGGGAGTTAGACCCCAGGACCAGGGGGAGCCCCTTCCTCCTGCAGCCCATTGCTGCCCCCAGGGACAGGAGGGCAGCTGTGGGGCTGGCTGGGCCTGTCTGGGCAGGGCTGGGGCCACCCCTCCTCCCCTCACAGCTCCTCCTGCTGACCTGCATTCTTAGCGGGGGCCTTTGGTGGGGCTCTGATGTTTGCTCACTGGCCCGCATTGGCAGCAATGCTGCACGGCTGGCCCGCCCCCTACCCCCCACCCCTGGAGCCCAAGGCCACCACTGACCCCTCAGGTCTGACGCCCCCAGCGGGATGATCCTGGAGGGCCAGGGAGAAAGTAGGGAAATCAGGCCACGTGGGCTCACCCTTTGGACAACCTCTCTGAGCCGCCAACCTCAGGTGGGAGTACCGGCCCTGGAGGGTTGGTGAGTGAAAACAGGAATGGGAAAGTGACGGAGGAGCCGGCAGCCTGGGAACCACAGCCTGGGGCAGCGGGTGGCCCGCAGACACTCGCTTCTCCTCCGGCCCAATCCTGCCCCACTGCGGGCGGCTGGGGAAGTGAAGGAAGGGGCCCACTGAGCCGCCCGCCACTCTGGGTGCCCGCGTCCATCGGCACACAGCCTTGACTTTTGCTTCTGGAATGACCCCTGACAGCAACCTCACGACACCTCCTCGTGGACTGCACACCCTAAGCAGCCTTCACTTTCCATTAATTCTGGTGAGCTCGACGGCTCAGCGTCCTATCAGTGTGGGTTTGAAGATTTTTTTTTTTTTTTTAATTGACAGAGAGAAATCACAAGTAGATGGAGAGGCAGGCAGAGAGAGAGAGAGAGAGGGAAGCAGGCTTCCCGCTGAGCAGAGAGCCCCATGCGGGACTCAATCCCAGGACCCCGAGATCATGACCCGAGCCGAAGGCAGCGGCTTAACCCACTGAGCCACCCAGGCGCCCCTCAGTGTGGGTTTGAAAAGCATCTCAGGAACCCAACAGTCTGGCTGTCTCCACCCGGTACAGGGCGTATTAGAGATACCCAGGGAATTCCTGAAGCCATCCGGATTAACTCTCCAGCACTCCAAGTGATGTCCTTGGGGGTGTATTAGACCACTTTACACTGGGGATGTTGTTAACATGCAGCTTCTGATTCACTAGGTCTGAGGTGGGGCCCAAGATTCTGCATCTTTTTAAAAAAATTATTTATTTATTTGGGGAGGGGGCAGAAGGAGAGGGAGAGAAGCAGAGTTCTTGCTGAACTGGGAGCTCCATGTGGGACTCAATCTCAGGACAATGAGATCATGACCTGCACAGAAATCCAGAGTCCACTATTTAAAAGACTGAGCCACCCAGGCGCCGCAAGATTCTGCATTGTTAACAAGCTTCCAGGTGACGCTGATGCTGGCCGTCCATGGACAGAGAATGAAAATATTCTGTTGTACAGTGGAAGTTGTGTGGTTGAAAGCAAATTGCTCCCCTCCACTCCCCACCCATGGTGGAGAATCACAGATCTAGTTCAATGCTGTCATTTTACTACCGGGGAAACTGAGGTCCTCAAAGAAGTGACCTGCCCAAAGAGACACTCCAGGTCCACTGCAGAAGCAAGACAAGATGCCAGTGTTCTGAGTTTCAGGTGATACTCTTCCCTGCTCCCTGCTGAGCTTCTAGATAATTCTTCTCTGCAAGTGGCAGTGCACCTTCTGAAAGTGAAGCCCATCTCCTTGGGGACAGCTTCCTTTTCAGAATCAGCCTTGGATACCTATAGGCAATTAAGAACTATCTCAGATTTCAGATCCCCCAATAGCCTTATCTGGTGCACCTGCCCATAGCCTGCCTCCTGGGGAAAACTTGGTCTTCATTGCCCTCCCAGGAATGACCCCAGGCTGCCACGCTGTCGCCAAGGGCTCTGAGCAGCAGCCTTATTTGTTGGCAGGATGGATGTGGGAGAAGTAGAGAATCTGCAGTATCTCTCCTGTCCCCAATCCTGGAGGGCTCCACAGAGCAAAAAGAGTAGCATACATTTGCTTAAGTGCCGGTTACAGAGAGGGTTAATAGGGGAAAATGACCTGGAAAGCAGAACATTTGGGATCAGAGTCCACCCACACATCAATATATAACCCCCTTGGCCAAGACTTCTTTGCTGGGGGTGCCTGGGTGGCTCAGTGGATTAAGCCACTGTCTTTGGCTCAGGTCATGGTCTCGGGGTCCTGGGATGGAGCCCCATGTCAGACTCTCTGCTCGGCAGAGAGCCTGCTTCCCCCTCTCTCTCTGCCTGCCTCTCTGCCTACTGGTGATCTCTCTTTGTCAAATAAATAAAAAAAAAATCTTAAAAAAAAAATTTCTCTTAAAAAAAAAAAAAAAGACTTCTTTGCTGTTTCAGTTTCACTCTATTTAAAGGCACCAAATCTTTGGACTAGAAATTTTCAAATATCCTTTCAAAGCTATCTTTCTAGGAGTTCAAGCACTGTGGGGCAGAATCCACCTTTTGGGGTCAGGTGGGTTTTGAGAATATGTCGTTTTAAAAAATGCATTAACTTAAGTTATCCCTATACCTTCAGCCCTGTGACAATCTGACAGATCTTGCGCCCTGGTGGGGACTGGGGTAGGTCGCACCTTTGTAATTCAAACCAGGACACAAGTAGCTGAGTTCTCTCCTCCAGATGCCCCAGCAATCGGCGCTCTCTAACAGATCTGGTTTTTCTTTCCTCTCTTTTCACGTGGGCTTCTTTCCACCCCCAGCTCCTGCTCCCCATAGGGACCCCACTGGAAGTGCCCCCGGATTCGTCTCAGCCTTTTTCCAGCCTGAGAGCGGCGCCGGCAAGGACAGGTTGCCTAACACGGTTTCCGAGGCCGCTCGGCTCCAAGAAATAGTGCTGGCGCGCGCCCTGGTGGAAGACGGTAGAACTGCAAGCGCTTGGTTCTGGCTCCGCCTCCCGGGCCAAAGCCTTCCAGGTCACCTGGGAGCCTCCGCCCAATGACCCGAACCGGAGGCGGTGGCGGTCGGGGCTAAGCTGGGGATCTTGGAGGGAGTGAGGTTAGGGGCGGACCGTATTGGGGAAGAGAGTAAATGGGGATAGAATAGGGGCGTGGAGGGAGGGGTAGGGTGGCGAGGGAGGGGATCCCGCGACTGCGCCGGAGAGCCGGGCTCCCGGTCGGGCAGGGCTCTGGGAGCGTGCGTTCTGCGTCCGCCTGCGGAGCTGCCAGCCTGGAGCCCGGGCCGAGAGCTGGTGCCTCCGCCGCGCGGTGCCTTCGCCTGTGTACGGTGCTGAGCATCGCGAACCCAACGGCAGTGACCTCCGAGTGTCTCTTGACACGTGTTGGGATAGGGGCTCCCAGGGGGCTGAGCTCTGGCCAGTATGGTGGAGAGGTCGCCCGAAGAGGACTCATTCCTCCCCACCTCTCCCCAGATGGCTTCTTGGAACCCCGACGCCCCACGTTCCTGCGATTGCTTTGTCTCGGTACCCCCGGCCTCGGCCATCCCCGCCGTGATCTTTGCCAAGAACTCTGACCGGCCCCGGGACGAAGTGCAGGAGGTGGTGTTTGTACCCGCAAGCACTCACCCTCCTGGGAGCCGGCTCCAGGTGGGTTAGGCCTTACGGAAGAGCTAGGAGCTGTGGCAGATCTGAACCTCTGCCTCAGACCTGCCTCCGCTTCTCGGGCCCCTGGAAAGCCACCACAGGTGCGGGAAAGAGCATGACCTTACGGTCTACCAGCCTGGACCTAGCCTCTGACTTAGGCTGCTCCTGGGCAAGTGGGAATACTAAAACCCTTTCTGAGTGGGCTCTCCCCTTCTCCCCTGTTACCTGCAGTGCACCTACATTGAGGTGGACCAGGTGTCAGAGACTCATGCGGTGATCCTGAGCCGACCTTCGTGGCTCTGGGGGGCAGAGATGGGCGCTAATGAACATGGTGTCTGCATTGGCAATGAGGCAGTGTGGACCAAGGAGCCAGTTGGCGAGGGGGAAGCCCTGCTGGGCATGGATCTGCTCAGGTGGGGACACTGCCCTCCCTTATCGTCTGGTGCTGGAAGTCTGAGAGCTGAGTGCCATTCCCCCTTCCCCTAAGCTCGGGTCACGGGGCCCCCATCTTTTTGTCCCCCTTGCGAGCCCAGACAGGCTGCCCCCGCTCCTCCTCTCTCCCGGCCCCATCTCCAGTCTCTTAAGGAGCTTCCAAGTATGGCCCTTTCTGTGCCTCTCCTGGCCCAGAAATAGGGCAGTGGTTTCACATTTCTTTTTTCAGTAGAAGCGCTCCCCCCCGCCCCCCAATGGAGTCCCAATGTATGAAGCGAGTTAAAGCAGAGCCACTCGGGTTGAAGAGAGGCTGGGGGGCCTGGTGTGCTTCTCTCTGTGGGACCATGTTTCAGGCCTCTTCAGGGGACCCTCAGAGCCAAACTTGAAAACCCCTGGCCTAACTGCGCTCCACACAACCACTGTGGGCAGATTGTGTAACGCGGGCCTCCCCGGGCTGCGTCTGTCCACTGGGGCTTCTGTCACCCGCCGTCAGTACCTCACTGCCCTTCTGGTCCCGGCCTGTCTCCCCATGCCAGGCTGGCGTTAGAACGGAGCCGCTCTGCCCTGGAGGCCTTGCACGTGATCACGGGCTTGCTGGAGCGCCATGGGCAAGGGGGCAGCTGCCGGGAGGACCCTGCCCCGTTCTGCTACCACAACACTTTCCTGCTGGCTGACCGGACTGAGGCGTGGGTGCTGGAGACGGCGGGGAGGCTGTGGGCCGCACAGAGGATCCGGGGTGAGGGCCCGGCACTGGGGCCTGCCTCCTGGAGGCGTCGCCTTTGGCCAGCCTTGGTAGGGGGTGGGATGAGGGCCGGGCAGGGCGGATCCAGGTGCAAACCTCAGGGTGGTCGCCGTACCTGAGGTGGTGGGAGATGAGCCCACTGAGGACCCTTTCCCCTTCGCTTGCTTAAATCCTCTTTGTGCTCTAGCCTGCCACTTCCTCTGGGGAACCTTCCTGGACTCCCTGGCGGTTAGCCCCCCTCTCCCCCATATATGCAAGCAGGTGCTTCTTCCTTGCACTTGCCACAGCCTCAAGCTCACACGTCTGTCTCCGTCTCCACGAGGGAAGGGCTGTTTTCTTCACTGCCCTGTTCTCAGCCCCTGGCACAGAGTAGGTGCTTTATGATAAAGGAGCCATTCCCTCCCCTTCCCGCCTCCTCCGCAGAGGGGGCCCGCAACATCTCCAACCAGCTGAGCATTGGCACAGACATCTCCGCCGAACACTCAGAGCTGCGGACCCATGCCCTGGCCCAGGGCTGGTGGGGTGGGCAGAGCGCTTTTGACTTCGCTCAGGTCTTCTCCCTGACTCAGCAGCCTGTGCGGATGGAGGCTGCCAAAGCCCGCTTCCAGGCCGGACGAGAGCTGCTGCAGCAGCAGCGAGGTCAGTGAGTGGATGGCAGCGGGCTGGGGGCCCGAGGGCCATGGCAGTCCCGGCCTCTCTCCTCTCCCACAGACTTGACCGCGGGCCAGAGGGTCCCCTTCTGCCCTGGGGGCCCCTCAGCCTGTCCTCCTTCACAGGGGGCATCACGGCAGAGGTGATGATGGACATTCTCAGGAACAAGGAGAGTGGTATCTGTATGGACTCGGGAGGCTTTCGCACCACGGCCAGCATGGTGTCCATCCTGCCCCAGGATCCCACACAGCCCTGTGTCCACTTCCTCACTGCCACACCAGACCCATCCAGGTGAGGGGAATGAGGGTGGGGAAGGCAGGGGAGAGCTTGCCAGGCGGGGTATGTGTGTGTGTGTCCGGGGGGATGTGATAGCCTTCACTCCTTCCATCTCTGTCCCATTAGGTCAGTGTTCAAACCTTTCATCTTTGGGGCGGGCGTGGCCCCGGCCCCCCAGGTGGTGTCCCCCACTTTTGGAGCACAGGATCCTGTTCGGACCCAGCCCCGATTCCAGACTCAGGTGGATCGCCGGCACAGCCTCTACCGTGGACACCAGGTGGCCCTGGGGCTGATGGAGAGTGGGCAGGTAAGCCCCGGGGATTAGGGGCTACTCTGGGGACATGACTCACTTCTCCCATGCCCAGTTGGGATTCTGGAAATATGAGTGGACCTGGGAGTGGAGGGGAGACTCTAGAGCTGCCGGGAGGAGTCTCTGCCTTCAAAGCCAGCTGCCCAGGAGAATGTCGGGGACCCTGCCCTTTCTCCTGCTTGTGGGAGATGGCAGGTATCTCCCCGCGATCTGGAGGGAAGCCTGTCCCTGGGACTCATCTCTGCCTTTCCTGGGCAGGATCAGGGACAGCAGCTCTGGCAGAAGCAGCGGGACATGGAGCAGGAAGGCCTGGAGGCTGCACGGAGGCTGCTGGCCGGGGAGTGGGCCCCACCCCCACAAGAGCTGGGCGCCCTCTTCCAGGCCTTTGTGGAGAGGGAGAGCCGGGTTTATGGCTGAGCGCCACAGCTCGTCCTGGCCTGGGGTGGGCACAGGACCCCTGCGACAGCAGGATCAGCACAAGCCCTTCACTCCCCTCAGTCCTGTTCTGGGCGGCCAGCTCGGCCTTTGCCTTAATAAAGTACACTATTTCACTGTTCAGTGAACTTGATCCCGGCTCTAGTGGGGGTGGGAGAGCCAAGTGAGGGCAAAGGGCAGCCCTGGGCCTCTGGTTGTCTGCTGGGCAGCACAGTCTTCTCTTGGGGAATGGGGACTCGATGGGGGAGGCTGTGGCAGGGGTCTGTGAGGAGAGGTGGTCTCCCCAGGTGTGTGAGCGGGTATGCCCAAGAGAATGTGCCTGGCACACTATGGGGCTACTGTTTAAGGAGAATGAGGACCACGGGTTTTTGGTCCTTGGCTTGAACCTTGGAGGGCACGCCCCAAGGATGGCAGTGAGCTGTGCCCTCTGGAAAATGGCATCTTCCACACTGTGAGGCCTGCTCAGGGCCCAGGCAGCCAGGTGGGGACCTGAGGTGGGCCAGTCCTTTGGGTGGTTCCCAAATTGTCCAGAAACGTGTTCAGTAGAGTTGGGTTCTGTATTTCTGTGACTCCTTCCCACTGCCTTGACTGCTTGATGCCCCCCAATGACATGAAAGACATACTCAGGGCTGGGTGACATTTTACTGGGGGAGCCTCCTGTCACAGGTGAGGGGAATGAGGAGGAGGGGAGGCCCCACCCATGCCCTTTTCTTCCCCCTTCCCCGTTCCTGTGGAATTGCTGGTAGGGACGGGCTGCCCTTCACTTCTTGATTCTTTTGGTCACAGTTTTGGTTGTGCTGGGGGCCCTCGACACAGAGGCCTTGGGGCCTGTGGCTGCTTTGGTCCCCTTCTTTGCCTGGACAGTGCTTTGCTGGCTGGAAACCAGAGGGCAGGGTTTCTTGGTGGCAGAGGTGGCTTGTGGCAAGGAGGCAGGCTTGGGGGGTGTCTCCTTCCCTTGGCTGGGGGTGACAGAGGGACTGTTGTCCTTAGCCACGGGTCCCCCAGGCAGCAGGGGGAGGTCAGTGAGGGCAGGCTTCGTCTCCATCCTCTGAAGGTGCTCATTCAGGGCTGTCTGCTGTCTGCGCTCCTTGTGTCTGTCCATCTCCTGCTCCAGCTCCTGGAGGAAGCCTGGGAGGGACAAGACGGTAGGCGGTAGATGGAGCCCTGGGCTTGGCAGGAAGGCCTTTGGCAGGGAGGTCTCTGGCTGACCCTTGGAGCAGACTAACCTGCTGCCATCCCTACGAGGAGGGGCCCAGGGTTGGGGTGGGGAGGACACGTCACTTGCACCCCAGACTGACACCTGGCCCTGGCAGGACTTAGCTGCCCCAGTGCCCCACAGGGCAGAGGAGAGTTCTAGAGAGGGTGCAAGCCTTGGAAGGCAGGACCACCTCGCTCTGTGCAGAACGGGCTGCTCAGCTCCGGGAACTCCTCCTCCTCATCGTCTGAGGCTTTCTCCTCCTCATCTGAGGCCCAGCGCTCTAACACAGGCTGCTTGTCCAGGTCCAGGAGCAACGGCAGGGCTTCTGTGACCAGCTCCCTGTAGGGCAGAAAGAGCAGAGGATAGTGACCAGTTTGCAGGCTGAGAGGGGGACTGCGTGGAGGTAGGAGGAGCTCGGCCACCCCCCATTTCTTCCTGCCCTCATGTCTTCCTCACCTGTATCCATCCCGGTTGGTGCAGCTGTTTCCGGTCAGGTTGAGGATGAGAAGGCTCTGGGGGAACTCATCTGCATGCACCAGGGAGAAAGGAACAAGGGTGTCCTACCCTTCTCCCTGCCCAAAGCCTCTGTCTCTTTGTACAGCCTTCCCAGACCCCCAGAGGCCGTGCTGCCAACGCAAGCTTGGGGAGATGGTAGCAGAGAAGGGGGGGCCCACACAAGGCTTGTCCCATGAGCTGCGGCCAGGGCCTTCCTACCCAGCTTCAGTGTTTCTATCAGGTTCTCAGAAAGGTCCAGAAACTGGAGATGTGGGAGGTCACGGAGGTTTTCCACCTGCTTGATTTGGTTTCCTGCCAGAGACAGGAAGCTGCGGGGGGAAGGAAGGGGTGCAAAGACAGAGCTGCATCATGGAACCACGGGAGGAAGGGAGGAGGACTCCAGGCGCCCGGGGACCCTGGCTGAGCAGCCTGGTGATGAGTGGGGACTCGTGGCCCCCTGGGTGGGGGAAGCAGAGCCGGGCTTGTTGGGTCCTCGGTGGACAAGACATTAGGCTTGGAGAAGTCTGGACCAACTAGTTCTCTGGGGCACGGCTGGGTCTCCCCTTCTCCCCACTCTCTCCCTCTCCCCCAGGCCTGAGCCCTGTACACCACGTACCGCAAGGAGGGGACGCAGGCCAGGTTCTCAATCCGCTGGATCTTATTCTGCAGAAAGCAAACGAGTTGGGGAAACTGGGTAGACCCTGTCCGCTGTTGCCGCTGGCAAACTGGCGCTCTGGGAATGACCCCCTGCCCCCTGAACTGGTTCTCGCTACCCTGGGATGATTTGCTTTCTCTGGGTGGATGGTCAAGGGGGGTCAACTTGGGGGCTAGCTATGCTTCATCAAAGTATACGCTGCTCAGCCCACAACCACAGAGGGGCCTGGAAGTCAAGAAGGAGACCAAGGGGCCACGGGGCAGTAGTGGAGGCCTGAGTGGTGGCTTAGGTACACACAGGGAGTAATGGGCACACGTGACTTTGATTCATAAAGTTCCTGTGGGGAAAGACGAAAGGAGCGGGGTACAGTCAACCTGGAGGACCCTGAAACTCAGTCAGTCAACCACCACCACCACCACCACCTCCGACAACAAAACAGCCTTCAAGGTTCTGAAGGATGCAGTAGAATCTTCTGGCTCCCTCTTCCACTTCTATAAAACAGGAAATGGGCTGGAGCTATATATATATAACATGATAAGGTAGATACCAAAAAGAACTTTGAGGCCCAGAGAAGATGTCTGACAAAAAAACCAGTGATTCAAGAGCATGCTTAGGATTTCTTCAGGGAGGATTGCTCTTCCAACTGAAGAGAATTCCTGATTCATCTGGGAACAGTTCCTTCCTTCTTTTCTTCCCCTTCCCTCTTTCCTTCCTTCCTTCCTCTTCTTCCTTCCTTCCTTTTCTTTCTTTCTTTCCTTACTTTCTTCCAAGTAATCTCTACACCTAATGTGGGACTTGAACTTACAATCCTGAGATCAAGAGTTGCATGCTCTACAGATAAGCCAATCAGACACCCATCTAGGAACAGTTTCAATGAAGGTCTGCCTCCCTGAATGGCAGGGAATGGGCAAGGTGACCTGATTGGTTGTTTTTGGATTAAACAGACTTGGTCCACAGAGGGTGAAGGGGGAAGAAGGGCAGGAGGCAAGAAGTTACCGCTTGCAGATAAAGGCTGTGTAGGTTCTGGAGGCCCTCAAGATTCCCGATAGTGGTAATCCCTTCCCGGTCCAGGCGGACAGTCTGCAGTTCAGCCAGAGTGTGAAACCTGGAAGAACAGTCAGCAGGTGTTGTAATGGAATGCCACTTCTGTGTTGTCTCAGCAGGGAAGATGGGAGGGGGAGGAAAGGGGTTTCAAGATAAGTGCCTTTGATGAGATGTCAGGAACTTATATGAGGCGGTGTCCCCATCATGAAACCATGAAACTGGAGCCCTGGATCTTGGTCAGAAGCACTGGGAAGGATCAGAAGGTGAGAGGAGTAGAAGGCCCTTGGACCAGGAAATGGGTGATAGCAGCTTATGGTTCCTGGAGAGACTCAGAGGCAAGGGAAGACTTCCTTGAACCAGTGTGGACAGTGGAAGCTGGGACCGGGGCAGAGATGAGACAACTCGGAAGGAGGATCCTTCCTTCTTTCCCTTTTGAGTGGTCCATGGGAGGACCTTTTCCCCATTCACTCATTCATTCATTCCACAATATTTACTGCATGCCCACTAGAGACAAATGAGAGTCCCTGCCCATCACTATTTGAGAAGCCGGCCAAACATCTAGGACAAGTGGATGACAGACACAAGTACAAGGGACCAAAGGAGTGCCTGAACTGTGCATGGACTCCTGAATTGGGGGACAGGGAATGCTTCCCGGAGGAGGTGATGTAGGTGGGAGTTGGCTGGGAAGGTGAGAAGGGGATGAGGAGAAGGCATGTCAAACAGAAGGAACAGTGTGTGCTAATCCAGGCTTTCTCCAACTTTTTTTTTTTTTTAAAGATTTTATTTATTTATTTGACAGAGAGAGATCACAAGTAGGCAGAGAGGCAGGCAGAGAGAGAGGAGGAAGCAGGCTCCCTGCTGAGCAGAGAGCCCGATGCGGGACTCGATCCCAGGACCCTGAGATCATGACCTGAGCCGAAGGCAGCGGCTTAACCCACTGAGCCACCCAGGCGCCCTGCTTTCTCCAACTTTAATGTGCCCATGAGTCCCTTGGAATTTCTGTTCAAATGCAGTTTCTGGTTAAGTAGGTCTGGGGTGGACCTGAGAGTCATTATAACAACCTCCCAGGTGATGTTGCTCAGCATTAATCTGAGAAGTAAGGCGCTAAGGTGTGAGAATGTCGGGCCTTAGAGGAATAGTGGAGAACGGCCAGAAATAAGGCTAAAAAGGCAGCAGAGCTCAACTCATGCTAAGGCATTTGGATTTTATTCTGGAAGTACTAGAGAGCCAAGGAAAGTAACATCAAGGTGTGCCTGATCAGATTTATCATTTAAAAGGATCACTTTGGTAACAGTATAGGGATCCAGGCCCGGGGGGCAGGGGAAACTAATTAGGAGTTTATTGAGAGGTGATGGCCTAAGAGCCTTATTTAAGGCAGTTCAGTGGGCATGGTTTTAAAAGGGAAAAAAAAAAAAAAAAGAAAGGGAATAGAATAATGTTTAAGGAGGCAAAATCAATTGGACATGACCACTGATTGAATGCATGGAGTAAGTAAAAAGAGGGATAAAGATGAGTTGACAAACCAGTACAGCTCAGGGGACTGGTCATCCTGTGTGTTTCAATCGTCCACCACCTCCTTCTCCCCCTGGCACTCACATCTTCTCTGACAGATCCTCATCTTCAGGGAACGTCAAGTTCCGCTTGGTGATAAGGGCTTCAGTAATGCAGACGCCCCCTTCCTCTGGACTCTGGGCAAGATTAGCTGTGAAAAGATGAGTCCAATTGTTACCTTTCTTATTCTTGGAAGCCCGACCGTACCGTTATCCGAATCTTCTACTCACCACCCCATCCCCTGCTCACCTCCGGGCATCATTTAAAGGCTATTATTGGCCTAGCATGGGCTCAGGACGAAGGGAAGCCGACCAACTTGGATAGCCCCGGGGGTGGCGGAACCCAGGATGGTGTGAGGAGGGAGAACCTCGGAGACTCGAGGGATAAGGGAAAGGGGTTGATTCAGAACATTATAATGCATGAGGTGCGGTAGAAGACAAAAGTAAATCTAGGCGGGGGCTCAGGAGTTTGACGAGTGAAACGGGGCTAGTAAAACTGGGGGACTGTGGGTAAAGAGTGGCGGGTGCGGATGGAAAGAAAAGAGCTGTGCCCCAGAGTCTAAGCGTCGTTGCTAGGAGACTGGACGCCCGGTTGGGCGTCAGTGGGGCGGGCTCGCAGCGGCTCAGCGCATGCGGATTGGTGCTCCAGCCGGCGGATTCGCAGGCTGTTTCCGGTCCCAGGACTTCCCACAATCCTTAGCTCTTCTATCCCTCCCGGCTCCCGTCTGTGCTTCCGGTGGCGATGGCTGCGGCCGTGTCTGGGATGCTGCGAGGGGGTCTCCTGCCCCGGGCGGGTAAGGAGCGGCCCAGGTCCTCATGGCGCGTTCCGGACGGCGCTCTCTAGTTCTGTCTCCCCTCCTCCACTACTGACCCTCTCCCGCAATCTCTTACTCCAGACAGCTCCTGATGACCCCTGAACTCAGCTAGATCGCTGGTCTCCTTCCTCCGTCTAATTCCCTGTGGCTGCAGACATTAGTAGTAACAGCAGCGCAGCAACAATGACAGCGACAACCACAGTGTTTCTTCCCTCCGCCCGAGGCCCCCTTCCTTCTCTGGGTTTCTGTAATCCACCACCCAGCTCCTGCTCGCCTCCACTTTCCTTTGCTTGTACCACTGCCCGCCCGGACCTTGGCGCTGTGCCACCTTTTCACGGTCTTGGCCTAAATGTCACCTGCTCAGGCCTGCCCTGGTCACCTTCTGCAAAGCAGGTTTCTATTGTTAAAATGTGTATTTTGCAGCCTCTTTATGGACCCCTTTCACCCCTCAGTCTGTAATTTTGCATTTTTTTATGTGTTGTTTCCTGTTTTAGACTTCACACTCGGTAAAGGCAGAACCCTTATATTCATTCGGCATAGCCGGCAGGTGGCGTGGTGCCTGGCATTAAGCATGCAATAGACATTTGTTTAATGAATGATTTCACTCACATAATATAGGCCAGGCACAGTGGTAAATAAATGATTTACATGTATTATCTCATTTAAATCTTAAAGCATGTCACGGAGAAGTAAGTCATGATCATCTCCTCTTTACAGGTGAAGAATTTCAGGTTTAGAGCAGTTGAGTGACTGGTCAAGGTCACAGCTAGTAAGTGGCAGAAGAGATTAAAATCTTATTCCATCTAGGGGGGGCACCTGGGGGGCTCAGAAGATTTAAGGATCCAACTCTTGGTTTTAGCTTGGATCCTGATCTCAGGGTGGTCAGATTGAGCCCATTTCAGGCTCGGTGCTGCTGAGCTTGGAGCCTGCTTGGCATACTTGCTTTCCCTCTGAGCACCCCCCTACCTCTGTCTCTTAAAAAAAAAAAAAATCTGGTTCATCTGATCCAAAACCTGTGTTCTTAACTTAGGTTTTGTGGCTGCTGGCAATAAAACCTCTCACCCCAGGAAACCTCCATGCTCTCTATTAGAGCCACCTTCTAGCTGACCTTTTCCCTGAGACCCCATCCCAATCTTGGGTAGGGCTGAAGCTCTAGCCTGGGTCCTTTCATTGAAGATGAAAGGGTCAGTTAGGCTTACAGCTTTCAAGTGGCTCCCTTATCTTCTGAGGCGTGCTCTCCAGCGATGCCTGTAAACAAGAACAAGGGAAGGGGAGGCTTGTTTGGGGGAGCTGTGAGGGCCGTGTAACTTCTTTTCCCTCTTGCTTCAATTCATGGGTGAAGGCTTCAGAGCAGTTCTAGAGCAGTGGTTTTGGACTTCAGCATGCATCTGTAACACTTGAAGGCTTATTAGAGACCACTGTTTGCTGGGCTCCCCTCCAGTGTTTCTGATTCAGGAGGACCAGGACAGGCCGTGAGAACTTAGGTTTCTAACCAGTTACCAGGAGATGCTGATGTTGCTGGCTGAGTAAAGGGAGCACACCTTGAGAACGGTTGGCTTAAACCAGGGGTTGCCATATTGCGGCAGGACTGGTCACCATGTTTTATAAATAAAGTTTTATTAGAATACAGCCACTTCTGTTTGTTTCATATTGTCTAGGGTTGTTTTCATGATACGA
This sequence comes from Mustela lutreola, assembly GCF_030435805.1. Classification (NCBI taxonomy): domain Eukaryota; kingdom Metazoa; phylum Chordata; class Mammalia; order Carnivora; family Mustelidae; genus Mustela; species Mustela lutreola. Next base: position 23,492,673 of record NC_081304.1, on the reverse strand, counting down.
TGGCACAGTTGAGTAGTAGTTGCAGACTGTATGGTTCTTTAACTTTAAAGATTTACTATTTGGCTATTTAAGAAAAATTTGCAGGAGGCCTGGGTGGCTCAGTGGGTTAAGCATATGCCTTCAGCTCAGGTCATAATCCCGGGGTCTTGGGATCGAGCCATGTGTCAGGCTGCCTGCTCAGCGGGGAGTCTGCTTCTCCTTCGCCCTCTGCCCCTCCACCCCTGCTCTGTGTTCTCCATCACATTCTCTCAAAGAAAGAAATAAAATCTTAAAAAAAAAAAATAGGAAAAAAATTTGCTCAATCCTCTCCCCCCTTTTTTTGTGTTCAAATATACTTTCTCCCTTGTTCTTATCTCCCCCACAACCCATCTCTGTACATAGAGAAGAGCTGGAGAAGTGGGAGCCTCAAAGGATCAAACATTTGACCTCAGGTCACTCATTAAAGAGAAGGGAAGTTTGGGGGATTTAGAATTCCTAGCAGACAATTCCTTGTCCCTCTCTTGTGTTGGGTCTAGCTCTGTGAGCCATGGTTGTCTTTCTCAAGGGTGGGCTTTTTCTCCATCTGAGACTGACTAAGGACTCCCAGAAGCTGCACGTCCCAGCGTTGCCCTTTCCCCTCCTAGGTCGGCTGCCCACCCTCCAGACCATCCGCTGTGGCTCTAAGGCTGTTACCCGCCATCGTCGTGTGATGCATTTCCAGCGGCAGAAGCTGATGGCTGTGACTGAGTATATCCCCCCAAAACCCGCTATCAACCCAAGATGCCTACCAAGTCCTCCCAGTCCCCCACCCGAGGTAAGGAGGACACTGCCCGTCCTTGGTGCTGGGATGGTGGATTCATGTGACCTTGTCTCTGACGCCATAATGAAGTAGCTCTCCAGGACCTACCCCTCCACATCATTACTTCCCCCCTTTGACCCCGTGGGCCAGATGTTTTAAAATGAAATGTGCGCTTGAATCTGCTTGGCATTTTGGGCACTATGGATTGGATGGGCCTCCTGGATTTCCTTCATTCTTTACTGGTCTCCCCCAAATCGTGTGAAAGTTATGCAAGCAGGTGGAGATAGGGGAGAGTATCTCTGTTGTCTTGAAAGGACTTGAAGCTTCTATGTTTTCCTAGAGGAATGGGAGGAACTTTTTTGTCCTTAAAAAGAGCAGAAAGACCAGGGGAATTTGTACCTTTATGCTTGTTGTCAGGCCCACATGCTGTCAATTTTGAGAAATACTGTCTTCAGAAAATGAAGTCTTCTCCTTGGTTCTGAATTAACACTGCAAAAGAATTATCTTATGTTTATAATTGGTGAATTGATTCAACATGAATGCAGCATCAGAGAGAGAAAGTAATTTTGACCACATTATTGTCAAATGTTGACTGGGTCAGACCAGTGACCAGGTCATGGGGACGAGCTTTGTCAGGTGTGACAACGCTGCTCTAAAGACCGTGGTTATCCGACAAAAACGAAGGGCAGAATGGGAGGGGGAGCATGTCCTAAGAGGCAGGGCCCCAACCCTCCTCCTGAACACCGATATTTCCCCCGTTTGGGCATCCCTGCGGGTCCCAGCACCCGTTCCCCTGGGGAGAAAGGGGGACAAGGAGAAGGGCAGCTGATGTGCCCTGGGTCATCTCTTCCTGACTACAGGAAACAGGCCTGATCCGCCTCCTCCGTCGGGAGATAGACACGGTTTTCCGAGAGAACCGAATGATAGCTGTCTGCCAGAATGTGGCTCTGAGTGCAGAGGACAAGCTGCTTATACGGCACCGGCTTCGGAAGCACAAGATCCTGTTGAAGGTCTTCCCCAACCAGGTAGGGAGCAGCCCTCTGGTGCGGGCACCCTGCTCCCCTGCCTCTGCCAACGTGGACTGCAGGGCCCCTTCCCAGATCAGGTTGTTCAACCCCCCCCACCCCAGGCAACCCTCCAGTCTGGTGCCTGCACTGTGGCTGGGGGCCGAGGAGACTGTCAGCTTGCACCCACAGCCTGACTTGGCCTGTGACTGGGGTGGGCAGCCTTTCCTCCCACTTGTCCCCAGGAAGCCATTTATCCTGCTGTTCCAGGTTCTAAAGCCCTTCCTGGAGGATTCCAAGTACCAGAACCTGCTGCCCCTCTTTGTGGGGCACAACTTCCTGCTGGTCAGTGAGGAGCCCAAGGTCAAGGAGATGGTACGAATCTTGAAGAGTGTGCCCTTCCTGCCACTGCTAGGTGAGCAAGCACCCTTGTGGGTTGAGGATGGGGATTAAGGGGAGTGGGTGCTACCGCGGCCTGATGCCATCTGCTAAGTACACGTGAGTAGAACTGTGGCCATCCTTGTGGGGGGCGATCACTCACAGATGGGGCCTGAGTCAGTAGCACCATTTGTTGAGGGCTACCTGTGTCCTTCCGGAACCTATGTTGGCTCACTACTCTGCGTCTATCCATCCTTCCTTCTCCCTCCCTCCCTCCATCTCCCTCTCCCTTCTTTTTCTCTTTTTAATATTTATTTATTTTAGGGAGCGGGGGCGGGTGAGGGGCAGGGGCAGAGGGAGGTGGGGAGGGAGAGAAGCAGACTCCATGCTGAGCAGGGAGTCCCATGCAGGGCTGGATTCACAAGCCTGAGAGCATAACCTGAGGCAAAACCCAAGAGTCGGATCTTAACATCCGGAGCCACCCAGGCGCCCCCAGTCCGGCATCAGTTCTGCCCTGGGGAGAAGAGGAGGGAAAGCAGAGAGGCCTCTGCAGGGAGAGGAAGTTCAGACACCTTGAGTCTAGCAGTGGGGTACAGAAAGCCACACAGACGGTGATACTTTTTTTTTTTTTAAGATTTTATTTATTTATTTGACAGAGAGAGAGAGAGCGATCACAAGTAGGCAGAGAGAGGGGGAAGCAGGCTCACTGCTGAGCAGAGAGCCAGATGTGGGGCTTGATCCCAGGACCCTGAGATCATGACCTGAGCCGAAGGCAGAGGCTTAACCCACTGAGCCACCCAGGCACCCCACAGACGGTGATACTTAAAACAAACCCCCCCAGATAAGGGACACCAAAGGGCAGGGAGCAATGTTTCCCAGACTCCTCTGATGCTGGGGATGCCCAGAGATGGTTCTTTTATAGAGAAGACTGGTTTTATAGGTCTCTGTGGACCACCCCCTACCCCACTAATACACACCCTGTGGTTCTTTTATTTTTCTCAAGATTTTATTTATTTATTTGACAGAGATCACAAGTAGGCTGAGAGAGAGGGGAAGCAGGCTCCCCGCGGAGCAGAGAGCCCAATGCGGGGCTTGATCCCAGGACCCTGAGACCATGGCCTGAGCTGAAGGCAGAGGCTTAACCCACTGAGCCACCCAGGCACCCCGCGCCCTGTGGTTCTTTAAGAAAGTTTAGGAAACCATGACTTAGTGGCAGTTGGGCCAGGTGGATGTCCTATGTCAGGGTTTTCTAGGGAAGAGTTTGGAAGGAAGGGAGGCGAATAGTCCCTGACTGGGGGGGGGACCAGATTCGGGGAGGGCTGGGAGGTGGAGAAGGGCAACAGAGCATGCGTTGGGACCTCAGTCGTTGTTTTCAGAGGAGAGAGGCGTTCGTGGTGCCCAGCTGACCCTGTGTTCTTCCAGGTGGCTGCGTTGATGACGCCATCCTCAGCAGACAAGGCTTCATCAACTACTCCCAGCTTCCCAGCCTGGCCCTGGTGCAGGGCGAGCTGGTAGGAGGGCTCACCTTCCGCGTGGCCCAGACCCACCTCTTGCTTCAGCACCAGTCCTTCCAGCTGACGGCCCTGCTGGACCAGTACATCAGACAGCAACAGGCGGGGGACTCTGTTGCGCCGGCCGGCGGGCAGCCCACTTCTCCTGACCCTATTCCGAACTCCTAGTCAGCCTGTTGTACCCGGCCCGCCCATAAACACACTCTGCCCCTGTGGGCCGCACCCTCATCCATCAGAGATGTGGAAGCACTTGGGGTGGGGAGTGGCATTTGTGACCTGACTTTGCTGAGCCTGACTTCCCAGACACAGGGCCACACGGGGATGCAGAGATACCCCATTTCCGAATAGAGGCTCTGAGTCACACTGTCTTTGTCTCCAGTATTCCCTCCCTGGGACCTAACAGGAACAGGCTTTCGGCTCTCCGGGCCCTGGGCAGAGAAGCTGAACAGACGAAGTTGCACTCTGCCTCCATGTCATTGTCCCTTGCTGCACATGTCTCCTGGCCTGTCCCCTCGACGGTGCGCTGTGCTGGATTGGTTCCCCCTCGGTGCTTGTGCTGAGAGCCAGGCTCTGCTCACCACTTGACATACCTCAGTTCTCACTATGTCTCCATATCACACCCATTTCACAGAGTTCAGTAGTCTGCCCAAGGTCATGCAGCTAATAAGAGGCCAAACAGGGACTTGAACTAGGCTCTCTCTCTGCTCAGAAGACTGTTCCCTGGATTTCTGCCCTCGAGTTTCCTCATTAGGGTCCGGGGTGTGCCTGAGTATTAATTCTCCACCCTCGGGGTGTGTCACATTATGGAAAGGTTGGGAGCACTGGTTGATGATAAAATGAAATGCATTTTACTTCCTCTTGTTTTGCTGTGTGTGAGCTGGTATATCCTCTGTGTAGTCTTATTCTCACGGCCACCTCTGATTCTCACTTCCCCTCCTACAATGTCCTTTCTCTTTCCATGTCCAGGTCCCCTGCCTCCCTGGACCAATCCCACATGGCATCTCTTACTTGTTTGTCCTTTTGAAGGCGGCTGCCAGCTCTGCCCATTAGCCAGCTGCCAGCTCTGCCCATTAGCCAGCATGATCCACGTGATTCTGAACAACAGCTGGGCCAAACGAGAATTCTGTATTATTGAGGGGGTCTGGGGACGCCTGGGTGGCTCAGTTGGTTGGACAACTGCCTTCGGCTCAGGTCATGATCCTGGAGTCCTGGGATCGAGTCCCGCATTGGACTCCCAGCTCCATGGGGAGTCTGCTTCTCTCTCTGACCTTCTCCTCATTCATGCTCTCTCTCACTGTCTCTCTCTCTCAAGTAAATAAATAAAATCTTTAAAAAAAAAAAATGAGGGGGTCTGGGGGCTCTTGATGGAAGGCCTCATCCCAATTTTGGAGAACCAAAAGTTCCTAATGAATTAGAATGTTTAACTAGAAGCCTGCCCTTGTCCTTGATTGGAGTAGGGAAGGTGGCTGTCGTGCTTTCCTCCCAGATCTGAGGCCGTGCCACAGCCGCTCTGGCTGTGTTCTGTTCTGTGTCCTGGTCTGGGTCCGATTTCCCACGGTTCCCAGCTCGGTGTTATATGCCCCAGGGATGCTTGATCAATCTAAAGTGAGTTAAAAGGCTCCGGAGGCTCGTGGATGTCAGAGCTGTTCTGGCCAATGCTACCCAATGCCCTCCCTGATTCCCAGACACCTGCTGGATGCCAGCAACGCCCTCCTGGGTCAGCAGGAGCTGTGCTGAGGCTATGAATGGCTGAGAAAACAGGCATCTCCCAAGAAATGTGTTGGATCCTGTAGGGTAAACCGAGGCCTGGGGGGAGGAGGTTGCCCATATTCCTTCTGGACCAAAGAACCCGCACTGCATCCTTCACCTGCTGCTGATGCCTGAGGCCCTGCCATTAAAAACTCACTTCCCAGAAAGCAGCCTCACTGCTTAAAGCTGTGAGTCCATTTTGCATTCATTTTAACCAGGGTTAGACCTTTTTTACAAAGACTTTATTAAGAATGCGTGTATGAGAGTTGGGGGAAGGAACAGAGGGGCAGAGAGAACCTCAAGCAGATTCTGCGCTGAGCCGGAGCCCTCCACGGGGCTTGATTTCCAGACCCCGAGCGGAAGAGAGTCAGAGGACGCTTAACTGACTAGGTCATCCAGGTGTCCCAGGTTTCTTAAGAGTTTTTTTTTTTTTTTTTTTTTTATGATTTTATTTATTTATTTGACAGATCAAAAGTAGGCAGAGAGGCAGGCAGAGAGAGAGGGGGAAGCAGGCTCCCTGCTGAGCAGGGAGCCCGACATGGGGCTCCATCCCAGGACCCTGAGATCGTGACCTGAGCCAAAGATAGAGGTTTAACCCACTGAGCCACCCAGGCGCCCCAAGAGTTGATTTTTAGTTAGAATCCAATACTGAGCTCGACACAGTACTGCAGCAGAACAGAGGTGCTCAGAGAGGGAGGCCGGGGGTCCCTGAGCTGGCTCTAGTCAGCCCTTCCTAACTGCCACCTGGTAACTGCTGCAGGCCTGCTCCCGGTCCAAAGACTGCAAGTTGGGGATTTTGTGTTACGTGCATAGGTGCCTCCAGCCACAGTGGGTCCCGCCCCCCCACCCTGGTGGCGGCCGCTGCCTGGCCCTCTGAGCTGTGGCTGCGTGGCTGACTGTGCTGTTGGCACTGTCTACTGTGGTCCCCCAGGGGCATCCATCCCTTCCCGTCAACCTGATACCTTTGCTGCCTCCAAATTTTGCAGTCTATTTTCAGATGTAAAAGGAGAGGGGGGTGGTTAATAAGGAAATGGCCTTGGGTACTAACTGGGGTCAAGGCCATCCTAGTCCGAGTAAACCCTTTACCAACGCTTGCCCGAGGCCAGCAGCTCCCTAGTCCTCCGTGATCTGTCTGGAACAGCGCCCAGTGGGGACTCTGCCCCCACTCCCAAGCTACCTTGGTGCTGGGGAGTCCATTCAGCCCTGAGTCCTCCCGGGAGCAGGGGGGCAGAGCTGAGCGGCCGCCTGGAGCTTGGCGGAGGAGGGGCCGGGGAGGGGGAGGTGGGGAGATCCGGCTGGAGGGGAGGCTCCGACGTCTCCTTCCTTCCTGGTTCCTGCAGCAGCTGCTGCCACTGCTCAGCTCCGTGAGGAGGGAGCGGGCCACTCGGAGACGGTGACTCAGAGGCAGAGCGGTGTGCGGGCCAAGGAGCACTGGCGTCCATGGACCCTGGGGTAAGGGGGCCGCGCTGGCATCCGCTGACATCCCCTGGGCAGGCTTCCTCCCCCCTGAAGCTGGTGGGTCTGCCCCTCCGGAGACAGGGGTGGGAATGGGAGTAGAAATGGGGCACCGACCTGGCTCACCTCGATCCCGCACCCTCTCGGGGCAGAGCCTCCGCCTCCACCCGCCTGCAGTGAGGGTCCGGAATCCTCCACGGCCAGGAAAAGGGCACAGAGGTACCCAAACACTGGAAGAGTTTGGGAACTTTCAATGGCCAGAAGCAGGAGTTTTGCCCCCCAACCCCCCGGGTCAGCGTCTTGCACTCTGGACCCCTCCGTCCCGGCCTCCCGGCCACCACAACCCCACCGCGTCCCTGCCCCTTCCTGGTCTCAGCTCCTCAGGTGCTTGCTGGCTCCATTGGAAGATCTGAGCTGTTTGCCCAGCCTCGGGCCAGCCTCGCCCCTCCAGTCCCCTCCCTGTCTCACACACACGGAGCCTCATGCATTATTGATCTCCCTGTGGAGCCAGGACGGCCAGGGCTGGTGCCAAGGGCGCCTGTGGGCACTGCTGCGGGACCTGTTTGGACCTTGGCATATTCTTGGTCACCTCTTCTCCTGCACACGGTGCCTCCATGGGCCCAGTCCCCTGCTCTCTCCGGGTGGGTGGTACTTCTCAGGAGCCCCAAGGACTGGGAGGATAAAGGGAGGTTTTGTGGGGGGGGGGGGTACTGAGGGTCTCAGGCAGGCATCCCGGGGTGAAGGCGCAGGGAACGATGGGGATGGGGGGGTGCGGTCTTAGGCCTCAGTTTCCCCATGCAGAAGATAGAGGACCTGGAGACTGATTGGTAGGGAGTTGGGATGAAGGGGTTACGAGCGTTCTGCAGGGTGATCACGGCAGAGTAGTCTTCAACTGACGGCGGCGGCAGCGGGGTGGAGCGATGTCCAGGGGTCCTGCAGGAAGTCCAGTCTCTGAGTTCCTCTGTCCTTTTTCAGAGCCTCTTTTTTCACTCCCATGCCCCATCTCTGATCACCCCCAGGGAATCCTCCAGAGAAAGCACTGAATGTTTCCTAGAGCCAGAGAGTGTGGGCCCAAGGTGGGGCTGGGCGGACTCTTGTGGTTTTCTCTTGGCACTGGCCTGCGGGCTGCATGCTAGTTCAGCCCTTTCACCTCTCTGAGCAGTGGCCGCAGCCATGGGGTATGGGCAGGGAAATCGGCCCAGGGTGGGGAAGGGACAGACTCGGAGAGGCCTGGCCAGTGAGCAGAGACATCTGTGAGCTCTTATCTCAGACATTGCGGGATGGGGTGGAGGCGGAGAAGGTGATAGCAGGGCCTGTGCTCACGGGGGTCTCTCTCTCGCTTCAAGGGTCCGCTCAGGACAAGGTGACATCCTTCTGCTTCCACCTGCTCCACCTTCTCGGCAGGGAGCAGCCGCTCCCTTCTCCATGGACTTCCAAGAGAGGGTCCCTAACTCGTTGGCCGAGAGCATTCAGTCTACAAAGCTGAGCAGTGCCCAGCAGGTCTGCGGGTGGGGAAGCAGGCAGTGGCGGTTGTGGGGGGTGCAGATAGAGCTTGGCCCAAAAGTGGGGGGCAGATTTGGTCACCTTTCCAGCCACTGTCCTTCCTCTCTGTCCTGGACTGCAGGCCTCCGAGGTGTGGGAGGTGGTCGAGGAGCCTCGGAGCAGGCTGGGAGCAGAGGGTGTCATGCCAGAGAGGAAGGAAGGCCACCTGCTCAAGAAAAGGAAGTGGCCTCTGAAGGGCTGGCACAAGGTGGGGTGGGCAGGGTGAAGGGAGGGGCCAGATGCAGGGGCGGGGAGGGGGGGCGGGGAGGCGGGTAGGTGGGGGAGGTTGCGTGTGTGTGCGCGTGCGCGCAGAGAAGAAAAGTCCACGTGTGTGGTTGCTCTCTCCCCAAACCGTTTTCTCTCGGCCTCCTGGATTCTCGTTCCTTCTGGGCCGCATCACAGAGATACTTTGTGCTCGAGGATGGGATCCTTCATTATGCAACCACGCGGCAAGACGTGAGTCAGGGCCTCTGCCGGGGGTCGGGGGATAAGTGTGGCCCCAGAATGCTCCGAATAGGCAGGGGACTTCTGGAATCCACCAGAGCAGGGTCTGATCCCAGTTACACCATTTCTGGGTGTGGGGTCCTGGGCAAGTTCCTTCCCTGGGCCCCAACTCCCTCATCTCTAAGATGGAGAGAGTATGACCCCCTGTTTGTTGGGCTGTCCTCTTGGCAAAGGCCCTCGAAACACTGCCTGGCACAAAAATTAGCGTCCAGGAAGCAGGAGCTTTCTAATCTGTGCCCTCATCCCCTTCCTGTGCTGGAGACAGGAACCGAAGACCCGCGTGCTCAGGTTCTCCCTCCGAGAGGGTGTTTGCCTTCTCGGCCTTGCAGATTTCTGAGAGCAGTTTTCCTTGCTCCCTTACTCCCTGAAGTTCAGAATGGGACTTGACATAGTGGGGTGTTATGTGCACGGGAGGATGACTGACAAGTCCCTGACGATGCTTGGGGACGAGGGTGAACCCACTGCCTGGCCCTTGAGCCTCAGGAAGATGGTGGCTCTGTGGTCCCCAGGGGCCTAAAAACAGTCCCATTTCCCCCCTGCCAATCCTCCACTCCAGATCACCAAGGGGAAGCTTCATGGCTCCATTGACGTCAGACTGTCTGTCATGTCCATCAACAAAAAGGCCCAGCGCATTGACCTTGACACTGAAGACAACATCTACCACCTCAAGGTGACATTCCTGGGAGCCAAGTAGTGGCTTGGGCCCCAGCCTAGCAGAGACACAAGGGTACTACTGGAAAGAGGAGTGGGGGCGGGGGGTCTGTCCCTGAGGTTGACAGCAAGGGAGTAACCGTCTATGCAATGGCCAATGGCAAACCACCTTCCTTCTTGGTTGTTGGGTAAACAACCAAGGGGGAAGCTGTGCCCTGCCTCCCTGCAGGAAGCCTTTGCCCAAGCTGGGGACCACAGGGGGAGACTGCTTGCCTGGGGATCAGAGCCCTCACTTCCTGCCCCAGTGGAGCAGTCCTTCCTTTCATGTTTCTGTCCCCATCTCCACCCCCTCTGCAGATCAAATCCCAGGACCTGTTCCAGAGCTGGGTGGCGCAGCTTCGTGCCCACCGCCTGGCCATGTCCCGAGGTTCACTGCCCGGCACCACTCACCGGAAGGTAAGAAGGGCCCTGTGCAGGGGCAGGTGACAGAGGGATGGTGGCTTCAGGGAACCATGAGACCAAGGGAGGCGGGAACTGTCCCGCCTCACCCTTGACTCACCCCACAGGTTCCTGGTGCCCAGCTTCCAGCAGCTGGCAGCGCTTCGACTCTACCTGGGGTTGGACCTCGGGAGAAGGTGTCTTCCTGGCTGAGGGACAGTGATGGGCTAGACCGCTGCTCTCATGGTGAGGGGCCCACGGCACTGTGCCTCTGTGGGCAGGGCCCGTGCTATTGGGTCTAGATGGCATCAGCAGTCACAAGAAGCAAGACTGTCCCCTGCCTCCGGGAACCTGGGCTGCTGGAGGAGACAGCCTTGGCCTCCAACTGACCAGGTCTACTTGGGCCTGCCCTGGGGAGCACCAGTCCTAGAGAGGAGGACAGGACTGGTGCCCCGGACACACCGATAGGACTCAGAGCCCAGACTCAGAGCCCAAGAAGATACAGCATGCCAGTCCAGGGAGGGATGGGGCGGGCCCTAGAGCTGGGTTCCTGGAGGGGCGCCTGTGATGCTGTCCCGGGAGAGGGAAGGGCCAGCGAGTGGGGACAGAAAGGGTCAGTCTGTGCAGAAGCAGCAGAGTTAAGGTATGTCATGGAGGCTGTGGGGGGTTGGGGTGCCAGCCCTTTCAGGAATCCAACGTGAGGCCTGGCCCCAGGGTGAGATGTGGCAGCTGCCCTGGCTCCTGAGCTGAGGGTCCGGGGTCTATGGCTGCTGGCTGAAGTGTTTGGAGGAGGACGGGAAGCGGAGGGACAGACTTTGGGGTACCTGGTCAGTGTTGGGAGAGGGACTTCCTCATTCCTTCTTCCCACAGAGCTCTCAGAGTGTCAGGGGAAGCTCCAGGAACTACACAGACTCCTCCAGAGCCTGGAGTCCCTGCACCGGATCCCCTCAGCCCCTGTTATCCCCACGCACCAGGTGAGGCCAGCGGGGAGAAGCCCAGGGGACTCCCACCGCTTCCTTGGGACAGAGCCCCAGGTCCCCTTACACGCTACACTTCCCTGGAGACCCATGCGTGTGCCTGGCTGGCTCCCCTTCCATATCCAGGCTGTCTCCGGGTCTCTCTCTGCCCCTTGGGACTGAACCTTTCCTGCTGTACCAGTGCATCTTCTAACTCTGAAATGTTTCTGGGCCCCCCCTCTGGGCCCGTCTGCCTCTTTCCTTGGCTTTTGTGGTTGCTGCCCTTCTCCCCACCTCGAGTGACACCCCCCCCAACCTCCCCACCGTCTTCCATGTGCCAGGCCTCAGGGACGACCGAGAGACCCAGGAAGGGGAAGCGGACCAGCCGCATGTGGTGTACACAGAGCTTTGCCAAGGATGACACGATCGGGCGGGTGAGGCAATGCGTGGACCCCAAGCTGCCCGGTGGGAGGCCCCAAAAGAGGCTGTCACCTTTGATCCCTGCCCTTCACCTACAGGTTGGTCGTCTCCATGGCTCTGTTCCCAACCTGTCTCGCTATCTGGAGTCCCGGGACCCCTCAGGCCCCCGCGGGCTGCCGCCTCCCGACTATGCCCACCTGCAGCGGACTTTCTGGGCACTGGCCCAGAAGGGTGAGTGCATGGGGGCGGGGCAGCAGGGACCAGGCAGGTGGAGGGAGAGGAAGAGGAATCTGACGACTGCCCCCTGTCCCCACAGTGCACAACTCCCTCAGCAGTGTCCTGGCCGCCCTCACTGCCGAGTGGGACCACCTGAGGGACCTGCACCAGGGTTCAGAGCTGTCACGGACAGGGGTGAGGCTCGGGGACCAGGGAGTCATGGGAGGAGAGGGCTGGAGGCCGAGGCCCGCAGGCCTGGGGCGAGAGCCGAGCTGGGTCTGGGGCGAGAGCGGTGGACAGAGGCAGAGATCAGCGTGGTGGGCGGGGGAGGGCTCTGTCCTCCTGGCCCCTCGCCCCTCACCCTCTCCCTGCAGGTCTCTGAGGCCTCCGCTGGCCCGAGGCGCCTCCATTCGCTCTCCGTCTCCTCGGACACCACCGCAGACTCCTTCAGCTCCCTCAACCCCGAGGAGGTAGGAGCCAGGCTGAGCTGTGGGGACCCTTTCTCCTGCACCTTCGTCCTCGGCAGAAGTGAAGGCACCCTTGGTCTTCAGACCCAAAACAGGGCCCAGGAGTCCTAACTCCAGCCCTTTCTTGTAACATTGGCAACAGCCTCATCGTGGTCATTCCTGCCCAGCCAGTGTGTGCAGAGTGATTTTACCATTAATTCGGAGTCCTGTGAGGCCATGGTCCTTACCCTCAAGTTCATGGTGGAGGAAACGGAGACTCAAAGAATCTGACCGATGGGGGCCCAGGCTCCCACAATTGCGGCTTGAGGGGTGGCTGAGCTGGGACTTAGGCATTCTGAGCACAGACTCTGGGGCCAGGCTCCATGGTTTCCATCTGGCTCCATTGCACGCCTCCTTTGTGACCCTGAGCCTCAGTGTCCTGACCTGTAAAGTGGGGGGGGGGGGGGGTTGTCCTAATTGTACCTGCTGCATAAGGGGAGTGTCGGGATGGCTTGTGTTAATACTCACGGAAACCCTGGAGCCGGGCTCAGAGTCGGCGCCCAGGCAGGGTGAGTGGCTGCAGGGAACCTGTGTCTCCTTGCTCCCAGTTCCTTCCATCACGCCTTCCTGTTCCACCATGTTCTCTCCCTCCCCGGGGAGCCCAGCCTGACATCTGTCCTTCCCACAGCAAGAAGCTCTGTACATGAAGGGGCGGGAGCTGACCCCCCAGCTGTCCCAGAGCAGCATCCTGTCCCTCGCCGATTCCCACACAGAGTTCTTTGATGCCTGTGAGGTTCTCCTCTCTGCCAGCTCTTCTGAGAATGAGGTAAGGTTGGCGGGGGGGGACCCTGGGGAAATTGGGATGGGGTCCGGAGAGACTAGAATTTGTAGATTCCCAGCCTCGACTGCTGTCTCTGGCAACACGTCCAGACCTGCTGGGTTTGTGTCCCTGCTCAGAAGTCTCTGCTGGGAACTGTTCCTCCAGTTTAATGTGCTTTACCCCTCTCGGTTCTCCAGCAAGATGGCTGCCTCAGCCTCACCCCGCCATCTTCCTTCAAGCCCCTCAGCCCCAGCACTCCCCTGACCCCTGACCTCTGCCCCCGAGCCTGGATCTCAGCAATGCCATGCTGCCCTGTCCCTGTGTGCCACTAAGTCCTTGAGCAGTGAGAGGGCCAGGCATCCCCCTCCCAAAGTGGCAGGGCACACTCTGTGAGGCCGGGCTTCGGGCTCAGACCGCCATGCCCCCCTGCCCCGCCCAAATACACGTCTTCCCCTTCCCATCAACAGATGAGGTGGGCAGAGTCTTGCCAGGCCCTGGGTACTGCCCAGCTGCCCAGGGAGGCCCAGTCTGCCCAGCCTCTCATCTGTCCTATCCCAGGGTTCAGAGGAGGAGGAGTCGTGCACCAGTGAAATCACCACCAGCCTGTCCGAGGAGGTGTTGGACCTCAGGGGAGCTGAGCGCCATCAGAAAGGTGCCCACTGGGTGTGTGGCCATGGAGGGGCTGGGGGAGGGGTAGAAATGGTGTTTGTCCACAGCCCATGCCCCTGGGAGGCAGTCTCACAGGGTGGCTGGTGGACTGACAGCTTGGGATGCTGACTGCAGAAGTGACCCCAGGAGATGAGGAAGGCTAAGCTGTGAGCTACAGAGTGTTCCCAGGGTGGCTCCGGGCGTGGGCCAGGCTCAGGCCTAGGGGCTAGCGTCCGGTGCAGGCTTCTGAGAAGGTTCGCATAGGGCCCGATACAGAGGTGGAAGCTGCCACCTTGCCACTCTTTAGCAGTGTGGCTTTGGACATGACATTTTACTTCTTGGAGTCTTGTTTCCTCATCTGTAAAATGGGTTGAATATAACCTGAAATCGGTTTCTCTGTTTATGGAGGGGAACTGAAAATAAGGGTGGGGGCTTCTGGGGTGCAGGGTTTCCCGTGGTGGGGACCGCCCCCTCGGAGTGATTCTCACCCCACTGTCCCCCTAATCGCCCAGAAGCGTGTTTGCAATTGGCTCCCTACCTCCGCTGCCCTGAGTCCAGAGAGGGGCTTGGGAGTGAGTCTATCTAGGAACCCCTCTGTGGTGGGGGGGCGCCACCTCGGGCCAGCCTGTGCACCAGTTGGGTCTGGATGCCGTGCCCAGAGGGGGATTGACGTGGCCGGGTGGGCCCCAGGGGCATCTGTTCCAGGGAGAGCTGCAGGGCCCCCGCGTCGCCGCTGTCTGCCGGCAGCCAGCGGGCCAGGAACTGATGTGAGCCTGTGGAACATACTACGGAACAACATCGGCAAGGACCTGTCCAAGGTGTCCATGCCCGTGCAGCTCAACGAGCCGCTCAACACCCTGCAGCGGCTGTGTGAGGAGCTCGAGTACAGCAGCCTCCTGGACCGGGCCAGCCGCACGGCCGACCCCTGCGAGCGCATGGTACCCCAACATTTCCCGGCCCGGCTACTCCTCGCTGCCGCCCTTCCACCTCAGCCCCGGGTCCTCGCCTGCAGTGGGGTGGCACCCTCTACTCCCTGATCCCCCACCCCCGACCCAGCCAGCTCTCTCCGCCCTCCCCCCTGCAGGTGTACATCGCGGCCTTTGCCGTGTCTGCCTACTCGTCCACGTACCACCGAGCAGGCTGTAAGCCCTTCAACCCCGTCCTGGGGGAGACCTATGAGTGCGAGCGGCCCGACCGGGGCTTCCGCTTCATCAGTGAGCAGGTGTGAGCCTCGTGGGCTTTTAGGGCCGGGACCTGGGGGAGAGCATGGGGGCAGCCGGCCTTCTCCAGGGAGCCCCCTGCTGAGTGCCGGGGACCTACTGGAAACGAGGAGTGGCTGTGCCAGGTTCCAGAGCTGGGACCCCTGAAGCTCACCGGCCACTAGTCAGTTCCACCTGGGAAGGCAGGCTCTGGGGGCTGATGTCGGGCTAAGCCTTGAGGGAGGAACTGACAGGCACCAGGAGTATGGTGTGGGCGGGGCGTGGAGAACGGGATGCTCCAGACTGCACAAAGGGACAGCGGGAGCTGGTTAGGATGAGCAAGAGACGCAGCTGGAAGCCAGCCAGGGCCAAACCCTGAGCAGCCTGTAGGTGAAGTGGTTGTTTCCATATCCTGAAGGCGAAGATGATGGGGGGGTTTAGGCAGTAGAGTGACAGGCTCAGAATTGCACTCTGTAAAGAACATTGGTGTGAGGCCCGGTGAGAGAAGGCTGTTAGAAGGCCATTGCGGTCAGCCCTGGGAGAGCTGCTGAGGACCTGTCCTTGGCCGCCGGATCACGTGGACGTTAGACTCGGCAGCTGTGTGTGTGTGTGTGTTGCTCCTCATAGGCCTCGGTGGTCAACAGAATGTTGTTGTGCCTAAGGGATAGGGGAGGTGGTCGACGGTCGGGAGAAGTTGGGGTGGCCTGGAATTTCTGGTTTGGGGGATTCGGCAGGTGTGTGGCCGTGCCAGTGAGCAGGATGGAAAGGGTGAGAGGAAGGTAACTGAATTAGGGAGACTCCTTGTCCACGTGGGCTTGACTTCCAGGAGGAGATGTCCCGGAGGCCCTGAGCCATGTAGGCCCGGAGCTCCTCGAGCACAGGATGGGGCCGACAGACCCAGGCATTGCCCGCTTAGAGGACGGGTGACATCACGGGCTGCTCCAGGGGAGGGTCTGGAGAGGAGGGTGGGCAGGGGAGGCAGAGGAGCTCTGAGGGGAAGGGGTGGGCAGATGGTCCACAGGACTTCCAGAAAGTGTCGTTGGTTTAACCAAGTGAGGGAGGTTTCAGAAGAAGGCTGAGGGCCAAGCCGGGATTACAGTGGGTGTGTAGTAAAAAGAAGTAAAACAGAGAAAAATGTTACTTAAAATAGAATTAAATGGGTCATCTGGCTGGCTCAGTCAGTAAAGCATGTGACTCTTGATCTCAGGGTTGTGAGTTCAAGTCCCATGTTGGGAGTAGAGCTTACTTTAAAAAATAAAATTAGGGGCACTTGAGTGGCTCAGTCAGTTAAGTGACTGACTCTTGATTTCAGCTCAGGTGGTGACCTCAGAGTCATGAGATCGAGCCCTGTGTGGGGCTCTGTGCTAGGCAGGGAGACTGCTTGGGATTCTGTCCTCCCTCTGCCCCACCCCACTTGTGTGTGAGTTTAATATCTCTCTCTCTCTCTCTTAAAATAAATTAAATTTAGATTAAATTAAAATAGAGAAAAATGCAGATTGTTTCAAAAAAATTTTTACCTGGAAGGAAAGAAGAGGGAGAGGCAGGTTTCAGCCAGAGGTAGGGGTGAAGTGGAAGCAGTTTTTTTTTGTTTGTTTGTTTTGTTTGTTTTAACTGTTTTTTTTTTCTTTTAAGATTTTATTTATTTATCTGACAGACACAAGTAGGCAGAGAGGCAGGCAGAGAGAGGGGAGGAAGCAGGCTCCCCGCTGAGCAGAGAGCCCGATGTGGGGCTTGATCCTAGGACCCTGGGATCATGACCTGAGCCGAAGGCAGAGCCACTCAGGTGCCCCTGTTTTTGTTTTGTGTTTTAAATGAATTTATTTATTTATTTGAGACAGAGAAAGAGAGAGAGAGAGGACTAGCAGGGGGAAGAGCAGAGGGAGGGAGAAGCAGGCTCCCCACTGAGCAGGAAGCCCAACTTGGGGCTCCATCCCAGGACCTCAAGATCATGACCTGAGCTGATGGCAAACGCTTAACCGACTGAGCCACGCAGGCACCTTTAAGTGTTTTTGAAAACAAAGTGAAAAGTTCACACAGTCCTAAAGTACGGTAGAAAATGATCCCTGGCTCACCCTTGTGAGGGAACCAGTGCTCCTAGTGTTGGTTTTGTGCATGTTTGGGCAAAGGTGTGTGTGTCCAGAAAAGAAAGATTTACTCCTTATTTTTTTTTAACTCTTTTTTTTTTTTTTTTAAGATTTTATTTATGTATTTTAAAGACAGAGAGAGTAAAGGGCAGGGGGGGAGGAGCAGAGGAACAAGCAGAGTGCGCAAGAGTGCAGAGCTGGCAGCGGGGCTCTATCTCAGAACCCTGAGATCATGACCTGTGCCGAAACTAAGAGTGGGATGCTCTTAGTCGGCTGAGCCACCCAGGTGCTCCAAGGTGGAAGAAAAGGAAGATATTTCTGCTCAGAGAGGAAGAGAAATGGAGAGGGAGGGCTGCAGGGCAGGGGGGATGGGGAGGGAGGAGCCTGCAGGAAGCGATAGGAGGGGCTGGGCCTGGCAGTGGGTTTCAGGGGAGTGGCATCAGGGTGGGAGATTAAGTTGGTGGGAGGAGTTGCCCTCTCTGCTCTCCCTGATTGTGGGGGTTCGTGTGGTATGAAAGAGATGGTTTGGGGGTCGGTATTCAAGTTCCCAGTGTGTTGTTCCCAGTGCTGTGTGCCCTGCGGCCCAGTGGCCGTGTCTGAAGCCAGGCTGAGCAAGGAGGAGGCTGACTGATGCTAGGTGTTGCGATGGGTGGTGGTGGCGGGTTGTCCAGGGTGCTGGATGACAGGGTGCAGGTGACGGAGCGAGCTCAGCCAGGGGGGGAGGAGGTGAAGCCAGGGCTGATGGGCCACTACGAACCAGAGCAGCCGGGCATTTTGGCAGGGGCCATGGGGCACAGGGAATGGGAAGAGAGACCAGGCTGTGGGCTGTGGGATACCCGAGTTCAAGTTCCAGATATGGAGCTGTTCCAAGGAGATCAAGGCCAGGTTTTTCCAGAGCTGTGGTGTGGAGGCTGAGGGAGAAGACAGTGTGGGGAGAGAGGGTCCTCGGGAGGGCTGGCTTCCAGGCAGGGCACCGGAGGAGGCCCCAGCGTCACTGCTAAAGGACATTGTCAGCTGGAACAGGGCATCTGGGGCTCTTGGGGGAGTGAATGAGAAGGGGGAACGTGAAGCCCCATGGGAGAAGAGAGGACGACAGAATTTGGATGGTGGCCGAAGACGACAGAGACAAGAGGCCTGGAACTAACTGGTCTTCTGGGTTGAAGGGGAACTGGGAATGGGGGTCAGGGAGTTCAGGAAGCCGCGGGGTCACCAGTGGACCCCACGGTCCTCTGGGTCAGTGTCAAAGAACTACTTTGCCCCCCAAGGTCTCCCACCACCCCCCCATCTCGGCATGCCATGCAGAGTCTGAGAACTTTGTCTTCTGGCAAGGTAAGGAGTGGGGGGCTTGGTGGGGTGGATGTGGGGGTGAAGGGCACGTGGTGGGAGGGGGGTGCTGGAACTCTCTGGTCTCATTTCTCCCTCTCTCCCAACCCACCTCTAGACATGAAGTGGAAGAACAAGTTCTGGGGCAAATCCTTGGAGATTGTGCCTGTGGGGACAGTCAACGTCAGCCTGCCCAGGTGGGTGTTCATAAGTGCTGAGCAGCCCAGGCCCAGTCCACAGGCATCCTCTGGGCTGGCGTGGCAAGGTGGTAGCGACAGGATAGAAAGGTCTGGCCTGAAGCTGCTTGAGATGGGGCAGAATCTACATTTTACACCTGCATTTACAGCGCTGTGCATGCAGAAAGGTGAAAAATCTTAGAATAGTAGAGCTGGAAGGGCTCATCAGGGTTATCTGATGCAGCGGCTTTCACACTTTTTTGACCATGACTCACAGTAAGAAATGTATTTGAGACTTCAAGCCAATGCACGGACACACCCAGACACCCCCACCCCCGAAATCTAAACTGACCTCAACACCAATCACAAACCACATTTGAAACACCCTCATTAGCTTGTTTTATTTTATTTATTTTTTAAAAGGTTTTATTTATCAGACACACACACACACACACACACACAAAGTACAAGCAGGGGGAGCAGCAGAGGGAGAGAGAAAAGCAGGCTCCCCGCTGAGCAGGGAGATCAATGTGGGGCTCGATCCCAGAACCCTTGGGATCGTGACCTGAGCTGAAGGCAGACGCTCAACCGGCTGAGCCACCCAGGCGTCCCTCATGCCATTTTAGAAGTTGGGGCCACAGCCAGAGAAGAAGGGGGCTTAGCCTGTGTGGCCCAGGTGTTAGCTAGAGGCCAGTGCACAGGCGGGAAGCCCCTGACCTTCAGAATCCAAAGTCCTGTCTGGGAGTCTTGGTTCTGCCACTTAATAATTAAAACAAGCAGCGAAGAGACTTGCCCCAGAGCCTCAAGTCTGCTCTTCTATAATGTAAGGGTAGTGAGCAGTACCCAGTGGCCGTGGGGAGTGGCCCCGGGGATTATATGTGAGCATCGCTACCCGGGTCCCTGGCTCCCAAGGGCAGGGACCCCCTCTATGTATTTATTCCTGTGACTTCAGCCCTCAGGTACTTTATCAAATGAGCTGGAGACATATTGGCTCAAAATTTTCTGCGGAGGCTGCTCTGCTTGATAAATCCGTCAATCCCTCACAGCGGAAGCCGAACCAGCACCCCACACTCTCTCCACAGACCTCCTGTGCCCGGCTCCCTGGCTCAGGGGGGCACTTGCACTGGGCCGGTCAGCTGCCCTCCCCCTCTCTGTCTCTCTCAGGTTCGGGGACCACTTCGAGTGGAACAAGGTGACATCCTGCATTCACAACATCCTGAGTGGCCAGCGCTGGATCGAGCACTATGGAGAGGTGCTCATCAGGAACACACAGGACAGCTCCTGTCACTGCAAGCTCACCTTCTGCAAGGTGGGCACGCCACCCCAGCCCTGCCTGCCTGCCTGCCTGCAATGGCTCTGCTCCCCCAACCAAGGGAAGGGTCACGCCCCTGAGTGCCGGTCCCCACCCCCACCCCCCATCCCAGGCCAAGTACTGGAGCTCCAACGTCCACGAGGTGCAGGGTGCCGTGTTCAGCCGGAGCGGCCGTGTCCTCCACCGACTCTCCGGGAAGTGGCATGAGGGCCTCTACCGGGGGACCCTGCCCGGCGGTCAGTGCATCTGGAAACCCAGTAAGTGGGAAGGTCAGGGAGGGTTGGGTGGGGGTGAGGGCAGCTCTGGCACCCTCCACCAGCCCCAGCCCCTTGCATTCCCCCCACCCCAGACTCGATGCCCCCAGACCATGAGCGAAACTTCGGCTTCACTCAGTTTGCCTTGGAGCTGAATGAGCTGACGGCAGAGCTGAAGCGGTCACTGCCTTCCACCGACACGCGGCTCCGGCCAGACCAGAGGTCAGTGTCTGCCCGGCCCCGCCCTAGAACCGCTGGGCTCCTCACTGCCCAATGTGGGTTTCCACCAGAGTGGGCCTGCCCTCCCTTCTTGGAGTTGCCTCAAGGAGATGGGTTCCTTGTGGGGGCAGAGCTGGGCGCGGCATAAAGGGCTTGGGTCTGGAGGGGGCAGCTCCACTGACTGCCGTCTGGAAGCTCAGGTACCTGGAGGAGGGAAACATACAGGCCGCTGAGGCCCAGAAGAGAAGGATCGAGCAGCTTCAGCGGGATAGGCGCAGAGTGATGGAGGAGAACAACATCGTCCACCAGGCTCGCTTCTTCAGGTAGCTCTGCCCTCTCTCAGGGTCTCTGCCCTCCAGGCCCCCCTCCACCTCCCCTAGCGCCTTCTTGCTCTGAGCGGGGGCTGGCTGTGGGAGGCAGCATCCGGGAACCCCGGCCTTGATTCTGGCTGTTCCGCCCTCCTTCCCGCAGGCGGCAAACGGACAGCAGTGGGAAGGAGTGGTGGGTGACTAACAACACATACTGGAGGCTTCGGGCCGAGCCAGGCTACGGGAACCTGGACGGGGCTGTGCTCTGGTAGCCCCGGCCCTTGGGGGCAGGAGGCTTGGATTCCTCCCTCCTGCCTCTGCCCCCCATGGACACACGGGGCAGGCCAGCTTCCCCCGCTCACAGCCCCGGAGACCAAAGGGGCAGCTCCGGCTCTGGCTCCGTCCCTTCTGCCGGTCAGAGGGGCTGCATCTCAGCCCATTGCCCACCCTGTTTGGGCTGGGAAGCAGGATCTGTGCTTCCCCAGTCTCGTTGCCCTGGACAACCAGCATGTAAACCCCTTCTTGCTCCATCATTTCCCCTTCTGTCCCCCTTGGGGTCCTTGGGGGAGACTCCAGGCTCTCCAGGATCTGTTCCCCGTTTAGTGCCTTCCTAGGACACAGGGGACCCCTTGACGCTCCCCAGGCTTCCTATGCCCAGGGTTCTGGCCCCAGCTGTGCGGTTGGACTGAGTGAAGGAGAAGAGACGGTGTTTTCTTCCTCCCCCATCCCCCCCATGCTGCTCTCCAGCATCTTCTGCCCCATGCCCTGGCCCGGTGGGGCTCCCTTTGCTTGGCCCTTGACAATCTCTCCTATCCTCCTGGATCCCCCTTCCCCCAAATTGCTAAATGCCTGTGGCTTCTAGCTCCTTCGGCCTTGTCTTCAAGCGGTTTCCTTCCGTCACAGCTCAGCAGGTCCCTCCCAGAAGTGAGGAGGCCTGTCCCAGAGGCAGGGAGCCCACGGAGCAGGCAGGGCGCCTGGCCTCAGAACCCCCGAGAGAGTGTGAGTTTGTGTGGGAGTGTGTGCATGTGTGCGTGTGTCCGCGTACTGCTTGCAGGCGAGCAGGGTCCCCCAAGCAGCCTGGATAGCCCATGCCGGGCGTCCACCCCTCCTGCTGCTCATTTCCACACGGGCTGCTTCTGAGAAAGGTGAATCACAGTGACATTCCAGCTCCAATAAAGACTGTCCCAAAGTTTGGCCTGAGACCATTCATTTGAAAACGCATAACCTCGGGGTACCTGGGCGGCTCAGTGGATTGAGTGACTGACTCGATTTCGGCTCAGGCCATGATCTCCAGATCATGAGTTCCAGCCCCACGTCGATCTCCACGCTGGGCATGGTGCCTATCTGAGATTCTCTCTCCCTCTTCCCCTGCCTCTGCTCCTCTCCTACCCACTAAATACATACATACATAATACATATATACATACACATATGCTCGAGCTCCGTGAAGGCCCACAGCTACCCACTTGCCTGGAATAAACGTCGCATGTCCTCTCTTGCATAGTCCTCACATCCTGTCCATTCTGTCTCAGATTTCTCAACTCTGGCTCCTTCTCTGGATTGCCCCTGATTTAGGCTGGGCCTTTAGCAACGCTTGCCTGGATTATCGCCTTGAGGCCCCTGGGGCACTTCTGATGCTGACTTTTGGGGTGATCTGTTAAAAGAGGGGGGAGGCTGTTTCAAATAACGCCCATTGCTTCCGAGTACCTAAAGGAAAACCTACACTCTTCAACCAGGCTGAAAACTGCGCAGACCCTGTCCCCCTCTGGCGTAGAGGGCTGATCCCCACGCCTGGCATCTTTGGTCAGGTCTCCTCCAACCCCAGACTGATGAGTGTCCAAGGAGAGGCGGGAGTGGGGCACAGGGTTAGAAAGGACCAGAGAACAAGTTCTCCCCACCCCACCCCCCAAACCAAAGCTGAGTCCAAATCCCAGCTGTTGCCACAGCCGTGTGTGGTCTCAGTCACGTGCTTTCCCTTCAGTTCATTTGGCTTCTCTTAGGTCAGAGGAGCATGTATGGGAAGTGGCCCAAGCTCCCGATATCATCAGCTGTCCCTTAGCCCCTCACTCTGTCCCGTTAAAACGACAGGCCCCCAGGCCCTGCTCTGGTTTGACGGATGTGCCCAGAGCACGTCACACTTTCTCTGGGTGGGGGTGTGTGGCAGAAACAGGGGGACCCCTGAACTATGGCAGCCCTTCCAACCCTACTCCTTTTCTCCCCTCCCCCCCCATTTCCAGTTTATTTCGGGAGGGTGTGAAAGTTAAAACAAATACACTCATCCTGACACCACATACCAGAGAGAACCTCAACCCGTTCCCCCAAAAAAGCCAACGCAGGCACACATTGAGGTTTCTTAAATACATGGTCCGCTGCCCTCCTCCCCACCCTTTCCACTCTGGGCAACACAGCACCTGACCGGCCAGCGCATGTTCCACTTGCACGTATTTTAAGAACTAGAGTGTCCAACAGACCAAATTCCAGAGTTGTTTTTCGACTTCTTTGCCCGCAAAAATCGGGCCCTCTGTGGCCTGACCAGCATCCTCCCCTATCCCCGGGTGCCAACTCACTGGCGGGAAGATGGTTAGATTGGTTTTGCTCCTGGGAGGGCCTTCCCTGCTGAGGACTGTCGTCTCCTTAGAAACCCCCTCCTCCTGGCCCAGGTTTGGTAGGTCCCCACTGACAGGGCGCTCAGGCCAGACTGAGGGGAGTCTGAAGCTCGGTCCCTCGGCTGTGCTCCGTGGACAGTCTGTGCAGGGCCCACAGCAGCTGTGGGTACAGAGGACAGTGGCCACCTTTCAGCCTCTGGGAAGACAGGTGTGGGGGTGTCCGGTCTGGTCTGAGGAGGGAATGGTGGACCCCATTCTCAAGAGTATCTCAATCTTGTCTGGTGACACATGGGAGCACGGCTTACCACTGGGCTTGGGGCAGCCCCCCACAGACCTGGACCCTCAGCCTTGGTTGGAGGATATGGTGGTCCTTAGGCAAAGGGGAGGAGATGGTGCCACATCTCGGCTTGTGAAAGGTGAGAGGCAGAATGTACCTGGTCTGTAAAGCCAGGGACCTACCTCCCTGGGGGAGTAAGGGTCAGAGCTTGAGAAGCAGGGAAACACTGGGGCCCAGCAAGGCGGCAGAGGGAGAGGGAGGCGGACAGGAGGCGTCAGTCCTCACCTCACCCATTTTGGGTCCTCTGACCCCAACCTCTCCATCCAGAGAGAGGTAAAAATGGTCTTTTTAAATTTAGCTATTGAGGAGCTAATGGCGACACCTGGATGGCCAGGGGCAAATTTCCCGGATCTTCTGAATAAAGGGTGGTTTGGGGGTGTGGGCATATGTGTTTATAATAAACCAGAGAAGCGGAAGACTGCTGAGCCAGCCTGGGAGCTAGGTGTCAAAGATAAGCACATTAAAGGGGTGAAAACAGATTTTATTCCGTAACCACTGACAGTGGGGGGAAGAGCTGAGCTTCTTTCGACCTGCGCAGAGGTGACTGGGTTTTTCGAGGGAGGAGGGAAGGGCGAGTGGTGGGGTGGCTGGGGCGGGGTGGTGTCCAGTGGTCAGAGAAGTGCAAAATGAAAGGATTGGCCAGGGTAAATGCAATTAGGCCAGGGTTGCCTGCTAGCTGGCGATGATCAAAGTCCAGATTATATCCTCCCACAGAGACTGGGAGCCAGGCCCTGTCCTTCCCTACGATCACATTTCAAAGGAATGGCTTTCAGATCCTTGAGAAAGACACTCCTGCATTGCAGGAGATACAGATATACCTCAAGGGGATAGAGGAAGGAGCCATAATTGTAAGCCCTTTTAGGGAAATGCTCTAAGAAAGGCAAATGGAGGCCTATCAGCAGGTGTTTGCCAGAGCAAACACTGGATTCTTCGACAGGCACTTTAAAGAGGGGCTGGGGTCATCCTAGGGACTTTGAGGGATCCAGCCCTATGCTTCTAGAAGCTGTGCTAGAATTCGGTGCACGGGGCTCAATACATTTATTAGATGCTGGGTTCTGCTGTTCTTATGAGCACCTCACATCCCCTCCTTGAGATCAGGATGAGGGCCTGGTCCCTCTGAAGCTGGAGCGGGTGTTCACGGAGGCGGAAGGAAGCCAACAGGCCAGCACTCACCTCCCTGCTTTGCCTGAGGGCATGTGTCTAAGACGGATGGCCTGGCGTCTCCCTCCCCCACACTCTGCAGCAGAAGAAAGGTAAGCCATGGGAGCAGTGGTGGGCACCCACAGCTCCTGACCAATGCCATGGTACAAAATCCTCAGTGTTGGGGCATCTGGGTGGCTCAGTTGTTAAGCGTCTGCCTTCAGCTCAGGTCATGATCCCAGGATCCTGGGATCGAGCCCCACATCAGGCTCCCTGCTCAGCGGGAAGCCTGCTTCTCCCTCTCCCACTCCCCTTGCCTGTGCTCCCTCTCTCACTGTGTCTCTCTCTGTCGAAAAAATAAATAAAATCTTTTTAAAAAATCCTCAGTGTACAGTGTACAGAAAGGACTCCCTCCTTACACAGTAGGGAGCTGGAAGCATCTTCAGCAACCGCAGGTAAGTCCCAACCATTGTCACTTTGCCCCATGATACCAGGACCCTGAGGATGCTGGGTCCTCCTGGTTCCCAATAGGAGGGGGCCTCTCAAAATGCTGGGTGGGTCGGGTCATGGGAAAGGTGTAGGTGGAAGAGGAAATCGGAAGATCAGGCAGGAGCAGGAAAGGGAGGGAATGGGACTGAGAGTTGACTTCTGTTAGCCCAGGACCAAGATGGTGAAATTCTTCAAGCATCCTCAAGAGGGCGCCTGGGTCTCTTGAAAGGACCAATTCAGGCACAACCTGAGCTCACCCCGCAGAAGGCTGTACCCACTGTCCGCTCAGAGCATAGCCCACCCCCCCCTCCCAAGAATCTGGCAGTGGCCAGCGGCATGGGTCAGCAGTGATAAATGACTCGCCAGTGTAGAAAGAACGCGCTCTTGGCTAATGGCTGATCCCCACAACTGTCATGCATTAGAATGGGGTAAACGCAGTGGTAAACCCAGTGTAGAGCCGTCCTGCCCACATTCCCGCAGACTGCCGGTGCACTCGATCACTGGCCTCCTAGGCTTTTCGGAAAACACAGAGTCAGGAAACCCCTTCTTTAGGAGACCCAGGTGTCCCCAACCACTCCTAGCCACTGCCCAGGTGGGCTGGGGGGAGCGGTCAGGCCCCCTTTGCTTCCTCCCTGCCAGGTAACTGCCGGCGGAGGACAGCTGGTGCAGGACCCCCTTTCCCCTCCCCATAGCCATGAGAAGGGAACTTTCCCCTGGGTCTCCACTAACACCCGTCCTGCTTCTGCAGCCCCCAGAACTATCACACACCGGAGCGGGAACCATGACTGTACTTCACGGGACTAGGATCCGAGGGGCTGAGGGAATGAGCTATGGACTTCTCACAGATAACATTCTGGGTACCTGGGACCCTGGAATTCCTAATCAGCTTCTAGATCTTTCCCAGGTACACCCTGTCAAGGATGGACTGTGCCCACCACTGCATTTACCCCATTCTAGTGCATGACAGATGTGGGGATCAGCCATTAGCCAAGAGCCCGTTCTTTCTACACTGGCGAGGAGCTCAAGGGAGTGTGAGAATCCTAAATTCCAACTAGCCTTTTCCGGTCATAATGAAGTTATATTCTGTGAAGGCTGGAAGACAGACCATATTTTAAGCTGTTAGGTCTGCTTGTCATCGTATTTAGTATACGATTTATGGGCCCATTTTCTACTCCCGTCCTGGGCCATCCAAATGTTAAGGACAGGCCTGTGTAGTGCTCCTGAAGGGTATGGCAGGGAGAGTCCTCTTGTGGCCTCCTGGGAGGGATGAGATTTGGGATGAGATTGGGGACAAGAAGGAAGCTGGGCCAGGGCCAGCTTGTCTGGTGTGGGAAGGCGACTCACCAAGGACCCCTGGGGAGAGCTAGCGAAGGCAGGAGGTGGGGAAGACAAGTATCATTGGTCCTGTCTCCCTTCTCTGTCCTTCAGCACGGCATTCAGGCACAGGGTAGGCTCTCTCCTCCTAGCTGGGCCACCAGAGGCCACCACACTTCCCTTCTGCCACCTGCCAGGCAGGGTGGGCAGGGAAGAGCACTGGACTAAGAGCCAGGAGACCTGAGATCAGGGCCTGGCTCTGCAGTTTCTTCCCTTCCCATTTCCCCTTTGCAGAGTGAGCATCATAACAACAGCCCAGCTCCTTCTTGGGTTTTTCTCTCCTTTGTCAAAGGAGACCGTGGGACTCAGCATTGTCCCAGCAGTGGAGCACCAGGCAACTCTGGCTTGTGTCACCAGTGGCTCTGGGGCCCCCACTCCCAGAGCCCAACCCCCACCCCCTTGCAACGGCAGATGCTCCCTGAGAGAAGGGAGCAGAGTTGAGTGGGAGTGCACGGACTCCAGTTGCTGCACTGTTTCCCAATACTTTTGCCAAGAAAAGATGCAAAGCATCTCTCCAAATAGTGAGGGGGTTCACACATTGGTCAAGGGAGGGGGGCAAACCCCCAACTCTGTGGTGCCCTCACTGTCAGCCTCTAAGACAGAACGCAGCATCCTTTTGTCCTCGAGCTGATGGATCCCCTCCCCAGTTAGGGAGCCCCCCGGGGCCGTGGGAACTGCTGTCCCCCTAACACACGACCCGGGAAACCTGCCCAAACCGGCCAGACAGTCCTCAAGGCCGGGAAGCCAGGGCGGACAAAGGGGAAGGTCGAGGGGGCAGAAATGGGCAGGTGCTCCCGGGCATCCTATTGAGCGCGTGCGCTGGCACGGACACCGGGTGGCCGCGGCCGGCGGGTGGCCGGGGCGCGTGCTGGCCTCCGGCGTCATGGGAGCCCTTGGGAACTAGAGCCGTGCCGCCCAGCCCGGCGATCGGCTGCAGCCCGCACGGTGGCCGCGGGGCGGAGCCCGAGGACCGGAGACGCCCGAGCACCTGGCCTCCGCCGCGGGGAAGGAGCGGGCGCACCGCGTCCTGGGTCGCCCCTGGCCGCAGCGCCGCAGGGGCCCCGGTTGCCCCAGAGCGGGGCTGCGGGGCTGCGGGGCTGCGGGGCTGCGGGGCTGCGGGGCTGCGGGGCTGCGGGGCTGCGGGGCTGCGGCGCTGCGGCGCTGCGGCGCTGCGGCGCTGCGGCGCTCGGGACCCGCGGGGTGGCGGGGAGGCCGTCCTCGGACCCTGTGGCCCGCGGCGGGGAAGCCTGGCTGGGACGCGGGACGGAGGGCGCGGGGAGCCCCGACTCCCGGGCAGGACCGAGGAGGGCGGAGGCGCCGCGCACACTAAAGCGGGTCCCCTCCCCGACACGGGCACACGGGGACCGCGTCTCCCAGACGACACGCCGGGCAGAGAGAGCTGGCACTGCAATCCTGGACGGCCTCCCTGGGCACAACACCCTCTACTCCTCGCCCCCTCCTCCATCTCAGTGGGTTTGGGGTGTGTCAGGGGGTGACTTCTCTGAAGAAGAGTGTCAGGACTCTGGGGAGGATGGAAAAGGGAGGAACGAAGGGCCGAGGAGGTACAAGGGGTGAGAACAAGAGGCGTGGAGGCGGGATGTCTGAGGCAGATTAATTTAGGGCCCCGTGTCTGGAAAGGAGATGGTGACCAAGTTCTTTTTCTAGGTTGACGGTTTCACTTTGTAGTTCTTTTCTCTTCTTTTATTTTTTCTTTTCTTTCTCTTCTCTTTTTTCTTTTATTTTTCTTTTGACTATTACAAAAGTTTATTTAAACTAAAACTTTGGGTAGAAAATGCACATGACCTGATTTTTATGTTGTGGTGGAACAGGTGTTATGGAGCGGGGACATGTGGAAGGAGTTGGTTTTTCTGCTGAATACACTCATGGTTTATGTTCCGTTCAAGGCTTCTAACGTGATAAGACTATTTCTTCATATTCCCACCATTCCAATATTATTCTGCTGCTCACTAGCTCCCATCTCCCCACACTCATCTGGCACAGGATTCATAAAGGTATCAAACCCCCGACACCATTCAATGTTCATGATAATTTCTTGTCCATATATGTTTTCAACTCGGGAAGGGGAGCTTGGTTCATGGTGTTTATTTGGGAGCCCAAAGATGTCGCCAAAAGGAATTCATGGCATCCGTCATGGTCTCCTTGTATTTCTTAAAAGGACTGCATAGGGGTTCCTGGGTGGTGCCCAGTGGGTTAAGTATCTGACTCTTGATTTCCGTGGAGGTCATGATCTCAGGGAGCTGGGGCTGGTTTCGGAGGGAGGCTTCACCCTGAGCGGGGAATCTGCTTGAGATTCTCTCTCTCCCTCTGCCCCTCCCCCTACCCCCCATGTTATATATAGATAGGTAGATAAATAAATAAATAAAATCTTCTAAAAAACCACAAAACTCTGACAACATAGCACAAGTTTTTTTGTTTTACCATTTCTCACCCTTGTTAAAAGTAATGCATGTTCATTGTCAGACCATTAGAAAATAATGAAAAAGAGAAAAGCAAAAATACAAATAGTTCACCATCTCATATCCCAGGGACTATCTTTCTTTCTTTCTCTCTCTTTTTTTAAAAGATTTTATTTATTTATTTGACAGAGAGAGAGAGCGAGCACGCACAGCACAACCAGGGGGGAGGAGCAGAGGGAGAAAGAGAAGCAGACTCTCCACTGAGCGGAAGCCCACTGTGTTGGCCCCATCCCATGACCCCAGGATCATGATCCTAGCCAAATGCAGACCCTTAACCTACTGAACCACGTAAGCACCCTATCTGTTTCCTTTTTAAAGGTTTTAACATTTTTTATTTTTTATTTATTTATTTTTTTAAAGATTTGTTTTTTAAGTACTCTCTATACCCAATGGGAGCTTGAACCCACAACCCCGATATCAAGAGTCGCGGACTTCACCAGCCAGCCAGGCGCCTCCAGGGACTTTGAATCGTTCACATTTTCTGCTATAAATATTACACGATCACACCATACATGGTTTTCCATCCTAGTCTTCAAAACATGATTTTTAAAGTATGTGGAGTATTCCATTGGAGAACAAGAGGCTTGGGTTTATATCCTTTAAAATATATCATAATAATATGGTAATCAAAGTCCTTGAATCTTTGTCCTCGTCTGACTTTTTAGGCTAAGTTACTAAAAATGGAATTATTAGATCTAATTCAGTGGTTTCAAGCTTGGCTGCACATTCCATTGCTCTGGGGAGTTTTACAGAAGGCCATGGGTGGGGTCTGGGCCTTGTGTGGGGTTTTGTGTTGTTTCATTTATTTTAAATTTTTTTGAGTAAGGAAGCTCACCACCGGGAGATCAAGAGTCACATGCTCTCCTGACAGCCACCCAGGTGCTCCTGGGTCTTACTATTCCTGTGTGCAGTCCCAGTTTGCAGAGTAGGGATTTACGGGTAGAAACATTTATCTTAGTTTACTTTTATCCTGAAAGAAATATGTACTTCTAGAAAGATATTCAAACAGAAAGGAAGGAATAAAAGGCCTCAGACATAATACCTCAGACAAGATAACCAACCCAACCCACTTTCTCTCCTACTCCTAGGGGATCCCCGTTAGTTGTTTTGGGCTGGTGGCCCTGCCTTTTCGTGTGCATGTATATGTGTATAAATATACGTATATGTTTGAAAACAAATATGTATGTGATGGGTACACGGCAGATCAGGCAAATAACAGCACCCCCTTTAAACAAATAAATAAAATAATATCTACTCATTATTAAAAACAAGTCAAACAATATAGTAGTATAATATAATAGTGTACTCCAAAAAAAAAAAAATAGTTTCAGACAGCTGGCAATCTGAGTCCAGTACCACTGAAACTAAACCACAGTTCCCACCATTATCAGCATTGCATTTCGAACACTGGGTTTTGTGAAAAGATGGAATGAAGGGGACCCACAAATGTTTTGGGGAGAGTGGCAAAGAGCAAACTGTTCTGCTTCCTGCATAAGCTAGCACTCACTTAGCTAGTGCTATAAACCGAATGTTTGGGGCGCCTGGGTGGCTCAGTGGGTTAAAGCCTCTGCCTTCAGCTCGGGTCCTGATCCCAAGGTCCTGGGATTGGGTCCCACATCGGGCTCTCTGCTTAGCGGGGAGCCTGCTTCCCCCCTCTCTCTCTGCCTGCCTCTCTGTCTACTTGTGATCTCTCTCTCTCTCTGTTAAATAAAATCTTTTTATAAAATAAAATAAACTGAATGTTTGTGCCCCTTTCACCAAAATTCATATGTTGAAACCCAATCCCCAGTGAGATGGGATTAGGAAGTGGGGGGATGCCAGGCTGGTTCAGTTGGTGGAGAATGCAACTCTTGAGTTCAAGCCCCACATTGGGTTTAGAGATTACTTTAAAAAAAAAAAAAAAAAAAAGCAAGTGTGGCCTTTGAGAGGTAATTAGGTCATGAGGGTAGAGTCCTCATAAATGGGATTAGTGCCCTTATAAAAGAAACCCCAAAGAGTTGGCTTCCCCATCCCCCAGTGAGAGCTCCCGGCAAGATGGCAGTCTGTGAACCAGGAAGTGGGCTCTCACCAGACACCAAGTCTGCTGCTGCCTTGATCCTGGACTTCGGAGCATCCAGAACGGGTGAGAATTAAACTTCTGTGGTTGAGGGGCGCCTGGGTGGCTCAGTGGGTTAAAGCCTCTACCTTCGGCTCAGGTCATGATCCCAGGGTCCTGGGATAGAGCCCTGCGTTGGGCTCTCTGCTCAGCAGGGAACCTGCTTCCCTTCCTCTCTCTCTGCCTGCCTCTCTGCCTACTTGTGATTTCTGTCTGTCAAATAAATAAATAAAATCTTAAAAAAAAAACAAAAAACAAAAAACTTCTGTGGTTAATAATACACCCAGTCTATGGTACTCTGTTATGGCACCTGAAGGACTGAGTGGAGGTGGTGGCACTGTCACCAAGCCCATACACACCTGGTTCCCTCTCAGTTCCTAGACTCCACATTCACTGATCCGTCCAAGCCTCCCTCTAAACCCCTCTACTTGCTAGTCCCTCTCTTTCCTGCTGCCCTCCAACCTTGGATCTTCCCATAGTCTGCTCCTGCATGTGGAGCATGAGTATATGATAATTATATTTCAACTAATATTGTTGAAATAAATTCATTTGACAAAGAAAAAGTCTGGGTATATATTCCATCTGCAGTCATTATCTGAAAACCACTCCATACACATTTTAAAAATAACTTTATAATTTCTTTATTTTTCTTCCTTTTTTTTTTTTTTTTAAGATCTTATTTATTTATTTGACACACAGAGAGAGAGAGAGAGTACAAGCAGCGGGAGAGGGAGAGGGAGAAGCAGGCTCCCTGTAGAGCAGGGGAAACCTGGTGCGGGGCTCGATCCCAGGACTCCAGGATCATGACCGGAGCTGAAGGCAGTGGCTCAACCAACTGAGTCACCCAGGCGCCCCAAAATAACTTTATAATTTCTATTGTTATTTATTTTTTCATTTGTTCTGTGGTTGGACACTAAGTTGTTGCTATTAAAACCAATACTGCAGGGATACCTAGATGCTCAGTGGTTTAAAGCCTCGGTCTTCAGCTCAGGTCATGATCCCAGTGTCCTGGGATCGAGCCCCGAATGGTCTCTCTGCTCAGCAGGAAGCCTGCTTCCCCCTCTGTCTCTCTGCCTGCCTCTCTGCCTACTTGTGATCTCTGTCTGTCAAATAAACAAATAAGATCTTTTAAAAAAAAAAAAACAAAACCAATACCGCAATAAATATTCTTTGTTTGTGTTGTTGTTGTTTTTAAGATTTTATTTATTTATTTGACAGGAGAGAGAGCTCAAGTAGGCAGAGCAGCCAGCAGAGGGAGAGAGAGAAGCAGGATTTCCACTGAGCTGGAGCCTGATGCAGGACTCGATCCCAGGACCCTGGGATCATGATTCAAGCCAAAAGTGGCTGCTTAACCGACTGAGCCACCCAAGTGCCCTGGTTTGTGCTTTTATATGGGATGGTTTCAAGATCCAGGTGTCAGGGTCAAAGAGCACTTCTCTCCATGAGTGAGTGAGTCCAGGGGGTGAAGCTCTAAAGCCTGAGGGCCCGGGCAGGAGTGAGCGCTGCTCAAGACCACAGCAAAACTCTCCATTGTCACCCCTCAGCCCACACCACCCCAACCCCCAGCCTTGTAGAAATCAAGATGCTTCCCTATTGCCTGCCAGCCTTACCCTACTCAGGCTCAGACGCTTTAACAACGCTGACAATTAGTACACCACAGCAATTAAAGTAACATTCATAAAGCTTTAGTAATGCCTGAAACTTCCTGTGGAATATAAAATTTTACATCAGTATGACCACAGCAAGGAAAAGGGAATGCACTAAATAGAAAGAAATTATCTTAGAAGGCAGTATTTGTCATGGTTTTCAGTGGCGGAAACATGAAGGATTATTTTCTCCTCCTTGCATTTCCACATTTTTCTGTGCATGAAGAGGACCAGGTTATTTTTAAATGGTATGGTATAAATGAAAAGTTGGTGGGCGTCTTTTATAACGGAGGCTTCAGGTGATTACCAACCAGAGCCACAGATCAGTATTGGCATCACTAAGAATGGAACAACCTGACGGTATGTGACTTCCAAGGACATGAGATGTGAAGTACTTAGCACCGCCACTAAGCACCCCTGAAAGGTTCAATAGGAAACTTAAACCTGAATCTAATCAAGACTTTAGACCTAACTTTGTGTTCACAGGAAATACTGAGGATAAAGGAACAAGTTCAGTGCCATCGCAAAGGCACAAAACAGACAAATCTGGAATAGAGGACGTTGTACAGGATAACTGGGCTGTTTTCTTCAAAAAGGTAATAGTATGAAGAAGGGTGAGAGCAAGGAATGCTCTAGATTAAGAGAGCGTGGACTTGGGGTGCCTGGCTGACTCACCAAAGGAAAACGAGACGCTTGATCTCAGGGTTGTGAGTTTGAGCCCCATGCTGGGTGTAGAGATTACTTAAACAAGTAAACAAATACATAAAGAAATAAACTTTTAAAAAAGAATATCCAGGGGTGCCTGGGTGGCTCAGTCGTTAAGCGCCTGTCTTCGGTTCAGGTCATGATCCCAGGGTCCTGGGATTGAGCCCTGAGTGGGGTTCCCTGCTCAGCGGGGTGTCTGCTTTGCCCTCTCCCTCTGCCCCTCTTGGTCCCCCCACCCCCACCCCATGCTCTCTCTCGTTTACTCTCTTTCAAAAAAAAAAAAAGTGTGTGGACTTAACCAGATCCAGATTCAAATGAGGCAACTGTATAAAAAGACATTCTTGGAACACTTGGAAAATCTGGAAAGCAATGGACTAGATGTCAGACAACACCAAAGAATATTATTATTATTATTATTTTAGGCATCATAACGGCAGTGTGGTTTTGAATAAAAAATCCATATGTTAGAAATGTAGAGTTGAAGAGATGTGAATTCTGGAGTTTCAAACACTTAATAACAAAAAAGAATAGATTAGGCAAGTGTGCCAAAAGCTTGATAATTGCTAATTTTGAGGGACGGGAATATGGAGTTTCCTTGTATTTCCTCTCTACATTGTCCGTTTTATATTTTCATAGAAAAATTAATAATTTACATAGCAGGTGAAGGTCACAAATAGCTGGTGGGCTTCTGGGAGTGACATTTCCAGGGGGAGCATCTTGCATGATGCAAACAAATGACTTGTTTTCAAGTAGCTCTGATGAAAGTCCTCAACAGTCCCAGCAGTAAAAACAAGAATAATGATACCAAAGGAGCAATTTGGATCAAATAGTTTCATAAAATGAGAGAGCGACAAAGCAGTATTTCTAAATTCTATGATTCATCGTATTATTCCATATAATGCCTTTTAATAGAAAAGTGTAGTAAAACTAACTAGAGGTTATGAAAGAACTTTCAAAATTGCATAACGAGAGGCGCCTGGGTGGTTCAGTTGTTAAGCGCCTTGCCTTCAGCTCAGGTCATGATCCCAGGGTCCTCTCCCACTGCCCCCCTGCTTTTGTGTTCCCTCTCTCGCCGAGTCTCTGTCAAATAAATAAATAAAATCTTTAAAAAAAAATAAAAATAAAAATAAATAAATAAAATGCATATGGAATGTTTTCAGGTAGACTACCGAATGAGCTCGGGTACATACTTTTTCTCCCTGCCAAAGCACCAGTAAATAAAATGAAATACATTTAGTCGAAGTATAATTATCATGCAATAAAGTTTATCCTTTATGGAATGCAGTTCTTTTACTTTTTTTTTTAACAAATTTTAAGATTTTATTTATTTATTTGACAGAGAGAAATCACAAGTAGACGGAGAGGCAGGCAGAGAGAGAGGAAGGGAAGCAGGCTCCCTGCTGAGCAGAAAGCCCGATGCGGG
Source organism: Mustela lutreola (assembly GCF_030435805.1). Classification (NCBI taxonomy): domain Eukaryota; kingdom Metazoa; phylum Chordata; class Mammalia; order Carnivora; family Mustelidae; genus Mustela; species Mustela lutreola. The sequence goes on along the minus strand of NC_081304.1, from coordinate 23,457,990 downwards.
ACTTGATCCCAGGACCCTGAGATCATGACCCGAGCCAAAGGCAGCGGCTTAACCCACCGAGCCACCCAGGCGCCCCAGTTCTATAACTTTTGACAAATACATACAACGGGGAGACCACCACCACAATCACCTCCCAGAATTTGCTTTGTGTTGCCAACTCCTGCCCCTACCCCCAGCCCCCCACAATCATGGATAGGTTTGCCTAGTCCCCTAGTCCTGAATGGCCTATACGTGGGATGATATAATACTTAGCTTTTCAGTCTGGCTTCTTTCGCTTAACCATAATGCATTTGAGATTCTCGCGATTGTACATATCCACAGTTCACTTCCTTGTGTCACTGGGGAGTTTCCCCTTGTAAGGATGTACCGTAATTTATCTGTTCACCAGCTGAAGGACATTTGGCTTATTTCCAGTTCTTGGCAATTATGAATGAAGCTACAACAGACATCCTTGTACAGATTTTTGTGTGAACTTGAGTTTCCTCTTCGCTTGGATAAATACCGAAGAGTGGAGGGGCGCCTGGGTGCTCTGTTGGTGGAAGCATCTGACCCTTGATTTCATCTTGGAGTCATGAGATAGAGCCCTGCGTTGGCTCTGCCCTGAGCACGGAGCCTGCTTGAGACCATCTCTTTCCCTCTCCCTCTGCCGCTCCCCACATCTCTCTCTTAAGAAATCAATTAAAGGGGCGCCTGGGTGGTCCTGGGATCGAGCCCCACACCAGGCTATCTGCTCAGCGGGGAGCCTGCTTCCTCCTCTCTCTGCCTACTTGTGATCTCTGTCTGTCAAATAAATAAATAAGTAAATCTTTAAATAAACAAATAAATAAATGTATGTATACATGTGTTTGTGTGTATATATCTTCATATATATATATTGAGGAGTGAAATTGCTGAACCTCATGCTAGGAGTACGCTTAACTTTACGAAAAAACTGTTAAGTGTATGTTTAACTTTATTAGAGACTGCCAAACTGGGACGCCTGGGTGGCTCAGTTGGTTTGACGACTGCCTTCGGCTCAGGTCATGATCCCGGAGTCCTGGAATCGAGTCCCGCATCAGGCTCCCAGCTCCACGGGGAGTCTGCTTCTCCCTCTGACCTTCTCCTCGCTCATGCTCTCTCTCACTGCCTCTCTCTCAAATAAATAAATAAAAATCTTTAAAAAATTTTAAAAAAAAAGAAAAGAAAAGAAAAGAAAAGAAACTGCCAAACCGTTTCCCGGAGTGGCTACCCAATCTCTCATGGTGAGATCTGTAACTGCTCCACATCCTCGTCCACCGTGGTCATAGTCGAGAATTTGGTTTTTATGTTTTTAGCTTTTTTTTTTTTTTTGAGATTTCTATTTATTTGTCAGAGAGAGAAAAAGCATGAGAGGAGGTTGGGGGGAAGGGCAGAGGGAGATGCAGGCTGGGCTTTTGGCAATCCTTGCCTGGATTATCGCTTTAAAGTTCCCGTTAAAGCACTTCCGTTCTAATGCTGACTTTTAGGGCGATATTTTGTTTTATTTTTTCAAAGATTTCATTTATTTATTCGACAGAGAAAGCAGGAGCAAGCGGGAAGGAGGGGCAAAGGGAGAGGAAGAAGCAGGCGTCCTATTTTTAGCTATTTTAATAGACCTTGTGGCTTTAATTTGCATTTCACTAAAGAGCAATATCTTAGGATTTTTTCATGTGCTTGTTTACCATGAATAAATCTCCTTTGGGGAAGAAGCTATTGGAGTCTTTTGCCCATTTATTATTGTTTTTTTTTTTTCTTATTACTGAGTTTTAAGACTTCTTCATATATTCTAGGTCCAAATCCTTTATTGGATACATGTTTTGCAAATATTGTCTCCCAAACTATGGCTTGTCCTTTTTTTCTCTTGAGAATGTTATCTGAACAGTGTAAGTTTTTTGTTTTTTAAGATTTTATTTATTCATTTCAAAGAGAGAGAGAGAGCACAAGCACGGGGAGCCGTACAGGGCGAGGGAGAAGCTGGACCCCACTGAGCAGGGAGCCCGATGTGGGGCTTGATCCCAGGACCTGGGGATGGTGATCTGAGCAGAAGGCAGATGCTTAACCAACTGAGTCACCCAGGCACCCCCAGTGTAAGTTTTTAAGTTTGATGGAATCCAGTTTTTTCTCTGAGGGATCATGATTTTGGTGTGGTGTTTAATAGATTTCTGCCTAACCTAAAGTCAAAAATATTGTCTCCTGTATTTTCTTCTAGACATTTTTATAGTTTAACGCTTAGGTCTGTGATCCATTTTGGACTAATCTTTATAGTAAATGTTATTTAGAAGGATTAAAAATAAGGAAAAATGAATCTTACTGTCATTTGAATTTTTATGATTTCCACCACACTTCATTTTTTTTTAGGCGGAGCCAAATTTCTGTCTGTTTTTGACATCTACGGCATTGTTTTTAAAAGACATTTACAGGGGCGCCTGGGTGGCTCAGAGGGTTAAGCCTCTGCCTTCGGCCCAGGTCTTGATCTCAGGGTCTTGGGATCAAGCCCCACATTGGGCTCTCTGCTCAGCAGGGAGCCTGCTTCCTCCTCTCTCTCTGCCTGCCTCTCTGCCTATTTGTGATCTCTCTCTGTCAAATAAATAAATAAAATCTTTAAAAAAAAAGAAAGACATTACCGACATTAAAGACGAGCATAGTGATTGAGATGGGAGACAGGATCCATGACATTTTGGAAGCTGAAAACCAACAGTTAGTGATAGCCAACCCAAGAAAGCTGCCTGTGGACCTGGCAGGGGGAAAAGCCTGGGGTGACCCTGATTTTTACATGGTTCCCAAAGGCTCTGGCATGGAAGGTGCCAGGTACTTCTAGAAATGGGGTGAAAGAGAAGATTGGAAAAAATGGGGAGGGAGGATTATTTAAGAGAATATTTAAGAAACAGTTATATCCTCTGGGCACCTGCGGGGCAGTTAAGCGACTGACTTCAGCTCAGGTCATAGTTCTAGGGTCCTGGGATGGAGCCCAGCATCAGGCTCCCCACTCAGCAGGGAGTCTGATTCTCCCTCTGCCCCTTCTCTACTGCTTGTGTGCTTGCTCTCTCTCTCTAGCAAAGATAAATGAAGTCATGGTTTTTTAAGATTTTATTTATTTATTTGACAGAGATCACAAGTAGAGGGGGTGGAAGCAGGCTCACTGCCGAGCAAAGAGCCCAATGCAGGGCTCAACCCCAGGACCCCAAGACCACAACCTGAGCCAAAGTCAGAGACTCAACCCACTGAGCCACCCAGGGATCCCTAAATAAAATGTTTAAAAAAAAAAAAAAAAGAAACAGCTATATCCTCAGATTCTCTTCATACTCAACACGGCTTAACAACCTTCCCTTCCAATTCCCCAAAGAAAACTGGGAGCTTACTGTGTGGAGAGATTAGAATAAATGGTCTCTGAGCCGGCTGCTAGAGGCCAGATGTAGCAGAGGGCAGGACCTCCCTTCAAGAACCAGAAAGATAATCAGGACGCCTGGGTGGCTCAGTTGGTTGAGCGGCTGCCTCGACTGGGGTCATGATTCCAGCATCCTGGGATTGAGTCCCGCATCCGGCTCTTTGCTCAGTGGGAAACCTGCTTCTCCCTCTGCCTCTGCCTGCCACTCTGTCTGCCTGTGCTCACTCTCTCCAACAAATAAAAAAATTAAAAAAAAAAAAAAAAAGAACCAGAAGGATAAGTGATGTTTACATGTTAGATGTTGAGACCTTCTTCTCAAACCTCTTCTTTCATTTAGTGCCCAGGGTCTGGCCATGAGGCTTCAGCCTCATGGGCGAGGGGTCAAAGGGTCCTTTTTAGAGACTCTGACTAGCTCATGAGGATAGACCCAAAAGGGTTCCCCACAAAAGATCCAGCCTGACCTCTACACAAGTCCGCTGTGGATAAACCCACTCATGAACTCAGCTCTTCCAATATGTGTTTAGTGCCCCATTCTCAAACAGAAGCAGACAAAAGAGTCACTCAGTCTGCAAACCTGGTGGCAAGACTTTTCCAAGCGTTAGCCCATCCCCAAATGTGGATTTTTGACCCTCATATGTTGGAGCTAGCGGAAAGCTTTCAGAAGAGATTTCTTCAGCGAAGATAAAATAGATTCATATCAAAGCACATCATCACAAAACACACAGGCTAGTGATCTGGAGAAGAACCTACAAGCTTCCTGGGAGAGAGCAAAAAAGAGTTCACAGGTGAAAGATCAAAAATCAGAGAGGCTTTGGACCCCTCAAGAGTAACACTGGATGTTAGAAGGCAATGAACCATAACGTCTCTGAGGGAAAATTATTTCTTTGAATTTTGTACCCAGAAAAACTAGTAATTTCGTGTGAACTGAATGAAAAACTTTTGGGATGTGCAAATTCCGAAAATACTTACCTGTCACATAGGCCTTCTCAGGAAGCTGCTGGGGCATATACTCTACCAAAATGAGGGCAAAAACCAAGAAAGAAAAGACACGGGACAGAGGAATCAGGACTCCAGCTCAAGAGAAAAGCAACAGGACTCGCTAGGGTGATGATGGGTGGCAGTGTGGACAGGAATCAGCCCAGATCAGAGCAAGAGGGAAGATTTAGTTCAGGAAAGATACTTCCATCAGACAAAATGGATGAAAATTCTCGATGTCTCCAAGAGTATTGAGAAGAGATTTAGATAATTGGCAAAGTGTTTGGGATTGAGTAGTGATATATTCATAGAACAGGAAAACAAAAGCAATTACTAACTTCAAAGGAAAAAAAGAAAAGCTGTTTCAGGGCACCTGGCTGGCTCAGTTGGTGGAGCTTGTGACTATTGATCTCTGGGTTGGGAGTTTGATCTTCACATTGGGCACAGAGATTACTTGTAAAAATTTGTTCAGGAAAGTAATTCTATGAGTTTCAGTTATGAACAGGGTATTACATGGTCCCAATAATGTAAATATGGAATATTGATCTAGTGTATCACATTTCCAGCCATGTTTAGGATATAATTATATTGAGATTGTGTGGGGAAGCGAGCATATTCATGAGATAAGGATTGGAGATGAGGACAGTAAATCCTTATCTTCCATACTGGGAAGTAAATAGATCCTGTCTCCAGGCAACTGAGTGGCTCAGCTGGTTAAGCATCTGCCTTCTGTTCAGGTCATGATCTTGGAGTCCTGGGATAGTGTCCTACATCTGGCTACCTGCTCAACAGGGAGACGGCTTCCCTATTTCCCTCTGCCCCTCCCCACTGTCATTCTTTCTCTGTCTTTCAAATGAGTAAATAAAAACTTTAAAAAATAAATAGATATTGTCTCCAATGTTCATACTTATGTGAATAAGTAGCTATATAAACATGTTATTTTGAGCTAAAGGAATCAAGGGAGGTTGCCTCGAGAACAACAGAGCTTTTCACAAGCCTTCCAGAATAACTGAGCTCTTTAAACTACCGTATGATGAGAGTTAGAAAGAAAAAATAAATTTTAAAAATTAAATGATGAAGAATATTTATATTTATTGACCAGGAAGGAAGCATTTTTATGATTGACTCTTGAACAAGAAAAGCAAATTTCATAGTAATGTCAACCATATGATCCCATATTCATTATTTTAAAGTGAAAAGAAAAAAATCATGATCCCATGTATATGTTTCCATGTTTCTAGAAGCAAAAAGAATGGTCTGTAAGGATAACACTAAACTCTATAAACAGTGGTTGTCAGGGGGATGGAATAGAGTGGGAAGCGAGAGAAATTATTATAATCAGCTTTATGCCTTTTGCATTATTTGGCTTGTTATTACGAATATATACATATATTACTTCTGTAACAAAAAAGTTTAATGGCATGCTCTTTACAACTTGACAATGTGATTCTAAATGTTACTGGTAGTCTAGAAGAATAAACACAGGAGACCACTTAAGAAAAAAAATTGAGGGCGCCTGGGTGGCTCAATGGGTTAAGCCGCTGCCTTCAGCTCAGGTCACGATCTCAGGATCCTGGGATCAAGTCCCACATCGGGCTCTCTGCTCAGCAGGGAGCCTGCTAGCCTGCTTCCCTTCCTCTCTCTCTGCCTGCCTCTCTGCCTACTTGTGATCTCTCTCTGTCAAATAAATAAATAAAAATCTTTAAAAATTTAAAAAAAAAATTGAAACACAGTCCCCCCGCCCAACAATCAAATGTTTAATTTTCAGGACTTGTGCATGTGTGTGTGATGTTATCTTGCATTCTGTTTCAGTTATTTCCTGCTGTTTAACCAACTGCCCCAAACTGTGGCTTCAAACAACTATTTGCTCGTGGTTCTGTACCCTTGGCAGGCTCGGTGGGAGCTCTCTGGGTCTTGCCATTGGCCCATATAGCTGTATTCAGCTGGCCGGTCAGTTGGGCGGGGTAGTGATCAGCCGGGACAGTCAGGCTTCTCTCTCTCCGTGTAGCCTGGGGGACTTTCTGTTCCATCTCTACTTCATCTCCCCAGTGGGGGGTATCTGGACTTCTTAAATGGTGACTCAGGGCTGCCAAGAGCACAAACACAGAACACAAGATTGACACCCGGAGCTGGCACACTTCTGCCAAAGCGCACTGATTCAAGCAGGTCAGAGGCTAGCCCAGGGCCAGCGCGAAAGGGGGACTACCAAGGATGGGGACATCAGGAGCTCTGGTTCACTGGGGACTGCCCATGTGTCTCACTGCCAGTCAGCCTCCTGGAGGTACTAACTGTACTTCTAGACGCATCTCTTGTTTGCTCACTTAACTCTCAGGATGTGAGACCGTCCATTGGCAGCAAATGTGCTGCCAGGAGGGATGAGCTGGGAGTTCGTCTTCTGCACACGAGGACATCTAGATCCTGCCTTTTCCATCGTGGGGCTCACAGTCTGTTTCCACAGCTCTGCAGGTGGCACTCACGCGCGGGCCTCTCAGCAGCAGTGATGGGGGGGGGGGCGGTGCTGCCTTCCCCCTCATCGCTGCTGCTCCCGGCTCCAGAGGCAGCACTGCCAGCTACCCTGACTCACGCTCCACCCAGAGCGGTCTTCTCCAAAAATGTGTGTAGTGAGCTGCTTCCTTAGGAAGGCTGATTTCCATATTTTAGAACTTCTTCAGCATTTCCAGTTTGCAGGCACTATCCCTGCACTCCTGCCTCTCTCCTGTCCTTCCCTGAGATTTGGTGTGAAAGGTGCAGAGGTGTGCCTCCTCTACGCTGCCAATGCAACTCCAATGCACATTTGCCATAACCTATGCGACAGTTTCTTCCATAAAGCCCTGGCCATGGGTACTCCTAGGACAGTCGTTTTCTCAGCCCTGCCTGGCCCAGCCTTGAATCCTGATCCCTCCTCCCACTGTCATCCACCACCACCACCACTAACCCCCCCCCCCAAACTTGCGAAGCTGACAGACACGTCTAAGAGGGTGGTGATACTGAGCAGAATATAAACTATGGGGTGGGGGGCAAGCAAGCAGCAAGTGCACTTCAGAAGGCAATAGACTAGAAATGTTATCAGCCTGGACAGTCCTCCCTTCTGCTCCTAACTACGTGTCCCGGTCAAGTTTCCAGTCCCTCTGGTGGTCAGGCAGGAATACCAGATCCCGGCTTCAACACAATGCAATCCACGGAGAAAACAGGTCCTTTACGTCTAGTATCTTCTGTCGGATCCCCTCCCCAGTTAGGGAGCCCCACCCACCTCACACGCCCGGGGAAACCTGACCCAAACCCGCCAGACAGTCTTCAAGGCCAGGAAACGCGGGCGGACAAAAGGGGAAGGTCGAGGGGGTTAGAAATGGGCAGGTGCTCCCGGACATCCCCTTGAGCACGTGCTCTGGCACGGACACCAGGTGGCCGCGGCTGGCGGGTGGTCCGGCGCGTGCGGGCCACCGGTGTCGCGAGAGCCCGGGGTGGGGGCGAAGGTACCAGAGCCGCGCCGCCCAGCCCGGCTATCGGCTGCAGCCCGCACTGTGGCCGCGGGGCGGAGCCCGAGGACCGGAGGAACGGGCGCGCCGCGTCCTCGGTAGCCTCTGGCCGCAGCGGCGCGGGGAGCCCCCCCCCCCCCCGATTGCCCTGGCGGTGGGCTGCGGGGCTGGGGGGCTGCGGGGCTGGGGGGCTGCGGGGCTGCGGGGCTGCGGCGCTCGGGTCGCGCGGGATGGCGGGGCGGCCGTCCTCGGACCCTGTGGCCCGCGGCGGGGAAGCCCGGCTGCGACGCGGGACGGAGAGCACAGGGAACCTCGACTCCCGGGCGGGACCCCCGACTCCCGGGCGGGACCGAGGGGGCCGGAGGCTCTGCGCACACGAAGGCGCGTCCCCTCCCCGACACCGGCACACGGGGACCGCGCCCCACCCAGACGGCATCCCCGGCAGAGAGAGCTGCCCACCGCACCCCGGCCACTGAGAGTTACTGACGGGACGGAAAAGGCACCTCGGGTCCCACACATTAAAGGACTGAGGGTCGAGAGGCGGTTGGATTGGGGGAGGGGGCACTTTGGAAGAAAAAGGCTGTGTGCACGCGCGGGGTAGGTCGGGGGGGGGGTGCGGTGGGAGGTGTGGGAGGCACGAGCCACTGCCATCAGCATCTTACACCGTTTATACAGGGTCTGTCGACCCTTTCCAGGCTGAAATGCTCTTCGCATGTATTTGATTAAGTCGCTGCTGGCTTCTTTCTTGCAGATAAAAGCGATGCAAATCGATTGCAGAAAATTTGTGACAAGATTCAGAAAATTATAAGCTGCTCTTAATCTTACCACCCAGAGACAGTCATTGGTAAGCAAACTGTATTTAAATCCCTTTCCTGCTTTCAAGCTGTAACATGATCTCAAGATCACTTTCCCATATCATCAAATAATCGGTGAAGGCATGCTTTTTGAAGTTGTTCCCTATTTACGTGGAAGGCTATATGACCACTTGTTCAGCCGGAGTCTCTATTTGCTGGCTGGTGAGGCTGTCAATCTCTAAATAGTGTCTTGGAACCGCAGCCCAGGTCCTCCCACAGGGATCTGAGCCCACCGGGGAGCTTAGTCTTTTAAGCATGAGAACTAAGAGTAGGATCATTGAGTGACTATACAAATGCTCTTTCTCAAATTTATTTGAATTCTAAAAGAAGTACCAGCTCCTTGGGAAATAAAAAAGCCAAAGAAAATACAAATTCCCTGTAGACAGCAACAACTCATCAAATAACATTAGGAAAGAAAGCAGAGTCAGAACTGAGAGCATCTTCCTGACTCACACTGTCCCCATATCTGCTTTCATGGTCATGGTGGTAAATCGAGGCCCACTCTCTGTGAGGGTCTAGAGGAAAGGCCCTCAGACCCTTGAACCTGGGGTGCTGGTGGGGAGACCCCAGAGTGGGTTAGTGCAGGTTGGATGGAAGCTATGATGCCAGTGCCATTAGGACCCATGGTTCTAGAGGACAGGGTGCTGTGCTTTGAGTGTCAGTGGTGGTGGTGGTGGGGCTTTCAACAGGGAAGTCTGGGTTTCTCATGTGCTCCGGGGTGTCGATCTGTGTCTGTGCAAGAAATGCCCATCCTCTCCCAACCCTCGTTGCATATAGGACTGGCCCCTCCCATAGCCCTTTCGCAGGGCCTGGCTTTGGACAGGTTCGGAGGTGAGCCTAGGAGGGTTCCCTGGATCTCACTCCTGGTGCCAGGACTGAGCCAGTGTCCTATGAAGTCCTCTCACCTGGCTCTGAGCATACCCTAACCTGTCCTTCTGGCCAGAAATCCTCTTAGAAGCTTATGTTGTATCTCCTTATCCACCATATTCTAGGTGCCCCTGCCTGGGCCTGGCTGTGCCCTGCCACTCAGGGCTTATGTTCTGGTGAGGTGCCAAGGTAGATAATGATACTGAAAGATGTTGAGGGGTGTGGGGAGAATTTGGCCTTGATTTTGTACTTTTTCTGTGTAAAATGGGGCAATAGTATTCACCAAGTAGATTGGTACAAGGATTAGAAATAAAAAGGCATGTGAGGTACTTTGGATCCTCCCAACTGTGTTCCTTCCCTTTCTGGAATGTCTTTCCACCTCCTACTTAAGGGACTTTGAGATGACGCCTATGACGCTGTTTGCAGAGATCTGAGTTTTTCACACTGCCTGTTGACAGTGGCGGGTCTGATGTAGTGGGCTCCGTCCTGCCCTTTAGCTCTGAAGGCAGAGTTGACATCCCCCAGGGAACCTCTAGGGTGGGGTTACCCCCCCCCCCCAACAAGGCAGGTGAAAGGGGAAGAGAGTACAAGTCTCAACTTGGCTAGTTCCTAATTAAGTTCTCAGATGTTCATCATTATCACAACAATTACGTTCTTTCTTTCCTAATGTTATTTGATGAGTTGTTGCTGTCTACAGGGAATTTATATTTTTCTTACAATGATTAATTTAATTTCAAATAACTCTGACTTTTGGTTGTGTGATCTGCTGTTGCCTCATCATACACACATACACAGCTTAGGTGTGTCTCTCTCTCAGTGTCTACGGGAAAATCTTGAACCCTCTCTACAAAAGCTTCAACAGTGAGTGGCAACCCAGGGTAGTTAGACAAAGAGGGAAGGGGTAGGTATTTGGTGGTCTCTTTTGGCCCCTTAGGATGGCTTTTATATTTCCCAAGGAGCTGGTACTTCTTTTAGAATTCAAATAAATTTGAGAAAGAGCATTTGTATAGTCATTCAATGATCCTACTCTTAGTTCTCATGCTTAAAAGACTAAGCTCCCCGGTGGGCTCAGATCCCTGTGGGAGGACCTGGGCTGCGGTTCCAAGACACTATTTAGAGATTGACAGCCTCACCAGCCAGCAAATAGAGACTCCGGCTGAACAAGTGGTCATATAGCCTTCCACGTAAATAGGGAACAACTTCAAAAAGCATGCCTTCACCGATTATTTGATGATATGGGAAAGTGATCTTGAGATCATGTTACAGCTTGAAAGCAGGAAAGGGATTTAAATACAGTTTGCTTACCAATGACTGTCTCTGGGTGGTAAGATTAAGAGCAGCTTATAATTTTCTGAATCTTGTCACAAATTTTCTGCAATCGATTTGCATCGCTTTTATCTGCAAGAAAGAAGCCAGCAGCGACTTAATCAAATACATGCGAAGAGCATTTCAGCCTGGAAAGGGTCGACAGACCCTGTATAAACGGTGTAAGATGCTGATGGCAGTGGCTCGTGCCTCCCACACCTCCCACCGCACCCCCCCCCGACCTACCCCGCGCGTGCACACAGCCTTTTTCTTCCAAAGTGCCCCCTCCCCCAATCCAACCGCCTCTCGACCCTCAGTCCTTTAATGTGTGGGACCCGAGGTGCCTTTTCCGTCCCGTCAGTAACTCTCAGTGGCCGGGGTGCGGTGGGCAGCTCTCTCTGCCGGGGATGCCGTCTGGGTGGGGCGCGGTCCCCGTGTGCCGGTGTCGGGGAGGGGACGCGCCTTCGTGTGCGCAGAGCCTCCGGCCCCCTCGGTCCCGCCCGGGAGTCGGGGGTCCCGCCCGGGAGTCGAGGTTCCCTGTGCTCTCCGTCCCGCGTCGCAGCCGGGCTTCCCCGCCGCGGGCCACAGGGTCCGAGGACGGCCGCCCCGCCATCCCGCGCGACCCGAGCGCCGCAGCCCCGCAGCCCCGCAGCCCCCCAGCCCCGCAGCCCCCCAGCCCCGCAGCCCACCGCCAGGGCAATCGGGGGGGGGTGGCTCCCCGCGCCGCTGCGGCCAGAGGCTACCGAGGACGCGGCGCGCCCGTTCCTCCGGTCCTCGGGCTCCGCCCCGCGGCCACCGTGCCGGCTGCAGCGGATCGCCGGGCTGGGCGGCGCGCCTCTGGTTCCCCAGGGCTCCGGCGACGCCGGCGACCCGCACGGGTCCCAGCCACCGGGTGTCCATGCCAGCGCGCGCGCTCAAGGGGATGCCCGGGAGCACCTGCCTCCTCAACCTTCCTCGGGCTTCCTGGCCTTGAGGGCTGTCTGGCGGGTTTGGGTCAGGTTTCCCGGGGCGTGTGAGGTGGGGGAACAGCAGCTCCCAGGGCCCCGGGGGCTCCCTAACTGGGGAGGGGGTCCGTCAGCTCACGGACAGGAGGATGCTGCGTTCTGTCTCAGAGACTGACAGTGAGGGCACCACAGAGATGGGGGACCCCGCCATCGTTTGAGAGGGAACTTAAGTCTCTAGTCTTCTCTGTTCCGCCCCCAACTAAACTGTTTTTTTAGGAACTCTTTCTGAGTTCCACCTCTGGTTGGCAGGATTCCTATTCCTCTCCTCCTTCTGAGAGGGATTCCATCTCCTGCAGGAACCAGACTGCCACTGCATTGCCTGAGCTGGGAGATGTTGTTATCCCTCCCCACTCCCCCACCCAGACTTACAGAGGAAGAGACAGGCTCAGGGAGGTGACAGTGGCCATGTGTGGAAGCTGGGTCTGTTCTAGAGCCCGGTGTCTTTTCCTCTGCCCCCCCCCCCCCCCCACTCGCTCTGTTCTGAGCAGCAGGGCTGCATCCTGGCCTTGCTGGCTGCTGGAAAGGTGGCCTTGGGCTGGATTGTGGGGAGGAAGGGAGAGGAGGAGAGAGTTTGGGCTAGACCTCCCTTCCCTAACCTCCACCTTCCCTTTGTGACCCAGGGGCAGTGATGTCTCTAGTCAGTCAGGAGTTCTGTACAGAATCAGGGCCTGGGCTTGTTCTCCCCACCTCAGCCATCACCCTCTCAGCGGGCAGACAGAAATCTCCATCTCACCACCTCTTCATCCCCTCCTTACAGCTCTCTCTGAGAAACCATAGATGAGGACCAGAGCTGGATACAGCTTACCCAGCTCAGACTCAGACACTCGGGTAGCTAGGGGAGGGGTAGGAGAAGAATCTGTGATGGTGTGTTAGGACCATTTGAGGACCCAGCGGGTCTGATTCCTCCAGGGGAGGGGCATCAGAGTGAGGGGACAAGCATATCTAGGCATGGAGACACCTGATGCTCTTTTTCCTAAATATCCAGTCAGTCCTCAGGAAAACAGGTTCAGGAACAGTGTCTAAGGTTGGGGATATCTAGGTCTCTGAGTAGTGAGTGTATTGGGGTGCACACAGCCTGAATTTGGAGGTTTCCATATGAGTCATTTCTCATGACTGGGTAGCACTGTCACCCATTGCCACCCACTTGTGGTCTGGGTCTGACTGACCTGCCTTGGAACAGATACTCCAGTAGAAGTAAATGAAGGCCTTAAGGCCCATGGGCTCTCCATTATGAAGTGGACTCTTTTGCGCAATTGGGTGCCCTCTTGTGGATACTTGAGAAATTTCACTCTCTTCCCCCCCAACCCCCCATGCCGCGTAGTTCAGGGACCCTTTCTACCACCACCACCTCCACTACAGGCCTATCCAGGGGTCTCTTTATTAAGGGCAAAAAGTCTTCTGGTATCCCCAAATTGGATCTCCATGCATGAAATCCTAATATAGTCTGAACAAGCATTTGCATAGCACTTATTATAGACTTCACAAATAATAGCTCCTTTATTCCCTACAGCTAGCCTGTGAGGTAAGTAAGTACTATTATCATCCTTACTTTACAGATGAGGAAATTGTGGCCCAGAGAAGTTAAGTGGCTTACCTGAGGTCACACAGCCACTCTGGATTCTAGACTGTCGCCATGCTGCCTCTCACTGGTGTGGGAGGCCTCACAGAGCAATGCAGAGTCACACTCAGAAGACAGCTGTGTGTACACCAGAAAGAATTTCCCCAACTTCCCAGGCTTCTTCTCTGACTCCCCCAGAGCTCACCCCACACACCCCGGGGAGGAGTCTGTCCTACCACGTGAATAGAGGATTGGGAGATTTACAAGAACCCCTCTTTTGGGACCTTTTTGGTTCTTTCTACCACTGCTGGGTGGTAGAACGTGAGGGAGGAAGCAGGGCTGCTCAAAATTCAGAATCTCAGGGAGCATCAGAATTCCCTAAGACGATATGGTGCCATCACTAACTGAACCAGAAGCCAGTGTAGACACGGGCCAGTCAGGAGGCATCCACACTCTCTTTCCACTCTCGACCCTCTTGGCATGAACCGGGTCCTGGTGAATGATCACAGGACTTGCCTCTCTTCTGAAACTTGAAACATGGGGGTGTGTGGGCTCAGAAGAACTCCATTTCTACCATGTACAGATAAGGAAATGAAGCCTCTTCCTAAGACCTCCACTCACTCACCACATGTTAGCTGACAACCCACTGTGGGTGCTGGGAGACGGGGACACAGAACAGGGTGAAGAGCAGCTCTCTGCCTTTGAGGAACTCTGTCTAGCAAGCAAGAGACAAATGAGGAAACCATAATTGCAGTCAGGGTGCTGGTGTACAGGAAGCTGACTGCTACAGCAAAGGAGACTAGACCCTGTTTAGGCGGGGGCAGGGAGGCTGTGAAGGAGGTAGCCTTCGCGATTGGTCTTAGAGGGTAGATTGGGCTTCATGGAGGGGAGGGAGAGTACTCCTGGTTGAGGCTCCTTCATACATGCAACGTTCTGGAACAACAAGGCAAGTGCACGCAGTAGTGAGCTTTACCTGGCTCCCACAGAGGCTGCCTAGGAAGAGGACAGGACATTGGCTGGCAGTTGGGGTCAGCTGGCAAAAGTCTCACTTGCCAGGCTGAGAAGTTCCGACTCAACACAGTAAGTGCAGGCAAGGGCCGGTATTGTCCTCTCCAAAGAGCCTGGCTGAAGGGGTGTCCTGCCATGCTCAGAGGGGGTGAGGGTCAGGGAGACAGGCACTGGGGACAGTTCGTCCAGTCAGGTTTTCATTAAACTGTTATGGAGTTCTCTATTAGAACCCTTTCCCTTACAAGTGTTAAAAACCCACTCAAAGCAGTTTAAACAAAAAGGGAATTTGTTGGTTCGCATACCCGGGGGAGGTCCTGTGAGAGAAGGAGTGAGGAAAGGAGCCCAGGAGCCAACGGAGCTGGAACTCAGGAGTCAAGGCCATCAGAACTCCTTCCCTGCCCATGTCTTTTCTCCGCTCATCTCTGCCTGGCTGTGTTCTGCAGAGACTCCTTTCATGCGGAGGCACTGTTGGCTAAGCATCCGACTCTTGGTTTTGGCTCAGGTCGTGATCTCAGGGTCGTGAGATGCAGCCCCTTGTTGGGCTCCAGGTTCAACAGGGAATCTGCTTGTCCCTCTTCCTCTCCCCCCCCCCCCACCGCCCTTTCTCTCTCAAATTTATTTATTTATTTTAAGATTTTTTATTTTTTATTTATTTGACAGAGAGAGAGAAAGATCACAAGTAGGCAGAGAGGTAGGCAGAGAGAGAGGGGGAAGCAGGCTCCCTGCCAAGCAGAGAGCCTGATGTGGGGCTCGATCCCAGGACCCTGGGATCATGACCTGAGCCAAAGGCAGAGGCTTAACCCACTGAGCCACCCAGACGCCCCTCTCTCTCAAATTAAAAAAAATAAAATAAAAAATTAGCCAAGGGAAGAAAGGAAGAAGGAAGTTAAAAAAAAAAAAGAGGACTATATAGAGGTATGGACCACACAGAAAAGGCAGGTTTCTGTCATGGACAAAAAGGCAAAACGTTTCGTGGTTCCTCGAAAGACGGACGCAGAAGAATGTTCTGTTCAGTGAGAGGAAGTGGCGAGTTCAGATGGCACGTTTGGTGGGGAGTGGGGGGGGGCAGCCATGGGTCAGTCGGGTCAGTAGATGACTGAATGCTTTGGATCCAGAGGTTGAAGGAAAAGATGAAGCTGCGGAGATCATTTGGATTCATCCCAGTGGATGGCAGCCGGAGCCAGGGGAGGAGGCGTCACCCAGCGAGAGTGAGAGGAGAGCTGCAGACGCACAGCTGGTGAACACCCACACGGGCTGAAGGGGTGAACACAGAGGGCACAGGAAGGAAGACGTCTGCGAAAGGAACAAGTGCAGGTTAGTAACACATTGTGAGCAGATGCTCTGTCCTCCGCAGATGCACTTGTCTCTCATTTGAAACCATCCAGGGGATGATTACAGATTATCTTCAAAGGAACAAACATCAGATTGTCATCAGACATCTCATCAGCAACCTCAGTGCAAGAAGACAGTAGTACAAAGCCTGCAGACGGCAAAGGGAATGGCAAGACTACTAGTTGTCCCCAGTCTCTGTTCCCCCAGAGGCAGGCCAATAGGAGGGCGGGTAGATGCTCCAGCACGCGTGTAATTCTACTTCAGAAATACAACTTTGGGGGGTTGCCTGAGTGGCTCAGTGGGTTAAAGCCTCTGCCTTCAGCTCAGGTCATGATCCCGGGGTCCTGGGATCGAGCCCCACGTCGGGCTCTCTGCTCGACAGGGAGCCTGCTTCCTCCTCTCTCTGCCTGTCTCTCTGCCTGCTTGTGATCTCTGTCTGTCAAATACATAAATAAAATCTTTAAAAAAAAAAAAAAGAAAGAAAGAAATACAACTTTGGGTTTTTAGCTGGTCACGTCGCCTTCCAGAACCGAGGGTACATTTCCCGCCTCCCTCGAAGCTAAGTGTGTCCATGTGACTAAGTTGTGGCTGTCCCTTTTTCCTTCTTCGGACCTTCTCCCATGCATCCTGCTACCTGGAAAGTTAATATGAGGCCATCGTCTTGGACCATGAGAACAAGGACCACAGCTTGCATGAGTCAGAGTAGAAAACTGGGAGACGCCTAGCCCCCAGAAGTCTTTTACATGAGAAAAAAATAAACTTCAGCTTGTTGGAGCCACTGCTATTTTGGGTCTCTTATTTATAGATAATCCTAACTGATATTAGGGGGACATTATACCCAGCCAAAATATCAGCCATAGATGGGAATAAAATAAAGTTATTTTCACACAGGTAACAATCCAAAAAGAAGTTAGGAAATAGACATTTAAATATGTTATTTATAATATATATGTTATAATGTATATTATCTGGGAAACAGACAAAGGTCTCACTTAATAACCTTTTATTTTTTTATTTGATGTTATAAAAATGAGCACTTGTTTTTTGTTAAAAATTTTTAACATATATATGTTTATTTATACATATACATGTACATGTATATATGTATATTTAAATATATATATAAAATTTAAACATATATATATTTATTTGACAGAGAGAGAGACAGCGAGAGAGGGAACACAAGCAGGGGAGTGGGAGAGGGAGAAGCAGGCTTCCAACTGAGCAGGGAGCCCCGATGCAGGGCTCGATCCCAGGACCCTGGGGGTCATGACCTGCGAGGAAGGCAGACACTTAACAACTGAGCCACCCAGGCACCCTAAACATATATTTTTTTTTAAAGAGAATGAGGAAGGGAAAATAACAGAGGTTTACAGTCTAGAAAATACCACAAGCAGAAGGACAGGACCAGCAAGGACTCGCTTCCCTGGCAGTGAAATCAGGTGTCTCTTAGCAAGTCTGATTGCCCCTGATTTTGGCTGCTGTCTGGATTTATCTCATCGGTTGTCCTCCATGGCCAGTTTAAGAGAATTCCCCTCTCGGGAGGTGTCCTGCTCAAGTGCCCCATTTCCTGCTGGCATAGTTAGAGTTGGAATTATCTCAGGGCTGAGCAATCAGAGGCCCCCATTTGCCAGGCTTGGGATTTCTCTAGTGATACAACTCCCTTAAATCCTAGTTGGCTGTCTGCCATTTCAATTCCTAGGGATGCCATGTGCAAGTAACCAATGCCAGAAATCTTGCCCAGTCATGAAACTTGATTCTGAGCCCGTCTCTTGTGGTTCGTCTCTTAGCAACAGGCTCTGACTATCCATCTAGGCCTTAAGTTAAGGTTCTTCCTTGGTGTATGGACTTCTGGGGTTTATAGCATCCAAGGATGTTTATAGCATCCCTTCTGGACTGAGATCTTGAATTTCCTTTGGGAACCATCTCTGCCCATCTCCATCCTTTTCCAAGAGATTTAATCTGGGATTGCTTTCTGCCCCCACATCTAGAGGTATGTCAATCAGTATGTTCCCATGGACCCAGCCGAAATGATCGTTCAGGGAGGGACACATGATCTACAGTAGCCCCAATCAGAATAAATCACAGGACTGACTTTTGCTGAAAATGCTGGGACTTTTCTTGCTCTTTCTTCATGATATTGAATAAGGAAGCTTGTAGCTGTAGGAGCTGCTGTCAGCCAAGACGGCTGTGGAGACTGTGAGTTAAGTTACCCAAAGTGGCATAAGAGGTATGAGGTAGGATAAGACAAAGATAGGGAAGATAGGGGGAAAAAAATAAACAGATTATGATTATGATTACAATGGATTGTTTGCTCTCCCTCCTCCTAATTTTAGCATAGAAATAAAATTCAACTTTTGCAATTACATGTAGTACAGAATTATCTCTCGGTGGTCTTAGATCACTGATCACGAAGAAACTAGATGATCTTTCTTAACAAAGCAAAATTTCCAGTCTCCTTTGATGGTCCAGTTTAAAAAAAGGTTTTTGTCATCTTGTAGCACCATACTGAAGACTGCCAGTTGTATATCGCATTCAATATCTGTTATTTTTCTATCAAATCCCCAGTGACTTCAATACCACTGGGCAGTATCCACTTTATGAGAGCCCAACAGTACAGTAAAAACGGTAGCCTAAATCCCACACAGGTCAGCAAACACCGAGTGGGGAGTCTAGACTTCCAACCTTGCCAGGCTATAAAGAGGTGACTGACTCTTCCGTTCTTCAGCCCACTGGACTGGTGTCAAGGCAAGGCTAAATATAAAGTCAGAAATTTCATCCCCACTGAGGGCAATCCCCACCCCCAACATACACAGTGTCAACAGGAATGATGTACAGAACCTGGACATTCACCTCCACCTGAAAGTAAGGAAGGGATTCCACCTCTTTCTTTGCCTGAGCAGTGTCAGAGGAAGCCAGATAAAACAGAAAGATTAAATAAGATCCAGCATATCAGAACATAATACCCAAATGTAGAAATTTCAGTCGAAAGTCACTTGTCCTATCAAGAACAAGGTAGTTGTGAAACTTAATGGAAAAAGAAAATCGGAGTGCCTGGGTGGCTCAGTGGGTTAGGCCTCTGCCTTTGGCTGAGGTCATGATCTCAGGGTCCTGGGATTGAGCCCCACTTTGGGCTCTCTGCTCGGTCGGGAGCCTGCTTCCCCCCTCCCCCGCCTGCCTCTCTGTCTACTTGTGATCTCTCTCTCTCTCACTCTCTCTCTGTAATAAATAAATAAATAAAATCTTTAAAAAAAAAAAAGAAGAAAATCAATAGATGACAACACAGTTGACAGACATGTTACTATCATCCGACAAAGATTTTTTTTTAAGATTTTTATTTATTTATTTGACAGACAGAGATCACAAGTAGGCAGAGAGGCAGGCAGAGAGAGAGAGAGAGAGAGGGAAGCAGGCTCCCCGCTGAGCAGAGAGCCCAACTTGGGGCTCGATCCCAGGACCCCAGGATCATGACTCGAGCTGAAGGCAGAGGCTTTAGCCCACTGAGCCACCCAGGCACCCAGGCCGACAAAGATTTTAAAGCAGCCATGATAAAAAGAGCTCAACAAACACACTTGAGACAAATAAAAAAATACATAAGTTCATTAAAGAAATAGAAATGATTATTTTCTCTCTTTTTTTATTTTTGAGAAAAAGAGGGAGGGAAGGAGGGGCAGAGGGAGAGAGAGAAAATTTTAATCAGGCTCTGCCCTCAGTGCTGAGCCTAATGTGGGGCTCAGCCTCACAGCCCTGAGATCCTGACCTAAGCTGAAATCAAGAGTCAGACACTCAACAAACTGAGCCACTTAGGCTCCCAAAGGAATAGTAAGTTTTAGCAAGAAATAGAAGATATTAAGAAGAACCAGATGGAAGTTTTAGAACTGAGAAGTATAATAACAGAAATTTTTAAAACTCAGTGAAGGCAGGGCACCTGGGTGGCTCAGTTGGTTAAGTGGCTGGTTACTGATTTCAGCTCAGGTCATGATCTCAGTCTCCTGGGATTGAGCACCATGTGGGGTTCTGCTTTTGATGGGGAGTCTGAGGATCCTTTCTCTCCTTTTGCTCCTCCTCCTGCTCACACATATTATTTCTCTAAAATATATATAAATAAATCTTTTTTAAAAATAAGGAAAAATTAGGGGTATCTGGGTGGCCCAGTAGGTTAAGCATCAGCCTTTGGCTCAGGTCATGA
Organism: Mustela lutreola; assembly: GCF_030435805.1. Lineage (NCBI taxonomy): Eukaryota > Metazoa > Chordata > Mammalia > Carnivora > Mustelidae > Mustela > Mustela lutreola. The sequence goes on along the minus strand of NC_081304.1, from coordinate 23,438,040 downwards.
CCTCAGGGTCCTGGGACTGAGCCCTGCACTGGGGTCCCTGCTCATAGGGGGGGTCTGCTTCTTCCTCTGCCTCTCCCTCTGGCTGTGAGCTCTCTCTCTCTTTCACTTAATCTCTCTCTCAAATAAATTAATAAAATCATTTAAAAATAAGAAAAAGTTAAAACAACAACAACAACAACCCACAACTGAATGGATGCATTCAATAGCAAACTAGAAGGGATAGAGGAAAAATCAGTGAACTGAAAGATAGAGAAATAGAAATTACCCAGCTGTACAACAGAAAGAAAATAGACTAAAAACAAAAAACAAACAGAACCTCAGAGACCTGTGGGACTATAACAAAAGATCTAACACTCCTGTAATTGAAGTCTCACCAAAAGAGGAGTAAAAAGGCAGGAATAACTGAGGGACGCCTGCATGGCTCAGTTGGTTAAGCAGCTGCCTTCAGCTCAGGTCATGATCCCAGCATCCTGGGATCGAGTCCCACATCAGGCTCCTTGCTTGGCGGGGAGCCCGCTTCTCCCTCTGCCTCCATCTGCCAGTGCTCACGCGCACTCTCTCTCTCTCTCTGACAAATAAATAAATAAAATTTAAAAAAAAAAAAAAAGAAAGAATAACTGAAAATGTCCTAAATTTGGCAAAAGCCATACACCTACAGATTCAAGAAGCTGAGGGAACTCCAAATAGGGAAACTGAAAGGAATCCACACCATGACACGTCACAGTCAAACTTCTAAAAACTAGACAAAGAAAAAGTCTTGAAAGCAGCGAGAAGGAAATGACATCTTTCCTACAGGGGAAAAACAATTCAAATGGCAGCGGATTTCCCATCAGGAGCCATAAAGTCCAAAAGGAAATGTTACATTTTCCAAGTGCTGGAAAAAGATCTGTCAGCCCAGAAACTTATTAGTCAGCAAAAATATCCTTTAAGAATAAAGAGGAACTGGGCACCTGGGTGGCTCAGTGGGTTAAAGCCTCTGCCTTCAGCTCAGGTCATGATCCCAGGGTCCTGGGATCGAGCCCCACGTCGGGCTCTCTGCTCAGCAGGGAGCCTGCTTCTTCCTATCTCTCTGCCTGCCTCTCAACCTACTTGTGATATCTGTCTGTCAAATAAATAAATAAATAAATCTAAAAAAAAAAAGAAGAATAAGGAGGAACTCAAAACATTCTCAGATTTAAAAAACTAAGAGAATTTGTTACCAGCAGACCTACCTAAAAAACACAACAAAACAAACAAACAAACAAACAAAACACTAAGAGTTCTCTAAATAGAAAACTCTAAAAGAAGTAATTTTGGAACATCAAGAAGTAAGAAGATAATTTTAAAAATATGAATAAATTCAATAAGCTTTTCTTCTCTGCTTGAGTTTTCTAAATTATGTTTGATTGTTGAAGCAAAAATTATAACACTATCTGATGTGGTTTTAAACACACATAAAGGAGGGACACCTGTTGGCTCATTTGGTTAAGCATTCAACTCTTTTACTACTGGTCATGAAGGCCAGTGCAGGGCTTAATCCCAGGACCCTGAGATCATGACCTGAGCCAAAACCAAGAGCTGGCCACTCAACTGACTGAGCCACCCAGGTGCCCCTAAGCACTCAAGCACCCCCTAAGCACTCTTGATCTCAGCTCAGTTCTTCATTTCAGGGTTGTGAATTTAAGCCCTGTGTTGGGCTCCATGCTGGGTGTGGAGCCTACTTCAAATAAACAAACAAACAAGCAAACATAGAAGAAATGTTTCTGACAGTTATACTAAAAATGGGGAGAGTAAAAGGACATAAGGGTAGATAAGGTTTCCATATTTCATTCTAACTGGTAAAATAACACTGATTTTAAGACCATGAAAAGATAAACATAATGTGTGGACACCTGGGTGGCTCAGTCAGTTAAGCATCTGCCTTCAGATGAGGTCATGATCCCAGGGTCCTGAGATTGAGTACCACATCAGTCTTCTTGCTCAGCAAGGAGCCTGCTTCTCCCTCTGCCTGGCTCTCTCTCTGACAGATAAATAAATAAAATATTTTTTAAAAAAGATATACATAATGTATAATGTAATAATTAGAGCAACTACAAAAATAAACTATACAAACTGATATGCTTAAAAATACAATAGATGAGGTGGCTCAGTCAGTTAGGTGTCTGCCTTTGGCTCAGGTCATGATCTCTGGGTCCTGGGAATGAGCCCCACATCAGGCTTCCTGCTCGGTGGGGAGTCTGTTTCTCCCTCACCCTGTGCTCCTCTCCCTGCTCATTCTCTCTCTCAAATGAGTAAATAAAATCCTTAAAAAAATAGCTTATTAATGGGATTCCTGGGTGGCTCAGTTGGTTAAGCTGCTGTCTTCAACTCAGGTCATGATCCTGGGGTCCTGGGATCGAGTCCACATCGGGCTCCAAGCTTGGCAGGGAGCCTGCTTCTCTCTCCACCTCTGCCAGTCAATCTACCTGCTTGTGTGCTTGTTTTCTCTCTCTGACAAATAAATAAATAAATAAATACTTTAAAAAAATAGTTTATTAAAAAAACCACTATAGAGAAATCAAAATGGATTTTTTTTTTAAAGATTTTGTTTATTTATTTGACAGACATAGATCACAAATAGGCAGAGAGAGGGGAGGGGGAGAAGGAGGCTCCCTGCTGAGCAGAGAGCCTAATGCGGGGCTCAATCGCAGGACCCTGGAATCATGACCTGAGCCTAAGGCAGAGGATTTAACCCACTGAGCCACCTAGGCACCCCTCAAAATGGAATTCTAAAAATATTTTCAAGTAACCTCCAGGAAAGCAGAAAAAAGAAAATAGGAATGAAAAACAGAAAGAACAATCCTCCAACAAAAAATAAAATGGGAGATTTAATCCACAACATAGCAGTAATTATATTAAAAAAAATGGCATAAATACACCAATTTAAAGACAGAGATTGGCAGGGTGGATGAAAAAAATATGACCCAACTATATACTGTCTACAAGAAATTCACTTAAAATATATTATTATTGGCAGGTTGAAAATAAAAGGGTGGAAAAATATAAATCATGCGAACATGAGGGGCACCTGGGTGGCTCGGTTGGTTGGGCGACTGCCTTTGGCTCAGGTTGTGATCCAAGAGTCCCAGGATCGAGTCCAACATTGGGCTCCTGGCTCCACTGGAGTCTGCTTCTCCCTCTGACCTTCTCCCTTCTCATGCTCTCTCTTACTCACTCTCTCTCTCAAATAAATAAATAAATAAAATCTCTTAAAAGTCATGCGAACATTAAAAGAAATCAGAAGTGGCTACTTTAATATCTTAAAATAGACTTCATTTTTAAAAAAGATTTTATTTATTGGGGCGCCTGGGTGGCTCAGTGGGCACCCAGATCATAGTCTCAGGGTCCTGGGATCGAGCCCCGCATCGGGCTATCTGCTCGGCAGGGAGTCTGCCTCCCCCTCTCTCTCTGCCTGCCTCTCTACCTGCTTGTGATCTGTCTGTCAAATAAATAAATAAATAAACTTTTTAAAAAATATATTTTATTTATTTATTTGACAAAGAGAGCATGAGAGCACAGTCAGAGGGAGTGGCAGAGGGAGAGGTAAAAGCAGGCCCCCTGCTGAGTGGGGATCTGGATGGGGGCTTGATCCTAGGATCCTGGGATCATGTCCTGAGACAAAGGCAGATGCTCAACCAACTGAGTCATCCAGGTACCCCAGAACTGGTTCTCTGAAAAGATAAATAAAATTAACAAAACTCTAGCAAGAGGAAAAAAAACCCCTCAAATTGTCAATATTAGGAACAAAACAGAGGATATCACTGTAGACAATGCAGACATTAAAAGTATAATACAGAATACTATGAATAACTCTACACACATAAATTTGATAACATAGGTAAACTGGACCAATTCCTAAAAAAAAAAAAAACACTACAACTATCCCCATATAAAATAGGAAATTTAAACTGACCTACAACAATTAAGTTAAATGTATAAGATTAAAATGTCCAAAAATGAAATCTCCAAGCCAGATCATTTCACTGGACAATTCTATCAAAAATTCAAAGAATAATATAAATTTCATACAATCTCTTCCAGAACATAGGAGGAAACATTTTTCAATTCATTTTAAGCAAATATATCAGTAATTACACTAAATTTAAATGGCCTACATACGTCAATTAAAAAACAGAGATTACTAAAAGAGACTGAAAAAATATGATCCATTTATATGCTGTCTCCTAGAGATTCATGTTAGATATAAGGACAGAAAGAGGTTGACATGAAAGGATGGAAAAAAACATTCCATGCAAATGGTAAGCAAAAGAGAGCTATATTATTGTCAAAGTAGATTTTAAACTGTTTTATAAGTTTATAAGAGACAAAGAACATTATATACTGATAAAAGTTTCATTGATGATAATAAATATATACACACAGAGGTGCCTGGGTGGTGGCTCAGCCATTAAATATCTGACTTTGGCTCAGATCATGATCCCAGGGTCCTAGGATGGAGCCCCGATTTAGGCTCCCTGCTCAGCCAGAAGCCTGCTTCTCCCTCTCCCACTTCCCTTGCTTGTGTTCCCTCCTCCACTGTCTCTCTCTCTCTGTCAAATAAGTAAAATATTTAAAAATAAATAAACATATGCACACCTAATAACAGAGCTCTCCAAATATATGAAGGAAAATTGACAGCAATAGTTCTCTGGGTAATGCTCAGGGGTTAAGGAGGTAGTGGTATCTGGAAAGGAGTGAATAGGTCTATAAAAGGGCATCATGAGGGATCCTTGTGGTCATGGAAATGTTCTGTCATTTGAACTGCATTAATGTTGATATTCAAGCTGTAATATTGTATTATAGTTTTGCCAGTGTGCCAGTACAAGAACTGGGAGAAGAGTATATGAAATCTCTCTATGATTTCTTACAATGGCATATGAATCTATAATGATTTCAAAGTAAAGTATTTCCTTTTTAAAGTGTATTATTGGCATAGTAATAGGCAAATAGATGAACAAAAGGGAGAAAATATCTAGAAAGATATGTATGTATACCTTGGAATTTAACATATGATGATGATGACATTCAAGTGGGGAACTAGTGGACTAGTTAGGTAAATGTGAATAGGGACTTAATATGGGAACATATTGGGAATTACTGTTGATTTTGTTAGGTTTGATAATGACACTGTGACTATGTAAGGAAATGTCATTCTTTTTAAAGATTTTATTTTTAAATAATCTTTAACTGAATGTGGGGCTCAAACTTACAACCCTAAGACCAAGAGTTGCATGTTCTACCAACTGATCCAGACAGGTTCCCCCCCACACACAAAATTCTTATTTGTAAGAGATGTAGACCACAATTTTTGGAGATGAAATATCACGAAGTCTTAATTAACTTTACAATACAACTAACTGGTGGTAGTCCTCACCACCAAGCTAGAAGCTTCACTTTCTCTCATCTTTAACTCTCTGATCAGGAATTGGCCATAAGAGATGCTTTACAAGCTTTTGCTACTCATAAGGAGCCTGCACTTTAATACTTCACTAAGACCTAGGAATGACAGGATCAACCATCTCACAGATCAGAAAATAATTTCCACAGGGGCAAAAGGAGGATGTGGTCTCTGTCTCCCCACCCTAACCCACTTCCACATCCTTTCACCTTGTTTCCTAATCATCTGATATTACTTTGGGATGAGCTGGATGTACATCCCCCAACTATAGGAACAGAATGGGCAGCATTTTCTTCATCCTTTTACTCACAATGATGTGATTCGCTTATTACGACTGGGATTGGATGTCTTAATCAAAGTTTCCTTAGTAGTCTCAGACTCCCACTCCAAACTAAAGGAAAACTGTTAACACGTGGTTGTGGCTCAGCCTACAAAGAGAGGAAGTTTAGTAGGAACTTAAGAGGAACTGGAACCAGGAAGTTCTTCCTCACTCACACTCTCGCTCTTGCTCTCACTCTCACTCCCTCCCTCTCTTCTATTTTATTAATTTTTCTCTTCGCACATCTTTTGCTCCTGTCCCCACACACTCATTCTCTGCATCTTCATATATTTGGCTGCCCGGTTGCACCACAGTTTATACAACCCAAACTCAAGTGATATCCCAAACTAATGACTCTTTTTTTAAAGCTTCTTTTTAAAAATTTATTTATTTATTTATTTATTGGGGGGGGGGTGGCGGCACTACAAGATCCGAAAGAAAATTCCAGGGAATTATCACCATCAAAGAGATTTTAAAAAATAAAAGAAATCCTTAGGAGAGATACAAAAATATAGGCCAGGATGAAGGGGAGGTAGATGAGATAATGTGGGGTTGAAAAGAAAACTAAAATTCAGTAGAAGAATTTAAACTCTCAATGAAGGCTCTAAAGAAAACCAAGTCAGTGTAGCGAAAAGACCATTCTGATCTGGTGTGTTTAGATATGATTCTGCCACATATCTATGCCACAATTCCTCTTTCATCACAGAAGGATACTTGCCATAGGGGGCACCTGGCTGGCTCAGTTGGAAAAGCATGTGACTCTTGGGATGCCTGGGTGGCTCAGTGGGTTAAAGCCTCTGCCTTCAGCTTAGGTCACATCTCAGGGTCCTGGGATCGAGTCCCACATCGGGCTCTCTGATCGGTGGGGAGCCTGCTTCCCTTCCTCTCTCTCTGCTTGCCTCTCTGCCTGCCTCTCTGCCTACTTGTGATATCTGTCTGTCAAGTAAATAAATAAAAATCTTTAAAAAAGAGAAAAGAAAAGCATGTGACTCTTAATCTCAGCATAGTGAGTTCAAGCCTCACATTGGGTGTAGAGATTACTTAAATAAACAAAACTTTAAAAAAAAAGGATACTTGTCATATAAGGATATGAACATAGGCAGCTGTGTTTTCTTAGATATTTCCTGAAATAATTTTTGTGTCCCACTTTCCTACTTAGAAAAACCATTGGTAATTTAAGTAAAGTAACTCATACAAGCTGGGTTTGGCTGAGTCCGAGAAAAGATTAAACTAGTGCTTAATCTAGTTTTACATCTTAACCCTAGTAGTTACTTTTAAACCCAACTATTTTTAACTCCTGTTATTATTAGTTCTTATAATACAACTTTTAAGACATAGTTATAACCATTGACACTCACAAGGCATTCATATAAGTCATAAGTACAGGCATTTAAACTTCTGGATCACTGTCTCCTCAGAAATTAGTCTTCAGTCATCCCCAAGTTAATATTCCATTACTAAGATAAATTTGAAATTCTTTCTAGAGCACAGAATATAATTTTTATATATATTTTTAAAAGATGAAAGGAAAGAAATAGAAAAAGAACAAAGGGTGGAGATCAAGCCAAAGAATTACATATGTCCCTGAAAAATAAATACTAACTGGATAAGAGGTAATCAGAGGAAAAATTAAACAAAATTTTCCTAAAATGGGGAGGGAGGAAGGCCAACTTCTGAAGGCTGAAAAATTTACAAGCTTTCTCATTCAAAATCAATGAAGAGTATTTCGTTTAAATTTTGTATATTGCTTGCAAACATAATAATATAGCGATTTTCTTAATATATGGAACCACAGAAAAAAGGAGGAAAAAAGAAGCAGACAACAGATTTCAACAAATTTTTGGACTATAGGAAGCAGATAGAGGAGTAGTATCTGATTAAGAAAGATGGAACAACTTAAAATGTACACCCAGAAATGCCTACAATCAGAACTAGCAATAGGTAATTTATCACTAATTAACTCATAAGAAGCACAGGACTCAGGAGTGTCAGGCACAGTAGCAGGTGGAGTCAAGGCATGGTGCTGAAAATTCGTGGGTTGGCTAAACATCTGAAATTATGGTGCCCATGACCATTTCCTACCCTGAAGAAGCACATATGTCCTAAAAGAACAGTATTATTCTCTAAAGAAAATGAGAACAGATACGGGACTTGTGTATGCCAAAGACAGTGGCTAAGAAAGTGAGTCAAAGCTAAACACAAAAATTGTGTAAAAGAAAAAATTGGACCCCCAATTTCTCTTTCCACATCTCATTCTTAGAATGCTATCAGCTGGGGGCACCTGGGTGGCTCAGTGGGTTAAGCCTCTGCCTTCAGCTCAGGTCATGATCTCAGGGTCTTGGGATTGAGCCCCACATCAGGCTCTCTGCTCAGCGGGGAGCGGGCTTCCTCTTCTCTCTCTGCCTGCCTCTCTGCCTAGTTGTGATCTCTCTCTCTCTGTCAAATAAATAAATAAAATATTTAAAAAAAAAGAAGAATGCTATCAGCCAGGTTGATAAGTTGAAAGAGAATTTAGGAGATGTGAATAATATCTTAGGAGAAAAGACTTCTGTACAGCAGTCTTAGGCTTCATGGCGAGGGCCTCAACCTAATAAACCAGCTCCCAGTGTAGTGGCAATAAATGTTTAACAACCAGCAATCTGGGAGGAAGTGTGCCCTCACTTGTAGCATTTGCTAATGTGCATCAAAATGTCCATGGACAATGTCAATCTACCAATAGGATGTCACTGAATGCAGAACTGGGAGACAGGTGCACATTTAGCTTTTGCAAGCTGGTGTTAGCCAGCTCCAGCCCACCATTGACAGTTCCCCCATCTGATCATCCTTTCATGTTATCTGAAGTGAAGTTCACTGTTGATTAATCCCTCCCCCCTAGACACATACAAGAGTTTTCATGTAAGCTCTAGTGCCTTGTTCATTTTAATAATAATAATATATGATAATTACATTATTATATTATTTAATTTATTATATTTATAAATTTATAATTTATTTGATTTATTATATTTTATTATATATTTAATTAATTATATATTTCTTCTTCTTCTCCTTCTCCTTCTTCTTCTTCTTCTTCTTCTTCTTATTATTATTATTTTTATGTTTTTGTTCTGAAACATGAACAGTCAAGGATCACCAAATATTTGAGCAAGACCTCCAATATGAAAGAATCTAAATAAGCAGAAAAATAATTTGGAAAACAGAGATACTGAAAGAAGCAGAAGAAAAACTCCCTTTTCCAATGAATATACTTTGAGATATGAGAAGATCTTTCATCCATGAACATTTGGAGAGGGGCGCCTGGGTGGCTCAGTGGTTTAAAGCCTCTGCCTTCGGCTCAGGTCATGATCCCAGTGTTCTGGGATAGAGCCCCACATCAGGCTTTCTGCTCAGCAGGGAGCCTGCTTCCTCCTCTTTCTCTTGCTGCTTCTCTGCCTACTTGTGATCTCCGTCTGTCAAAAAAAAAAAAAAAAAAGAAGAAGAAGAACATTTGGAGAACAAGAAAGAATTCTTGGAATTGAAGGCAAAATAAGAGAAATTTAAAAGTCAATAACAGAACCAAAAGAATCAGCAAAAGGTATCTACTGTGTGATTAAAAAGAGTTGCCTAGTTCAGTTGATAAAGCATGTGATTCTTAATCTCAGGGGCTTGAGTTCAAGCCCCATGTTGGGCATGGAGTCTATTAAAAAAAAAAAAGACTTGAGGGAAAAAAGAATGAATGAATGAAAGGGAAACTTTCTATGAATGAAGAACAGAGTCTCTGAATTGATAGATCTCATTCAGTGCCCCAGAATTATAGATGGGGGAAAAGTATTTCAGACCAAGTCATATAATCAAAAATGTCCAAAATACTAGAGTTAAGGAGAGGATCCAAAAATATAACACAAAGAAACATTAATCACCATGATATCAGACTTTTTAAGTGCAATACTGAAAACTAAAATGGGGAAATGGACAAAGGAGAAATGCCTTGAAAATTCCACCCACCAAAAAAAAAAAAAAAAAAAAAAAAGATTTCCAACCAAAGTTTTATACCCAGTCAAGCTATGAATCAAATGTAGAAGTGAAATATAGACATTTTCGGACATGTTAAAAACTCAGAAATTTTACCTCCTGTGTACCAGAAAGCTCCTTCAGAAAAATAAAAGAATAGGGCCATCTGGGTGGCTCAGTTGGTTAAGTGACTACTTTCTGCACAGGTCATGGTCCTGGAGTCCCAGGATGGAGTCCTGCATCGGGCTCCCTGCTCAGCATGGAATCTGCTTCTCCCTCTGAACTTCCCTTCTCATGCTCTCTCTCTCTCTCATTCTCTCTCTCTCTCAGATAAAGAAATTTAAAAATCTTTTAAAAAAATAAAGAAAATAAAAGAACAAACAAATAAAAATATATGTATTCCAGGACACAGGAGATACAACACAAGAGAGACATGAAGGGAATCCCCAGATTGATGGTGAAGGAAAAAATCCTAGGATAATGGCTAGTCAATACATCCCATGGCTATCATCTAGCAGAAAAATTATTTCCCCTCTTCTTGTTTATGTGCTGGTTTTGACCAATAGAATGTGGTAAGAGTGATGCAGTTTCAGTTCCAGACCTACCCTTGGAGGCCTGGAAGCTTCACTCTCACTCTTTTGGAGCCCTGAGCCAAGAAGTTTGACTACAGTGCTAGAGGGGTAAGTCCAGTCATAATTTGGTGTTCTCCATCTGTTCAATTAAACAAAAGGAGGAAGTGGAAGAAAGTTTCCCCAAGTTAGTCTTACTAACTTAAAACTAACAACTTACTAACTTCAAACTCAAACGTGACCCTAGAAAGACCACCAAGTATGCAAGAAAACAAATCCACTATGAGTGATAGTCAGAAAAATCAACATATTAGAGAACACTCCTACCACACCCTCCACAAATATCCTTCATTATTATCTGGAATTGTCAAATACAAATACAAAATCATTATGTAAAGAATTTTTACAGAAATAAAGAATGCACTTATAAGGGAAAACATGCAACAGGAAATCATCAGGATCATATAATTTGCAAAAATAGAACTCATAGAAATGTAAAGCATGGGGCACCTGGCTGACTCAGTCAGAAGAGCATGCAACTCTTGATCTCAGGGTTGTGAGTTTAAGACCCACATTGGATGTAGAGATTACTTAAAAATAATAAAAAAAATTAAAAACTAAAAAATAAGTGTGAAGCATAACATTAAAAAAACTTAATGGAGATATACAAAATAACGATGAGAAATACCTTGTAAACTATGAAAAGAAATTTCAAGTGAGTGGGCTAATCAGCATATTAGATACCATTGAAAGTAGAATTAAACAAAGAGATATATCTCAAGAATTTATTCAGGAGGCGCCTGAGTGTCTTAGCAGGTTAAAACCTCTGTCTTTGGCTCAGGTCATGACCCCAGAATTCTGGGATCGAGCCCCACATAGGGCTCTCTGCTCAGTGGGGAGCCTGCTTCCCCCTCTCTCTCTCTACCTGCCTCTCTGCCTACTTGTGATCTCTGTCTGTTAAATGAATAAATAAAATCTTTAAAAAAATAAGAACCTATTCAGAATGCAGTGGAGAGGCAAGAAGAAAAAACCTAAGAGAGTTGTGAGACATGAATAATAAGAGAATGAGAATGTCTGACATCCATCTGATTGGAGTCCCAAAAGGTTAAATTGGAGAGAATGGAAAGAAGTAATGTTTAAAGATGGGGTGCCTGGGTGGCTCAGTGGGTTAAGAGTCTGCCTTTGGGTTGGGTCATGGTCTCAGGGTCCTGGGATCAAGCCCCACATTAAGATTTCTGCTCAGTGGGGAGCCTGCTTCCCCCTCTCTCTCTGCCTATCTCTCTGCCTACTCATGATCTCTCTCTCTCTGTGTCAAATAAATAAAATCTTTAAAAAAAAAAGAAAATAAAGAAATAATGATTGGGAAATTTCAGAATTAATGAAAACCATGAATACACAGATTCAGGAAGCAAAACATATCCCAAATATAATCAAGAACAAATAAATTCATACCTTGTCACATCATAACAAATCTGTTGCACATCAAATATATCTAGATCTGGAAAGCAGAAATAAAAAAACAGATGACCTACAAAAGAATGATAATTAGAGTAACAGCAGATTTCACAACAACAGAAGCCAGAAAATGGTGGAATAGCTTCTATAAAATAAGACAAAACTACTATCCACTTAAAATTTTTTGCTCAGCAAAATACTATCCAATAACAAGGGGAAAAATAATACTTTTTGTAAGAAACAAGCTTACAAGGAATTTACAAAGAGACCATCTCATAAAAAGTTACAAAATATTTAGTTTAAGATGTAGGAAAGTGATCCCAGAAAAAAACAGAGGTAGAAATTCAAAAAGGAATAGTGAACAAAGAGAATGATGCTATAAAGTTAAAGCCAAGCAACTACTAACTAAACAAAGTAATACAGGAGTATAACTTGTGGGGATTAAAGAAGAACTGAAGGGGTGCCCGACTGGCTCAGTCAGTAGAGCATGCAGCTATTGATCTCAAGGTAGTGAGTTTGAGTCCCGTGATTGGCATAGAGTTTACTTTAAAAATATAGAGAGTGGTGCGCCTGGGTGGCTCAGTGGGTTGAGACTCTGCCTTCGGTTCAGATCATGATCTCAGGGTCCTGGGATGGAGCCCCGCATCGGGGTCTCTGCTCAGTGGGGAGCTTGCCCCCCCCTCTGCCTACCTATGCCTACTTGTGATCTCTGTTTGTCAAATAAATACATAAAATCTTTTAAAATATCTGTATATATATTTTAATATTTTGTATTTTACCTTTTGAGTAAACGGTACATTGAATATTGGACAAGTAATAGTAATGAACCTTCATGAGTCAAATAACAAAGCATCAAAACATATGCCCCCCACACTTCTGGAAAAAGTGAAGTGTGTAAGGACAATTCCCTTCACTTATAGCTAATGAAGGGAACCAAAACCATTTAAAGACAGTGGGGAATGGGGTGCCAGGTGGGCTGGCCCAGTTGGAAGAGCACAGAACTCTTTTTTTTTTTTTTAATTTAAGATTTTATTTATTTATTTGGCAGAGAGAGAGAGAGATCACAAGTAGGCAGAGAGAGAGGGAGGGGAAGCAGGCTCCCTGCTGAGCAGAGAGCCTGATGTGGGGCTCTATCCCAGGACCCCAGGATCATGACCTGAGCCGAAGGCAGTGGTTTTACCCACTGAGCCACCCAGGCACCCCAAGCATGGAATTCTTGATCTCAGGGTCAGACTCGAACTCATTCGAGCCCCACTTGGGTATTGGGTATAGAGATGACTAAAGATAAGTAAATAAATAAACTTAAAAAATCAAAAATAAAACAGAGGGAGAGAGGAGTGCTGTGATTACAGACAACAGTTCCCAAGGTCTAATTTAAAACCAATACTTATAACCCTAGAGAGTGACCGCCAAAGGCCAAAGGCTTGGGGCTGGGAGGAATTACTGCATTCACAGAGCGCAGCCAGGGGGTATAGCTCAGTGGAAGAGCATTTGACTGCACAGAGCGCAGCTTAACAGAACTCCTAATGTTTACAACATATGAGCTTCCAAATCCAGGGAGGGTGGAACCAAATATGGCTTCCTATCTTTTCCTTCTTCTGACTTGAAAGTGATGAAAATGGCCTCTGGAGAGAGACCAAGAAAGGAGGGGTTGTGAACTGTGATAGAAATGAAGTTTTCCAAGCTCCAGCAGAAGTGAGAAAATACCCCAGGGCCCATGAGGACAAGCCCCCCTTAGAATGGGGTATGCCCTGAACTGGCCCGAGGCAAAGGGAGTAATTCCAACCTCTCAAGAGGGGAGGGAGTGACAAACAAACCAAAAACCCCAACTTATCTCTGAGTTCTGCGATCCCTTTGCTCACCTGAGAGTTTTTCATTATTGGACGGTTTGCTTGTTGAGGTTTTTATTTTTGTATTATTCAATCCTGTAAACTAAAATTCTATAGTTTTCCTGAAGAAAAAGCATTTTCAGGGGCACCCACCTGGCCCAGTCAGTGGAGCACGCAACTCTTGATTTTGGGGTTGGGAGTTCCAGCCCCACATTGGGTGTAGAGATTACTTAAAAATAAAATCTTTTAAAAAAAAGTATTTTCCATATGACCATATGATTCCAATGTTATAAAAACATATTTCTGTCTATCTATTTAACCCATTTAACATTTAGTGATAATTTTGGATGGGTGGTAAGATTTGGGAAAATTTATTGCTGTCTTTTTACTTTCCTGCCTGGCTTAACGTTCTTTAAGAGAAGCAGGTGTCATTTTAAAAACATAATTTAGCAGCCGCGTAAAAAGAGAGAAAAACAGAGCTAGAGAATTATAGCAACAATCACGTACAGGCTGAGGGCTTACTGTTTACCAGGCGCTGTTCTAAACCCTTTACAGACATTAGTTTGAATCACGAAATTGTCAATATTAGGCTGTTCTTGACCGACGGAAACAGCAATTTCATAGGGTTCAACTTGTATTTACTCCTCTAACTTTTGAACACCCCTAAGATGAAGATGGAAAACCAAAGCTGCTAGACATGTAGAGAGAAATCAAGGCTCTTCTTCCTCGCAGAATCCCCAGTTCCCTCACCCCCAGGGCCCGGTCTTCTGATCTTGCCGTCCATTGCCTCCTCCACAGGTCAGGTGCTACCCAGACAGAGGGATCGCTCTCTGTCCCCAAGATGCCTTATGAGGTGGAATCAGCCATCAGCCTGAGTGCCAAAGGTAGCACGTGTGGCCTTGCTTTGACTCTGTCTGTCCCCGGAATGAAGCCACTCAGGATTTCTAGGCAGCTCCCATTCTTGGAAACTTCTGCTGCAGCCGGGGATGGATGGTGTTCTCACAATTCCCAGTGGAGCCCCCAACCATGTCCCCTTTCAGGGCACTGAAGCAGGACACATTCTACAGTTTCACGTTTATTTTCAGAAAGTGATGAAAACAAAGAAATAGATCCAAACACCACTCTCTGTACAATAAATAGCCTCCCCGTTCAAAAAGGAAAAAAAAAAGAAAAAGAAAGAAAGAAAGAAAGCGTGCGCGCACACAACTAATCCCCACCGCAAGACTTTGCGGTGTGCACCAACCCCGCCCCCCTTTCCAGCCTCTTCCTCAGGACCCCACTGTCTCTGAGCAGATGGGGCCCAGGCCAGCTGCCCCAAAGTCATCTGAGTCCCCTCGCCGACACTGGCTGGCTGTCTGTCATTAAACCCTCAGCATCTTTATTTTCACACACCTGACCCCTCACCCCACCCCCCCACAGAAGCGAGGAAGCTCCTTTGTGTCCAAGACTTTCTTGTTCTGTTTTCTGTTCTCCAGCTGGGAACCCACAGCCAGAAGCAGCACCAGGTAAATGACCGTAGTTAGGGCAAAGGAGGGGGCAGGGAACACGTCTCTCAGGTTTCGCTTTGGGCCCAAAGCAGCAAGTGAACCCCAGAAGCCTACTTGGCACCCCTCTTCCTCAACCAACTACAAAAGGAGAAAGGACAGAGGGAGCAGGGGGCCTACCAGTCCTGAGTCACCTGTCTGCGGTATTTGGTGTCTTCCAACCTGATGACATTGTTCCTGTCATGTCATCTGTTCAATTGGGAAAGTAGCTATAAAACTGACCTTCAGTTTCCTTATCAAAAGGAGAAGGGGCCCCAGCAGGGGAGGAGCTGTCACCACTGGAAGGATAGGGGGACACACGCCTCCTCTTAGAGTCTCCTTCACCCAGTCCTGAGTCACTGGACTCTGGCCGGATGGGGGTGATCTCAGTCCACACCGAAGGGGAGCCCTGGTCCTCTGGCCCCCGTCCCTCAGAAGCTCCAGGACCAGGTTCCATGGGCAGAGTCCGCATGGGGCGGAACCAGCTGCCTGGGCCCATCTTGGGAGGGTACTGGGGGGCCATCGGCCAGCCAGCTCCAGGCGCCAGGACATCCTGGCCTCGGTAGTAGGACATGGTGGGTCCAGGGGCGGAGGGCAGGAAGGCAGGCTTCATGCTGACTGCTCGAAACTCGGCCTCATAGCTGTGGTCCCGGGGGGCCCCCAACCAGTACGGCTGGGAAGCCACATCCTTGGCCTGCCCAGGAAGGTCGGGGTAGAAGCGGCTAGGAACGGGATACTGGTTCGGTAGGAGAGGAGAGTAGTGGTCTCCGCCGAGCAATTGACAGTTGGGTCCGGGCGGGGAGGGCACGCTCGTGTCAACAGATGCATACATGCTAAAAAAAAAAAAAGGCAAGAAAACAGTGGTCACAAACAGAACCCATTGTCTGCGAGCCTGCCTGCTGCCTACTCCTCCCTGGACCTTCTTTCCCTGGCCTCACTGCCCTCCAAGCATCTGTCCCATCTCTTCCCACCCGCTCCCACCCCCAGGAGCAGAGAGGAGACAGGCTCTGCGCATGTCTGGAGTCAGGCCTCCGGAGGGACCAAGAGGAGGCCCTTGGTGAGCTGAACCCAGCAGCACTTACGACTCAAAGTTCTCCCGGAATCCTTTGGCAAAAGGGTTGTTATCAATTTTCAGCTGAGTAATCTAGAGAGAGGGGAAATAGAGGCACCTGAGTCCCGAGTCTGGGGCTAGGGAACTCCTGAATTTCCCGCCGAGGAAGACGGTGAGCCCCACTCTCCCCCTCCTGCCCCACGCAGCTCGGGCAGGCCGAAGGCCCTCACCTCCGCATTCTGGTAGGCGGTCACGGCGATGAACTGGGTCTCTTGGAAGGTGAAAACGTGCGTGTTGGAAGCGCTGCAGGCTGCCTCCGGCTCCCCGTCGTTCACCTCGACGATGTGCAGCCGAGGTTGGTACTTATGGAGGGACTGGAGCACGATCATCTAAGAGAGAACCAGATGCTTGTGGGGGTCGACGGCTCCTCTACCCCCACCCTGGCTGACCGATGGCCAGGCTAGAAGCGACCCTGAGGCCATCATGTCCACTGCCCCGCCCTGCTACCATGCAACTTCCTCCAGGCGCTCTAGCTCGGGTCCCCAGCCTCTCTAGGGCATCAGCTCTGCCCTCTTACCCCCTGTCCTACCCCCCAGATGCGCATTGCGACTGGGGTATTAGTACAAGCAGGGTTTTTCAGGGAGGGGGCTCTGTTAACAGTATTGCTCAACTCAGAGAGATTCTGCATCCATTGCCCGGGGCCACTGGCACCAAATCTATGCCCAGCATGGTGCACAGGTGATGGCAGCTTGGGGCTCGGTGAAGAAACCCCCAGGGCTGGTTTGGCGCATGTCATCCCGGACGCGAGCCCACATCTGCCCGTGAGAGTTAGCCACCTCCCACCTCATCTTCCCCCCCTGCCCAGGCGTGTGGAAAAGAACGAGTCAGAGAAGAAGGAAGGTGACTTTAACAGAACTGAATCAGCCAGGAGGGGTGGGGGTTGGCAAGGAGTCCCACCTGGGTCACATTGTTAGAGGCCCCTTTGTTGTTCGTGAGCTTTAGTTTCCCGAATGAAACTTCCTGGCGCATCCAGTGGGCCCCGGTATTGGGGGAGTCTGGGTGGACGTAGAGGCGGTTTCCTGTGGACAGTGAACCTCCTTGGCACGCAACCCCCTGGGGACCAGACCCCATAGTGATGTGGGGCTTCTTTGCCTGTTCTGAGGGGGATGTCAGAAAGGCTGCAGGGGAAAGGCCAGATGGGGCAGGGCAAGGGGAGGTGGGGGCAGAGGACTGAGCAGAAGGCACGCTAACGCAGAGCAGAGAAGGGAAGACAAACCCAACCGGAGTGAGAAGTGGGAGGGGATAAGGGTGGAATGGGGAACTCAGGTGTAGGGGGCAAGGGCTTGGGGGTTCCTCCTGGATCCACCAGGGGGCGCCCAGCCTCAGAGGAAAAGCGTGCCCACCGCTCTGCCGAGCGCTCCTACCTGGCATGCTGCCCTCAGCCTTTCCACACTGCACCCACTTGCCGCTCTGATACCGCCAGTGGTGCTGGTCCACCAAGACCACGTCCACGAACATCCGGTAATGGCTGGTGGGCTCCAGTCCCGCCACAGTAAATGACAAGAATGGGAACATCCGCCTGGGGAGAACAGAGAGACCCGCCGACATCCGTCAGCCCCCCAACCTCGCAGACGCATCCTCGCAACCTCCCCCATGCGGAGGCTTTCATTTCGGTGGTGTGCTGGCATCGGCTGGCAACCCGCGAGACAGCCGACTGGAAATGACCAGGACGTGTGCCAGGCAATTGTTATGTACCGGCAATATTTTAAAATTAAATTATGTAAACTTACAATTAAGTATACTGCCTTATAAGCCAAGGTAATAACTACTCAAAAATCATCACTTCTCAGTTCCTTTACCATATTTCACTATTATCTCTGCTTTTGAAGTGACTTATTGCTCTTGTTCCTGCAAGATGGAAATACTAGACACCACACGAATGCCCAACTCTTCCTGACTTTGCATTCAGTGATTCCGTGTGCACAGCTCAAAATCAGGCACCACAGGAGTCTTCACACCACGGAAATCAGCAAACACTATGAATCAGGGCTTTTTCAGTGTTTTTCGTCCTGAGGATCAGTTTCTAGACATTAGCTACACGGCACTGTCTCTAATCTTCGTTTGCTTCCTAGTGGAGAGCAAAGCCACAAGCCAGCCCCGCACAGGCACTTCCCAGTAGGCCCTCATGCCTCAGCTCCCCAAGCCCTGGGGTGGTCTCAGGTCCTGACACATCCTCTCCACTGCAGCCCTCACGGTGCTTACGCATTCCCGGCCCCGCGGTGCCCAGGCTTTCCCTGCCCCATCCTCCTGGGCCTGATGTCTATGGTATGGCCTGTCCCAGGCCTGAGCCTCAGAGAAGTACCTAAAATCCCAGCTGAAACTTTCCATCCACCTGAAAAAGAACTCTATTAAGCACAATTCTCATGCTCAAAGTCTTGCTTCCAGGGGAAAGCAGAGGAAGTCAAGGTTGGGATGCTGCATTATCCTCCCTTGTGCCAGAGTAATAGATCAAGAGAAAGAAATACTTCCCTACCCAACCATCTCTGCCACTTCCACCATCACCACTCCCACCTGTACCATCACTACAACCACCAGTGCACCAACACTCCCATCACCACCATCACTACAACCACTACCTCCACCAATACCCCATCACCACCATCACTATGACCACCACCTGCACCAATATCCCCATCACCACCATCACTATGACCACCACCTGCACCAATACCCCCATGAACACTATCACTACAACCACTACCTACAGCAAGAGCCCCATTACCACCATCACTACAACCACACCTCCACCATCACTGCTCCCATCACCAAACCGTCACCTCCATTATCACCATCACTACAATGGTCCCCTCCACCATTACTGCCCCTACTACAACCACCACCTCTACCAGCACCAGGCTAATGGCCTAGCTTTTCTTTCTTAACCCAAACAGGAAGAGCAGAATTTGCAGGATGGCAGAATCAAACTCTCATCAGAATGACTTTGCATTCCCACATATCTCTCCCCTCCTCCTACAAGAAGTCATACCAGATGGGAATAAAAACACCAGCCCATGTGTCAGGAAACCTGGAGAAGGGAGAGTTCCAGAGGCCTGGGAACACTTTTGGGTGCACCCTAGACCCCAGAAGATCCCAGAGCAACACCCTCGATAACGTTGGGAAGGTGTCTCCACCTTCTTGTCTTCTCCAGACTCTCCCATGCTGAGAAAAAAAAGGAGAGACTTACTGGCCCCATCCCCTTGCTGGCCTGGAGTAAGTGAAATCCCAAACCAAACCTCAGTTTCTTCACCCATAAATGGGAACAATAACTCCTAACCATTTTTCCTCTAAGAGCTGCGAGAAAGTTTGAAAGATGTGAAACTCAGCTCATCCGGTCCCTCCCCCACTATACCCTCTCGCTGGCCCAGAGCGATCAAAGCCCGCTGGGTCTGCGGAAGGACCCCTCCGCCAGGGTCCTGAGCTCAGCCTCAGGCTCCAGGTCCCAGGGGCTCAGGGGGCAGCTGACTTGAGAAATCAAAGGTTAGGAAGGAGACCTTAAATATTTAAGGCTGAAACAATATTTTCAACACGTCTCTACCAACATCTCATCGTATGACAGCGGTCGGGCTGTCCACATTTTCTGTATTATAACCAGTTGTTGCCTAAACCTGCAGGTTTAAAGGAAGGGAAGGACTATATTCATTGTGTCTCTACTTAGAAGCATCCAGTTCGCCCGAAATGTAACACAGTATTTCCGATTTTATACTTGAAGGAACCAAGGAGCAGAGAGTCGAGCTGACAGCGCCCTGGTGAGAGGGCAGAGTCAGGGTCTGCCCGGCTGTGCGTCCATCTCTCCACCCCGCGTATCTCTGCTGGAGGGACATGAAGGAGATGCCGAAGAGGATGGGGGAACGGGAGAGGAGTAAGGAGGTCTCATTTCACCCTAAAAGTCTAGAATCACCACCAGCTGGAATCCCAAAATAGCCCCTGATTTACATGACACTTTGCTGGGAAGCAACAGGGTCTGGTGCCAACCTCAACTCTCTCCAAAAAGACCAGCCTGCCCTCAGAGGACAGGGCCCAAGACCCTAAATTCCTCCACTGCCCCATAGGACTAACCCATCTCGAAATGATCTGCAGGGTCATCATACCCGTCCAACCTTGAGCACTTTTTTTTTTTTTAAGATTTTATTTATTTATTTATTTGACAAAGAGAGACACAGCAAGAGACGGAACACAAACAGGGGGCGTGGGCGAGAGAGAAGCAGGCTTCCCGCTGAGCAGGGAGCCCAATGCAAGTCTCTATCCCAGGACCTCCAGGATCATGACCTAAGCCAAAGGCAGACACTTAAAAACTGAGCCACCTAGGTGCCCCTGAACACTTCTGATAGGTTCCAACTCACCATCGTGACAAACAAATTACAAGGAGGTAGTTTTGGGTCTGTCGTGTTGGCAGGATGTTTTAAAATTAATCTCTAGGGGCGCCTGGGTGGCTCAGTGGGTTGAGGACTCTGCCTTCAGCTCAGGTCATGATCTCAGGGTCCTAGGATAGAGCCCTGCATTGAACTCTCTGCCCAGCGGAGATCCTGCTTCTTCCTCCCTCTCTCTCTCTATATATATCTCTCTCTGCCTGACTCTCTGCCTACTTGTGATCTCTGTCTGTCAAATAAATTTAAAAATCTTAAAAATAAATAAATAAATAAAATTAATCTCTAATGCTGATGAGTCTGTGGGGAAATGGGTCCTCTTACATTTTATTCGTTATTTGTGGGGGTATTAATTAGCAGCACCTTTTAGAACATTCCAGCAGTGCCTTGGACCCATGGAAACGCAAATGGTGCTCAGGCATCAAAGATCTCCTCCACCCACCAACCTCAGACCCAGCTTTGTGGAAATCGAACAGCCACTAGCAAACGGGCCAACAAAAAGTAAAGCTGTTTTCACCTGCCCTGAGAGAAATGAAGCCAGTGAATCCAAATTCAAGTGCCCCCTGCCCCACAACAAAAGAAAAAAAATAAAAGAAAATTGTTTTAAAGATCTACAAAGTTTGGGATGCCTGGGTGGCTCGGTTGAGCAGCTGCCTTCGGAATCAGGTCATGATCCCAGCCTCCTGGGATCTAGTCCCCCATCGGGCTCCTTGCTCAGCAGGGAGCCTGCCTTTCCCTCTGCCTCTGCCTGCCACTCTATCTGCCTGTGCTCACTCTCTGTCAAATAAATAAATAAAATCTTTTTAAAAAAAAAATAAAAATTAAAATAAAATAAAGATCTACAAAGTTCTAGGAGTCGGGATTGTAGGGAAGGCCACAATGGCTGTGAGACCAGTGATCCAAGATCTAGCGGCACTGAAATTGTTTCCTCCAATGCTAAATTCACACACACACACACACACACACACACACACACATACACACGCAAATTGAGCTACTTAACAACAGAACTACCCAAAGTTATCTTAATTATAATAATCAACTAATCACACCCAGAAAAGTGGGGACTGCCAGCCACGAATGCACTCCCACACACCCACACACGCAGACACCCGCCTCTCCCTTCCTCTGCTGAGAATGTCTACCATCAGCTAGTCCATGCCCACCAACACATTCACAGTACACACACAGTGCCACCCAGAAATACAGCACAAGTCCGCGGTGGGCACCCCGAATTTCCACAAACGCGCCAAATTTGAACTCCAACCTCTCCAGTTGGCCAGTCCAACATTTTACCTCACTTTCCCCTCCCCGCCCCACCTGAGTTGCCGGGATCAGTTGCTGGTGCTGGGAATCGCCACCCCCGCCCCCGCGCCCCACCCTGTTGCTGCCCATGGAGGAGAGAGTGATGGTGTGACTTGTCCATACTGAGGGATGGGTCTAGGGTGGGTGGGAGAGGAAGGATCTGGGAGAGAGTGAGTCAGCCCAAGGCAAAAGGCCGTGGAGCTGTGGGTGGGCCTGGCTTGGGAGGATTTTTTCAAAAAGGAAGAAGGCCGTGGGTGATGTGGTGATGACGGGCAGGTCACTGGAACCCACGGAGGGACGGGCCAGCCCTCCACACAGGAGAGAAAGGGTGCTGTTCTCTGAGCCCAAGCCGTGCTCTTTAGAAGCCAGTAGCGTAAGGAAATGGCCGCCAAGTTCCCAGATCACTGGAGCCTGAGCTCAGTGCCCGGTGATGAGGGCTGGTAGGACTGAATGGGGGACAGTGTTTTCTGTCCCCTCTACCCCACCATGGGGACGCTGAGGTCTGATTCAAGGGAAGGCATCAAAGAAAATGGTGAGGGGCTACTGCACCTTTCCAACGGGGACCCCATGGTGTCTGAAGCAGTTCCTCAGGATGGATGGAAAGCCTGAGGATAATCACACACTCACGTGCATGCACAGGCGATTACAAAGTGGTCAAGGAAATTTTTATGATATTTATGAATTTTTCCTCAGGTTTGTTAATGATATTGTGTTTACTTATCAAAAGCCATTTTTAGGGACACCTGGTGGCTCAGTCAGTTGAGCCTCCAACTCTTGATTTTGGCTCAGATCATAATCTTAGAGTCGTAAGATTGAGTCCCATTTCAAACACTGTGCTGGGCATGGAGCCTGCTTAGGATTCTCTCTCCCCCCCCCAACCCCCAGTAAATAAATACATAAACAAATAAATGAATAATTTTGATAATCATTTTAAGGGACACCTGGGTGGCTCAGTGGGTTAAGCCTCTGCTTTTGGCTCAGGTCATGATCTCAGGATCCTGGGATAGAGCCCCACATGGGGCTCTCTGCTCGGCAGGGGCCTGCTTCCCCTTCTCCTTCTGTCTGCCTCTTTGCCTACTTGTGATCTCCCTCTCTCTCTCTGTCAAATAAATGAATAAATAATTAAAAAAAAAAACCACTTTTAGATGTGCATAGAGAAATTTTCAGGATGCAAGAATATAGTGCCTAGGATTTACTTACTACATACTTGCTGCCGTCACTAATATAACTGCAGATTAGGGGGTGGGAGGCAGAAGCGAGGTGAGTGAGGATATGAAGAAACGAGATTGGGGGGGCGCCTGGGTGGCTCAGTGGGTTAAGCCGCTGCCTTCGGCTCGGGTCATGATCTGAGGGTCCTGGGATCGAGTCCCGCATCGGGCTCTCTGCTCAGCGGGGAGCCTGCTTCCCTCTCTCTCTCTCTCTGCCTGCCTCTCCATCTACTTGTGATTTCTCTCTGTCAAATAAATAAATAAAATCTTTAAAAAAAAAAAAAAAAGAAACGAGATTGGAACAAGCAGTAACAACTGTTGAAACTGGGTGATGGATAGGTTGGAGATTTTTCCTGCACTTTTGTATATATTGGAATTTTTCATATTAAAAGAAAGTAGTTTGGGGTGCCTGGGTGGCTCAGTGGGTTAAGCCTCTGCCTTTGGCTCAGGTCATGATCTCAGGGTCCTGGGATCGAGCCCCACATCGGGCTCTCTACTCAGCGGGGAGCCTGCTTCCCCCTCTCTCTCTCTGCCTGCCTCTCTGCCTGCTTGTGATCTCTCTCTCTGTCAAATAAATAAATAAAATCTTTTAAAAAAAAGGAAAGTAGTTTTATGGATCTGAAAGGGAGACAGCAAGACTTGTCAAGAGAGTATTATTCAGCAAGAATCTAAAGGAAGAAGGAAGCCACAGGGGTAGTGACGGCGACCTCACTGAGATGCATGCCCGCATCCCCCTGAGACACCCACCCAACCAGGTTGCAGGTGGCCCACAGCCAGCCCCGCACCCACCACCGGATCTCCGAAGTGCTGGCCAAGGCTCTGGGCAGGCCGGCCGCCCTTCGAGACTGAAAGGGCAGAGGCCTGGCAGCAGGTGGCAGGGAGACCCAGGCCAGTCCCCCGGGTGGGAGAGCTTCCTGAGCACCTGAGAGCAGAGGTCTGGGTTCAGGTCAGTTGTGCGACTAAGGACAAGCCACCAGCCGTCCTGTGCTACGGTGCCACTAGCTGTGAATGGGGAGATCTCTTGGCCTACGTAGTAGCACACAGTGGAAGAATGGAAGTGAAAGCACTCTGAACGCATCAAGGCCTTTGGACAGTGTAGGTGGCTCTTCTCACTCCCAGCCGTGACGGGCTGGAGAAAGAAGCCCAGGCAGATACCATCTGGGTTCAGGTGCCCGTTCTGCCTGCAACAGGTGGGCTGTGAAACCTCAGAGAGTCTCCTTCTGTCACTGAGCCCATTTCCCTGTCTGTGCAGGAAGGGGCCTGGAAAGGATCTTCTGGGTCACCTCCAATTCAGATCTGAGGCCTGGGCTGTGTCTGGGAGCACTCAGAGGGGACTGGGTTTGGGGGACGCAGAGAGGAATTCTCAGAAGGCTTAAGGGATAAAGGCCACACCTTTAAAAAAAAAAATGCCAACTTTCCTGGGCCCATCCCAGAGAAAGAGGTACAACTCAGCAACTTGAAGCTATTCGTTGTTGGTGGACAGGTCCCTCAATCCCATGCTACCCCACAGAACTCCCTGGAAAGGAAGAATGTCCTAGCTATCCCTAGACTGAATGCCAACACCCCTGGGGCCAGCATGGCCTCCCCCACCCCCGCCCCTGCTCCCTCCCCAAGCCGCACCCTGGGCGTCTGCCCTTTGACACCTCCTGGATGTGCTGATGACAGAGCCTGAGAGAGGTCCTCCCTGGTCCCCAGCAGGCCCCCACAGGGAAGGGTGGGTGCACACTCTCCCAGGCCAGACCCAAGCAGGGCCCACTCAGCATTGCTTACTAAACAAATACCAGTGGCAAGTTTCTCTTCCTTTCCCCACGCATGAGGCTCTCCCCGGAAGCAGCACCCTTGGCCCCAAACCCTACCCCGCATGCACTGGGCTTCAGGGTCCCCAGACGCATAGAAGCCATGGGTTCCCCAGGCTGGATCTTACACTGGAGAGTATCTGGCCAAGGGTGAGGCAGACTCTCGGGGTACAGAGGCAGGAAGGAGCAGAGTGGGACTGGCTGCCCGCTGGGACCCATAAGTTAGCTTCACCTGCTCAGGCCCACGGGCATGTGGGCTCTCCGGCGGGGCCTAAGCCTGGAAGCGATCTGAGCCCCCCATACACTTTACCACTCCCCCTAAAACACACTCACAGGAGACATACGATCTCAAAGTACTACCGGAAAGGAAACTTGGCGACAGCTTCTCCATGTCACCAAATCCCAGGCTTACCCACCTCCCAAAACTGACCTGTGCACAACAGCAGCAAAGAGGCTTGGAGAGGTGGGTGGTGGGAGGGTAGAGGTAGCAGAAGTTGGGGGGTGGGTTGTTGTGCTGGGTTGTTGTCTGGGGTACCAAGACCCTGCCTTCTTCTCCATTTCTCCGCATAGGGGCTAAGAGGGGTCCTGCCCTGTTAAATCCAAAACACAGTCCCTCTCTGCCCAGAGATCCCCATGGAGGCAGACAGTGAGGTAAGGGCACACCCCTAAACCACGATAGCTTCTCACCGCACCCATTCTCTTCCATCTCCCTTCTGAGTTCTGCCTGTTGGTGTAATGTCCTGGGAGAAAACAACCCCCAGAACTTTTCTGTCCTCGCTACAACTCCGTCCCCGCTTCCCCCAAAGCCTAAGCCAAACGGTGATGGGCGCCGTCTAGACAGGAGAAAAAAAAAAAAAAAAAAAAACCACGTCCTTGTTCCGGGCCCGCTCGCCTCGCGGGGCGCGCGTCTCACTCACCGTCCCTGCTTGGTGATGATCATCTCCGTCTGGTGCTGATTAAACTTGGACCACAACAGGTGGTTGTTGAGCGCTACTCTCAGCTTTCCGGACACTTCCAGCCCCGCGGGCAGCGCGTAGTCCTCGCGCGGCCCCGGGTACAGTCCCGAGCGCGGGTCCGGGGCCGCGTAGCCGTCCCCAGGCTGGTAGCCCTCCGCGCTTGCCGTCGGCGGGAAGGGCTCGCCCACCCCGGGGAAGCCGGTGGCCTGGGGCCGGGGCGGGTAGGCGTAGGCTCCGAGGAAGCGGCCTGGCGGAGCGGGCACCAGGGCGCCCCCTGCGTAGGGCGCCCCCAGGGTGGCGCCCCCGCGACGGTCGGCCGCGTCCTGGGCGCCGGGATCCGGGTAGAAGTAGCGGTTCTGCGGGTCGGCGCCAGGCGCCCGGCCCTCGTCGCTCGCCGGCATCGGCTCGGTACCCGTCAGCATGTCTCCGCAGCCCCGCGCCACGATGCCCATCCGGGGCGGGCTGGCACCTGCCCGCTGCCGTCGGTGACCGGCCCCTCTCCGCGCGGGGGGCAGGCGCGGGGGGTCGCGAGGGGCGGGGCCCCGGGGGCGGGAACGCGGGTGGGGGGGCCCCACCCGAGCCCGGCCTCGGACGCCTGGGTCCTGCGCCCGCGTTTGGCGGGCGCGCGGCAGCTCCTGGGCTCCCTCTCCAGCGGGCCGCTGTCACTAGCGGCGCGGCGCCTTTGCTGTGGCTTTATGAAGCTCTCCGGACTCCCCCCACCCCACCACCTCGGCGCCGCCCCGCTTTACCCCGCCCCCTCGTGGCTAATACTCTGCAAATTCTATGCAGTCGCCGAGGACTGGAGGCCCCCACGGTGTGGCGAGTCCCCAGGCGCCGCGAAATTCGCGCTTCAAGACTACCTTCTGGAAGAGTCCATCCGTCCACCTGAAAACGCCAGCCTGTTTCTCTCCTCTGGACCCTCGTGGAAATTCCACCCATCCTTCAGGGCTCAGCTCTAAGGTCCCCTCCTACAGGAAGCCCTCGGTGATGGCGTTGGCCCGGATGGGACTCACAGAGCCTTCTGGCAGCACTCTCGGAGCAACTAGCAGGGTCTGCACTCAGTCTGAGCTGCTCAGACGGGAAACATTCAACAGATCCACTGCTGCCCACTGTGCGCCCAGGCTCTGTGCTAAGTGACTTTGCCTGAAGTGTCTGTGTTCTTCCTCCAGGCCAGAGACCCAGGTGGGCTGTGTCCTATGCATCTTGTTCCTCCAGCCCCAAGGCAGACCTGGCAGCAGGTGGGCAGGGGGCAGAGATCCCCAAAGGGGACTGCATCACTCCAGTTGCAGATTTGCAGGGCCCTGGGCGTCCTGGGGGTTAGCGAAGGCTCTGGAAGCAGCACTGATATGTCTCTCCTCTGGGTCTTGGCACTGACTCTGCCTGTCGCTCAGGTACGTGTGACCTGGACAAGACGCTTCCCTTGCCTGAAAGTCAGCCTCACGTGCCTCCTCGTTAGAATGGGGAAAACTCACTGATCCACTTTTCCGAGGGGCTGTGCGTCTCACCTGGGAGGTGGAAGTGTGCAGGGCTTTACCCCTTTACCCCTGCTGCCCGGAACGATTCAGAGCTGGCTGACAGGAAGGACACCCACCTGTTCTGGGGGACTGCCTGCACAAGAGGACGACCACACCAGAGCTTTTCTTTCTCTATTTTCCTTTTCTGTTAACTAACACAGTCTTCTTATGATGAAAACAGTCCCCCTCCCCCAGTTGAAAATAGCACCTTCGGAAGTTTTCCTGCATACAAAGGTAAAATACACTCAGAAAAAAATTTAAGCAGTAAAAGTAAAAATGGGACTATATAAACCACCCCAAATTCCACTCCCCACCAGAGGCAAATTGGATTGACATTTTGGTGAATACCCCTCCAGATATTACCCCTCCAGACATCACTCCTTGTGCACAGCCTTTCTGTCTTTTGTGTACGTGCCCACACACACACACACACACACACACACACACACAAAATTTTATATAAACACCACATGTGCTGCTTTGTAATGTGTATTTTTTTTTCATTCAACAAGGTGTCATGGAATTTTTTACATGTCAATATATAGATAAAGATTTACATTTTTAAGAGTGTTTTGAAAAATACTTTCAATTTTCATCCTGGTAAAGGTTAACATCTCCTCTCACAGCACCCTCCCAGACCTCCTCACTTCTCCCCTGGGGGCTGGCCCCATCTCCCATCTCTGTCCCAGCGCAACAGGGCTTCACCCTTAGGGGTCCGTGGGGACTCTCTGTTCCCAACTAGAGCTGAACCAAGAGGCAGGTTGGCAGGAGAAGGCGAAGCTGGGGACCCCAGGAGGCGGGCATGACCCAGGAAGGGTAGGGGAAGAGAGAATCAGTACATCCCCCAGTGGAGACCAGATGCGGGACAACACCAGAATTGGGAACAGCCCCTCCCACCCCTTTACCAGCCATTTCTCCTCCCCCTCACCCCCCTCACCCCCCCCCCCCAATGCCTTAGGGAGGTGGGAAGTTTCTGCCTGCTCTTCCAAGTGAGGCAGCCTTGCCTGAAAGAGATGGGACCTTGAGATCCTTGGCTACTTTTTGAGAAACACGAGAGATTTCAGTATGACTCCCCTGAATTACTAATTTCCCCAAGAGACTTGAGTGCTGACATCTCTTCTGGGGGACATTTTTGCTAAGCATTTGGCTGTGGAAAGCCAAGTAGAGTCTTGTTCCTCCCTCTCGCCCCCCTTTTTTCCGCATTAATCCTCAGGTCTAGAGATGGAGACATTATCCCTCTGCCTCTGAACAGGATGACCGGAGCTCCCACCCAGGTTTCCAGGGGAGGCGGGATTTTGAATCCCCGACTCAGGTGGACCCGGAGACATGTCCCCGGAGGAACAGGGTGCCTGGGGGCAGTCCCTCTCTAATCCGATGGCCTGTCAGGGGACCATCAACTCCAGATTCCTCACCCCCTCACTCCAATTTCTTCCACCCAAAAAAGAAAGTGCTTGTGAAAAGCGGGGGCTGAGTGGCCCTAGTGTCACCACTGCCAGTCCCGCCCCTCCGCCAGCTCGGGTGAGAAGAAGAACCCTGGCAGTGACAGCTCCTCCTTCTGTTGCAGCATCACCCTCTTCCCAGGCCCCAGGGCTGGAGGGGTGGGGAAGGAGGAGCAGGAGACCAGGCCCCCTGGGATCCTCTCACTTCTCCATCACTGCCCCTCCCAGCCCCTCTCCCATCCCATCGGCCTGCTGAGCGTCCAGAAGGCTGTTCCACCAGGAGAAGCTACACAGGGTGTGAGTCCGGGATTTGAGAGGCACTGTCTCCTACACATATCACATGTGATGACACAAGCTGGATGGTGACCCCGGGAAACCCAGTGACCTGCCAAACTCACAACCCCACTCGTGGCCAAGCCAGGGCTGGAACCCTGGTCTCCGGACTCCTGATCCAGTGTTCTCGAGACTGTCTGCCTTCCCATTTCAAGTCAGAACAATAATATTAAATGAAAAGTCATGTAATCCCGTTGGAAGAGGTGTGGAAAACAGGAGAGAAAATTGCCCCTAACCCACCAGCTTAGACCCTGGTTTTCTTCACCCTGGGGTCCCACGCATGTTTTCAATGCTCCTTTTTCAAACTGTTCCAAGACTCAAAATGAGGGAGGCCACCCTGATGGCACTCAGCCCCTGCCACACCTGGGGGTCACAGACTGTGCCAGAAGGCTCTGACAGTGTGCATTCCTGGGACCTGCTTCTGGAGATTCTGATTCCCAGGCCTGTGGCAGGTTCCCAGAATCTGTGTGTTCCAGGAGGACGCCAGGTGACACTGGGCTCCGGGGAGTCCGCACAGCCCCCTCCCGTCTCCCCTCCCCCTCCACTCTTCCAGCCCCAAGCCCAGCACCATAGAAGGACATTCTGTGTGCCTGCTCCAGCTTGCATGTGCCTCCCTGTGGTGGATGGAAGGGCTTCGATGCCGGAGGATGGCTGCCCCCAGCATAAAGGCTTCCTTATCAGCTACAGGATCACATAATTCCTTCCTCACCACAGAATCCAACAGCCACCCCGGACCCTCTCCTTAAAATATGTGGAGGGACAGGGCACCTGGGTGGCTCAGTCAGTCAAGCATCTGCCTTCAGCTCAGGTTGTGATCTCAAGGTCCTGGGATCAAGCCCCGCCTTGGGCTCCCCGCTCAGCGAGGAGTCTGCTTCTCCCCCTCTCTCTGCCCATGGACTGTCCCCATGTTCTCTCTCACCCTTTCTCTCTCTAAATAAATTTTTTAAAAATGTGTGGACTGTTGAGCTCCCCCAGGACCCAGAAGGCTCCTGAATGGGCTCACACTGCAGGTGCAGGGAGGGTGGGGCAGCCAGCTGGGGCCCGGGGCGGGTGGGGGTAGGGGGGAACGGGAGTGGGGTTGGGGGGGAACTGTGGAGACTCAGAGGTACCAGGACCCAGGATGACTCCCCTCCACCCTGCTGGACCCAACCTGAGCGGGTAGCTGGGTGAAAGAGAGGGGATCAGCATGTCGGGGATGAGGCAGGAAAGGAAGGAGAGCCACTGTGAGACTTGGGCCGTTCTGCAAAAAGCATTGAGAGATGGAGAGGGGCAGCAGCCTCAGTGAGGAAGTCTCAGGTTGGGTCACAGGGGGTGTGGGGGCGCCTGGGTGTCTCGGTGAGTTGCAGGGTCCTGGGATGGAGCCCTACATGATCAGGCTTCTTGCTCAGTGGGGAGCCTGCTTCTCCCTCTCCTACTGCTGCTCCCCGTGCTTGTGTTCCCTCTCTGTGTCCATCCAATAAATAAATAAAATCTTTTTTAAAAATGAGGGGGTACAAGACAGAAGAGAGGGAGACAGAATAGGGAGAGGGTGAGGGAGAGCTACAGAGGCAGAGCAGCCTTGAGAGCTGGAGATAGGGCAGAGGGAGATGGGTAGGCTTGGAGCCCCAATTCCAACCCTCGCTGGCTGTGTGACCTGTTCCAGTAGCTTAACCTCTCTGGTTTCCTAGTCAGCAAAAAGAGCCGGTAGACCTTCTGCAAGGACAAACTGGGTGAACTGGATCCCAAGGGAGCTGTGAGGTCCTGTAAAGGGGAGGGGTTTTGTCCCAAGACAGGCATGGATCAGAAGTGCCTCTTCTTCCCTCTCTTCTGAGCCGTCCACATCCTACTCTCCTCCCTCCAGTGTCTGTGGGTCCCTCACTCAGGGTCCCTGAGGCCAGCCCCCAGCCTTTCACTAACGGCCCTGGGCCTAATGAGAGCTTCTCTGTAAGACTCCACCTCAGAAAGGACAGGCTTCCCCTCCTGAGATGCCCATCCACCATTCCCTAGAGGATCTTGTCGCTGAGATGGGCCAGCCGTCCCCACCCCTGGGACTCTGGGGTCACAGAGATCAATCTCAGTCCCAGCTCCTGCCCCTAAACAGCTCCTAGCCGCCTGAGGCCAGGGCCAGAGCTCTTGAGTCCCTCGGCACCCTTGTCCCCGAAAACCCACCAGCCTGCGAGTGTCCATCACCCACGTCTGTGCACATACAACCCACAGAGCTCCACTGGACAAACCTGTGAGCTGTCCCCACGGCCGCACCCCTTCTCTCATCCTACATCCAGCCTCAGCCTCCCCGGGGCTCTTGGGCATCTACCTCAGCTCACCCCTCCCCCGCCCTCACTGCCCTACCCCCTGGGGCCCAGATTGCCAGGCCTTCAGAAGAGCGGCCGGAACCACGGGATTAACAGGCAGGGAGGGAAGGAGGGGAGTGACAAGCACCTGTAGGATCCCCTCCCCCCATGACAGCTGCAGGAGTTCCATGTCCCCAGCAGACCGGTGGTCAGTATGGGCTCATCTCAAGGTCAAAGGCTCTGGGTTCTCACCCCTTGGCTGGTTCAGTGTTCCCCACTCCACACTCCTCAAGGTTGGACAGCCCTTACCCTTTGGCTCCAGGCCATGCCTGGGTCTGTCTGCATTTCGGTCCTTCACTCTCTGTGGGCACCTATCAGGGACCATCTCTTCTCTTGGTCGCTAACTCTTCTCACCCCCGCCCCAGCTCTTCACACAAGACCCACACCCCACACACCCCACATGCTACCACACAGCACCCCGCCCCCAGGCCAGGGTGCCCGTGCCCTCCTAAAGGGACCCTAAGATGTTGGGGCCGATCTGAGATCCGGGGGGCATGCCAGGTTGTGGATGGGCAAGCCCGAGCTTCAGGGAAGAGAGGCTGTGTGCGCCCCGCCCCCCTTCCTGGGGAATCTCAGCAGACAGGCCCTTAATCTCAGGCAGGAAGCAGGGTCTGGTTACCAGGAGGTGAGGGGAATACCCTGGGCTTTGGGTAAAGGGAGCTTGTTGGGGGGGGGGGTGCATTGAGGGTTGATGAGGGAAGAAAAGAAGGGTGAGTGGGGTCTAATCAAGTTAACCCCTTCACAGCCAGGCTTCTGTGCTCTTAGAGACGGTGTGACTCCTGGTCACAGTGAGGCTTGGCCAGCTGGGGGTGGGGAGGGCCTCTCTGGGCCTCTGGCCACAGGACAGCAGACTCCCTGCTCAGCTGCCATCTCTCCAAGGCCGGCTTCTGGCTTCCCGGGAGCCCGGAGGCACCCCTGCTTGTCCGGTGCCTCTATTAGCCTCTAAAGCTTCCGAGTCTCTGGTGCTCTGCTGTGGTTGTCTGCTGCTCGGCCCCTCAGGTCTAAAGCTTCCGAGTCTCTGGTGCTCTGCTGTGGTTGTCTGCTGCTCGGCCTCTCAGGTCCCTGTGTCTCTGCCAGCCTGGTCGTGTGTCTTCTTTACATCCAGCCGTCTCTGGGATCTGTGTGCTGGGCCTGAGGGCAGGCTCCGTACCAACCGCATCTCCTCCCTCTGAGCCTCCGTGTCTGCTTGTCTCTACATCTCTACATCTCTCTTTATCAATCTCTTGAGGTCTATCTCCATCGCGATGTGGCTGCTGTCTGGCGGTCTGGCTGTCTGTCTGGGACGGGGGGCCTCCATCGGTGAGTCTGCCCTGGGCCTGTTGTCTCTGGCCTGAGGCACTTTGGCTTGGCCCTCCGGTTAATGTTGTGGGGTGGAGATGAGATGGGGCGGGCTTATGGACTAGACCAGGGATGGCTGAAGGAGGGAGGGAAAAGGGGGCCATGGGGGAGGCAATGGAGTGGGATGTGATGGGGGAGATGAAGGGGCAAATCTCATTCCTAACCGGTGCCTAAAGCAAGCCGCGAGAGGAGTGCCAGATAAAGCTCCGCGGGCCAAGGGCGTGCACAAGGGAGAGAAAGACAGGGCAAGGAGTACCCGTGGCTGGGGCCGGGAGTGGAACTGCACAGAAACTGAAACAGACATCAATGGGGAGGACCGGGAAGCAAATAGACAGGCGGGGTGCTCTGGGTTCTGATCCTGACTCCACCAGCGGTCCCTAATAACCCTCTCTGTGCAGGGAGTGCGGGGAAGGGGGCAGAAGCCTTCCCCAAACCCAGGACAGGAGACTGCTTGGCCCCTTCTGTCCCTCAAGGGGTATCCCAAAGTCCCATCCAATCCCAATGTCCTCTGTGTCTGTGATTGGGCCAGGCGGCAGGTCAGAGAGAAGAATGGAGGTTAGATAGCAGGAAGGACTTCCTGCCATGCAGCAGGAGGGTGAGGAGGCCCAGCTTCTCCCCGCCGCCCCCCCCCCAGCGGTCCTGGGCCCCTCCATTGGGGCTGGGGGTGGGGCTCAACAGCTGGGTAATTAGCCCTCGCTCTCAGGCCCTGGGGGAGGGGCTGGCTGGACTGAGAAACCAACGCAAAGTGACAGGGGCAGTTTTGACACGCCGTGGAGCTGACGGGCCCAGGGGGCCGGGGCTTTGGTTTGGTGGGGGGTGAAATCCCATCAGATGATTAAAAAATAGGTCAGAGGGAAGAAGCGCAGCCGGCACTGGGTCCGTGGTGAGAACGCCATGTAGCTTCCCCGGGGGCTTTGGGCCAAAATGGGGCGGGGAAGCTGGGGAGCATTGGCAGGGGCGGGGGAGCTAGCAGTGAGGACAGGAAGGCTTCGGGGCCCAGAAGCTGGCCCTCTGTCTCCCTCAGCCCTGTCTCACGGGAACACTTTGAAATCCTATCTGCAATCCACCTTCTGGCCTTCCTGGGGTACCCGCTTCCTTCTCAAAGGCAGGAAGGTGCCGCTCTTCCTCTGTCCAGCCCTACCCTGCCAGATCTGATGCCCCCCCTGTCCCGCCCCCACAAGACCTTCTTACCTTCTCGCCCCAGACCTCCTGCTGCAAAGGCAGCCCTTTGACTTCCCCAGCATTTCTTGACCAGCTAAAAAATTCACTTACCCCCACACCCTCTTCATCACCTTGACGACTCTACGTCCTGCTTGGGGTCCACTTGGCCCTCCAGCTTTTTCTCAGAGCTTCCATTTCCCTCTTTCCCTCCTACTTCTCCTTCTCAACTCTTGCCATAAAACAAAACAGGGACCTGGGAAATGCATACGACAAAGAAAGGGCAAGGAGGAGCTAGGGCGGGGGCCCACGAATCTGGCCCAGGCTGCTGATCTCCACACACTTCATAGATAGAAGTGACTGTCTGGGTTGTACAGACCTCAGAGACACCTGGGAGTGTCCTGTCCCTTGAAGCAGCATAGAACCACCTCCCACTTCATCTACCTAAGGTTGGGAAGTTCTTTCCATTGTCTTCCCACAGCCCCTCATGCTGCAGCTATGATCCCCAGAGCCTATGCAGACGGAAGCACCTGCTCAGTGTTCGGGGAATGGCAGCTTGACAGCCGGTGCCCTGTTCCTCATCAATCTCAGGTGCACACAGAAGGCGGGCAGGCAACAGTGTCTGAGCAGCGGGACAAACCTGGCATGAGCCGCTTCATCTTCAGCGAGGGGGGCACCAGGGTCCCTCTCACAGCAGTGGAGGACACCCAAGGCCATGTTGGCATGAAAATGGATTTGGCTGGGTCTGACCTTGAGTTTAACCCCACTTACCAACCCAGACATAGATCCACTCTGACACGCAAGTCTAAGATTTCCCCGGGAGCCTGTCTTCGGCTGCCCACCCCACTCAGTCACCCACAAAGCGTCACGAGGCGTCCTGCCCACCTCCTTCCACCAGGGCCACAGGCAGGCGGCACTCCCCGCAGGGTCCTGAGATAAACCCTGGACCCATGGCTCCAGCCACAGGGGGCATGAAGCTGGGCAACCCTGCCCCCTCCCATTGCCTGCTTCCATTTCTTTTCAATCACTGGACCAGAACCTGACGAGTCCAGTGGGTTGGGGAGGGATTGCTGTGGTCAGGAAAGTCCTTTGCCTTGGGACGAGTGGCTGCAAATCAAGGTACTGAGCCCATGGTCTTCACACCTCTGCACCCCTCCCCCAAGCACCCTGACCTGAGGCTACCACCAAAGCTCAGAGCCCCCTGAATGGGCTGCGCACCAGGGTTCCCCAGCTCTCACTACCCCAGACACACGGCTGCTGAGTCTAACTTGTATTTTGTCTCATCCCTGGATTCCCAGCAAGCTTGGAAATTAGAAAAACCCAAATCCTGTCTGATTACCCAATTCTTCTCACTGCTGCTGGGGGTGGGGAGGAAGAGACAAAAGAGCACCCCAAGCCACTCATACCCTCGACTTCACTAGACACTCCAGGGCTGTGAGGTCAGCTGGGCAGGGGTCCATGGTCCTCGTTCCGCAGACAGGGAAACTGAGGTAGAAGTTAAGTACCTGGTTAAGGTCACAGAGTTAGAGACCCAATGCCAAGCTCTGCGCTTTCCCATGAGAGCAGTTGCAAAGAAGAAATTATTGTTCTTCCCATTTTGCAGATGAGGAATCTGATGCTTAAATTTCCCCAGGCTCTCTGTTGTTTTGTTCCCCTCTCCTTCTCTCCTTCCAAGGTAGCCTGCCCAACCCAATTCTGGCTCAGAGTCCTTCCCCCTCCTTTGGAGAAGGGCAAAACCCTAAGGTCTCCCCAGTCACCCTAGTGAGCGCCCCCCCTGTACTTTGGGAAGTCATTCCTTATGTCCTTTTCCATCTGATGAGCCTACAGAACTGAACCCCATTATGCAGCAAATCCCACCCCGCTTAGAGGCAGGAGCGGTGGGATGTAGAACTTAGGAACTGGAAGGGACAGGGAGAGGCTCAGATGCACGGCCACGGTTGGATGGGGCATGGCAGCAGCGGAGGAAAGCAGGACCCAAAGAATCTGGGAAGAATCTGGGAGTCCTGGTATCCAAGTGCAGGGGTGGGGGGGCAGGGGCATTCCTCACTTCTCTGAACTCCCTACCCCTTGAGACTGGGCTCCCTTCCAGACATCCAAGCTGTTAGGTGCTTGTCTGTGTTGGAGGGGACCTGGGCAGCTCTTAGAAGTGGGAGGAGGGCGCCACTGGTCATGCTGCCTGTCGTTCCTGCTCTCTGTCCACTCCGAGTTTCATCACACCTTCAGCTCTGCCCTTCTGCTAACAGAACCCGCACTCAATCTCCCTCCCGCTCTCACCTTGGGACCTGTGAGCCAGTGGCCAAGAGGGGGGCAGCAGAGCCAGCTGGAGAAGCCAGCTGCCCCCTCCCCTCCCCTGCCAACCCGACGGTCTGTGAGCCTAGGGAGCCCTGCCTGCCCCAGGCTCAGCCTCTGCGGTGGCTCTGAAGACAGCAAGCAGGACGTAAGAACTCCTGATCTAGGCTGAAAGTGAGGAGGGGGCTTTCTTTGACTACTTATGCGGGGAACTCGAGGGTCCCATCCTCTGGCCCCAGATCATCTCAGGATCTAAAACCACCTGAAGCTGCCATTCTTCTTTCACAAACCCAGGGAAGATTTCCAAAAGGATAATCTGAGGCAGAGTCCCATCCTTGCCTGGGCTGTAAGTTCTTCTTCGAGTCTAACCTTGGTCCCTTGCAGAGGGGTGGAAGGGGGCAGAGATGAATCGTAGTTTCTTATAAACCTGGTGGCTTCTTGTTCCCCGACGACAACATAGCGGAGGAGCTCTGTGGTTCTGGCTCTGAGTCAGGCCCCCTCGCCTGGGCGTCCCCAGTGCCATCTCTCTCCGCCCCGCCCCAGACTGGAAAATCAGGCTCATGCCTCTGCCCGAGTCAGTGCTTCCCCTCACGAATCTCGCTTTCCCCTAAAGGGAGGTATTTCCTCGAAGCTGGGAAAAGTTAAGGGGGCAGAGGACTTGCCAGCTATGGGGAGATGGGGAGATGGGGAGGCGGATGGTGGGCATGGGGCAGGGGGCAGGGGTGGGGCTACGCTGCCTTCCCTGTCCTCCCCCTCCCCCACTGTGCCCAGCTCCCCAGTCCAGCTCTTCTAGCTCAGGATGTGTGCACCAGAGCGCAGAGCTTGGTGTGTGTGTGTTCACACACTTAACACACATATATGGTTGGTATTGGGGGTCGGCCCCCCCAGCCCCCAACAGTGAGGAGGGGGAGAAGGCTGGGACGTGTCATGCTTCTGGTATGCCTGTGAATGGTCCATATTTTTCCTAAATGCATGTTCTTTATATGTTCTGTGTCCACACGTGCTCTGCTTCCCTCCCAGAATCATTAAATCTGGTCAGTACCCACCTCCCTACCTTACAGCCTCAGTCAGTAAAAGGATTCCCTCCCCCTCCTTAAACGAGAAGAAGCCCCCTGGCTTGGCCCGCCCCAAAGGTTGGGGGACTCGGGGATCAAAGAGGAGGTAGGCATTTCCCTTCTCAGAAAACCGACTCTTCCTCTGCCTACGGACCAGGGGACCCCCCAGCCCTCAGCTGCTGGGGGCTGTTCACAGAGACAGGGTCCGTGTGCAGACCCGCCAACTTCCCACCTGCACGAAGGCTCAAAGGGACAAGAATCCCATCCTGGTGGGTCCCAGACCCCAGGTGAGGGGAGTTTGGGGAAAGCGAATCCTGGGGAGAGTGTGGTTAGATGGCCTGAGTCAGCAATCTAGAACTCACGTGTGCCCACCCCCAGCCTGGGGCACGCAGGGGTAATGCGGGCACCGAAACAGAAAGGAAGATGGGGAGACAGAATGAGAACAGGAGAGAGAGAAACCGAGACGATGGCCAGTCAGAAAGAGAGTAAGGGGCCGAACGGGGACAGGGTCGAGGCTGGGCACTGGGGGCTGCAAGAACACCAGTGATGAGGGAGCCGGCAGGAGGGTCAAGCGCCCCTTTGCCCTTCTCTTTCTTCGCTAACCGCGCTGAGCCACCGAAGGTCAGCACTAGAAGAATCCGAGAATCCAAGTTTTTCATCTCAAGAAGGGGAAATGAGGCTTAATGATAAAGTCACCAAAAGGGAAAACCGGGCAGGGGTAGGACCCACCCTGTGCCCCAAATGGAATCGGGAGGACAGGCAGGGGGAATGTTCGGTCTCAGCCTTCTGGATAGGTGATGCTGAGGGTGGGGGTTGGGGAGAACTGGAGATTTGTCTTGACACGTACTTGCTTACCAAGTGCACTTCTTCCTTAGAGACGTTGCAGATCAATAAAAATAGCTAAACTTTTTAAAGGATGCTTTAACCCCACTTTACATAACATTGAGATGAAGGGAGGCGACCTCTTCCCTTGCGGATGCCCAGGAAGGAGGAGGGAAAAAAAGGGGCCCAGAGTGTTTGATCCAAAAGAAAAACAAAAACAAAAACAGTCCCTCTCTTACCCGACCCACCTCCCCCCGGAACTCAGGATCACCTGGGTTCTCTCTTCCTGACTCAGGTAAGGATGGAGAGATAGACCCTGTCAGCTCTAGAACTATCTGTTTAAATCACACGGACTGCGGGCCTGGGGCTGGGCATTCCCATTCACAGCCTGGCTTCTCCCATCCCCCGCCCGCCCTCCCCCACCCGAAAGACCACCAGCAGAACTTGGCCCGGATAGCAGAGGGGACCTGTCTCCAGGTCACATGGCCACCAGGTGTGGGGGAGAAGAGGGGAATTCCCAGCAAGCACTCTGGTCCCAGGCCCAGGCACCAGCTGGGCTGCCAAGCTGATACCCAGGCCTGCCCAGGGGACCTGCCAGTGCCCAGTCCGGCCCTCAGCAGCAGGCAGCTTGGCTCCTGGCTCCCTGGAGACTGGGAGCTGGAAAAGACAGATTGAGAGGAGACCCTCTGGGAGACCTGAGTGTCCTCATCCTCGGCCCCTCCCTGTTCCAAACTGTTGGATAAGGACAGTCCAGGAATGATATTACCCTCCACCTGGGTGACCTCCCCGCCAAGCCCCCAGGAGCCCACAGACACAGTGCCTGCCGCCCAACATGGGGCAGCTCAGATCTCATCCAAAGCAAACTACTTTTCCATCTCTGCCTCTGACTCCTCCGAAAATTTGGGGGGCTATTAAGAGGGGCTTCCAAACCCTTTAGTCATCCTAAGAAGCCAAGCTGAATAGCAGTGACTGATAGTCACCTAACCACAAGCCAATTCTGTGGTTTGAGTTGTTTTCAGGGGAGCAGCAATGCACCAGCAGAAGGCCCCGGGCAGGGGGGAGGTGCCTCCTGGACCCCTGCCCTTGCCCTTGCCCTTGCCCTTGCGCAGGGCTCCACACCCACCTCCCAGCTGCACAGAGAAGGCTCTGAAACCACCAGGAAACCCTCGCTCTCCCCTCTTGCCTCCATGTCCGCCTGGCACCGTGACTGGTTAGGGGAGCTGCTTTCTACGTCCACGACACACATTTTTCATCTCTTCTTTTCATTTCATTTCATCCATGGTTTTCCCCCTTTGCTTTCATTTCCTTTCCTTTTCCGTTCTTCCCTCCCGGCCTCCCTCCCTTCCTTTCCTACCCTCTTTCCTCTTACGTGTGTGTGGCAGAAATAATTTAGGAGCTGTAGTGAAGACAGCAGAGGCTGCTGGAAGGCTCCCAAATGTACATGGCCTGCCAGGCCCCAAAACCAAACCTACAGATACCCAGGCCCAGTCTCCATCTCCTTCAGCTATGGTACCCGCTGCCCCCCAGTCACAGAGCACATCTGTTCACCTCCCTCACAGGCTGGGAAAAGATCAGGATTAGCAACAAGGGATACTCGCCACAGAACAGATTTTAGAAGACTTTCCGAAATATAGAATGCCAAAATGTCAGAGCCAAGAAGGAAATTAAAGCCACCTGGTCCAGAACCACCTTTTTTTTTTCTCAAATTGAGAAGCGGAAGCTCTGAGAAGTGATGCAATGTTCCCAGAGCATGGTTAGGACCAGAGGTCCTCATTCTCAGAACATACTCTAACCGCCTCCCCTCACTGGGGAGCCGGCAAGCTGCGGGGTTTCTCGTCTTCAGGGAGCAGCATTGATCGGACCCTTTGTCCTGATGACCAGGTAGAAACATAAGCCAACCAGGGAACAGGTCAGGCACAAGGAGGCAGAGAGGCTTATATTTTTTCCAGAAACACACCGCATCCCTTTCCTTGTCCTCTTCCTCCGGGAAGTCTGCCTGGATTAGCTATGGGCCTGTCACCCTCCACACATGGAGGGAGAGAAGGAGGGAGCAAGGCTGAGAGAGATGGGCCTGAGTGCCAAACCCAGCTCAAAGCCCTGAGGGACAGGGAAGGAG
Source organism: Mustela lutreola (assembly GCF_030435805.1). Taxonomy (NCBI): domain Eukaryota; kingdom Metazoa; phylum Chordata; class Mammalia; order Carnivora; family Mustelidae; genus Mustela; species Mustela lutreola. The sequence goes on along the minus strand of NC_081304.1, from coordinate 23,397,805 downwards.
GAGAAGTGAGAGGGGCCAGAAGTGGGATCTGGACAGGAGGCGCAGTGGGGAGAGAAGGTAGGGAAAGGAGGCACCCCCAGGGGAGAGAAGCGGCCCAGATGAGTCACGGCTGGTCAGGTGCAGCTCTCCTGGGGGTGCCCATTTTTGGTTAAACTTTATCATGTGATTTCTAGGAGTGGTGTGCTAGAGCTGGCTCCCACCAGCTTGAAAGAGCAGAGTATGCCCCCCTCTTCCCAGGGCTCTGTGCCTTCATCACGGCAGCTGAAACTGGAGAGCCCGTTGTTAGACACTGACCAGCCCAGCACTGGGTAACGGGTGCGACTTCCAAGCCAGGAGCCCATGCGTCGGTGTGCGTGTTGGCCATCATGCACCATTCCCAGGGTCCCCATGGGGTCCTATATGAGTGCGAGATAGTGCACTGTGACACCTGGGCTAGACCCGTGTGGCACTGTGTTCCCGGTGGTGTGAGACTCTGTGTGTGTGTGCCGTGTGTGTGGGAGGAGTGCGGCATCCTTGGGAGCCTGGAATGTGAGGAAGGGTATGATGTGTGTGTGTGTGTGTGTGTGTGTGTGTAACCAGGACTGTCATGTGCCTTGTATCTGGGGCTAAGTGTGACAGGGTGAGTCTGCTGGACAGTGGGGAAGAGACCCGCATGTGCCCACTGTTGGGGATTAGGACAGTGCCTGGGACCAGAGACCCATAAATCCCAGAGCTCTGAGGACTCAGAGTGGGTCGTGGCTGAGGGCCCATCTGTGAAGTCCCACTCAGGCTTCTGTCCCTGTTGGTCCTGGAGGGAGTCGGATGCCAAGGCAGGATCTCCCTGACCCCGGCAAGGATCTCTCTGATCCCAGGGGGAGATAGTCTTCTTCCGTGCCCCTCACCCACGTTTCAGAGTGAACCATCCCCTTCACACCATCTCCAGATCTTCCCTGTCGCCTCCCATCCACACTTGGCTTTTGTTGGGGGAGAAGGACAGCTCGGGGCCTGTAGTACCCACAAGGCCAAGGATGAACGTGATGGACACGCAATCAGCCCCGCCCACTTACCTCCCTTTGCACTGGAAAACTGGGCGGGATGTCCCTCCAGAGCAGGGGGTCCTGGCTGGAATGACGTGGGCTCCCCGCGTCGTCCCTTTGCTGAGCACCTCCACCCAGTCCCTCTGCCTCAGGGAATTTGAGTCCCACTACCTGAGAACCCCTGCAAGGGGTCCTGCCAGCCTTGGGCTCAGGCACTGGGGGAGGGGGCCAGGCTCCTTCACCACAGCCGCTCTCCCTGCCCCTGTCCCTCCCTGGTCCGAGGTTGGAAGAAAAGCAAGACAGGACAGTGGGAAGAGGACTGAGGGAGAGACGGCGTTCCCACTTGTGGCTTCGACCCAAATCCCACACTGCAGTCCGGCTTGGGGCCCTAGGTCTTCTGCCTCACCGTCCTCCCTCCCCCTCCTCCCTGGAGCCTTCAGACCCCCATCACCTGAAGTGGGTGACGGCTCAGCTCCTGCCTCTGGTCTGCACCGGCCCCTGGCAGTCCAGACTCCTGGCCTTGCCTCTGGTCTGCACCGGCCCCTGGCAGTCCAGACTCCTGGCCTTAGAGGGGGAGAGCTGTCTACTGTGGAAAACAACCAAGGAACCAGAGCCGTCCATTCATCCGGGCAACGCGCCAAGTGTTTTCACCAGAAATTCTTCCTAAAGTCAACCCTAACATTCCCTCTATGTGCCCTGCATCAACTGGCTCCAAGCCAGACTTCCTTCCCAGTTCATCCAGCCCTGCTCCTTCTGCTGAAGCGGGACTATCAGGCAGAGCAAGAGCCCAGTTCCAAAGAGGAAAACAAAAGTCTCTGCTCATTCCCAGCGCTCACCTTCTCTGTGCACCGTGTCCACCCCCGGCCACCACAGAAACCCACAGGGCATTGGAGCCTTCATCCCAAAATGAGTCAAGGCCCCTCAGAGGGGGTTGAACCAGGGTACAGGAATTTCCCTTCATGTCAAACAAGGGCTTTACTTGACACCAACTTCTGTCCAGCCTTCTTGGCCCTTGGAGCCAAGATTGGCTTCCCCGCTCAGAGGGGCCAGAGCTCCTGTGGGCAAACCCAGTTGTCCGCTGGAGATGCCTTCCTCCCTGACCTCTGTTAACACCTAACTCACTCCCTAAGTTCGATGTTAAGGTGGGGGGAACCCTAAGTCCTGGCTTGGGGGTGAGAAGCGCTCAGGCCTGCTGAGCTGTACTGCACACCCGCCTCACGTTGTGTCCCACAGTACTCTCCACATCTTCTGTCCAGGGAAGCAATGGAAATAGAAGCTTCTCCCTAGGTCTGAGGCCTCAGGGGGCTCTCAAATGGGGTGTCAAGAGGCCAGCTGCAAATCTCCTAGCTCATTCTTTTTCCCCTTGTGCTCAAGAGAGCAAGAAGATTTTCTTCCAGCAAGGAGGGAAGCGCTTGGAGGCGGGGAGAGGCTCCAGGGCCAGTAGGGATGGCTGGCAGGAGGAGTGGAGGCAGCGGGCCATCCAGCTGACCCCTAGGGGAGCTGGCATACCCCCCCACACACCCTGCCCCCTGCACTGCATATATTCTCTCCCTCCAAAATAGCATCTCTGGAGGGGGGAAGGGGGGGTTCTCAGCTCACTGTTCACTCCTTCCCACATTGTGTTCACAGCTCTCTGGGCTGTCTCTCGCGACCTGGTTTCCCTGCCAGGCCCTTCTGCTGTGCCTCCGCCCTCACCACTTGGCTCTTCCAGGTCCCAGACCCCTCTGGCCGAGAGGGCGCTCCTTCTCCTAGCTTGGCCCGTCTCTGTCCTGCAAGCTGTGCCTGCCACAGTATCCCCTTTGCTCTTTGAGACAGAAGTGAATTCAGTGCACATAAATGGGCACCAAATGCGTTTGTGGGGGGTCTGTGTGGTCGTCACGGGGCAGGGAGGAAATAGGGCACAGTCCTGGTTCTGTTCTCCACAGAGCTTACAAAGGAGAGGTCTGGCACGGGAGCCGCTTCCAAGTAAAGCTGGGCCATAGGCCTCTCCCAGAGCTGGGAGGCCCTCCTCCCGCTCACCCCATAGCCCTCAGGCCAGGGTCGCACACTGGATCCTGGTGCACCTCGCACCACTTCCAGAATCTCCTCACAAGCTCCCCTCCTAGCGTCTGGACTATTTCTCATGCCGAATGTTCCCTTGCACAGCTCCCAGGTGGGACCTGCCCTAGGAAATGCCCAATCTGACAGAGCAGCAGGACCCAGAATGAAGAGAACAAGGTAGGCAGAGCTGGGGCATGAGAGTCGCGAGAGGGTCCCCAGGGAGAGAGTTTCCAGGGGAGGAAAGGCTGAGGGGACACTGCTCCGGAGAAGGACTGCAGCAGGGCTGGGCGTCTGGGGTGTCTGGGCCAAAGGAAGTGGGAGGTCAGGATGGGGTGTCCTCCCGGTCTGAGGAAGGAGGAGCCTGGGGCCAGCTGTGGGTCTGGAAAAGGCCTGACCTCCTGCCTCCCTCCCCGCACAGGGACCAGGCAGAGGGGGGAGGTTGGAGGCAAGGAAAGAGAACCTCCAAGAGCCCCCCAGGGAACCACCTCAACCCCTTGTTATTTCTGGCTCCATTTTCTTGGTCAAGAAGGGTGTCAGTGGTAATGCAAATTAGGAGGTGTTGGCCAACACCCATCCTGTCCCCACTCCCAGCCTCTCCCTCCCTCCCCCCATGCCCACGCTCACACAGCCAACTGGAACATCTGTGAGGCATGCCTGGTGCCCTTGACCTTGGCTCAGTTGGTATGGAGGGTGAGTGAAGCGGTGGGTTCTCTGGCGCACCAGCCCCTGCCCCACGGACAGGACAGCCGTCTGATACCCAGGTCCTCCCCCTCACCGTGGCCCCCTCCGGCCCTTGACCTGGCCAGGCCTCCCTGGGTCATTACCATCCGCAGAGACAGCCAATGCCCAGACCAAAGCCTTCTCTCCAGGCAGCCATGGGAGCAGCAGAGACTGCAGCACTGTCCCCGGCACTCCCTGGCCCTACAGTTTTGGTTAGATCTCAAAGGCACTTGGGCAACCCCAGGGCACAGTCCTGAGAACCCCTAGTTTCTCTGGAATCAATACAGAGAGAAGGCAGGAAGAGAGCAGGGCTCTGGGAGGATCTCTCACACTCTCCCCCAGGAGCTGGCCTCTGCCCAGACACCTTGTCCCCCTCCTTCCCAGTTAGAATCCACCTTGTCCTTGATGGTTCATCCATGCGTCTGACCTCAGTTCTTCCTGGGGAAGCCGAAGTGGCTCTGTTCTTGTTCTTGCTGAGGGAGAAGTGGGACTGGGGGAGCGGCCCTGCTCCCCCCACCCTATATAAAGATGTCACCCCCTCTGTTCTTGTTCATTAGTCCTAATCAGCGGGGTGAGTTGTTTCTCATTAACACGGCTGACTCACCCACACACCCCTCCTCTTTGTTAGCGATCAGCTTCTCCCCTGACACACACACACACACACACACACACACACACACACGGTGTGTGTGTGCCCCACGCACGTGAACACACGCACACACCAACTTCTAGAAGGAGCTGACAGCCTGTACAGGGACCCAGAAGAGGGGCAGGGGTCTCCCAGAGAAGGGCAGCGGTGTAGGGTCCCCAGAGATGAGGCAGCTTGTGGTGAAGGAGAGACCGAAGGCAGAGGGGCCAGAGCCGGAGAGAACGTTACTGGGCGCCGGCCCTTCACGGAGCCCTTGGAGATAGACCTGTGCCGGCTTTGGTCCCTGTGCATCTTCCCGATCCCTACTAAGTCTGGCTTTGGGTCTGCGCTGGCAGGAGCCAGTGGGTCCCTTGGATGTCTTCTCCAGCCTCAACAGCGGTCTCCTCTCCATTCTGCCCCTGGGAAAGCTGTTGCAGCCTTCTCATCCTTCCAGAAGCCTCATGATCTGGATCCTTTTGTCCCCACACTCTCTCAGGCCCTAGAGAGCCCCTACGTTACTCCCACAGACTACCCAGAGTAGCCAAGGCCCTGTCTGATCCCCATTCTACTTGAGAAGAGAGGGAAGAGTGTTGGCAGGTTCCCCAGCCCTCCCCCAGCTCCCCGACCTCTCATGTCCTCTCCTTTTGGGGGGCATTAAATGAAAGCCTGCAGTTCTGGAGGACATGGGCTGGGGACACACTGGCTTTCCCCTTTTTCTCCCTTCCCTCCCAGCCCTCAGCAACTTTCTGCCTTGCACCTGAGCCCCTTCCCAGGTCCCTAGAAATCAAAGACAGAATATGCACCCTAGGGGCGCCTGGGTGCCTCAGTGGGTTAAAGCCTCTGCCTTCAGCTCAGGGTCCTGGGATCAAGCCTCACATCAGGCTCTCTGCTCAGCATGGAGCCTGCTTCCTCCTCTCTCTGCCTGCCTCTCTGCCTACTTGTGATCTCTGTCTGTCAAATAAATAAATAAAATCTTAAAAAAAAAAAAAAAGAATAGGCACCCTATGTCCCCATGCCCTCCTCACACCGGTGACCACAAAGATGTCCAGGCTATGGGATACCTGGGTTCCCTCTTACCTTCAGACATGCCAAGGACCAGAAGTGGTTCTCCAGGTCATGCCCCAGCCTATATAGTTCATTCCCAGGTCATCCTTTGCCTTTTTTCTCTCAACGACTGGGATTTTTCTTTGCCTCATGTCCTTGTACCAACCCTAATTCATTCAAATTGCTAGCAAATGTTTCCAGAGATGCAAGAAGGATCCGACCCAGAAACCTGGGTGCTGCCTTCTTCCATGGGAGTTGTCTGAGGTGGAAGAATAGCAGGGTACACTGAGTGCCCATGTTCCATAAGTCTTCAGAACCTTCTTTCCCACGGTTTATGAAGCCATGTCCCATAGGAATGGCTATTCTCACCTTTCTTTGCACTCAGGATTTGGCTGCAGACGGAGTCAAGTTTGGAAGAACTTTTAGAAGCCAGCTGTAGTTGTTAACTGCAACAGAGGAGCAGAGAAAGCTGGGACATCTCCCCACTGGGTTTGAACCTGGGCACTGTTATGGGGAGGGATGTTTGCCCTGGATCTGGAGCTGAACCTCAGCCTTCTATGAGCAATTGCCCCAGCCTTTTAAGTGAATTCTTGGCCTGCAGGGGTCATGAGGACATGAAAGAAACCAAGAGTTGGTGAATAGAGCTCAGACCTTTTCTGCAGACAGAAAGTCACAGGATTATGACCTGGCTTTGACAGCCCCCGTTGTGGGGCTTTCAAGGCAGCTGCTGAGCCTGGAGCCCAGCCCCTCCCCCACTCTCAGAACCATAAGGATGTGGAACATGGGTTCTTCCTTTTTGAGGCCAAGCCTGGTTCCTGGGATGCAGAAATCACTAGGTGAAGACATAGTGGGTCCCAAACCCCCAAGGCTTTGGAACGTCCACCTGCTGGGAGGGAAAATTCAAGAGTTCCCAACACCTGCTCAGGGATAGGCTGGCTGCTTTGTCACAAAGACATCCTCTACTGGGGTGCCTGGATGGCTCAGGGGGTGTAGCATCCTCCTTTGGCTCAGGTCATGATCCCAAAGTCCCGGGATCCAGCCCTCCCTCCAGCTCCCTCTCCCTCTGCTCCTCCCCCTGCTTGTGCTCTCTCTCTGTCTGAAACAAATAAATAAAATCTTTTAGAAAGAAGCAGTTTAAATAAACTCCATGTCACAAGTCAACTGTGCCCACCTCCATATGCATGTCTCCAGAATCACCCTAAAACACCGATGCCCCACGCATCCCGTTGTCCAGTGCAACCCTGCATGGTTGCGGTTCCTCGAGACAGTCTGCAAAACCTCCTGCTACCCAGGCTTTTCTCCCCGCCCCAGCCAGGGACAGCACAGACCAAGAGCAGATGGAACAGGTAAGTTTTATTTGGACTTTCAACTTGTTCAGAGAGCTCAGGGGCCCCCACCTCCCTCTCCAGGCCCCCTTCTCCATTTCCCCTCCCCACGGGAACCCTCAAGGTACAGTGCCATGTGTCTCTGGAGTCCTTGGTCCCTTCCTGCCTGACACACCTCTTCACTCCCCTGCACTGAGGGGGAGGAGAGGGGTGTGAGGAGGTGGGGGGGGGCGGCTGGAAGTGTTGGATCAGAATGGGACATGCACTGACAGGTAGCGCCCACTGCCCTGGGCTAAGACCTGGGAGAGGCTCGCAGCGGGGAGCGGTGGGGGGGAGTTGGATTCATCGTGGGGCAGCAGGCTCTTGCCTTAGGAAGCTCCCCACCTCAGCCCTAGGGACCCCCTGGCCTCCTGCTTACCCATCCTTCTGAGGGTACGACTCTGAGGTAGATTTCACAGAGGGAATGTGGGTCGCTGGGTATGGGAAGGGGGGTTAGCTCTTTTGAAGTTGATCTCCAACAGCACCCTGGGCCCAGCCGCAGCTTCTGGCCTGGGAGGCAGGGCTGATGACACCCACCCAGCTAACAGAGGCCGAGTCGCACACAGGCTCCAGGGCACCTGTGTGGTCAGGGACTCGAGTAGTGTAAGGGTGGAGGGGAGCATCTGTCTTAACCATCTGTGTCTTGGTGCGAGGGGCTCTGGGGGGGTTGCAGGGGCCTGGGAGGCTAGCACAGACACTCCCCTGGCCTGGGGGTCATGGTGCAGGGTGTCCCCCTCACCCCTCCCCCTGCCCTCAGGGCAGCCTTTTTAGGCTGAATCCTCCCAGTCCTGCAGGGTCCTCCCTCTCCTCTCTCACCCCCAGGGGGGCAGAGGAGAACAAGACTGGCCGCAGGGAATGGCAAGAAATGAGATGCCTCCTTCCCCTAAGGCGGTGGGGGGGACCATGCCAAGAGCCCAGAGCTGGCTATGGGATGGAGGAACCAGTATCATTGTGCAAGGCAGGCTCTGGGACCCCACCAAGAGGTGCTCCCTGGACAGAGCACAGCCTGAGAAAGATGGACATCTGGGGAGAAGCTAGGGGAGCTCCCAGAATTCTCTGATACCTTCCCCCTCCCCCAGGCCCAAGCACTAGACACTTCCTTGGATCCAACCCTGTCTTGAGAACAGAAGGGCAGAGGGAGAGGCTGGGCGGGGGATGCCCCTCCCCATCCCAGCCCAGATCCTCACCCCCAACCCCCTGGCAGAAACCAGGGAGCTGGGGAGAGCTTCGGCTGGCCTTTCGGAAAGAGCCAGGGCTGAGTGGTGCCTAGACCAGGGAAGACGGCACACACGTTGACTCGGTAGCTAGTGGAGGTATCTGGGGGTCGCAAGGGGCAGGGGCCCCCCACGAGATTCATGCAGCATTCAAAGTGAGTGAGTGTTTGGGGGTGATGAGAGAAGATGGAGAAACAGCCAGTGGGTGGGGAGGCACCCTAGATCTTGCTGTTCTCCAGGTGGGAGTCAATGTGTTTGATGAGGGCATCATCCGGGTACCCAACAGGGAAACCTAGTTGGCAGAGGGGGCAGCTGCGGATATCAGAGCCCACTGTCTCCATGAGAAGCTGTGGAAAGAGAGGGGAGTCAGGTAAGGTCCCCAACCCTCTCTCATGGTCCCCACAGCCCAGCCTGCCCTTTCCTGAGACCCAGGGTAGAGAGGACTGTAACACGCAGAGAAGGCCTGGTTACTCCTTGTAAGCACCATCCCTCCTCCCCTGCCCTCCCTGCCCACCTTCCACCGGTTTAGCATCCACTGCCCCAACCCAGGGCATAGGACCCCAGGAGGCCTGTATGCTCAGCCTGCCAGGGTATATGCAGTAATGAGGCATAATGCAGAAGCCGAGACCCAGACATGCCCCCAGAGTGACTAAGACACGGTTCCCACATAATTCAAAGCAATGGATAATCCCAAACAATGTACAACCCAAAAATAATTTTCTTTCTGGCTTTGGAATATATTTTGGTCCTTCCAGGTGGCAAGGGTTGGCTCTGACATTCAGGAAACTCATTATTTCAGTGAAATGCTAGAGCCCTAAGACAGGCTGCCTTCTAGGACAACCGGTAAAGAGCAGGGGCTCTGAGGCCAGATGGGGGGCACTGGATGCGCAGGCCCGACCCTCGTGTGGGCGGAGACCTGCAGCGGTCATCACGGCCCCCACCACTAGTGTCGCAACAGAAGGCTTTAGGCTCCCTGCCTCCCTCTCGGGAACCCTCTAACGGAATTAGATAAGAAAACTGAGGAGCTTGTCCGAGGTCTCCCGGAGGCTAAGCGCTGAGCTCTGGAATCAATCCCAGGCTGTCACTCTCAAGCCAGGCCCTTAACCTCGGCAATGGACGCGCCCCAGCCAGCCGTCAGGGGCCGCCAGGGTCCATGCAAGCCAAAGGCGGAGAGAGAGAAGTGAAGGGCGGGGGCAGTCCAGGGAGGCAGGGGGGCCGGTGCCCAGGGTGGGAGCCTACCACCACCCTCCCAGCCTGCGGGCGCCCCACTCACGTTGATGGACGGCCAAGACTGTGCGTGCTCCGCGTGGGCATAGGCAGCAGGCGACTCCGGGATGGGGAAGCCCGCGCAGAACGAGGCGCAGCGGATGGCGCCCGCTTCGGGGCTGGGCGGGCTGGTGGGCACGGCCCACTCCTCCTCCTCCGACGGCTGCTTCTCAAAGCGCAGCCGGAGGCCGTCGAAGGCGCGCCGCGGGCTGAGCGGCCGGCCGGGCCCATAGAGCTCGCCGCCGTAGGCCCGCGGCTTGGGCAGCGTGGCCGCCTCCGCCTGCAGCCAGGGCGGGGAGGCGCCCGCGTAGCCCGCGCCCTCGGCCATCTCCGAGTAGCTGCGGCGGCCCTGGAAGCCGGCCTTCACGTGGTGGCTGGGCGGCTTGGCGTAGGCGCGCTCGGCCGCCGTCCTCTCGCCTGGCGGCGGGGGCGGTGGGGGCCGGGGCTGCGGGGCCGGGCAGGCGGGGGGCCCCGGGGAGCGGCGCTGCGGGCTGGGGGACTGGCACGGCGGCGGCGGAGGCACCGGCGAGCGGCGCTGCGGGACGGGCGACGGGCAGGAGGGCGAGGCCGGCGAGCGGCGCTGCTGGGGCGAGGGGCACGGGGGCCCAGGAGAGCGCCGCTGGGGGGCGGGGGACTGGCACGGGGGTCCAGGGGGAGCCGCCCGGGCGGGCGGGGACGGTGAGGGGCACTGGGGGGCCGGGGAGTGGCGCTGCGACAGCGGCGAGTGTCTTTGGCCTGGAAGAGAAGCAGGAGAAGGAGAAGGAAGGACGGGGTGGGTGAGAGAGGGCTTCGGAACCGGGGGTGGGGGGGGGCGGCGGGGGGGAGAGCCACGGCGGCCCCCCAGCTCTCCTCGCAACGGGGGGAGGCAAGACCCAGCGGGGAAAAGCAAGGCAACCGTGGCCCCAGGACGCAGGACGGGAGCCAAAGCTGCCCTCCCGCCTCCCTGCGGACCCAGCTTCCAGGACCCATCTCACCGCCACTCCGGGCCTGCTCCTGCAGCAGCGTCCTCAGGATCCTCCCCTGCAGGGCACTCAACTCCCGGAGCCGGCCCAGCTCCTCTGTCAGCTCCGTGTAAGCCAAAGCCAAGTTCACCCTAAAGGACACCCCAGCCACCACCCCCCCGCCAAGACAAGGCTTGACTCCAGCCTGCTCCTGACCCTGAGGTCAGAGGGCATGGAGTGAGGAGGAGGTTAGCAGGTTTACGGTCACAGCTGTGGACAGAGAACTGCCCGTGCCCAGCCGCTGGCTCTCCCTTCCCTCCAGGGCCCTCCTACCCCAGCTGCATAAATGCTCTTGGGCTTTAAGGTCTACCTCAAACACCACCTCTTCCAAGGAGCCTCCCTCTCTTCCCAGTGAGCCTTACCTGGGGCTAGGGCAGTGGCTCCCCAACTAGGGGCTTGGGCTGGGGAGCTCAGTGACGCCAAGGGATCCCTAAATCCATGTGTTCACCAAGCACTGTCTACGGCCTGAGCACATCTGATACAGGTGTGTGCGAATGTTTTTCTAAGCTGAGCAGAAGCTGCGGTGACAAATAAAACAGATTCATCAAAAAAACGGCCCTGAGTTGAAAGTTTTCTCTATGTGTGAGTTTTCTCTAAGAGTGATTAATAAAAGCATAAGTACAACCTGTGTGTTGGGGGCAGGGGTTCACGGGGAGGCCTCCCCCTTTGTAGGACTGGGGACCAGTGCTGTACAGTTTTGTAGGTGAGGACGCGGCCTCCTGGCTTGCCAGAGGAGCCAACTGATAAACTGGAACCCGGGTCGGCCAAGTGCCATGTCCACTGCCCTCCTTCCACCTCAGCGCTGCCCCTGAGCTTCCAGTCCCGCACCTCCTGGGATCTCCAGGAAGCCCTTTCCAGGGGCAGCTGTGGAAACAGCTGTCCTGCACCACACACCCCCAGAGGGCGCCACCCATGAGACGCACTCAGCAGAAGTCGCCTTGCTCTGGAACTGCACGGGGAGTTCTTCAAAAGGGAGGATTGTGTTGCTGTATTTCTATTCCCAGCACCCTGTCCAGGCCTGGCCCCCAGGAGATGTTCCGGAAGTGAAGAATGAATTGAGCCTCCCCATCCATTTGCCTTTCTTCTTCCCTTTCTTCCTCCCACTTCCTCCTAGGCACCCACCTGCATGGAGCTGGAAGGGCTCTGAACTTAGCAAAGACTTCACCCACTTCCTTTTCTCTTCCTTTCTCTTTGGGTCACTTTGACCCAGCCCCGCGGAAGGTTCTCTCTCTCACATCTGCCCCTCCCCTCTCCCAGCCTGGGCTGCACCCCTCCAGGGAGCCCTTCCTGACCTCACAGGCGGCTCTGCGGTTGCCTTGGGTCACTGCTTTCATCTCTGTTCGGGCTTGGACACAGCCTGGGAGGCAGGAGCCTGGGAGGCGCGCGCGGGGGGGGGGGGGGGACAGGGGGGGGGTTGGTTTCCTTAGATGTCCCCACCCCCTTCCCAAGTCCAGAAGGGACTGTGGAGCTTCCCGGAAGTTGGAGCTGAAGGGAGGTGGCAGAGAGAGGCTCAGCCACTTCAGGTCGATCTGCTCTCAGGGGAAGCCCTCTTGCTCTAGGATCTGTAAGGTGCTGGGCATGAATAAGGTTGGGGAGGGGTGTCTTCAGGCCCTGAGGCCCTGTGCCCATCCCAAGGTCATGGTCATGGCAGAGAGGATCCCTGTAGAGGGGAGGGAGTGAAGACAGGAGTGAGGCCACTTGACTGTGAGGAACGGTGTGAGTGTGTGTGTGTGTGTGTGTGTGTACGCACATATGTGTGTGTGTCTGACCCTAGAGGAGAGAAGGGGAAGTCTTGAGGTTAGGGCTTCAGAGGGCAGGAAAAGCCGAGGTGCAAAGAGGGCAGATGATGACTGAGCTTCACTCTATGCTCACTGCTCACCGGCTGGTTCTCTCTCGCTAATCCTGGGGCTAGCTGGGTGATGGGGGAGCCAGATGCCCCTCCCATGACAAAATTATTTTTAACCCATCTGGGCCAAAGCCAAATTATTGCCAAGAGGCTGGATTCTGGGGGACAAGCCCACTTCCTAGGGAGAGAGAGTGCCCACTACCCATTTGAGGGTGCACAGGGATAGAGGGGAGCAAAGAGGAGGGAGTCCTTCGGGGAGCCCTGGCTGAGGTGCTGGAACCTTAATTCTACCCCGTCTCAGGCCTTACGTGATGTGTCCCGTGTTCCCCGACCTTCATCTCAGGGGTCTGTGGGAAGAAATGGCCTCTCTCCCAACAGACCGGAAGGTCCAGCCTGGGTGTCCCATATTTAATTGAGGACTCCCCAGTGACAGCTCCCCTCTTCCCTCTGAGTGCAGGAGTGAGGTCTCCCCCATCAGACTGGGGGTTTTGGAGGCTCCCGCTGACGGCTCTGTGGCAGGAGCAGGAGGGGGCTCTGAGCAGGGCACGGATGGAGCGTCCCCCTCTGACAGAGCAGGGAGCAGCTGCTAGTCTCGCTCCCCATCCGCCTTCACGGCCGTATCTCAGGTGACAGATACAGGTCGTCGCCTTCACACCCCGGCTTGGAGATCTCACCTGCCACACTCAGTTCCCAGGCCCCTATCTTTTCCCTACTTGCCTTCCTCTCCTTGTCAGGAGCTACCCCAGTTTCCAGCGCCCTGCTCCTGGCACCCTCCTCACGGATAAACAGATGGGCCAGCAGAAAACGGAAGAAGCCCCTAGTCCAGAACACCCCAGCTCTGACCAGGTGCAGGGAAGGGGGGAACTTGGGGAGGCCCATGAGTATGAATATCCTACAGCCCCAGGCGGCCTCACAAAGACCTCTGAGACCCCGGGCGAGGTGCTGGGGCCTGATCTGATGTCCTACGGCCCTTTCGGGCCGCCCCTTACATCAAGCCTCTCTTCCCACCTCAAGATGCACAGGCCCCAGGCAGCCAAAGATGCTGACAACTGAATGACTCACATTAGAACACACTGCCAATTCAGTGGAAAAAAATCTCAACTTCACAACACAACCAAGGCTTGCACACGTGCACCTGAACACACCTTCCGTTTCCTGGCTTCCCTGCCCACACCTGAATGGTAGTTCCCACGACGCAACTGTCTGGGAAGCATGGGTCAGGTAAACGCAGCAGATGGCTGCTCTGGGCAACTTCTTTATGGCTTAAATTATGGGAGAAAGGGGCGCCTGGGGGGCTCAGTCATTAAGCGTCTGCCTCTGGCTCAGGTCGTGATCCCAGGGTCCTGGGATGGAGCCCCGCATCGGGTTCCCTGCTCTGTGGGGAGCCTGCTTCTCCCTCTCCCACTCCCTCTGCTGTGTTCCCTCTCTCTGTGTGTCTCTCTGCGTCCAATAAGTAAATAAAATCTTAAAAAAAAAAAAGTTATGGGAGAAAGTTCTGTCTGCATCTCTCAGAACCTGGGATGGACCCCAGGTTGAAAAGAATGGATGAGGGGTTACCATGGGGCCGGGCATGATGCTAAAGAACGTTCCTGAATCCCCAGAGCAACCCCATCACATGGCTACTCCTCTCTCAGTGCTACAGATGACACAACCAAGGCTTACAGAGTCCTCAAGCCGAGGAGCAGGGCAGGTGCTGAAATGGAGCTCTGGTTCCCCAGACTCTAAGGTCCAGGCTGCTGACCACTAAGCTATATACCGCCTTCCAAGAGGAGCAGGAAAGCGGGGAGCTGGGGGGAGGGGCAGAAGGGAAAGAGGAGCAGGAGGAGGCTGGGGAGCTCCGCAGTAGCCGGAGCATCACCGACCCTGCCCTGGGAGGGGAGAGGAAGGTGCAAGACATACGTGGAAGATGAGAGCTGTTAAGAAGCTGGCTCAAGGTCACAGAGCAGCAGTGGCACAGAGCAGGGACTCAAACCTGCTCTTGGCTCCTCAGCCCGCTGAGCTGGCACCTTCGGGGGAGCCAGAGTGCAAACGGCAGAGCTGGCAGGAAGGAGGACTCCCTCCGCTGCAAATCTTTCCACCCTTCATTGACTTATCCTCCCATTCATTCTTTCCACGAATAAGTCAGGAGATCTCAAAATTCCATCTGGAAGCAATAATCTTCACTGCGACTGATAAAGCAACTGAGAGGAGGAAGGTCAGGGACCGCAGCCTCCTCCTCCTCCTCCGTAAAGGGGCTCTTTCTACCTCAAACCAGCTGGGAGGTACACGGACTCTGATGCACCTTCCCCAGGGAAGCTCACTGGGGGCCCACCCTGGGCCAGGTCACAGGAACGGGTCACAGGGACAACCAGCGCTGCACTATGGCACTGGAACTAGGGATGGACATAAGGTCGGGATTAAGGATGGGGTCAGGGTCACATTAGGGCTGGGGTTGACAGCTCATTTTCCATCAGGATTGTGGACACAGTTGGGGTCAGGAGGAGGGGTAGGGTTAAAACCGGGGACGCGATCAGTAGTATTAGGGTAGGATTGGGGTCAGGATCAGACAGCTGGTCAAATCAGCAGCTGACTCAGAATCAGGAGGAAAAACCAAAAGCCAGCATTCCCGGCCCTTCCATCTCTGCCCAGAGCTGCCCCCAGCTGCCCTTAGCCCCCTCACCCTTGTGGGGGAATTGAGGGACCAAACTTTCCACCACCCACGGGCACACCCAGCATCAGTCTTCCCGCCCGGCCCTCGGGGAGGGAACCACAGGCACCGGGCCGTGGAGCGGACTTGAGGCTGCGGGCCGGGGGGAGGAGGAAGTCACTTTGCAACAACCCAGTGCTCTACCACTTCCTTTCAAGCGCCTTGAGCCCCTTCACTCTCCTCGACCAGCTATGACTTGCGGTCCACAGAGCCTGGCTCCTCATGGCAGCCCTGCCGGGGTCCCAGCACAGCTAGACGCTGGCTGCATCTGGAAGGCCTCCTTGGAGACGGCCACATTGAGCAGCTGATGCCAGGGCTGGGAACCAGTACTCCTGTATGGGTGGGTAGCCACGCATGCCAGTGTGCCCAGGGCTGTCCTGGTTCCCCCGAGTGGCCCCCGCAGAATGGTGAGGGTTTCTGAAGTGTTCACATATTGAGATTTTTTACTTGCAACCCTGACCTGGTTACCGCAACAAATTATCCGATCATCCCTCACAGCAGAGCCGCCCACCTGAGGAAGAACCCAAACCAGACAACCACCAGAGAGACCATCGCCCCACCGGCTCAGGACCCGCTGGGTATTCACACTTAACTTGTCACTTAACTTCGCCAGTCACTAAACTTCTTTGCTCCACAGTAGAAAGGGGACAAGACCTTTGCCGTATCTTTGGTGAGAACAAGAGTCTGCAGGTAAACGGCCTCACACAGTGTGTGGCCTGGACGAAGGCCCAGGAGTGCCCAGGAGATGGGTCGAGAAAGAAAGAACCTCATGCTGATCCTTTCTTGGAGACACCATCCAGCTCACTGACCTTGGTTTAGGAATGATGGGAGGATGTGCAATTTCCCATCTAGGGAGACAGAGCTGCTCTCTGCCTTCCTGGCAAGGAAAGAGTCAGAGACAGATTCAAAGACCACCACCCCACCCCCGCCGGTCCCTTAGACCACAATGAGGTGGGAGTGCTGGGCACCGACTTCAGAGCTGCTCCCCCCACTCGGGGACTCCCAAGGCTGCAAGTGCTCAGGGTTAATTCCTGTGAGTGCCCCTGCCATGGCTGGAGGAGATTTGAAAGAAAGGAAGTAGGGAGGGTGAGAAGCGTGAAGGGGGAGGCCCTGGGCCTGCTGGTTCTGGGGCATGAGGCTCAGTTCAGGGTACACGGGGGTCTCCGACTTCCGTCCTGACCCACCCCACACTGCCCTTGACCTCTGTGCAGAGTTTCCATCCTCTCTCTCCGAGTTCACACTTCTCCCCCACCACTAACCGCAGCCCACGCAGAGGCTTGTGGGCGGAGAGAGGGGTGTGGGGAGGGGGGCGGAAAAGGGCCAGGGCTGCAACACTGAGCCCCCCACGTTGGGAAAAAAGCAAGCCCTATGGTTCTCTTCCTCATCACTCATACTGAGCCCCCATTTTCTCACAGGGGGCTCCCCTCTCTCACTGCACCCTCACTCCCTTCACTGAGCCTGCCCACCCAAGCCCTCAGCCCCCTCAAAGAACCCCCCACTCCACAATTTCCCCTCCACCCTCAGCACTAGCCACACCCTCAGAAAGGCCACACTCTGAACTGGGCTTCGAGGGGAGGGGTCTATGGGTTCCACAAACCGCTGCCCCCCCACCTCAGCTGAGACACTCTGGGGTCCTGACCTCCCTGTGCTTCCTAAGAAGCAGGTGGGTCTCCACTCCCACCCTCCCTCACCATTGCCTCTGGCCCTTGACTGACCTCCAACAGCTCTCCTCTGGGACAACCTGTCCCTGTGCCCTGGGCAGCAGCCACCAAGTGCTGGGGCTGACCAAACAGCAGGGCAACCTTGCCCAGAGGTCAGACCTGGAGGGTGGCAAAGAGGCCCAGTCTGGAAGGCGGCTTTCAGAGGAACACTGCCGCTGAGCACAGCTGGTGGGCTGGGGGCTCCAATGAGAAAGACTGGGAATCCTTGGGGCCAGGGCTGCCTCGAAGGCCTGTCTCCTCTGCATGGGTAGACCCACTGGCGGGAGTGGGGGGCCACGTAGGGTTAGCAGAGGCAGTTATGGGGGGGTCTATTTTAACAGTCAGGACTCCCATAATAAAACTGGCTGGCCTGGAGGTGTCCGAACAGAGACAGGTAAGCGCCTTTCAGGAACACACGAGACCTGCAAGGGGGTAAATCAGCCTCGCAGTCCTCTCCTGGGAGACCCCACAGGCAAAATTCCCACTAGCCTGGAGGGTCTGGACAAAGTGGAAGGAAGAGGAGGGGCTGGGGGGGGGAGTGAGCTGAGAGCAGGTGACTGAGGCCTCAGGTGGGAGGGCAGGGGAGGGAGCCCTCGGGAAGCAATTACCAAAAGGAGCTGAGTTTATAAGAAAATAAAACTGCCGGGGGAGTGAGGACTTCCTCTGAGAATTAACTCTTGCCAAGCTGGGGCTGTCCAGAGACGCTCCATTTGAAAAAAAGCATGAGGCTGGGCGAGACAGAGCCCCGCCGGCTCCGGGGTGAGAGATCCAGGAGGCGCCCGAAGCTGAGTCCCAACCTTCTAGGACAGAGGGGAGGAACTGGAGGTCACCCCAGGTAAGAGTGGCCCGGCCAGCCTCTGGGCGAAGCGTAACTTCCTCTGGCCAAAGGGACTAGGGTGGCATGTGCCCCGGGTGGGAAGGGAAGGGGAGGGGCTGTCCTGCCCACGGGGGCAGCATGGACCCTCGTCCTCCACAAGCCCCTTCTGGGAGTTCTCCTTTCCTGGCTCACTCACAGCCTTGGCCCCTTGCGGCCCACCAGTCCTTCTCCGGCCTCCCATCCTTACTGCCTTCCTCCCACACCTCTCGGTAACGACTGACCTCTGAGCCCAGGACGGAAACCTGGGGCTGCAGAGCCGAAGCCAGTAAAGCAAAGCACTCGGCATCCCTGGAAGGATTGACAGCCTGGCTGTTCAGATTCTGGCCCTGCCAAAAAGTCGTCTCCCTGGATGCACCCAGTTGGAGGGAGCCGTCACTGCTGGGCTGCTAAGAGAGGCTGGGACTCAGTGAGCCCTAGAGGCCCCTATGCTGTAATGCCTGAGGCAAGCTAGGCTTCTAGAAAGTGTGTGTGTGTTCGGGATGGTACGCATGGGTTCGCATGTGCCCAGACCCACAAGCTAGGGCGCACCTAACACCCCCCCCACCAGAAGCCAAGCTGAGGGATCCCACCCACCAGTCCCACAAACTGGGTTCTCACCCCCCAGATATCACAGCTCCACCCAGGCCCTCACCCCAGGGTGCAGAGGGAAGTGAGGGGTATCCCCAACTGGCCAGAAGCCTGGAGGAAGGTGAGAAGGAAGCCCACTGGAAGGAGGACCCCTAGGGTCCCATCGCTGGGTAGACAGCATGATGGAGAGGGGGTCTCTGCCCCTCTCCGGGCCTCGGTCTTCCCTCCCATGAAAGTAGGGAGTCTGTGCCACACGACTGGTTTCAGGGGAGAAGACTTAGGCGGAAGGAGGTTTGCGCTTTGTTTCTCAGAAAGCGGGAGAGGGTGAGTTCAGGGTGCGGATGTGAAAAGCGTCAGGCTCGCCGCTGTCAGGCTGCCGCTCGCCCTCTCCCTTGCTGCCCAACGCTGCCCCAGAGGCCCCCAGCCCTAGACTCCCCACTACTCCCTCCCTACTTCCTGCAGCCCTTCCTTCCCAGCGCAAGTCCCAAGGGACACCCCAGCAGAACAGGTTCTAATTCCCCTCCCTGCTGCCCCAGAACTCCAGGATGCCCCTCTTCTCAGCCTCAGCTTTCTCCTGAGACAGGAAACAAGGCACCACAAATCCTGGAAGAGACCACCTCCTTCCTCCTCACCAGGAAGGGGACAGCTAACCCAACTAGCTGGCCCTCTTACTGGGACAGAAAATGGGGCCCCAGAGAGGCCCAGGAACTCACCAGGGGACACAGAACAGAGCAGCAAAGCTGCTGAGATGTCTCAACTCGACACCACAAGGAGGTATGAGCTCGGGTGCCAGAAGCAAAAAGGACATCCTAGAAGGCCACCTCCTTTCTGTGAAGCATGTGGAGCCACTTGAGCACACCAAACCCTGCAACCCTGATGCTGGAAGAGAGGTCCTCCGAGCAACACAGAGCAGGAGAAGTGAACCGAAGGGGGGGGGGACCCAGGAAATGCCACCCCTAGGGCACAGAGGCAAAGAAAGAGAGGATTTCGGATGCGACTTACTGATCATCCCCGACTCTTTTCACCCACGCCATGTCCCTCTCTGACTGGTTGGAGGCGAGATCCTAGGGAAGAAGACTGAGGTCAGATGCCAATGGTCACCTTACCCAGACCCCCCAACCCCCACACACCCCTTAACACTCCCAGGGCCAGTCTATACCTAGGAAGAAAGTCCTGGGCCTCTAAAGGCTCCTTCCAGCAGCCCCCGGCCTCCATGGAGCTCTGGGCAGGGTTCTGGCCTCCAGTGTCCCTGCCCCTTACCTGGGCCCGGCTCTCCTGTAGCTGCTTCAGCTCCCCCTGCAGCCGCTCGCACTCAGCCTGGAGCTGCTCCTCCCGAAGCTGAGCCCCCCGGGCCTCGCCCTGGGCAGCCTCCAGAGCCTCTTCCAACCTCCGCCGCTCCAGCTCACTCACACTGGCTGTGGGGCCCGGCCAGCCTGCTGGCAGGACAGAGGATAATGTCAGGCTGGGTCTGGCTGCCAGGCACCCTCCACTGACTGACTCCCAGACCAGCAGAGACTGAAACAGGTGAGCCCCGCAGCATGAGAGATCCGAAAGGGCCGGCCACAGGCCGAGTGTCCCGAGAAGCCGCTACTGAGGGCTGTGAGGAAGGACGGTCTGAGCTGCTGCTTCTAATCTTCTTGGAAGCCAGGGACAAAGTAAGATGGCCTCATGAAGGACTTCCCTGGCCACATTCAAATCTCCCAGAGTCCTTTGGCCTCTGCTCCTCACCACCTGGGACAGGCCTTGGGGGGTGGGGGGGATCTGAGTGGAGGTGCCCTCTGCTGACACATATGGGAACTGCATGCAGCGGCCACCTGGGGCAAACAGGCAGTAAGCGGGGAGTGTCGATGGGAGAAACTGGGTAAGGGAACAGGTGGTAAAGAGGGATAGGGTAACTATGGGAGAAATTTAAGACATTATAATGGGGTGTTGACCCCCAATCCCAAAAGGGAGAGCTGTCCGGTGATGCTGAAACGGGGGTTAGGCTTGGGGACTTCGGGGTAGAGACATCGGGGGTCGCAGAGATCTCACCGTGACTCAAACCAGATCCCCCTCGCAGGGCCAAGTAGTGCAGGTCCAGATCAGCACATGGTGGGGCAGGGGTGGGCGGGGGGCTGGGGCTGGAGAAGGCGGCGTCCCGGAGGCCTTGCTGCTGCCGCAGCTGCTGTTCCAGGCCGCAGATCTGCCGCAGGTGGGTCTCTACCAGGGCCCGCTGCCAGGAGACACAAAGGGAAGGGTCTGCCCAGCACCAGGGAACCCTTGAGGGCTCCCCAGACCCAGGACTCCCACATGTCTGGGACGCCACCTCCCCACAATGAGCTGAGGCCCCAAGTCCCACATCCCAGCTGCAATCTCAGTGGCTGTGAGTGTGCGGTCCCGTCTCTCAGTAACTGCAATGCAGGTGTTTCTGGCTGTTGCCCTGTGCAAGGTCAGGGTTAAGGCCTCTTCCCTGCCCTAAACACACGGGACACTCATACAGACCACACCGTCTCATCGGTCCAGACACAGCCACCCCCTCAGAAGCATCACAACTTCTCTTTGCCTATAGGATAACCACTCTGGGCTTCACCCATCTCATCTCCAACACAGGGACAGCCACGCTTACCTTGTACACTTGTTCAAAGGATTAAAATCAGTAAATATATCTAAAGAGACCACAGCAGTGCCTGGCACACAATAAGGGCCATCTAAGTGTTTACAGTGATGAAGGCAAAGCATTTTTACACAAATGCCCCACCACAACACAGCACTGCGGTTCTTGTGAGCCCTTTCCAGAGGAGGGCCAAGGCTAAGTGACGTGACCCAGGGAGGAGCTGGCAGAAACCACGTCTCCTGACTCTGACGCCAGCCCCCCTACTCCCGCATGGCCATACCCCTGAATCACACACTTGCCGGACTCATCCCAGCAGCCACGGGGACCTGATCCCCTCTGCCCTTGCCCACGCCACCTTCCAGGCACAGGTCCACAGGCACAGAGTCGACCCAGCCGAGACCCAAACACACGCATGGAGACACAGCGTCGGCGGGGACACTGAGTGGCCAGGGGTGTGCCAGGAATCACTCACAACTGGTACGACACACTCAGCTACACTCTAAAGGGCGACAGCCACTCAAAGACACACAGGAACCCACTGGGTTCCACACTACAGACACACACGTGGGATCACACGCCATCAAGCCACAAGGGTCACACGCTCAAGCACCCCCGGCTCCCTGGGCCTCACCATCTCCCCCAGCTCTGTCTCCAGGTCGCTCTTCTCCACGCAAAGTTTCTCATAAGCCTGGATCATCTCCCCAAGCTGTTCTTCCTGCTCCTTATTCTTCTGCAACTAGATGGGGCCCGGAGGGAGTGGAGGGCACGCCACAGTCAGGCCCACCCTTGATGTGGGGGCCAAGCAGCTCCCCGTGCCTCCCCCATCACATCCAGCACCCAGTGGAGGGGTGGGGGAGGCTGCAGCCCATTCCAGGGAGGACCGCAGCCATCTCTGATCAAGGAGACAGAGGCGGGGGGCGGGGGGGGACAGGAGGTGTTGGAATTCTGCTGGAGCAAGGAGCTCAGGGAGCCCAGCCTGGGCTGAGAGGCCAGCAAGGGGCTCACCTCATGCTGGAACTGATTGAGCCTCTGCTGCAGGCTGACCTTCTCCATCTCCAGCAGGGACCCATCCTTGATTTCATACAGAGAGAAGCCGTGCTCCTCTCCAAAGTCATTGATCAGCGGGTACTGTGGGCAGGCAGGCGTTCAGGAGAGCTGGTGCCCAACTCCCTGCCCAGGCTTCAGCCTCTCTTAGGCCCCCCACAACCTGCCTCAAAGTCCTGGTCCCTCCATCCCCCTGCTCAACTGCGACCCACACCACCTGGAGGCATCTCTCACCAACCAGATCTTGTTTAGCTCCAAGGTCCCATCACTTTGGCCCTCCGGATCCCTTCCTGACCCTTCCTGACCCTTCCATCCAGAGCACCCACATCCGTCACAAGAGATCCTCAAGTTCCCAAGAGCACGGATCTGGATCCTTCTTTGGGATTCCTGGGATCCCCAGTTCCTGCCCCTCAGCAACCCCCACCCCAAGACACACAGAGCCAGACCCCTATCTTTTCCAAGTTCTGACCTTGATCTCGTAGACTTTGAGACGGCGGCGGAGGGTGGCATTCTCCCTCTCCAGGCCTCCCAGTCGCTCTTTGATGTCCCCATAGGCTGTGATGAGGGCAAAGTGGGAGGCGGAGCACATGTCCCCACCAAGTGAGGGGTCTCCTGGGGCATCCAGCCACACCTCACTGGGCCCCAGTGCCTCTTGGGTCAGGATGCTGATGTCATCTTCAAACATGGACTCCATGGCAAGGGCCTGGGCCTGGGTCCCCACTGGGCCTCCTGGGAGAGCAGGAGCAACAGTGGAGAGGACAGCTTGGAGGCTGTCCCTGATACCCCTTGACCTGGCTTGAGGAACACTGTTGCCAGCCAAGAGGCAGCTTGGAAGCTGCACCCACCCCTGGTTCCCCCCAAGGGCTGTCTTCTCTTCTCTGCTGCCTTTGGCTGAAGGGGCTGGAACCAGCTGAAAACTTGAGTGGGGGACAGGGAAGAAGTAGGGACAAGTAAATCAGGCCAGCAGCAGGGAAGAATTCCTTTCAGAACCCAGGGAGACCTGTGGACAGGAAAGGGCTGCCTTCCCAAGTTAGGACCCAGCCAGGCCTGCCTTGACACTCCTCAGCCCCTCTCCAGCCCCCCGCCCCGCTTCCCCAAGTACCTCTCTGCCAAGCTGCTCATCCCAGGCCTCTGGCACCCCAGCTCCTCCCTAAGGCCCAGTGCGCTGGGAGAGTCAGCCCCTCGCTGTCAGGACGTCCTCTGCGGGGGCCCCCGCCCAACTTCCCAGCTTCTTCCTGCAGGATCCCGGAGTTCAGGAAAAGGAAGTGCCTCCCCCACTCACACCAGGGCTGTGGCAACCCTCCAGGACCTCCTCGCCCCTGACCTGGGACCCACAGGAAGTCCTCCCAGAGTGTCAGAGGGAACACACAGCCGGGAGGGGCGGCCCTGGGAAGGGAGGGCCAGAGAATTCCCTAGCCCGCCCATGCCCATGTGCAGGCACACAGGGAAATGGGGAGTCCTGGGAGGGGGCAGGAATGACTCAGGGCTCCCAGAGAGTAGGCGAGGGGGTGCGTGTGTACTTCTCCTGGCCCTGTTTATGAATGTGTGTCTGTGGTTGGCATGTGTGGGGGGGAGTGTGTGTGTCTGTGAATGAATGTAGGTGTGTCACAGTCAATGAGTGCCTTTGCAGGGCTGCGGCTGGGGGTCAGGGATGGAGCTGGGAAGTGGCCCAGAGGCCGTGTGTGTTTGTGTGTGCGCGTGTGTGCATGCGTGCGTGAGCGTGTGTGAAGGGTGGGCACGTTCGGGGCCGTGTGTCACGTGAGGCACTATGGGAATGTCCGAGGTGTGTGTGTGTGCGCGCGCGCGCCGGATCGTGTGTGCGCGTAGAAGAGGGGGCTCGGCGTGCGGTGTGAGTTGAGACAGTGGGGTCCTCGACCTCCCAAAGCCGGGCGGCAGGAGCCTAGAGTGGAGAGGGTTCAGGCCCGGGGCCCAACACCCTCCCGCCCCAAGGCCCCATTAAGTGCCAGGGAAAGGCGTGTGACCGGGTCTGAGTAGGGAGTGTGTGCGCGTGTTTGTAGGGCTGGCCCCACCTTTAACCCCTTCCTCTCCAGGCGCATCCCCTCCCCCCCAACTCCGACCGCCAGCGCTCACCACACGCCCCCCGGGCCCCCCAGCCCGCCACCTCGGGCCCAGCCCCGCCTGCAGGGGCTCTGTCCCCTGGGCCGCCCCGACAGACGCTCCTTTCCTCCGCATCCCCCGCCGGCCCAGCGGCCCCGGGTGAGAGCCGCGGAGGGCGGATGGGGAGGCGGGGGTGCCTCCTCGGCCCCGGGCCCCTACTGCGGCCCCTTTAAGAGCCGCCCTTTAAACCCCTTCAGTTCGGCGGACAGAAATTGTCGCCCCTCCCCTCTCGGGGGCCGAGACCACGCAGCCCCCTCCCCCACCGCTGGCCGAGCCCCGGGCCCCCAGTCGCCAGTCACCGGGCCGGGGAAGGGGGCTCCCGAGGCGGTGCGGCCTGAGGAGCGGCGGCGGAGGGGGAAAGGGAGTGGTGAACGCGGGCGGCCGGCGCCGGACCCTTCCCCTCCCCGGCCCGCCCGGGCCAACTGCCGGCCCACCTCCCGCCCCCCTCCCCCGGCCCACCCTGCGACCCCGGGGAGCGGCCCCCGGGCGCTGCTCCCCTCCCCCCGCCCCAGCCCCGCCGGGGACTCACAGCTGCTGCCGGTTCCTGCTTGTAATCGCAGCTTACCCCCTCCGCCTGCTCCCTCCCCAGACGGGCACCGGTGCCCCCACCCCCCTGGCACCGCGCTCCGCTCTCGCCCTGTCGCCGCCGCCGGGTCTCTCCCCACCCCCCACCCCTCCCCCCAGCCCCCCTCCCTCCCGCCCGCCCCGCTCCTCCTCCGCCGCCGCCGCCGCTGCCTCCTCCTCCTCCCCGGCTGCTCCGGGTTTCTCCAGCTGGGAAGGCGCCCGGGACCCCGCCGCTGCCACCACCACGTGGCGAGGGGCGGCCAGCCCCCGCGGTGCGGCGCGGCGCGGCCTGGCAGCGCGCCCGGCGCCCCCCGGCTCCCCGCCGCGCCCGGCCCGCGCTCCGCGCCCCCTCCCCGACGCGTCCCTAACGCAGTGTGGCGTGGCGTGGCGTGTGTCGGGGGCGCCTGCGGCCGCGCAAGGGCTCGGGGGCGCTTTGGGCTTTGCTTGCGGGCTGTATGTTTCAGGGGAAAGAGAAGCTGTGTATTTGGATTTGGGTTTTGGTTTTGGTCTTTGCCCTCTTGTGAAGGAAAATATTAGACTTACTCTTCATTGCTCTAGGGGGTGGGAGCCTTGCTCTGATAAAAGACACTGACCATGGGATCTAGGCGGAGAGATTAGAGTTAAACTGGTTAACTTCTTTGGAAGTGAAAGTGAACTAAGGAGGTCAGAGTTTCATTTAGAAGGTAAACCACTTTGAGCCCCCCCAACACAATCCCCTCACCCCCCCCCCCCCAGGCCAATGACACGAAGAAACAGCATGTCTTGGCCTTCCACAAAGATTATTTGAGCACCTGCCAAACTACTGGGCAAGGGACACAAGTTGTTTTTGTTTATGTTTTTGTTTTGCTATTTTTCCCACTGTGTGACCTTGGACAAGTTACTTAACCTTTCTGAGTAAAGTTGGAGATCATTCCCAACCCAGGCAACCATGGGAGGAAGAATGGGGAATCAGAACTAAAGGCGCTCTGAATTCTCAGGAGGTGTTAATGAGTCATTTCGATGATGATTCCTTGATGGATTAAAACGTGGGCGGAGGCATGGTCAGCCTGGCGGCTCGGGGGGGAAACTCTGAAGGGCTCTGGCTGACTCCAGACAGGCCAACCCTGAAAGCAAGGTGGAAGCTTTTGGTAGGCTCAGCATTTAGCCTCCCATCTGGAGGAAGGTTCAGGCTGCTGGGAACCGGAGCCTACTCTTCTGGCCCTTGGAGGGAGGAGGGATGAATCTGGAAAGGGGAGAAGAGGAAAGAAAATGCTTCTTCCTTGTGAGCTTTGAGAAGCAGCAGGAGCAGCTTGGATCTTGCCCCACTGTAGGGAGAAAATTGGATTTAGGGGTGAGCTTCCTCCTGGAAGAGCCAGCAGGGGCTGTGGACTCTTTCTCTGCAAAGAGGGGGATTCTTAACTGGCTTCCTTCCTCCTGCTCCTGCTGGGTTCCTTTTTATAGTCTAGAACAGGAAGGCAGGTCAGCCACTTGCTCTCTGAGGCACAAGCTTTCTCAGAGCCAAATGGGACAATCCACCTGTCCTCTAGATAGGAAGGCTCCTGGGCTGGGACATGCATCGCCGCCCTAATCCCAAGGGGCATGCAGGTGTTACCTTCCTTGGTGCTGCACAAGGTTCTCTTCTGAAACAGAAGACCAGGCAAAAGATCAGAGGCTAGGCTAGAAGGTGCGGGGTTGGCCACCACTGGACCTGTGAACCCCACAAGCCCTCCCTCACCGGAAAGGGTAAGGGCTCCAGGTAGCCATCTGAGCACTTACTCCACAGAGGAAGCCGTTCACCCTTGCTGCTGTTGGGCTGCTCAGGGTATGGGCCTAAATCACAGCTAAATGGTTTATTCTGGGTTCTAGGTAGTTGGTGGCCAAAGCCCCACAAGGATTACACTGGGGTTTTATGATCCTAAAATGCCATACACACCCCGCCCCCCCAATCTGGACCTGATCTCATTGCATTCTCCCTGTTTCTGACTCTGCTGCTCCAAACAGTTCTGAGAGCAGGGACTGTCTTCTACGCATCTTCATCTCCCCAGTGCCCTGATGGTACCTGCTCGTTATTCATTAATTTAGCAATGACTTAAAAAAAAAAATCAAAAAAAAAATATATATATATTAGGTTCTGCTGCTCATTTTTTTTTCTTGAGATTTTATTTTTAAGGACTCTCCACACCCAACAGGGGGCTCACACTCATGACCCTGGGATCAAGTCCCACTCTCCAGCCAGGTGCCCCAAGAGTCTGGTTTTTATGGTTTGCCTCTTTCCCTCCCCCCCCTTTTTTTTTTATTTTTTGTTTGTTCGTTTGTTTTGTTTCTTAAATTCCAATATGAGTGAAATACCTGGGTATTTGTATTTCCCTGACTGGCTTTTATTTTACTTAGCATTATACTCTTTAAATCCATCCATGTTGTTGCAAATGGCAGAATTTCATTCCTCTTTAATGGCTGAATAATATGTGTGTGTGTGTGTGTGTGTGTCTTTATCCATTCATCCATCGATGGATGCTTGGGCTGTCAAGCTGAATCTTTAAGGGTAAGAAGGAGTGCTGTCAGCTGAATGAATGAATGAATGAATGAAGCAGTTTGACTTTGGATTAGTTAACCAACCCCCAGTCCTCCTTCATCTGAGAAAGCTAGAAATTGGTTTGAAAGCCTTCTAAGCACCCACGAAATTATCAGGGCTCATCATAACCAAGACAGGAATAGGTAAAAACCTTTGGTGGAAGGGGAGGTGAGAGCAAAGAAGGGGGAGTGGTGGGCAGCTGGCCAGGCCCCGAGTGGTGAAATATTTCTAACTGGCATCCACAGGCCCAGTAAGAGAGGACTGCAAAAGCAGGACTGAGCTACCCTTGCTTATTTCCTCCTTGTAAACTAAGGGAGAGCCTGTCTCCTGCTCTCAGGACTCTCGCTCTGGAGAAAAACTTTGTCATTCCTGTCCTGGCCTTGTCTAAAAAGAATAGGAGGTGGGGGGTGCCTGGGTGGCTCAGTGGGTTAAAGCCTCTGCCTTCAGCTCAGGTCCTGATCCCAGGGTCCTGGGATAGAGCCTGGGATTGAGCCTGCTCAGCAAAGAGCCTGCTTCCTCCTCTCTCTCTGCCTGCCTCTCTGCCTGCTTGTGATCTCCGTCTCTCAAATAAATAAATAAAATCTTTAAAAAAAAAAAAAAAAGAATAGGAGTTGGTATTAGTAGCTGGCAAGGAGACTGAATCAAAGTAAAACCCTAATGACTTAAATAGAAGCAGGCGGGCAGGAAAATTGACTAGACACATGTGATAATGCAGGATCCGGGTGCCACTTTAGCCCTCCAGTTCTGAGCCCTAGAAAATTAGGGTTTGCTGTGGAACCGTCCTGAGTCTCCACCTGCACCTGCTGGTCTTTCTGTCACATCAGAGGTCTGGGTGGTGATGGAAAGACTCACCCCTTCAACCAATTCCCAAGTTCCTGTGGGGGTGGGTCCTACACATCCTCTAATCAAGTGAGCAAGACTTGGGGGTAATAGTTTTTCTTTTTTTTGTTCGAATAACTACTTTTCCTTCGTATTGTCCATGACCATGTTCATTGCTGCTGTTTCCCAGATTTCTTTTTCAGGATTTTAAAAAATGATTACACTGAATTTTTGAATACTACTGTTTGTTATTATTCATTAGCCTGTGGGCTCCATCGGAAGGATTCACTGCTATATCCCCAGCGCCTTGAACAGTGCCTGGCACATATGCAGTAATAGTTGTGCATCAGTTAATGAGATGAGTGCCTGGTGAGGTGCAGTGCTAAGAACTTTACATGGGTTCTGTTCCCCTGGGATCTCTGTCTTACACATGACGAACCTGAGGATCAGGAAAAGGGAAGGCTTTGCCCAAGGTCAGACTCAAAAAAAGCTGTACAATATTTTGAAGGGCACCACTCATTGCTCCAGGGAGCTTTGAGTCATTTCTTAATTCTCCTTCCCTCTGGATGGTGACAGGCTGCCCCTTGCATCCAGAGCACAGGCCAGGTGCCAAGGTGGAGATATACTTTCCTTTCACACCAGGTACATTTCACACTGAGGAGAGCTCAGCTCAGGAACTTCTGGCCACGGAGCCACTGGGAGAGGGAGCAGCTCAGGCTGTGCGACCAGCGCCAGCTGACAGGCCAGTATTCGGCCCTGTGGCCACCAGGCGCCACCACCGCCCCTCCCCCAGCCCTGGTTCCCAAAAAGCTTTGAGCTCAGTGGGTGAATGCAAGGAGATGGTTCAAACTCCATGGGGGAGGAAAGTTGACTTTAGGGAAAAACGCCACTCCCCACACACACCTAAATTAAGAGTTTGACCATCATCGAAAGGTGTAGAGTGGGTCTCATTATTGAATTAAGGCAAAATGGCTCTGCTGTTTAATTCCAAGAACGCTTCATCCAGTGCTTTGCCTGCTCAAGCAGCGGAAATTTGCTGGGAGCAGAGGCTCATGGGCTCATCCTCTAACCCGCATCCCACATGGTTACCCTGCGGGACAAGCACAGCCTGTGGGGTCAGCAATGGTTGGCAGCCGTGTGACTTTCGGCAAGGTTGTCGGCCCCCTTGTGCTTGTTTCTCCACCTGTAAAATGGGACTGAAGTGGTACCTCTGTTAGTGTTGATGAGAATTATTTTGACCTCTCCATGTGAGATGCTTAATTACAAGCCTGGCATTGGGTCAGTGGATGAAATAGATGTCACTGGAACAATTAACTCTTGACTAATCCTGTTCCCATTCCTCCAATGAACCCAAGGCTAAGAGGCTAGCCAGAAGTCGTCCAGCAAATGAGGAGGGGGGGAAGAGCTAGGAGCCCAGATGTCCCGAGGCCCCGCCACTCTGAGGTTCCTGTGTACCCTGCCTTTCAAAGGCTAAGTGATACTATTCCAGATACCCCCTGTACTGACACCAAATATTTATTGAAGGTCTACTCTATGGCAGGCACTGCTCTAGACTGGGGGGAAAGCCAGCCAGCCAGCCAGCCAAGGTAACTGCATCAGGGCACTTACGTTATAGTTGGGAAAACTGACAGTAACAGTTTAAAATACTTTTCGATACTGCTCTGAAAGAGATGGATGGCGCATCATAAATATGGACAGCGCAGACCCTCGTTTTCTCTAAGATGCTGACATCTGTCTAGGGCAAGTGTGAGAAAAGTGTGGGTTCTGGTTATCTGACAGACCTGGGTTTGAATTTGAGCTCCATGTGATCTTGGTCTGACAAATCAGTCTGTGAGTGCCTCCTTTCTCATCAGTAAAACCAGGAACAGAGATTAAGGTTCCCGTGAGAATGGATACATACATTTTCCCAGTGTTAATGCTTTTCACTTCCCACAAGTCAAGCTGGAACGCTTGATGGGGCCAGGTGAACTGTAACCTCGTGTTGTGTGTTCTTTTTATTTGTTGGGGAAGGGGTAAATGGGAATGGGGAGTTACCTTGAGAACTACAGAAAAGGATAAAAAAAGCTTCTGGGAGAAGCAGCCCCTCCCTGCGTCATGAACTGACGGCATTCTTTTCTCTCCCTGTGCACCTTCAGTGGAGAAATGTTCTTGGCCCATTGCCATCACTCAGGATTTAATGCAGTCTTAGAAGAATTACAAGTTACCCTTTATAACCCAGTCAGCTCCGAAATTGGGCATAGGAAGAAAATATTAGAACTTCTATTTGTATTTATTTTCATACAATCGCTTTTTAATATCTATTTTTGTGTCTTATGTTACACAATATATGGGTACAGTAGTACAGGTTTATAATTTATAAACACAGGGGGGTATGCATGATCAAAAATTTCTGACGGGGGGCAATCAGAAAAGTGAAAGGCCACGTGGAGGCTAAGGGAGGAAAATTATGGTCAGCCCTCATTGTACTTGCCCAACATAAACGAAGAAAGTGCATTATTTCCAGACAGTAGCCTGCAGGCGCCACTAGGCTAATAAGCAACAGAGTGAAGGAACGGACCTAGTTCTTAAATCCCAAGTTAGTATTCTCTCTGCTACAAATTTCTGGGGGAAAAAAGTGGAAGTAGAAATTAAATACACACTGCAAGCTACGTAAAAAGCCAATTTTGGATGAGCCATTAAACAAACCAGATTAGCCTGAAAAATATGCACAAGACAGAAGACGATCTCCAGCAGTTGCAGCAGCGTTGGGAGCAGAAGCCGCCTCCACACCGCGCGCTCACGGCTGCACCGGAGGCCAGCCGCTCGCTCACTGCCCAGCGCGCCGTGCGGAGTCCGTGGTTCAGACAGACGTGTCTTTCCTCTCCCCAACTCACACGCACACCGGCCGCGCACACTCCAGCTCCTTTCAAACCATTCATTTCACCTCCAAGGTGACACCATGTGGAACCAAAAATGAAGCGGCAAAATGTTGAAAATAAAAATAAAGCGGACTTTATTTAGAAGATAAAGGTGGTGGTATCAGTTTTGGTTAATAAAGTTGGGCTCAAGTGTTTTAACAGGTCTTTAATGCCATCACAGACTGGCATGCCAAGGGCATTCTGAATGCCAAGTACAGACCGAAGTTGTTTCGAAACCAAGATGCTATCGAAAGCTGATGGAGTTGAGAGTTCTCATAAAAGTCGGACTAACACACTTCTTAAATATCAGAGTGACTAGATTACTTGGTTCTGAAAGTGAAAACACTACACTGAGCAATCCCCCTCCCTTTCTCCACAAATCCCTAAGGCAGTATTACTGTTGCCTGACAGTCAAAATTTCAACATTTCAACAGAGGGGAGCTGAGGGGAACTGGGAAAATGAAAAGCAAAATTAATAAGTGTAATTGTAATTGATATAGGCAGCTGCCACTTGTGGCAAACCAAAGCCTAGTCTGATGCCCCTTTTCCTCACATTTGCACTGACATCTTCCCGAGTGGATGGTAACTACATTCCAGAAGGAATGTGCCAAGACTAGGATGGGGAAGGCCCAGACACTGAGTGGACAGAATGCATTTTGGATCCAGTTGCCTTAGGTGATACAATTAAGGACAAATACCCTGACGCTGGAAAGCCCACTAGCCAAAGGTAACTGGGAGAGAGGATTAAATGCATAACCAGTGTAGAACGCCTGCAAGGCACCAAGACCACAGTCCAACCAGCCCACTTTCGTCCTCCATCACTGAATGGATCTGGGAGAAAGCGTTTAACAACAGCACTTGTCAACTGCTTCCCTGGAACAAAACATGACAAAACACACGGAAGGTTTTGTTTCCATTATGGTTCTCGGTGTACTTTATTCTCCTGCTGTCTAGCTAAGCAGCCCACACAGGACAGAAACGGGTAGCACTGAGGAATGATCAGATTTTTTTTTCTCCCCAATATTCCTGTCCCCTCCCTAAGCCCCAGCCAACCCTCACCTAACAGGAATGGTTAGTGTATCACCCTCTCCTTCAAGAAACAACTAGGATTTAAACAAGGAATTAGAGGGTCAGGTCTCTTCTTAGTAGGGCTTAGGAGGTGGTGCAAAATCTATTCACAATGGAGTCTTTCCTTCAAACACCTGTTTGTTTTTGTTTTTTTTTGTACACTGGTTCATAGATCGGCACTTGACTTTGAACCTGGCACCAAAAGGCACAATATCTGATACCCTGTACAAGAGCTATTAGAGATGCTGCCATATGGATGAGCAAAACTGAGCCAATCCCACTTATCAATGGAAGGCTTAGATAGGGAAGGGAAAATGGCAAAGAGAAAAACATAAGCCCACATTTTTTTTGCTAGAATGGACATGAAAGTGGGAATTTAAGGTCTTGTGTTTTAATCCTTCAAATACCAGGAAGCAATGAAAAATCTTCCTTGGGGTTTTTGAAAGCAGCATATTCAAAATGCCAGCAAAAACTCCTAGTAACTGCAAAACCAAAAGGGGATCAAAGCTCACTGACATCCCTCCTTATTGCTGAGATTCTAAAACCAAAATTCAGGGTGCCTGTTCCCTTGTAAGAGGGAAAATAACTTAGTCTGATTTATGGTTCTCAGAGCACATCACACTTTAAAAAAAAATATCAGTGTGTGTGACCAGGGGAATGTTTGACACCACTTTATTAATCTTCACCTTCAGTGGAAAAATAAAACCCTTTCCAAGTGCCATTCTCATCACAAGAATTCTAGTATATATATATATATGCATATATATACTTTTTTGTATTTTGTTGATTAGTTCGTTTGGAAGTGCAGCAAGAGACCAATACCGCATTGTAGTCAATCAAATAAAAGAGAACAGAAGGCCAAGCAGTTTCCAAATGGTTATTTTATCAGATTGTTTGAACATTAAATTTATCCTCGTTTGCAATCCAAAATAGTTACCTGAAGTTTGCTGTGTGTGTTTGTGTGTGCATGTGTGTACTTTTATTGTATATTTGTTTTCTAAACTCTTTGGCACAATTTTCTGGGGGTGTTCAGACTACGACGATACATGTCAGGAGAGAACGAATTCTTTTGTGCTGCCAATTCTGAGCATCTAAATTTTGGTTTGTTTGGGCTGTGGCTTTCTTTTGTTTTTGAAGTTTGCACTCTTTATTTGTAACAACTGTATTTTAATTTGTTCTAGATCCTCTAACTCCGAGTTTTTTTTTCTCCCCCCTCCCCCCCACTTCTACATTCACAGTTGAACCATATTATTTAGGAAAGGCGCTTTGATGAAAAGATCAGGATACGGGAGCTCTGACCATTCGTCAGTGTTTTCCCTAGAAGATAATTAAAAACAAAACAAAAAAAAAAAGAAAACAAAACAAAACCTAAACAGCGTCTTTCCTTTTTTTTTTTTTTTTTTTTTTTTAAACACATCTCTTGTGCTGCATCAGTAGACAGAACTTCGGTTAGTTTTATGAAATGCAACATCTAACCCCTTTTTTTCTGGGAAAAAGAAACTGCAATGACTTGAAGTTGAGAATGTGGATACCGCCTCACTCACACACACTCATTCTCAGACTGTAAAGAATCCCTCACCCTCCTTTTAGCCGGCACGCGAACAGTACCGTGTGGCAAAGGTACACCAAAGGTGGGCTTGAGACCCAGGCTCCATCTTCCTTATCAGTAGCAAAGGCCAGGCTGCCTTTTACAACAAAGCACCACAGCTGAACCCAGTCCCTCCTCCTCTCCCAAACCAGTCACTCCACTCGGCACCGGCCAAAAGACAGAAAAGCTAGTTCTAGCCTCTCCTGGGAAGAGATAACTTTCTTTTTTTTTCCCCCTAAGCAAGTAAATCCATCGTTTTTCTCTTTTCCAAGATGGCCGACGTTATGGTTTTCTACGAAGTCAGTGCTTACTTAGCTCACTAACAGCGCTGCTGTTGGCGGCTGCGGCTGCTGCTGCGGCAGGATTTTCAATGTGGTGTGTTTTCAAGCCTCACTCACTCATCCTCTCATTCCCAAACATTCAGCATCCGTGCACACTCCTCACTTCCGGGTTTTTCAAAAGATTGGAGATTTCCAGTGGGGGTCTCAGGTTATCATCCCAATGGTAACAGATCTAAAAACACAGATGGAAAACAGGTCAACTGTGAGATCAGACAGCCAGGAGAGCCAAACGCTTCTCTGACTCCCACAATTAAGTG
This sequence comes from Mustela lutreola, assembly GCF_030435805.1. Taxonomy (NCBI): domain Eukaryota; kingdom Metazoa; phylum Chordata; class Mammalia; order Carnivora; family Mustelidae; genus Mustela; species Mustela lutreola. The sequence continues at coordinate 23,363,996 of NC_081304.1, read as the reverse complement.
CTCATAAACCCGAAAACAATCTATCAACTTCTCGGGGATTTTTTTTCTTGTTTTCCTATGCGCCAGCTACCTGTTCTCATTAGCACCTACATTAGAGGGTGGCAGGGACACTAAAAAGATAAAACTGAAAATAACCAGTTCTACTGAGGTCTTTGGAGTAAGACAATAAGCACGTGAGAGGAAAATAAAACTACATTTGAAAGCAGGGGTCAGGGACGCCTGGGTGGCTCAGTTGGTTAAGCAGCTGCCTTCGGCTCAGGTCATGATCCCAGCGTCCTGGGATCGAGTCCCACATCAGGCTCCTTGCTCGGCAGGGAGTCTGCTTCTCCCTCTGCCTGCCATTCTGTCTGCCTGTGTTCACTCTCTCTCTCTCTGACAAATAAATAAAAAAATAAAATAAAAGGGAACAGGAAGCAGAAAAGAGAATTCTGGGAAAATACCATTACTAATGATTTTATTAGGGCCCAAAATCATTTGGGGACTTCACTGAATTCTAGTTACATAAGTTCTGTTCTTCATCACCCCAAGTAATCGAACATTGGCTCAAGGAAAGATTGAGGTTGCCCGGCCCTTCCACTAGTACAAGCCTGAGGAACAAAGGCACTTATATGGGAAAGAGTACAAAACAAAATACCAAGAGAAAGGCAGCCCTTGTGGGAACCCTCTGAAGAAACTGCTTCCTCCCCAAGAAAGGAAAAATAGAGCAGTAGAGATAAGCTCTTACCAAGCTTGGTTCTTCAATTTCCTCAGTTCTTTTGTTGCCCATGTAGCAAGGGTTTTTGCTTTGTTAGTCTTCGATCTCCGTCCTTCCGTTAACAGTTCATGGATCATTGGCCTAGCTTCTACTAACTTCAGTACATCCTTCCCAAATGCTGTACACAAGTCCCTGTGCAAAACACACACACCTGAGAACGTGCTCCCAGCCTCATCCCCCTATCCTGTTTTGAGCCAGTGCTAAGCTAGTTGTGGGTCCCTTGGAATTCACCTACTTTTTAAAGCTGAAAGAAATTTTTGGGTTAAGTTCAGCACCTGCCCTGAACAGATACAAGAAATGAGGTCTGAAGAATCAGGACGACTGACCCGGAGTTCCAACTAATTCATGGTTCTTTCTTCTAGTCATGCCTCAAACTTTCAATAGAGGAGGCTAAAACATAGAAACTGTTGAATAACCTCAGAATACGGGATGGACAAAGATCTGATGATGCTTTACACCTGAGACCTCCACAGACTTTAGCGAAGAGAAATTACAAGTCTGGAGGGTCTGGAATGAGACCAGAGCTAAGGTCTGGAATGAATGATCATCTGTGAGAACTTTTAACAGGACACCATGGGTTCTATTAAAGAATTATCCATATCAAAGAAGTGGATAAGGGCGCCTGGGTGGCTCAGTAGGTTAAAGCCTATGCCTTTGGCTTGGGTCATGATCCCAGGGTCCTGGGATCAAGCTCCACGTTGCACTTTCTGCTCAGCAGGGAGCCTGCTTCCTCCTCTCTCTCTGCCTGCCACTCTGTCTACTTGTGATCTCTGTCTGTTGAATAAATAAATAAAATCTTTAAAAAAAGAAAAAGAAAAAAGAAGTGGATAACTACCATCCAGGCTACCCTCAAAGTTCTTCACCACAGGTCTTCTCACTTCCCATGAGAAGTTTTATTCAGCTGTTGGAAACAGGATTTAACCTACCCTATCAGTCCAGCAGCACAAGCTACTACTCCGTCTGTATGATCCTCATCTCCAGCAATGTGGTCAATGAAAGACAGAATAAATTCTACTCTGGGTTGTACCAGCATGACATCCGCTATAATAGAAACAGAAGGTCTGATGAAGCTGTCCCACCTTTGGCAGGACTACACCCCATTTCGAAATTTCCAAATATACTACCCCGCACCCCGCCCCCAATCAGGCAGGTTTCAGGAGGGAGAATTAGTTGCATATAATTCTACTGAACTGTTCTTCCTCAAATTAAGAAGTCATTCTTCACACCAACAGGAGAGGCAGCTGTTCTTCCTGTTACAAGCAGAAATAATAGAGAAGGAATGGAGCCCTTCCTCTTAAGCCCATGATAGCAGAAAGAGATAAAAGACAAATATTTCCCCAGTCAATTACAGGAACATCAGGTGGGAGAGAAAATGTTATCTCCCGGTCTTTTAACACAATTGCCCCGGAGGTGTGCATATGCTCAACAGCTGCCCCCACCTTGGGGTGGGTGTAGACCAGCACCAACAGCCCTGCTGGGTCCCATCCATTACGAGGCTCAAGAAAGGTGAGACAAAGAACTAAGTGGCGGGGCAGGAAGGAGAAATCGGAAAGACTGTCTCTTCTTCAAAAGCTACTCTCTTAATGAGGGTACTATTCCTTCTCCCCTTCCTTTAAGCAACAGGTGCTAGTTCACAAGCTATAGAACCAAAGACACAGCCCATTTGGCTACATGAACTCTGGACTAAGTTCACTGGGTTTTATACTCAACGGTGCACGTTCTCCTGGTCTCCCTTCAGTCCCTGGACAATTCCGGTGTAGGCCTCCAAGCAGCCTTCTCTTAGCTCATTCAGATAATCCACCATGTCATAGTCTGACTGTAAGAGACAAACAGAATTTCCATCAAACCCAGAGCCTTTAGTTGTAGGACTGTCACAAGTCCCACTCATCCAATCAGGGCTGGACTTAAAAGACAGCTGGAAGCTCACCTTGTCCACCTGGGCTTGGGAGGCCTGCTGAAGAGTATTCAAGACAACCTCTAGATATTTTTTAAATTCTCCACCAATAGCAAGGGCAATATCACCAAACACTGACAGAATCTGTGGCTTCACAGACCTGTGGACATTTTCATTCTGACCAGGGAAAAAGAGAGAGAAGAGCAAATCAATAAAAGTCAGAATATTTGGTCCAAAGATTAGAGAAACATTTTTTATAATAAATAATTGCTAATATGCTTTGTACTGACCTTAAGTATATACACAAAAATTGTTAGTGGCTCTCTCTGGACAGAGGGATTACACATACACTTTACTAGCCTCCCACCCCCCCATTTCATTGAGTATGCCTTCTTTTAATTAACTTTATAACCTTACTTTACAGAATCATCTTGTGAAAATGAACAATTCCCTTCTTTATGAGCCTACTGCCAATATTCTGGCAACTGATAACTCCTTCTCACTTAAATTTTTAAACATCTTTCCAGATTTCAAATACATAAATTAGACTATGTGTATGGATACTCACCCCCAGGTTCTCCAGCAGGAGCTGCATCACCTCATCACAGAAAGGTAAGATGTTGGACTGCAGAGCACGGCACAAGTCTCCCACTAAGCCCACAGCTGCCAAACAAACCTGAAAAGAATCAAGGAAATGATCTTCCAAACGGAACAGGCCACCTGCAGGGTAAGGCATTATTTTTATTTAGCCACTGGTTCTTTATCATTTGGGCCTAGAGTCAAAGAAGAAAACATCCAACATCCTCCCTCTCTGAGATGAGTTCAGGTTTGTTTTTGGGTTTTTTTTTGTTTTTAAAAGTAGGCTCCATGCATAGCATAGAACCCAGTGCAGGGCTTGAACTTAAAACTCTGAGATCAAGACCTGAGCTGAGATCAAGAGTTGGACACATAACCAACTGAGCCACCCAGGTGCCCCCAAGATTAGTTCATTTTAACAATCCACATGGCAAGGAAAGAGCTAAGACTCTCCAAGATATTAAGAAAGGACGGAAATGACAATATCCATGGGAATGATGGTGGCAAGAGCCCGGTGGTTAAAAAAAAAAAAACAGAGAAGGAAAAAGCCCTGCTGTCAGGTGCTATTCTGGGCCATCAACTACCCTGATTTTTTCACTGACTGCTTCAGTTCCACACTCTCAGACAATACAGAGACCAACTGGACTTTGCAACATGAATTAGTTATCAGGGATAAATGAGAATATAAATGTATTCTTTTGGAAAGCACAGATTACCTGGTACTCAGCATAATTTTTCAATCCAATGCCCAGGAAGGGTTTAAAGGCCTCCATGTACTTTAGGAATTCACCACCTAACACTGCAGAGAAACAAAATGTGAGCACCACAGGATATCACAAAAATGAGCAAAAATAACCATGCCAACTCTCCCAAAATGTATTCACTCCAATCAACAGGTTGGGTGCAGTGTGAGTTAATTACTGACTCTATCACAAAAACAGTAAGGTTGTCTCAGACAAGCCAAATTCTTAAGTGCTGAAAAAGGCCTAACTCATGCCCTAAAGATGATGTGAAATCTCCAGAGTGGGATTTCACTATGGCTACACCCAACAAACCAGCAGTCTTTTTTCAAGGGTTAATTTTCCTTGGATGAGCTAACGATACTGCCTCCTGGCCACCTCTTCATCTGATTATAACATGTCTTCTCTGGCAGCCAGCTTTAAAACAGGGTCCATCCCTGAGGAATTCCATCAAGGACATATTTTATAAGCTCGCCAGGGAAAGCAGACTGGGCTTCCTTCTGAATTAGCCACTACAGGGGCCAAAGTGAACCTCCTGATGCTAGTAATAGGTATGGTCCTCAGGAGTGGTCCTTGCCTAGCAGCCTTGGTCAGTGTATACACCACACAGGCCAACCCCAAAGCAGCATTCCAGGTTTCTTAAGTGCCCTTTAATGTGCTTTTAATGGCCCTTCAACGAGTCTTAAGCAAGCATGGCTTCTTCAAAGCAATTTTGTATAGTCAGACATGTAACAACCAGAAAACCAATTAACTCCTAGAACTCTCAGTGTTTCGCTCCATCCTATTCTGAGCACCATGACGTGTCAAGCTAGAGTCCAAAACATTACAACCCAAACTAGGAGGTGCCAAGTGCCAGGGAAGAAAATGGAAACCTTTGTGTCCTCGATCCTTGAAAGGAGCCAAACCTCAAGCAAGTGAGTAGACTTTCAGAGGAAAAAGGAACCTGCCAATGTGAGTTGCAGCTGGCTCCTCTTCATTTCAAGAGCAGCGGTAAGGCACTTATGGACAAATTTACTCTTATATTCAATCCAACTTTGCACTCAAATCATGCCCCAGTAAATGAGAAGACAAGACTATGCTTTCTGTGGTCAAAAAAATTCCCCATGGCTACTGCAACACTTGCATCCTTAAGATAGTCCCTGCCTGATTCTGGCTCACTGACCTTCCACCAGTGTGCTGACTGCCATTAGGGCATCCTCTTGCACTCCCCCAGACCCAGCTGTGCTTTGGAACATCCTTAACAGGGAGGCCATGACCACATCAGAGATCTGCAAAGCATCCTGATGTTGCACTTTTCGGAGAACATTCTGTGAAATGAAAAAGAGTTCAGGTTGTGTTGATTACAAACCTGCCAATCAGAACACTATATCCACCTTTTTATAAAATCACCTGAGCCCTGTGGCTTTTTTTTGGAAAGACTAAACACACTCCTTGGGCTCAAAAGCTTTAACAGTATAAATCATCTGCAACAAAACATACATTTTAACATCCCTATTTTCCAACTCTGAACAAACACAAGATGATCTTCCATGGTACACGAAGTCATCTCTTCCCCAATTCATTTACCCCTGACAAAACCCATCAGCAGCCTCCATAGTCCAATCTTTCTGGAACAGCAGTTGCTGTTTATTTCAGCTTTTAAGTAGGACAGATTACATTTCAGTTCTTACCCATAAAGCAAGAAAGCAATACTTCTGATATCCTATTCACTAATGATGAGCAAGTAGTTCTGATAAAATAAATTCAACCTGAATTCTCCTAATTCAATATTCCTCAAACCTCCCTCCTTACCCTTTCATTTGTTTCAACTAATGTCACCAGATCATTCCTCTATTTGTCTGATGACTAAAGAAAGATCTTAACAGTCAAAATTTTTAAAAAGCAAACAGGTTTTTTAAGTTTGAGCAAGAAAGAGAAGGGAGTTCAGAGAGAAGATGACCTAGTTAGCATCACTCAATACTAAAGCCTAGTATCCACCTGAGCCTTATGACAAGTTCTAGGGTTTTCCTGATTTTTGGTAAAAGAGGGAATAGCACCTCAGTTACTTCAAGAGTCCAGTCATGAATGAGGAGTGATTTTAATCTTTCTGGTCTCCCCTCAAAAAAAAAAATCTACTCTGAACAACTGGTACAATAAATGATTCGAATTATAATAAGGCTTCCAATAGGAACTGTTGTTTCACAAGGCGATGGCAGAAACTCAAGGCTGTATTTTTAGCAGAGTGAACCATAGCTGGGAGCCAAATCTCACTGAGCTACCTTTGGACAACCCAATAAAAACCAAAGACTAGGGCGCCTGGGTGGCTCAGTGGGTTAAGCCGCTGCCTTCGGCTCAGGTCATGATCTCAGGGTCCTGAGATCGAGGCCCGCATCGGGCTCTCTGCTCAGCGGGGAGCCTGCTTCCTCCTCTCTCTCTGCCTGCCTCTCTGCCTGCTTGTGATCTCTCTGTCAAATAAATAAATAAAATCTTTAAAAAAAAAAAAAACAAAAACCAAAGACTAGAAGCTGTCCGCACAAAATCATTGTACAGCTGGAAGCAACACCACCAACCAAGTAGTTTCTTAGCCTACACTGTGCAAAAGACACATTCTGTCTAGAGAAGAAAATGGAAAATCACTCTCCCAATCAACCACCGATGAAGGTCTTTGGAGAAGAATTTCTGATCAGCATCAGAATGGGTGATAAAACGCCGTCCTCATACCTGAAGAGTTGCACAGAGCAAAGACTGAAGGTCATTGAACTGGATCCTATCGGATGTGCTCTGGATATGTGACTGCAAAGAAAAGAACATCATCAAACTCTGAATAAACAGCTTCTAAAAGAGCTCTGCACTCTCTCCATGCTTCTGTTTTTGCTGGGTTTGCCAGGACCATTAAACAATCTTTGTTGATACTAATGCAGGAAATCAACAAAAAACTTATATTAAGTACACATTGTGATACACTTATAAGTAAACTTGGATGAGCAATGCAGATTTTAAGTGGCAACAGTTTTTGTATAAGCATTCTACCTTTCTGAGAAAAACACACTTTCACGTAAACGTGAACACAAACCACCTACAGAGGACGTGGCCCCGCCTTGCCCCACGGTACCAGCCTGGCCCAGACTCACCTCCATCTGGAGCACCTGCTGCAGTCGTTCCATGATAACCAGAGTAGTTTTCTGAACTGCAGGATAACAATCCTTGGCACTATTTTTCACAATTTCCATCAGAGATTCATACGCAGAACTCCTCAGGTTGTTCTGGTGTCCATCAGGTCTGTAAGGAACACACAACAATCCGAAAGTCTTACCCGAGACAGAAGAGAGCTGTAATAACCTAGACCTTGTCTCACGAAAAATAAGGAATCCAGAAACCGCTATGATTGTGAATGTGCTTTGAGTCTGGCAACACAATACAACCAGGAACCAAATTTCTAACTGTTGAGCCAATGGCTATGTTCACTAGGGGTTTTCAGACCTGGCCTGGTTACACTTCAGAATGGTGTCTATGGAAATGGGCTAAGTTATAGGAAAAAAACTAGTTTAAAATGCTGAAGAACCCAACTGACAAGGTCACCTAAATAAGAGAAAAAGAGCTCAGTTTTCTTCATTTGTCTGCAAGAGATGGTATTATACATAATTTTGGTCATAGCAGAGATGGAATTAGTTTAGCATGGCAGAGTTTACACCCTGCCTCCTTCCTCATGATGTCTTTTAAGCATGGCTTTCGGTATAGCTCACATAAAACCAAAATAATTAAAGGTTGTCCCAACTTATATCCCATTGAAACTACATTTCAGGGATCCCTGGCTAACTCAGTCAGTGGAACATGTGACTCTTGATCTTGGGGATGAGTTCGAGCTTCACACTGGGAGTAGAGATTACTTAAAAATTTCAAAAACTCATTTATAACTATTTTATGCCAAGTTCTTCATCTATTATCAGAAATAGTAATTAATGATCTGGCATGGCAACTAAATCCATGATGAGAGCTATTTGCCTTATACAGAAATTACAAATTCCTGTTAAATGTAGATACTACAAAATGAAGGGACCTCTCTAGATCAATTCCTTTTTTTTTTTTTAAAGAGAGAGAGAAGGGCGCCTCAGTGGCTCCCTCAGGTTGAGCATCTGCTTTCTGCTCAGGTCGTGATCCTGGGGTCCTGGGATGGAGCCCTGAATTAGGCTCCCTGCTCTACTCTTCCCGCTCCTCTCTCTCTCATGGATGAATAAAATCTCAAGAAGAGGGAGAGAGAGAGGGAGGGAGAATGGGGGGAGGGGAGAGGGTGAGGGAAAACTGAGCAGACTCCACACTCAGCCCGCAGTCAGATGCAGGGTTTAATCCCACAACCCTGAGATCATGACCTAAGCCGAAATCAAGAGTTGGGACACTGAACCACTCAACCAAGCCACCCAGGTGCCCCAGATCAATTCCTCTATATAGGAGACTATTTTCTGACTTTACTTGTAACCTGAACGTTCTAAGGTAGACAGAGTCAACATTTTCTTCTCTCTTTTTTTATGTAAAAGTAATCTCTAAGCCCAAAGTGGGGCTTGAACTCACAACCCCCAAATCAAGAGCCGTATGCTCTAACGACTGAGCCGCCAGGTGCCCCTTTCTCTTACCTAAACAAATCATCTACTATATGATTTTTTCAATGCTTCCTGTTACTATGTTCCTATGATTAGGCTAGATGCCCCTCACCCAGGGAAAGGAGTTGGATGCAAAGACACCACCCGGTTCTGTGTAGTCACCTGTCTGTGGTCTCCAGGAGCTTCTGAACTATGAGTTCAAAGGAAGAAGATAGGCAATAGGTAGCTGGTTCTTCCTGATCATCAGCCACATCTGCAGCTTCATAAGCAGCTTCAGCCAGACTGGAGAAAGCCTTAAGATCAGACAGAGTTTTAATATTAGTTCTATAAAGAACCCTACCCCAAGATAACCTCATTTTCCCTTAACATACCATGGACAGTATTCCTTTCTAAATGATCTAAGAATAAATCAATGCTAATGAATCCTTAACTTTTTCTGTCAAGGTCGTCTCAAGACAATCTCCTTACAGACACCCTTAAAATTCCAAATTTATTTATTTATACTGTTTGTCCCACCCCAAATTCTCTCAGCAGCAGCAGAGTACTTTCATCTACCACAAACACCCACCACTACTTCTTTCTCCACTTACAGAAAAGCAAAAGCCCCACTCCTTCCTATCTGATCTCCACCCCCCAACCCCCACCCCCAAAGGGCTCTAATGAACTAACTTCAGCCTGTACTGACTCAGCACTTGGGCCGCCTACCTTCCTTCCTTTTTGCCCCTTCTCAGTAATGATACTTTTTGTAGCCAGCAGCTCTCTACCTTAACCAAAATTTCTTGTCCCCAAGCAACTGAGAAAAAGAAAACCAGGTCCAGATAGTTTTCCCACTGGGTTAGCATGACTATTCTAAACGGTTTGGGAACTAGTCACCATGAGTCAACAGCTCCCACTGGCTCATGCAATTGGCATCCCCCACATTTTAACTGAAGAAATTAGGAAGGAGAAGCTATTCAGAAAAGGCCTTCCAGTGAGGTAGACCCATTTCTCTCCCACACCTCCTACCTCCTCGAGAATGGCTCAGCCCTGCTGCTTATCTCAGTTGGAAGAAAAACCCTTACCCAGCACACATTTGAAGCCACTCTGGGTTCAGCACTGAGGCCCTCAATCAGACACTGCAGCAGGGGAGTCAAGTAGACATCATTGATGGCAGCTTCAGGGAGCAGTTCACAAATCCGGCCCACAGTCCATGCAGTTGTATCTCGAACAACTACACTGGGGTCTTTCATTAATTCTATTAGCGTGGGCATAGCCTGCAAATAACAGCAGTTGTTAGCAGAGCCAAGCAAAAATTAAAATTCATGTTGGCTGAAGAGAAAATACTGATGGTTGGGATTTCTTTCAAGTTTTATGCAAATAATCTCTACACCCAACATGGGGCTCGAACTCTTGATCCCTAGACCAAGAGTCGCACACTCTCCCAAATGAGCCAGCCAGGTGCCCCCCGATGAGTGGGTTTTAACCTGAAGCATCAAGATAGTTTGTCATTTTAAGATACATCTGTCACATGTCCAAGAGTATAATAAAATTAAAGTGAAAGATGAAATAGTCCGCTCTTCACCAAATCCCAGTGCAGAGCCTAGTACGGATCCTTCCACCAGCCTTTTACTGACTCACTCAGGTGATGCGCCTAGAGGAGCCGTGACGGCATCTGCCTACATTCCAAAAGGCTCAGTTCCATATGCATGAAACTCAATTACAATGGACTCTTCTATCACTTATAACAGTAAAACAAAGTATTTCCACAAAACTTTTCATTACAATAGATACCATTTTGTCCTAAGGACGGAATCACCACATCGCTAAGTGCATCACAGGGAAGGTTTATGATACAGCAGTAAGTGAAAAGACAAGTTCTAAGGCTACTGCCCAGTAAGAACTCCATCCTGTTGCACAAACATACATGCATACAGAAGAATGTCACACAGGTAAACACTAAGAATTAACAAAGTTTATCCCTGGGCAGTGGGATTAAAGATGACTTTTTCTTTTTTTTTTCTTTTTTTTTTTTTTTTTTTTAAAGGATTTTATTTATTTATTTGACAGAGAGATCACAAGCAGGCAGAGAGGCAGGCAGAGAGAGAGGAGGAAGCAGGCTCCCCGCTGAGCAGAGAGCCTGATGCGGGCCTCGATCTCAGGACCCTGAGATCATGACCTGAGCCGAAGGCAGCGGCTTAACCCACTGAGCCACCCAGGCGCCCAAAGATGACTTTTTCTTTTGGGCCTTTTCTGCATTTTTTTTCAAATCATGACTTTTGTTAAAAAAAAAAAGGTCAAGAAATACAGTTTCTCCTTCCTTCACTGACAGCAAACAGCAATCCAGAATAACCTGTTTGGATGACTATGCACAGTTTTGTTTTGAAAATATGGGCACACTTTCAAGGAAAACATTCAAACAATGAATATCCCCCTTACCACTCCTCCCAAACTCCCTCAGCTCACCTGGATGACAAGTGGTTTGAGTTGATTAGGCTCCGGTCCCTCCAAGATGCAGCCAAACGCCATCACTGCCGCGTCCCGGTACCGCCAGTCAGGGTTCTTGATGTGTTCTTTGATGAAGGGGAGGACGTGTGGGACGATGTCATCTTCACAGCACGTGGCCAGGAGCATGAGGCACACGCCTGCCGCTTTGCAGGGGTTCCAGTCATCGTCGTCATCATTCTCATCCTGACGAGGGTATAGCAATGGTCATCGTTTTGTTCAAGGAACACTTTAACTAAAAAAACCTAGAATTACTAACTCAAAAGGTCTTCAGACTACTCCCAAATGTCACTGGAATTTAAGTTAGGGGGATGTAAATAAAATATAAAACCTTTATATTTTCATTTCTTCCACAAAGAATCATCACACGTAACCTCTGTTAAATGAGATGCAGACGGAGCTTAGTCCTACCGGGTACTATATAGTGGGATGGGCCAGCTTCCACTACACACAACCACGGGGATGGAACTCGAACAGATAGAGAGCAAAAGACAGAACAAGAGGATATGCTGTAGGATTCTAGTTATATGAAGTCCAAACTCAATCAAAATTAACCTCTAGCACTCAGAGGGAGACAATGAATGACTAGGAAGAAGGCATGAGGTGGCTTCTGGTATGCCACTAATTATATGTAGTTCAATGAGAAGTTAAACAAAAAAAAGATTCCATGCAGACAGATCTCCCCTGAAAGTAGAATTCAAGGTTTTTCTTCCTTACTGTGACTATTCCTACCACACAGTAATTTAAGGTAGGCTGCCTTCTGCAGCTTCAGAATATTACATACTCAAAGAATGACTTGTTCCCATAACAAAATATAACAAAAATACACAAAATATACAAAAGCTAGGAAAAATACTAAGGCCAAAAGACACAGAAGTAACTGTTAGATTGGATAAAGAGACAAAAATTTGAGAGAACACCCCGTCCATTTCAGACCAAATACATCTCTAGTTATCTTTTATGACTGTTATACTAAAAGAGTCATGTACTTTCCTAAACACAAATGACATTCCTGGGTACAGGGAATCTCTCCAATGCTCCAAGTCATAGCAGTGTTCCCTCGGAACAACACTGGCTCTCTGGGAACGCTCCACATGCAGCAGAGAGGAGGGACAGAAAGAATCTTTCCAAACACCATACCAAAAAAAGCCGTGATGCCTAAAGTCAAAAGGGGACAATGACAACCAAGATATACTTCTTATGAAAGAATTTCTTTATTTACTCATTAGGCCCACATCTTCGTGAAGTCTTGTTGCTTTTATTTTGTCCTGAATGTTACTGATGTTAATAATCATGAATGATCAATTTTTTTTTTTTTTTTTTTTTGAGAGAGAGAGAGAGAGAGAGAAACAGAGTGCAGGCAGGGGGGTACAGAAGGAGAGGGAAAGGGAGAATCTCAAGCTGGCTCTACACCAAACAAGGAGCCCAACGTGGGGCTTTAATGATCTCACCACCCTGAGATCATGATCTGAGCCAAAATCAAGAGTAGGGACCCTTAACAGACTGAGCCACCCAGGCGCCCCCAGAATAATTCTTCTCCAACCTCATCAGCATTTTACTTCATTTAAGATTTTGTATTTTATTTGACAAAGAGAGAGAGAGAGAGCACAAGCAAAGCGAGTGGCAGGCAGAGGGAGAGGGAGAAGCAGGTTCCCCACCAAGCAGGGAGCCAGATGTAGGGCTTGATCCCAGGACCTTGGGATCATGACCTGAACGAAAGGCAGATGTCCAACCCACTGAGCCACCCAGGCGCCCTTCATGAGCACTTTAAATGTATGTACATACTGTGAACTCCTGAAAATAACTCAAATGTTAGAAGGTATTCAAGTGGCCTGAAACTAGTCCATCTCTCTTGTCAACCTTTCTTTACTGCAACTTTAGTACTGCGTGTGTCTTGCATTACTTTGGACAAGGTATAGCACTCGGGAATCTGTGTAGCCTGTGTCCGATCGAGGCCGAAATGTTCAGACCCAGCTCTCCTTCACAAACAACTCAGAGCCTAAAGGATTTTAGAGATTGAGTTCAGCTATTCCCAGTCACCTATAACAGAGCATCAACCAGCTAAAGAGTTGCCAAGTCTTTTCACAGAAACTGTTCCAGAGCAAACCAACCCTCGACAAAGTCTCACAGCTTAACCAGTTCGATCTGCAAGGTTAACTCACCTGTTTCGTGAGTGTCTGTGTGAGGATTGGAACCAGGTACTGTAGTGCTCCCTTGGCATAAAACTTGCTGGTGTGCTCAGGGGGTCGTCCTTGTTCTGCTGCCTGAGGAGAAACATAAAAGCAAATTCTGGACGGCAGCAAACAGGCTCCTATAGAGGCCTACAATGCGAGCTGCCCAGGGGTTTGTACAGAAATACACAGAGCAAAGGTAACATCCTCTGTGATCTTTTGGAGGTCCTCGTTTCTTTGGTCTACTTCAATGGGATTCTTTGAGGCCATACATATAATCCACCTTAAAGGGCCAAGGCAACCTTAAGAACTACCTTTCTTTTTCACAAGCCCAATTTATATTAACAAGCTGTCATCTAACTAACCTTCGGATCAAGAGATGTACTAAGTTTACGTAATGATGTCAAAAATAAATCTGTGTTTCTTGAAGTGTGCAAGACAAGGCTGGAAACAAAGCTTGAGTTCAAAGATTGCAAAGTGCAGAACTAGCCCCCTTGTCTCTATGGAATTTCTTCACCAAAGTTAGTAAGCTATCAATTATGCATCCCATGTGTTTGTTAGGACTTCCAAAAGGAAGTAATTCAGCACTGCACGTCACCTTGTTAAACTGTGACTGCCTGCTGCCCCCTTGTGTTCATTGTACTAATATCAACATTTATAACATCACGTCTGGCTGATCGGTAAAGCATGAAATGCCTCATTACAGGTCTGTCTCCCTCCTAAGGGGCTCTGGCTAGCAGAGAAAGCAAAATCTCTACAAATGGAGATGCCCTCTAAGCCCAGTCAGAATGAGGCTTTCCCAGAGGAGACTAATGTCCACAAAGGAACTATGTCAGAGAAACAACTCTCCCCGCTCCGACTCTCTCCCAGGCTCACCTCGGAAGCCTCAATGGCCAAGTCCATTTCTTCATCACACACATTGGACCAGAATTCTATCCCTTGTAGGGCCACCTCATCAATGTCACTTTTCATTGCTTCAATTGTGATCTTAAGAGGGAGGGAAGAAAAAAGACAACATCCCAGACCCCAAGTAAGTGCTGGTTCGAGTTAGACCCCTCCCACTTCCAACCGCAAACATTCAAGTGTCAAAAATGTAGATTTATGAAAGCTGGGTCTGAAATGAAGGGTAGAAACAGGAAAAAGACTTTTAAAATACACTCTTTCCCAGCACAAAGACAGTACAAGTCTTTCTGGCACATTACTGATGGCTTAAACATAACACTCCGACTCAAGGAATTTTCTTAATTTCATAATATTAAGGAAAAAAATTACAGAAATGACAAAACAGCAAGAACGAGGAGTTTTACAACCAGTTACATGCTCACATACATAAAACAGAAATACTTACAGCAAAAAGAGCGGGACCCATATACGTCTCCATGTACTGATAATACAAGGACATTATCTTTACCAGATTCTGTAAGGCAGCCACTCGTACCTTTCACAAAAAAAGATTAGTTTGCTATTTAGTTTAACAACGTAGTTTGAAAAAGGTAAGTCACATAAATGGGTTAGTAATATAAAGGGTCAACTGAGTAATGTCATCTGGGTAATGTCAACATTTCCCCCCAAATCAATCTCTTCTCTTCCCTTTTTTCCATCATTGTTATTATTTCTTTTTCCTCTTTTTCCCCACTACTTTAAAGGTGCCTGAGGAACCTACAGAGGACTAAGCTCAGGAATGCCACTCAGACTGGATGATACTCCCACCTGTTTCAAGGGTCAAGGTTTAGGTTACAGCAACAGCAAAGCTGTTTGAATGGCTACAATGAAAATCAATCACTTGTGTAACTTACAGCAATTAAGTAGCAATGGTGATCAAAAACCATTTCTTCCTTAAACGTTTTAAGAGGATGGCAACTTCCATTATGTTAACTTTCCAAGAACTGTTTTTCCCTCTTTTATTAAGAATAGCATCAGCCAAACCTTATTTCTGAAGCACCTGATTCTCAACATTACAAACCACTATCTAGAGATGGCGTTTCCCAGGAAAGACAAAGCTAGGTTTTTCACCGGAGCTTCCACTCACCCTTGTATCTGGACACTGTGTGGCTTCGCAGACCACCTGCATGATGAAGTGCCTCTCGGACTGCGAGAAGAACAAAGATCAAGAGAGTAAATAGAGTACCAACTGCATATATGGAGACTGCTAGACTAGCTCTTTGGAGAAAACCCTGTACCCCCCTCAGGGACCCCATATCCCTGAACCAATCAAGCAGCTTTTTCCTGACACAGCAATGGCATCAGGAAGGCTATCAAGAGTCTGCCTCCCGTATCTACTGCATGACCCGCCCTCGAAAGAGGTCCCTAATCTTTTAATCCCCAAAATGACCTTCACAAACAAGACTCCAAGGAGTAAGTAAATAGGAAAATGTAGGTCACAGGGTTTAAATAAAAATGGTTAAAAAACCCCCCAAAACCATACATTAGGAAAACCCATTTTTTTGTATTTAAAATTTAAGAGAATTCAAAACATCTGCTTTACTTCAACATAAATTTGTTTTCTGGGAGATGGCAAACCCCCATCAAATATAGTAAGATACAAGAGAAGAGAGCAATGAAATAATTTGCTACTATTCCAAGTCTTCTGAAATCTTAAAGGAGGGAGTCTATCTAGAAAAATTGCAATTAGAACTGCAATTTGCTTTGGCTTCTTAGACCTCCCTACTTTGTCCACAATAGGATCAAGAAATGGCAAAAGGCACAGCTCAAGTGTCAACAAACAAATATACTTGCAGACCATATAATTGCTGATTCTCAGCATAGATCTAAAAGAACTGAAAGCAGGGCCTCAAAGACCTATTTGTATACCTGTGTTCATAGCTGCATTATTCACAATAGTCAGATGAACAGAAGCAACCCAAATGTCCACTGACAGATGAATGGATAAACAAAATGTTATCTATGGTATATACATCTAACAGAACAGTATTCAGCCTGAAAAAGGAAATTCTGACACAGGCTATAATGTGTATGAACCCAAGACATTATGCTAAGTGAAATAAGGCAGTCATAAAAGACAAATTCAAACACTGTATGACTGATTCCACTTAAATAAAGTATCTGGTGCAATCAAATTCATCAAAACAGAAAGTAAAAAAGTGGTTGCTAGGGCCTGGCAAGGGGAGAATGGGGAGTTGTTCAATGCAGAGTTTCAGTTTTGCAAAATGAGAAAGTTCTGCCAACTGGCTGTAAAACAATAGGAATATACTTAACACTATTGAACTGTACACTTAAAAATGCTTAAAATGATAAACTTTATGTTACTGTATATTTTTTACACAACTTGAGCGATGGGAGAAATACTTTCAGGCAAAATAAACTTTGTTTATATATTAATTTTCTCAAAAGTACCTTCCAAGGAGTTATGAAATAGACCAACTCACGTAATTTTTTTAGGGGTGCCTGGGTGGCTCAGTTGGTTAAGCATCTGCCTTCAGCTCAGGTCATGATCCCAGCGTCCTGGGATTAAGTCCCATGTCAGTTCCCTGCACAGGGAGGAGCATGCTTCTCCCTCTGCCTCCACTCCCCCTGCTGGTGCACACTCGCTTGCTCTCTCTGAAAAATTTTTTTTTTTTTTTTAATTAAACTCTATACCCAACAAGGGGCTCAACTTCAAGACCCCGAGATCAAGAGTTAGATGCGCCACCAACTAAGCCAGACAGCTGCCAGGTTTTTGGGTTTTCTTTTTTGGTTTTGTTTTTTTTAAAAGAGTGAACGTTATAAACTCCCGTGTTTTTTAAATTTTATTTTTTATCTAAGAGAAAGAGAATCTCAAGTAGACTCTGTGCTGAGTGCAGAGCCAGGCATGGGGTTCAATATCAGGACCCTGAGTTCATGACCTGAGCCGAAATCAAGAGTCAGAGGCTCAACTGCCTGAGCAACCTGGGTGCCTTTAAAAAAAAAAAAAAAAAAAAAAAAATTTTTTTTTTTAAAATCCCAGAGCATACACACACTTTGATCTGTAAAAGGAGAAACCTAAGCTTAGAAACAATTCAGATCACACTTTTCCCAAAAGCAAAAACATACTCCGTGGCCATTTCTCACATAACACAAATCTTCACTAGAATGGAAATGAGTGCACCTAAACAAGATGGTTCTTTCATTTAACTCTTACTTCTTCCCTTCTGAACATACACCTTTTTGTCATAAAAGACTCACCTCTTTGTCAAAGTTTGCTTTGGTGAACTCCAATGAGTTCAGGAGTGCATTTGTCGCCGCCAGCTTCACATTATTACTGGGCTCTTCTTTCCTCATCCCCTGGATTATAGCAGTCAGAATCTCATTGGATTTATCCTGTAGTTGCTCTGGGTCCTGAAACAAGCAGAGAAGTGCAGTGAGTAAAATAATAAGCTCATGACTAATCAGCAGTCCTTTTAACTGTGAAATCCACTCGAGTGAGTATCCTGACTTTCTCTGATCTTTTCCCACACATTTCCATTTAGGGACAAACCACCTGCAAAATATCCCGGGGCCTAGTAGTCCAAAATTGAACTAAAACAAGTTAAATCCATCAACTTCATCTGATTTCTTAGCATAATGTTTCTGGGTATGAAGTAATGCCGTTTTTTTCCTTCCCCCTTCTGTACAAAGGGACATGGCAGTCTGGTGTTCTTCCCAGGCCATCTGTATCAACTGCCCGGGCACAACACCTAGGCAGTCTAAGTCCAGGTCAAGTGCGGACTTCCCGTTTCATCAAGTTTGTATATGGAAACAGACACCCAGGTGGTGGCCTTGGCAGCAGCCACAGTCTCAGGAGCGCTACATTTCACAAACTGCTGTGCCTTCGGTGGCTAAGCCAACCACAGCAAGCGCTGGCAAAGTGTTTCTGTGAAATAGTACATGCAGAGTAACACAGCATGCTGAGGTACACTAAGGGATCCGAGTCAGGGATGCTCCACAACCAGTATATCCTCTTTTAAAAGTCTAGAAGCCCCACCTCTCCAAGCATACAGATTTCTACTCTGAGCTTGGGATCCTCAATTCTCTTTACTTTAGGGCATGATTAGCAATGTGAGGATAAATCAGCTATCCAAACACAGAAGTCTAGATTAAATAAAGCAGTACTACTTGCAAAACATTCTGTAGCAGCTTGGCTTTCTCCATCATGTAAGAACAATTCTAATACCACGCATGTCACAACTAGAGGGAATCAGATCTATGTGAAGTTGGATACAGAAGGCTGTACTTACTATATCTTGGCAAATGTAACCAATAGCTTCCAATGTTGACTCTTTCATGTGCTCTGTGCTGTTTGGGTTTGTGACATTGGCCACCAGCTGAGGAATGAGTTCTGGCCACTGGTTCACTGGGATCTCTGCACAAGCAATACCAGCCACACATTGTGAGGCAGAACTAGGCCGGTAAGTTTCTGTGCCCAAAGTCTGCAAAACCTGCACACACATACACAAAACGAAAGATATCAATTTCTAAAACTATTTGAACACATTTTGCCTACCACGCTTCTTACATCAGTCTGAATTTTCTGTAACACACGAAAGTAGAAAAAGGCATATACAGTATAGTCAGCCGTCAAAACAAACAACCAGCCTCACTAACACCAACACAATCAACATTGCTCCAGAGCCTAGAAATGAAACCAATCGTTCCCTACTTCTAAAAGGACTTCTCCAAAGCCAGACACCTCATGTCAATGTTCAATGCAAGGTAAGAAAGTGATAGTCAGTAGGGAGACAATGTTAGAAGGCAAAGGAGACGACAAAATTCACCTTCTAGACTCCTTGCAGGAGATACAATGTTAGGATGCTAATAGTCTTGTTTTGTGGACAGAAAATGTGAAAACTTCAGAAAGAACCCAATTCTGGGCATTCAAATGGTTCTAATTCACAGATCGTGGTTTAGTCTGATCTAAGGAAGAGATCTTCCAGCTCATGAGATGTAGAACAAGCTTCCTTTCCTCTCGTCAATGACAATTTAACACCTGGGGTGACTTTCATAGAAAGGTCTTGGTCAGGGGACATCACTAGATGCAGATACAAAGTTACTTGATGTCACCAACACCTAAGAATGAATCCTTACTTAACTTCCAGTCTGGAAGGATTTGTTGTTTGCCCAGGAATCCGAGAACTCTTCTCTCCACCATCAACAGATAGGAAGAACTAGTTAGATATGCCAATTAAAATGGGATCCGCGGGGCGCCTGGGTGGCTCAGTGGGTTAAGCCGCTGCCTTCGGCTCGGGTCATGATCTCAGGGTCCTGGGATCGAGTCCCGCATAGGGCTCTCTGCTCAGCAGGGAGCCTGCTTCCTCCTCTCTCTCTCTGCCTGCCTCTCTGCCTACTTGTGATCTCTCTCTGCCAAATAAATAAAATAAATCTTTAGAAAAAAAAAATAAAATGGGATCCGCTTATCATTAAATGGGTCTTGTTTGAAATGATTATCATACAAAGATTTATGTAAAGCATAAAGGCACAGGTACAGATAAAGGATGAAGCCACAACTGACCCAAGGTTAATCATTACCACCATCAGCTAATTCAGTCAATGAACTCACTAAGAATCACCCGTCCACTCAAAAGGCAAACAGTTAACTGTTCCTGACATGAACACAGGACAAAGCGTAGCTGCCAGATATTCAGGCCAGCTCTGCTGACTGGGTCAGGTCACTTAGTATCCTGCTTTGTAGCTAATAATAATGAACTCCCCATCTTTCCCCCATACATTATACCATCATCCCTGCCTGCCCCACTGCCAACAGCTCTCCCAGTAACAACTGTTCTGACTGATTCTAAATCAAGGTTTTGCTCTCTAGGGCTACCAGGGCGAGAATGGACTTTAAGAAAACCTGTATGTCAAAGACATGAAGCGGAGAGGCAGGGATGAGATGACCGGTCGAAAACAGCAGGGGCTGAACAGGTACCAACCCAAGTGATGAAGGGTTCCAGTTCAGGGTGCCTTTATACTACACCACACCATAGCCTGGTACAAGATGAGAGCAGCGACTCCCACCATACCTTTATCTTTCTTCCTTTAAATGGCTTTTCGAAGACCCCTAGTTAATATTGCTTGAGGTGATTTAGAGACCATAAAAGTCCAACTCCTAATGGCAGAAAGGTTGTTTTTTTTTTTTTTAAAACCTAGGGGGTAACCCTAATAATAACAGCCAATTATCAGAAAGAAGAGGGATAAAGGAGGGACCCCCAAATGTGTCCAAGACCCACACTGCAAAAAAATAACTATCGGGCGCCTGGGTGGCTCAGTGGGTTAAGCCGCTGCTTTCGGCTCAGGTCATGATCTCAGAGTCCTGGGATCGAGTCCCGCATCAGGCTCTCAGCAGGGAGCCTGCTTCCCTCTCTCTCTCTCTCTGCCTGCCTCTCTATCTACTTGTGATTTCTCTCTGTCAAATAAATAAATAAAATCTTTAAAAAAAAAAAAAAAAAACTATCAACACTGAGAAAGTATTCTTTACCACAGGTGCTATGAAAGGGAAAAAGGGCCATGATTAAATAATTTTCTTTCATGCAGAAGGGTTCAACAACACATATAATATACAAAGTCTTAACCAAATTTTAACAAGTGTTAAATGCCCGAAAGAGCCAATTACAGTTCCAATCATGTCTCATTACATTTACTACTGCACGATTCTGCAAGATGAGAAACTGAATGGGCACTATAAGCACCAAGATTTCCAGTGATTGACGGAATAAACTTCAATTATATCAGATTACTGAAGGGAAGATTAAAATGTTATTACATAAGCAGACCCAATGTGGACAGAAATAGCTCCACATACTCCAAAAAAGATTCAAAATAAGTTGGCTTTCATAACCTAGTTCCCACAGTCATGAGTACCTTCGTGCAAGACTAGAAAGACAAGGGTATATAACTTAAAAGAGATATTGCTGCCTTAAGGCTCACAAATTTACCTAACGCTGATACCTCAAATCAGGAAATAGCAAATATGACGACATGTGCAAGTACACACTTAGGACCCCCTCCCCCACCGATTTCTCCTCAAATACCAAGGGCTAATTGCATGAATTACCATTTTCTGTGCCTTATCCACATAAGACAAACCACTAAAAAACCTCGTTAACTAGGGGGTGGGAAAGACATCTGTCCGTATATTCTGAGTTAACTTTTGCTGCAGCTAGAATTACGGATTTTAGCTCAACAACAAAGACACAAGACCTCCATGATGCAGAGCAAGGGACATTCAATTTTCCTCAAAACTCATCAATCCACTCCTTAAAGATCCTGATTAAAAGCCAGATGCTTCTAAACGAAGTTTTACATAATTTACTAATTAGATAAAAGCATCATTAACTTCAAATTCTTATTTCACAAACTCTTTGGGCTTAAAAGGCGCAAGAGATTATTTAGTTCCCCTTTGAACTCCACATAGTGCCATGCCTAAACCACCAAACAGTGAATATGATCTATAGCACAAGTTTAGCAAGAGCAAGGACTCTATGACTACAAAAAAAAAAATCACATAGGAATACAGGAACATCTAAAAAATAATTCCTGAGCCTCACTCCAACAAAACAGAATCTCTGAAAGGAGCCTGGAAATATATTATTGTTAGCAAATTCCCTTAGTGAGTCTCAGAGTTCAAGTTTGGGAACCACCAATGTGTATACCATGTCGATTCACCAGATTCTACAAATTCTGGCAACCAGTTAAAGGTGCCCAAACTGCTGTTTACTTTAGTTTCTGAAAAGAAATCCAACACACTCATTAATGGGAAATGACAGCACCGTACACACAAGCTAAACTGAGAAAGAAAATTTAAATCAAATACTACCTTTATCATCAAGTGAAGCTTAAGTCTCAGAA
The DNA here is from genome assembly GCF_030435805.1 of Mustela lutreola. NCBI lineage: Eukaryota > Metazoa > Chordata > Mammalia > Carnivora > Mustelidae > Mustela > Mustela lutreola. The sequence goes on along the minus strand of NC_081304.1, from coordinate 23,342,010 downwards.
ACCTATTACACCATCACCTCTACCCCATGTAATGACCAAAAAACTGACCAAGATGTTTCTTGTAGGGGGGTCCAGGAGGAAAGGATGGGGTGGGTGGGTGGGTGGACGGTGAGGTTTCTTATTCCCAGAGGCTGACATGATCAAAAGGAGATAAAGTTACTTACATAATTCTTGACTTCCCGTCGAGCATTAGCATCAATTGCAAGCCACCTCTGCTGATATTGTGCCTTGATATCTGGATCTTTAGATGTCAAAGAGTTCTTGATTTGTAGACCAGCTGCAACTCTGGCAACCTGACTATTTCCCGGATTTGCCAGCACTCTGGACAGTTCCACAAGGAAAGTGGGCTATTAAGAGAAGATGCATTTGTGAATGAAAGTATCTCCTGGGAATTTTACCAACTGAGGACAGTTTACAGAGCACCAACATACTGGGGGAAACCAAAATTCTTCAGGATATATCATAACATCTCATAAAATGCTAAAATGCCTACTTCAAGACTCCTATAAATGTGTTACATGGTACACAAGTCAGTCACCCATCACCTCACACAGCCTCAGCATTTATTGAGGTACAGATTTTCCTATCAATATCATTCTTAGTGTTCAAATCTTCACATTAGATCACCCTAAAATAAAGCTTGACAATCTAGTAGTCAGAGGAGTCTTCTATTTAACAATGCCTGACACTCAACAAATACTTGTTAAATGAATGAATATGTGAAGACAGGATAGAATGTAAAATTGTTTCCCTAAATTTAAGATATCTCAGTCTAAAAAGATTAATATTCATCAGGGCGACTTTTGATCTCATGCAGGCAGGTAATCTTGGATAACAGAGGTAAATACTTACAAACCTGAAACATGGATTTAGGAAGCTAGTCTTCTCTTTTAGTTTTAAGTGTTCAATGAGAGAGGAACAATGAAAAAAGACTTACTTATAATTTTGATAATATTTAGAAACAGGGGAAAAGTGAAGAGATAAAAATGCCAAGACAAATTTGCCAAGAAAAAAGATTTTACATTTAACAGTCAACAGCTAACACACTAAAGGCTCCTACACATTTTGAACTTGAGCTGTCCACTGAGCATAGTGCATTTCTGAAAACCTTTCTCAACCTTTCATAATGCCCAGGTCCCCAAAACTACTCCCTCTGTTTAAAAATTTTAAGACACATTCCTCTTCCCTGCAGAAAGCTCTGTCCAAACCGAAGTGAACAGGAAAAACCAAAAGCAGACAGTTTCTTACCACTAACAAGTCCTGCAATCACATAAGATAAATCTTAAAAGTTTTATTAATTATGTACCAATAAGGAATGTTAGCAATGCCACAAAGAAGTTAAATGTTAGGAACAGGATAAAAAGCTTCTTGTAAATGAGCAGAAGCAGAAACAGAAATAAACCCCAAATGGAAGTATTATTGGTCTATGTTAGCAGGACAAAATCCTTTCTATGGAAAGTTAAGAATAAAAAGTAGTAAAAGCTAGCACCTAAGAACGCAATAAAAAAGAAAGTCATTTAAGACAGCTTGTATAAAATAAGCAGTGTCATTTTTTGGTTTATATTTCGTCTAGATTACAAAGGGACATGTTGGGTTACAATGTTATTTAGGCTTATTACCTATTACCTTTAAAAGATGTCAAGTATCCTCCACCTTTCCATCTGCTCCCCATCCCCCCCGCATAAGAGGGACATCAAAGGGAAACGTTACTGGCACACGGGCTGTTTCAACCAATCCAGCCCACATTTTATACAGAGGTCCAGTCTAGTGGACTTCTCTTCATTTTTTCTGTACCCCTTAAATATGAAAACGAGGAACTTTCCTTTGTGAATGCATCTGGGAACAGGCCCGATCAAGGATGAGCCTCAGCCTGTTATATGGGTACAACTTCAGTCTCTACCCATCGAAGTAAAAACAAAAAACAAAAAATCCCCAACCAACCCCCACCAAAAAATAAATAACCCGAAGAGGAATACCCAGGAAGGAACGGGAGGAATATTGCCAGAGTGGGATAGGAGGTATTCGGGTGCCAGGCCTGGCCATGAGCTCAGTACCAAGGGGCATAGCAAAGGGTAGACTCTGGGAAGTAGGTGCAGAGGATCACAGGGGCCACGGGACAGGAAGGAAAAGCCGGCCCGGGTCAGAACAGGGCGGGCAGCTGGGCTCCGAGCTTCCACATGGCCCCTAGGCCCGGCTCCCCCACCCCCACCCTTGCTGAACACGCAGCGCCGCGCAACCTAACTTCCCTTCCCTCCCTCTTTCTCCCTCCCGCTGCACCGCCGCCCTCAGGCCGCACGGCGATTGGGCGGCAGTCACCCCGGCGCGCCGCGCCATTGGCTAGCTGCCGGGGCCCGGGGCGGGACACACCCACCGGCTTCCCGACGGCGGGGTTAGGTTGGACCGGGGTGGGGGGGAGGGGGACGGGATGGGGCGGGGTGGGTTCCCGAGGCCTGGGCCTCCAGGAGGGCGGGAAGGCCCGCACGCAGGGGATGGGTGGACGGCGGGATGGGACACGGCGGGGTGGCACGCACCAGGTTTTCCACGGCCGCACGCTCCAAGAACTTCTGCGCCGCTTCCAGTTCCAGCCGATCTAGGGGGAAGGAAAGTGGGAAGGGGACAGGGTCAGAGGGGCCAGGGCTTCCCCTCCCCCCACCCGGTCACCTCAGCCCGACCCCCGGCCCCCGCGTCCTACCGGGAGACACGGTCTTCTCGAGGATGGTGATCAGCTCCATGGCGGAGGTGGTGGCGGGGACTCCTCCTAAGACGACGGTCCGGCCTCTCGGGCGGCGGCTCTAACTGGGGATGGGGGTTGGGGGTCGGGTGGGAAGGGAGGGTGGGGTGGGGGGCGGGGGTCACCACAAGCCCATTCACCGGCTCCCTCTTGGTAGTCGCCCCGGCTCCCTTTCCTTCCTCTTTTCCTTCCTTCCTCCCTCCTAATTTGTTGCTGGCGGCGGCGGCAGCTGCTTCTCTGGCGGCGGGGGAGGGACCCCGGGGGTAGCTCAGAGCGCGGCTGGTGCTCGGGTGGCGGAGGGAGAAAGAAGGAAAGGAGGCGGTAAGTGAACGGCGGCTCGCAGGGAGGGAGAGAGAGGGAGGGAGGAAGGCGGAGGGATATTCGGGCCGGACCTCTCCGCGGCGGCACCGCGCTCCATGTCGATTGGCTGCCGCCGTGGCCACGCGGAATCCTCAATTGGCCAGGCGGTCAGCATTGAAGGGCCGCCCTGCGCCCATTCGCCCGCTGGTTTCAAGGCCCGGGTTGGCTGGGCGGGCAGCAGAAAGAGGCGCGCGGATTGGTCGGGGGGAGGGAGATTGGGGTGGGGCAGGCGGGAGCCGGCCGCTGATTGGGTTGGCCTGGTAAAGGCCTTGAGCGCAGACCGGCTGAGCGCTGGGAGGAGGGTGGACCAAAGGCGAGACTCCGGGCCCGCGTGATTGGCTGGGACACCAGACGTTGATAGGATAGGGCGCCGGGGAGAACTGGGGAGAGGAGTTCGGGGTCGGGGCCGCGGAAAGGCGGGAGGCGCCCCGCCGCTTCAGGAGCCTAGCGCGGGGCACGATGGGACGCCCCCGGGAAGGGGCGGAGCCGTGTTCGGGCTGCGGTTGGGAAAGCGCCGTCACTCCAAGGGGCGTGTTGAGGAGGGTTTCGCGGGCCCTAGCGGGGGAGGGGGGACCGTTAAAGCCTTGCACCGCGCCCACAGGAAGCTGCTCTCATGGCCAGGCCTACTTGGTATCAGGCTCTCAGCTGGGAAGGACCTTGAAGACCATGCGGTTCAACTTCCAGTTTGCAGGTGTGGAAACTGAAGCCCAAAGAGGGTATGCGACTTGTCCAAGATTACACAGTCGGTTAGTGGCCTGCTCGGGACTGGCCTTAAGCTCCCCTGACTGCCCTTGGTCTTACACGCAGCTTCCCTCCCCCTCGAGGAGGTGAATGCTAATGCAGTTTTGAGGCCTAACTAAGGTGGGGTGGGCATCCCGGATGCCCCCATCCTTAGCTGCCAGCTGTTTGAAGGAATAGTAATGTTTTCAGCCTGCGAAGGTGCCTCTCTAAAGGCACACTCGTGAACCCGAGAGAGTGTGTTTGCAGGCATAAAGGATTGTTAGCTCTTAATCTTTTTTAGTTCAAATCCTGCAAGAAATTAATGAAAGCCTTTCTGTATCAAAATGCAGATAAAGAAAGTGTGCATACATTGACCTCTGAGATTGATACATGGGTTTCTGGCGAAGAATTTCCTGAATTACTACGTTTTCACCGTATTGAGTTAGAGTTAATGGGATGTAACTAGTTGAGAGAGCTCTTTACCGTATCTCTTGAGCTTGCAGAGTAATTACTCTAGCCCTACTGGGAAGACCTAGAAAGACTCTGTCCTTGCTCAGAGGGTTCCACCCAAGAATTAGGAAAGGTTGGCTAGCTACCCTCAATCTTTTCTTTGCTAGGGAAGTCTTTGCAGTTCTGCATCTTAAAGTGTGGGGACCATTCTCACCCATCCTGTGACTGCTTGGTTTCCTATGGCTTATTAGCAGCCCGCCTGACCCCAGCCTTTTGCCTCACCTATGAGCTCAGGGAGAGCTGCCCTATGTGTGTAAGTTATCTGGAATCAGTGAAGATTCAGTAAGACGACATCCATGGAAATCTTTTGAGTTGCCCTTATGTGGACTCCCCATACTACAAATGATCCACAATTCTGCCTCACTCCAACCCAGCTTCCTCCCGTCCCTCAGCAGTTTGCTCCACATGATAGTACCAGGGAAGGCAAATGGATTTTTTAAAGACCTGGAATAAAATGCTGGGAAGAGAATATGTTGTGCAGCAACGTTCCAGTCAAACATAAGATCCTTGCCAAAACCCAAGTGAAATGATTTTTTTTTTCTTTCAGTTGAGCTAAGGTTAATGATGGTGCTATCTAGTCCCTTTCAGAAGCACTCAACACTAGCCTGCATTCAGTGATGACACACAGACTCCGAAACAGACTGCCTGCTTTTATATCCTAGCTGTGCCACTTCTTAGCTTGTATGACTTCCTTTGCTTACATGGAAAATGGGGCTAGAAATTGTACCTACTTCATCTAAGGCTTTTGGGAAATCTTAAAATGAGTTAATACATGGGAAGTGCTAGGAACACTGCCTGACATGTTATATATGCCCTATATACATTGGCTGTTATCTATTAAGCATGTATTTTGTACTAAGTGAGTGGTTCTTAGTCTTTGGCCTATTAGGGAAGAAAGATTTTAATTGATTAGTCTCACAAGTAAATGTAAAAGTGATGCCAAACCCTGACCCAGTTGGGGGCTCAGGGAAAATTTACCTGAGAAAGGGAAGAGTTATTCAGGTGGAGAAGGGAGGAACAGCATGTGTAAAGGTCCTGTGGTGGGAGGGAACATGGGGATTATAAGGAACAGCAAGAGGGCAAGTAGCCCCAAAGCCCAGAGAAGAAGGGATTGAGGTAAAGTTGGGAAGTTGAGTAGGAGAAAGAGCGTATGAGACTTTGTGTACCATGCATGTGATTTTGTCTATATTCTAAGAGCAAAGGCAGCGAATCAAAGGTCTTAAGACTGGTGATGATAATGTGGATATTAGACTGGAAACAGGGCAAAGGAGATGCAGGGAAACCAGTTAGGAGGCCTTTGCAATATTCTACGTAACAGAGGATACATGAAGAGAGGAGAGAGGTAGAAGTAATAGTGGAAATAGGAATAGGTATCAAAATTAATTGAACCTGGTAATTGATGGAAACAAGAAGGAGGTGGCACTCATACCTACTAGATTTCTGGGCTGCACTATGCAATGGAGGGTGATGTGATGCCCTTGCAGTGTTTCCCAGGTAGGAGGAATTGGAGGCCACATGGTTTGGTAGAATGCACAGGCACACAGGCTTCAAGTTGTGTTTCTTGAGCTGTGGATGGTGTCCATGGGTTTCAAGATGTTATTCTCTCTAACTTTTTGAATGTCAAGAATACTCAGGTCCAGTGGACAAATTCTGAAATTAAAGAGAAAAACTGGGTTTCGTTCTTACTCTGCCCCATTCCTGCTGTATGATCTGGAACAAGTTACTTAATCTTTTGGATCTGTGAAATGGGAGAATCTCTGTCCCCAGCACTGGGTGATCTGAGCACAAATGGGAGCCTGTCCATGGGGCGCTCACTGCAGGCGTCCTGCGCTGGGAGACGCTCACGGGCGTCTTTGAAGCAAGTGTGTTTATGAAGGGACGGCACCTGCTGGCGTCTCCCTACCCAGTCCCCCATCCCACAGGGCACATGAGTGAGAAGATCCGCTGCCAAGGGAGAAGCAGTCAGCCTGTGACCTGATGCCCTTTCCTCCTGAGCAAAGCTAACGGACCCAAGATGGGTCAGACCTTGGCCTCCTTGGGGCTGAGGAAGAAGGGAGGTGAATTATCATGTCTGGAGATCTGAGTGCCCCCCTGCTTAGTAATGGGACAAACTGACTCTCCACACCACACTCCTTCCAAGTTAATTCAGAAAAGGGATCATTTGAGGGGCTCCTGCATGGCTGTTAACTGTCCAAATTGATTTCAGCTCAGGTCGTGATCTCGGGGTGCTGAGATCGGGCCCCATGTTGGGCTCTGCGCTCAGCAGGGAGTTGGCTTGAGGATTCTCCCTCTCCCTTTGCCCCACCCCTCCCTCCCGCTTGTGCACATGCGCACACTTTCTCACTAAAATAAAAACAAAATCTTGGGGGGAGAAAAGGAAGAGATGATTTGCAGAAAAGCAGCTGAGACTTCCTGCTCTTTCCTCCTCAGTCCTCGGGGCAGAAATACTGTCCTCATAAAACAATCCTTCCAGCCCCCCTGCGGTCCTTACCTGTGCTCACTAGGCTCTAACCTTCTTGTTCCCTGAACACACCTCAGTTTGAGTCTCAGGACCTTGGTATTGGCTGTCCCTTCCGCCGGGTCACTCTTCCGCCATTTGTTCCTTCCCATTCCTCTCTTAGTTCAGATGTCACTTCTTCAGAGAGGCGTTCTCTGATCAGCCCACCTAAGGCAGGTTCCACAGGTGCTGGTTGTGCCCTATTTGCTGATGATCAGAACTCCTCAGTACCGGCAGTAATCTGTCGGTGCGGTCTGTCCCCACCCCCACTAGAATGGTGGTCTACAGGAGCAAGACCTTGTCCATCTAATTTGTTCCTTAAAATTGTGCCTCACACCATAGTAGGTGCTCGGATATTTGTAAAATGGATGAAGCAGTAACTAAGCACGTAACGTGTCCTTAGGGCCTATGAGGAGCGACTGTCTAGTTGTGTTAAAGGTGCTTCATGATTTACCTCGCTCTCTCTTCCAGTGTTGTCCACACTGGTGCCCAGGGGTACCTTTGGTCCAGTCAAGCCGGCCATGTGACTGTATCTCCCAGAAGTAGTTCATCATCTGTCCTCCAACCTGGAATCCCCTCTTTGTCCCTCCCTGTCTTCAAGATGGTTCTCTTGTTAATTTGTTCCCTTGACTACCTTCATTTTGGGGCTCCCCTCTTTCCAGGCATCTCAGGTATAACACGGGGACTATGATAATGGCCGTCAGAAGGGTTTGAACTAAATGCTGTCATGGAGCTAAATTCTCAGAGGAGGAAGAGACAGGTGGTTCCTGGCTTAGCTATGAGAACACTTAGTAGGCAAGGGAGGCTTTGAGCTGAACCTTGGAGGAGTGGAGAAGATTGAAAATTGCGGGCGCCTGGGTGGCTCAGTGGATTAAGCCGCTGCCTTCGGCTCAGGTCATGATCTCAGTATCCTGGGATCGAGCCCCGCATCGGGCTCTTTGCTCAGCGGGAGCCTGCTTCTCTCTCTCTCTCAATCTGCCTGACTCTCTGCCTACTTGTGATCTCTATCTCTGTCAAATAAATAAATGAAAATCTTAAAAAAAAAAAAAAGATTAAAAATTGCCAGGAAGACTTCTCCAGCCAAGGTTGACTTTGTTTACTAATTATGTTATCTTGGGAAGATTTATTTGAGGCCTCTGTGTCTCAGTCTCCTCATCTGCAAGGTGGGGATAAGAGTCTTAACCCCGGGGACGCCTGGGTGGCTCAGTTGGTTGGACGACTGCCTTGGGCTCAGGTCATGATCCCGGAGTCCCGGGATTGAGTCCCACATCAGGCTCCCAGCTCCATGGGGAGTCTGTTTCGCTCTCTGACTTTCTCCTAGCTCATGCTCTCTCTCACTGTCTCTCAAATAAATAAATAAAATCTTAAAAAAAAAAGTATTAACCCCGGTTGGCTTATGGGTACCAGACCTGTACAGTTACCCCTGCGCTTAGGAGGGCTGGCCCCTTCCTTGGTTTAATGCTCTGTTGTCACCACATGAAGTTCTTAATAGTTTTTGAACAAGGGGCCCTGGAAATTGTGTTCTGACTATGCTTCAAACGGTTACTGAGAAGTCCTAGGAAGTTAATACATGAACATCTTTTAGAACAGTGAGGGCCTGGCATTTAATGGGGGTTTACTAGGTGCCCGCTGTCATTACTTGTATTGGTATTCTTCAAACTCTTGTCTTGGCACAGCTCACAGTGCCCCTCAGGCTAGCCTTTGAACAACCCACAACATTTTTAAAAAACACTTTTATGTATTTGATGGAGCACCTGGGTGGCTCAGTCAGTTAAGCGTCTGCCTTTAGCTCAGGTCATGACCTCAGGGTCCTGGGATGGAGCCCCACATCTGGCTTTCTGCTCAGCGGGGAGTCTGCTTCTCCCTCTGCCCCTCCCCCATGACTTGTGCTCTTGCTCACTCTCAAATAAATAAAATCTTTTAAAAAAATAAAGATTTTTTTGGGCATCTGGGTGGCTCAGTGGGTTAATCCTCTGACTTCAGCTCAGGTCATGATCTCAAGGTCCTGGGATCGAGCCCTGCATCAGGCTCTCTGCTCAGCAGGGAGCGTGCTTTCCCCTCTCTCTCTGCCTGCCTCTGCCTACTTGTGATCTCTCTCTGTCAAATAAATAAATAAAATCTTTTAAAAAACATAGTATCAAAAATAAGGATTTTTATTTATTTGTGAGAGAGATCACAGAAGGAAAGGGAGAAGCAGACTCCCCACTGAGCAGAGAGCCTGATCCAGGACTCTGGGATCATGACCTGAGCTGAAGGCAGAGACTTAACCCACTGAGCCACCCAGATGCCCCTAAAATCATACTTTAAAAATTAAATTTGGGGGGTACCTGAGTGGCTCAGTGGGTTAAGTATCTGACTCTTGATTTTGGCTCAGGTCATGCTCTCAGGGTCATGAGATTGGGCCGTGTGTTGGGCTCCATGCTGGGCATGGAGCTTGCTTGGGATTCTCTCTTTCCCTCTCCCTCTTCCACTCCCCACCCATCACTACCCTCCCTCAAACGCATACACATGTGCATGTGCTCTCTCTTAAAAAAAAAAGTGTGTATGTGTATATATATATATATATATATGGATTAAATTTTTCAATGCCTGAAAAAGCTGAGCACATAGTAGATACTTAATTATGGATTACTTCCTGTGGAGCAGAAGATGGTATCCTAGGAAGGGGCAGTCACAGAGGGCTTCCTGGAGAAGATAATTCACCCCTACAAGTAGTATGTTTGGATGGGAGGAAGGCTTCTGATGACACAGTCTAGCAACAGTCAAGATATTAGGTGGCCCTATTGGAAGAATGCTGAATCGCAAAGTAATTGATGGGAGTTAGTGGCTGAGTAGATACAGAGGAGAGGAAGGCTGGAAGGTGAGGCCTCAGCCTCCAGCTTGAGTGAGGGTGGGTCATTTTAAAAACTAGGTCAGGTATGGAAGCTGAGTTGGTGCAGAGAGGTTGGGGGGAGGGGTCACCAATCCAGTTTTATTTATTTATTTTTTAAATATTTTATTTATTTATTTGACAGACAGAGATCACAAGTAGGCAAAGAGAAAGGGAAGCAGGCTCCCTGTCCAGCAGACAGCCCAACGTGGGGCTTGATCCCAGGACCCTGGGATCAGGACCTGAGCCGAAGGCAGAGGCTTTAACCCACTGAGCCACCCGGGTGCCCCACCAATCCAGTTTTAAAAACAATAATTTTTAAGGTCACAAGACATCCAAGGGACTAGACACTCTTATTAACATGTAATGTGTTATTTGTTTCAGGGGTACAGGTCTGTGATTCCTTAGTCTTACACAATTCACAGCGCTCACCATAGCACATACCCTCCCCAATGTCCACCACCCAGTCACCCCATCCCTCCCACCCCTCATCCCCCCTTCAGCAACCCTGTTTGTTTCCTGAGATTAAGAGTCTCTTATGGTTTGTCTTTCTCTGTCTGGTTTTGTTTTGTTTCATTTTTCCTTCCCTTCCTCTGTGATCTTCTGTCTTGTTAGTCAAATTCCTCATCAGGGAGATCATATGATAATTGTCTTTCTCTGATTGACTTACTTCGCTCAGCATAATACCCTCTAGTTCCATCCACATCGTTGCAAATGGCAAGATTTCATTTCTTTTAATGGCTGTATGCATTCCTTTGTGTATGTGTGTGTGTATGTATATATTATATATATGTGTATAAATATAATATACACATCTTCTTTATCCATTCATCTGTTGGTGGACATCTAGACTCTTTCCATAGTTTGGCTAATTGTGGACATTGCTGCTATAAACATTGGGGTCCACATGCCCCTTTGGATCACTACGTTTGTATCTTTAGGGTAAATACCCAGTAGTGTGATTGCTGGGTTGTAAGGTAGCTCTATTTTCAACTTTTTGAGGAACCTCTGTACTGTTTCCCAGAGTGGCTGCACCAGCTTGCATCCCCACCAAGAGAGTAGGGGGGTTCCCCTTTCTCTGCATCCTCGCCAACACCTGTCATTTCCTGACTTGTTAATTTTAGCCATTCTGACTAGTGTGAGGTGGTATCTCACTGTGGTTTTGATTATATTTCCTTATGCCAAGTGATGTTGAACACTTTTTCCATGTGTCTTTTGGCCATTTGGATGTCTTCTTTGCAGAAATGTCTGTTCATGTCTTCTGCCCATTTCTTGATTGGATTCTTCTTTTGGTGTTGAGTTTGATAAGTTCTTTATAGATTCTGGATACTAGCCCTTTATCTGATATGCCATTTTCAAATATCTTTTCCCATTCTGTTGGTTGTCTTTTGGTTTTGTTGACTGGTTCCTTTGCTGTGCAAAAGCTTTTGATCTTGGGATGCCTGGGTGGCTCAGTTGGTTGGACGACTGCCTTCGGCTCAGGTCGTGATCCCGGAGTCCCGGGATCGAGTCCCACATCAGGCTCCCAGCTCCATGGGGAGTCTGCTTTGCTCTCTGACCTCCTCCTCGCTCATGCTCTCTCTCACTGTCTCTCTCTCAAATAAATAAATAAAATCTTAAAAAAAAAAAAAAGCTTTTGATCCTGATGAAGTCCCAATAGTTCATTTTTGCCCTTGCTTCCCTTGCCTTTGGCGAGGTTTCTAGGAAGAAGTTACTGTGGCTGAGGTCGAAGAGGTTGCTGCCTATGTTCTCCTCAAGGATTTTGATGGATTCCTGTCTCACATTGAGGTCTTTCATCCATTTTAAGTCTATTTTTGTGGTGGTGTAAGGAAATGGTCCTGTTTCATTCTTCTGCATGTGGCTATCCAATCTTCCTAACACCATTTGGGAGACTAGACACTTTTGATTGGGACTTTGGGGAAAGGTTGGTGCTTCCAGAGTAAGAAGTTGGAAATCAACAACAACAACAACAACAAAGAAGTAGAGGTCAACAGATCATTGAGATCCTAAGAGTAAATTATGTCTTGAAGGATGTTGTATAAAGACAAAAGCAAAAGATTTGGGGAATGGAAGAGGGTTTCCACACTAGCAGGCAATAAAATAAGAGGGAGAAGAGAAGGAAGACCAGAGGTAGGAAAAGAAATGGGTTAATGGACTGGTTATAGCTGTATAATGGTCTGAATAACATTCCCCCAAGGATGTCCACATACTAATCCCTGGAACCTGAGAATGTGTTACTTTATGTGCTAAAAGGGACCCTGCAGAGGTGATTAAATTAAAAAATTTTTGTGGGGGGTGATCTTCCTGGATTATCAGGGTGAACCCAATGTCATCACAACGGTCTTTATAAGAGGGAGGCAGGAGGATGAGTCAGGGAAGGTGAAGCGAAGACAGTAGAGGCCAAAGTGATGGACCAGGAGCCAAAGAATGTGGGCAGCCCCAAGAAGCTGCAAGAGGCAAGGAGCAGCTTCTCTCCTATAGCATCTAGAAGAAACATATGCTTCTTCTAGAACTATAAGAGGATAATATGTGTTGCTTTAAGGCCCTGCTTACAGTAATTTGTTAGAGCAGCAACAGGAAACAAATGCAAGAATAACAAATAAACAAGCTAAATCATCACCATTAATAGATGGGTTCCGCAAGTCATGATCCGTTGGTGTGGCGACTGTTACAATGGTAGTCATTAACAAACCAGAAGATCATCTAATCATGTAGAAAATATTCCCAATAGATTGCCAAGTATAGACAGCAAGTTATAATATCACCGGTATTTATATTAAAAATTCATCAAGCAGTACCCTAAAGATTCATCCATTTTAGGCATTTGACTATAGGTATGATATACGTCAATAAAAAAGTTTTGCACATTGAGTTTAGATGTCCTGTTTTGTTCGAAGAATAGAAGGCTATGTTCTATCTGTATATTGCCTGAATAGGAAAGACTGCGAATGTATAGACCCAATGTTAATAACAGACGTCCCTGGATGGTAGTACTAGAGATGACTTTTATATTCTTTTCAGATTCTTCTCGGTGTATTCCAATTTTTCTTCAGTGAACAGATGTTACGTTTTTTAATGTGAAAAAAAATCTTTAAAATTTGTTTTTAGGAGCACCTGGGTGGCTCGGTTGAGCAACTGCTTTCAGCTCAGGAGTCCTGGAGTCCTGGGATTGTGTCCCGTATTGGGCTCCCTGCTCAGTGAGGAGTTTGCTTTTCCCTCTAACCCTCTCTCCCCTCTCATGCTCTCTCTCTCTCAAGCAAATAAATAAAATCTTTAAAATAAAATTCATTTTTAAAAATCAAGGAAAAGGGATAGGGAGAAAGTGTTTTTGTTTAGTTTTGATTAAGAGAGAGCCTGCATGCACGTGAGCAGGGTGGGGAAGGGGGTTAGGGCAGAGGGAGAGAGAGAGAATCCTAAGCAGGCTCCATGCCCAGCACAGAGACCAGTATGGAACCCAGCGTGGCTCCATCTCACAACCCTGAGATCATGACCAGAGCTGGGGCCCGTTTCTATAGTGTAGGGGTTATCACGTTCTTCTCACATGACCAGAGCTGAAATCAAGAGTTCTGGCTTAACTGACTGAGCCACCCAGACGCCCCAGGGGTAGGGAGAAAGTTGGAAGAAATAAGTGTTAGCCAACGGGCAAGGCCCCTGCAGCATCTGACCCAATCAAGCTGCTATAAACAGTTTCTGAAAATAGGTGATACTTTTTTTAAAGATGTATTTATTTATTTTTTAGAAAGAGCGCCACTGGGGGGAGGGCAGAGGGAGAGAGACTATCTCAAGCAGACTCTGCACTGAGCAAAGAGCCCAACTCGGGGCTCAATCCCAGGACCCTGAGATCATGACCTGAGCTGAAATCAAGAGTCAGGTGGTTAACCGACTGAGCCCCCCAGGTGTGCCCCTCCCCCTCCCCCAGGCAGAAACGGACTCTGTACTGGGGACAAGGAAGGAAGAAGGAGAAAGGCAGGAATGTGGAGATTAAAGCTTCATGAACCTTGAGTCAGGAGGACCCCTGAGGGAAGTGTGGCAAGTGGAGCACATTATTTAATCAGCCTTCTCCCCGCCCCCTCCCCTGTTTGTGGGCACACCAGACACCCTCGGCCACTTTGTCCTTCCGTTTCTTCAGTCCTCCTTTATTCCCTTGCTTTGTTCTTTTTGATTACCATAGTAATACATGGTTCTCAATGGGAATGTTCTGAAATGCATGAGAGGTAAGAAGCAAAAATCACCTATAATCCCAGATTATACCCACCATGAAAACACTGCCATATTTTTCCGTCTCAGTTGAGAACCAAAACATTACTATGTAACATTTTTTTGTCACCGCCTAAAAATGGACTTCAAAGATTTTTAAATTGGTTCAACTCTTTATCGGATTGCATTAAAAAATAGTATGAAATAAATGTATTTGAAGGGGCGCCTGGTGGCTCAGTGGGTTAAGCCTCTGCCTTCAGCCCAGGTCATGATCCTGGGGTCCTGGGATAGAGCCCTGCATCGGGTTCTCCGCTTGGCAGGGAGTCTGCTTCCTTCTCTCTCTCTGCCTGTTTCTCTGCCTACTTGTGATCTCTGTCTGTCAAATAAATAAAATCTAAAAAATGAAATGTATTTGAACTGGCTCTGAATGGGTTTTGACACAGGAAGTGTAATGCAAAATTCAATGAGCCCTTCTAACTCTGATTAAGCTGTTAAAAGGCCAAAAGAATAAGTGAAAAATTGAAGATCACCGAAGTATGCCCACCAACCCCAGAGCTCACCGAGGCTTCTCTTCCTGGCCAGGTGTTACGGGGAATCCCATATTCTGGGCCCAGACTCGTCTCATTTTTCTGTTCTTCTTTTCTTTATTTGAGTACATCCTCAATCTGGATGATCTGCTTTGTTGTTGGGGGAAAAACCCAGCTCTTCTCTTCTATGTGTCTTCTTTATTCTCACATGACTGCTACACACAGATCTTTTTTTTTTTTTTTTAATTTTTATTTATTTGACAGAGATCACAAGTAGGCAGAAAGGCAGGTAGAGAGAGAGAGAAGAGGAAGCAGGCTCCCCGCCAAGCAGAGAGCCCGATGCGGGGCTTGATCCCAGGACCCCGAGATCATGACCTGAGTCTAAGGCAGAGGCTCAACCCACTGAGCCACCCAGGTGCCCCCACACACAGACTTCTGACTCCAGCTGTGGGTCATACCCCCATCACATGGGTCTTACCCCCCGCCCCCACCCCCAGCAATACTCTGACACCAGCTGGCTCCTACAATTTGACTCAATTCTGACTCTGTCTACTTGCAGACAGCGGCAGATCGCACAGGGTAAGGGTTCATCCCACAAGACTGTCCCCGCTCCACTTCAGAAGCCAGCTGCAAGTGGTGGGTCTCCCAGGTCCCCCATGACTTCTGGCTACAAATCAGAGGTCCCGTGAACCCCCCCCTCCTAGGGTTCAGTCACTTTGCCAGAACAGCTCACAGAACTCAGGGAAAGGCATACATTAGCCAGTATCAAAGGATATGGTGAAAGATACAGATGGACAGCCCAGTGAAGAAGTACACAGGGAGGGTCCGGAGTGCAGGAGCTTCTGTCCCCGTGGTTCATGGATTGTTTGCCCACCTGGAAGCTCCCCAAGCCCCCTACTCTTGGGACTTCTGTAGAGGGATCCTCATGTAGGCATGATCAATTATTAGTTCCATTTCCAGCCCCTCTCCCTGCTGGAGGGGGGCATGGTAGGGCTGAAAACTCTAAGCTTCTTACGATGGCTTGGTCTTTCTGACATGGCTTCCATCCATGAGCCCAGAAGTACCTCATTAGAACAAAAGATGCTCCGAGTGCTCCTATCACTTAGGAATTCACAAGGGTTTTAGGAGCTTTGCACCAAGAACCAGGGGCAGAGACCAATATATATATATATTCAATCATCCCACATTTGTATGCACGTTTTGTTTGCACACATCTATCTTTTTCCCCTGTTATAGCATAACCCAAGGTTTCTCACACTTGGCCCTGTTGTCATATTGGGGCAAACACTTCTTTGCTGGGTAGGGGAGGGCTGTTGTGTGCGTTGCAGGATTTTTTAGTAGCATCCCTGGCTTCCACCCATGAGATGCCAGGAGCACTCCCTTCTTGAGTCATGGCAATCACAGGTATCTCCAGACCTTGCTTGATGTCCTCTGATGGCAAAAATTGCCCCCCCATCCCCCGTTGTTCGGAAACACTGCTATAGCTCCCTGAGGTCACAGTCCATGTCTTATAAATTCCTGTACTCCCTAAAATGCACAGCACATAGCATTTTTATTGTCCAGACAGGATCATTGCCTCGTGAAAATAACAGCTAATATTTATAAAGCCCTTTCTATTTTCCTTGTTCTAAGCTCTTCACCTATATTAACTCATTTAATCCTCATGACAAACCTAGGAGATAAGTACCATTATTACACCCTTTCTACAGTCAAGAAACTAAGGCTCCAAGTGCTGTCTGGCGGGGCTCAGTCAGTTAAGTGCTGGATTCTTGATTTCCGCTCAGGTCGTGGTGTCAGAGTCCTGAGACTGATTGATGCGGGGGCATCAAGCTCCCTGCTGAGCATGGAGCCTGCTTAGGATTCTCTCTCTCCTTCTGTCCCTCCCCCTTTCCCTCTCTCTCTCTCTCTCTCTCCTTTAAAAAAAGAAAGAAAGAAACTAAGTCTCCAAGAGGTCACCCAGGGAAATGACACCCGGAATTTGAACCCTAACCCCGGCAGTCCGGTGGGAATTCTGGGTTCTCAACCATTTTCTCTCTACTGCTTTTAAATACACACACACACAAATCAACTAATTAAAAAAAAAAAAAAAAAGGCCGGACATTATCCATCTGCCTACAGAATTTGCATAGGCAAACACATGATAAAAATAACATTTCCTGTTCTGCCTTTTTACAAAACATGATACAGCAAAGCATTTTGCCATGTTGCTAAGATCTTCTAAGTTGTTTGAGTGGCGGTATCCTAACCAGTCTCTTTTTGTGGGCATTTTGGTTGTTATTAATACTTTATTTGAAAAGTTATAATCAATTTCTTGAAGCGTAATTTACATGCAATAAACTGCATCCATTCTAAGGGTACACTCTGATATGTTTCAACAAGTGTGTACACCCATGCACCCACCAATACATTTTTTTTAAGGTTTAAAAAAAAAAGATTTTATTTATTTATTTAAGAGAGAGACAGAGATAGCAAGAAGAGCACGAGTGGGGAGAAGACGGAAAAGAAGGCTCCCCACTTAGCAGGGAGCCTGACACAGGGCCCGATCCCAGGACCCTGAGATCATGACCTGAGCCGAAGGCAGATGCCCAACTGACTGAGCCACCCAGGTGCCCAAAATAAAGAACATTTTCATCGTCTTCGTTCCTTACTGTATGGTGTGTCAACACTGGCTAATACCCGAGTATCCACTTGGGAGAGCCAAATTAGGTACATCTCTTCTCAAAACCACAGGTTTAGTGACATTGCATAAGTAGTTCAAAATTGGCAATGGTTGAAGTGTTTCCACCAAAGATACCAGTAAAGTGCCATGAATCAGGGTTTGCTTTTTTCCTTTTTGAGAACCAGTTTGCCAGTGCCACTCCTTCTGCCCTTGGCAGTCAACCTTTCGTCCTGCAACCAGTCTTTCTGACATTTTATTTTGTAGTGTTTTTGTTTTTTGTTTTTTAGAAATCTATATAAATAAAATGCATCACGGACTCTCCTGTGGCTAGCTTCATCAGTGCTGCTGTGTGTTACCAATAGCTCGTTCCTTTCCATTGTATTCTATTGTACAGATACACGTCTCAGCCAGAGCCTGTATTGTGGTTAACACAGGAACAGGTGAGGTAGGGTAAACAGGTTTAGGGTTGGCTAGTTTAACAATTTCAGTGGACCTTGGGGCGTAGGTACTGTCTCTGATTGTCTGCTACCTGGCCTTGGAGTGATAAGGGCAGAGGAATAGCGACCCTTGAGGAAAGTAGTGAAGTAGGTAGTTGAGGGAAGGGCTTTGGTTTGGTGGGTCTGTGGGAAAAAGGGGGCACTGAAGGGAGAAAAGTTTACGATCTTGAAGAATTGGCTAGCCTGGGAGGAGCAGTCTTTCCAGAATCAGCAAGGTCCCAAGATGCCAAAGCATCAGGAAATACATAAAGTTAAAAAAAAAAAAAAAAGATTAATACACCTTCTTTAAACACCTTCTTAAAAGGGTAATCTAGAAAAACTCTGAACTCTGGATGACAAAGCATTGTATCGTACTGAAAAGTAAGAATTAGGTAAAGACAACATAATACCAAACGGTGAGACCTCCTGGCCCCCTCGTCCCCTTGGCCCTAAGATTCTCCCAACCGAGCTAATACCCCACAACAAGTAGATTGGAGGATTTTTTTTTTTTTAAAGATTTTATTTATTTATTTGACAGAGAGAAATCACAAGTAGGCAGAGAGGCAGGCAGAGAGAGAGAGAGGAGGAAGCAGGCTCCCTGCTGAGCAGAGAACCCGATGCAGGACTCGATCCCAGGACCCTGAGATCATGACCTGAGCCAAAGGCAGCGGCCCAACCACTGAGCCACCCAGGCGCCCAGATTGGAGGATTTTTGTTTGGGAAAACTGACAAGCCTGGGAGAAAACACCCACAGATACTGTATTTGTTTCCTAGGGCTTCTGTAGAAAATTACCAAGAACTTGATGGCTTAAAATGAAAGAAACTTATCCTTTCCCAGTTCTGGAGGCCAGAAGTTTGAAAGCAAGGTAGCAAGCAGAGCTGTGTTCCCTCTGGAGGCTTGAGGGCCTGTTCCTGTCCTTTTCTCTTCCAGCCTCTGGCTCCAGATGTTCCTTAGTGTGTAAATGCATCCATCATCACGTGCCTTTCTCCTCTCGGGTTCTCTCATAGATATTTCTTATGGGACTTAGGGCCCACCCCAATAATCCAGGATGGTCTTATCTCAAAATCCTTAACTTATATGTGCAAAAATTGTTTTTCCAAACAAGGTCATATTCTCAGGTTGTAAGGATTAGGATGTAGATGTGTCTTTTGGGGGCCACCATTCAACCCGATACAGATGCTAGGAGCTTAGGGTCCCCTGTGAAAATCAGCTCACTATGGGAATGCTCCCCAATCAAGAAGCCCTGTTTCATGAACACCGAACTTTCAGACAATTTTAGTACCTCAGTCTCAGTCATGAATGGACTGGCAAGAACCATTAGGTAATTGTAGGAACTCTCTGACATGAAAGACAAAAACCAAACAAAGAAATAAGATAAGGGGAAATTGGAGAATACAGTAATGGCACAGAGAACAGAACAAAACAAAATCTAAACTTTAAAAAAAAAAAGAGAGATAGGACACCTGAGTGGCTCAGTAGGTTAAGTGTCTGCCTTCAGCTCAGGTCATCATCTCTGGGTCCTGGGATCAAGTCGCAGCAGGGAGTCTTCTTCTCCTTCATCCCTCCCGATACGGGGCTCAATCCCAGGATCTGAGATCATGACCTGAGCTGAAGGCAGAGGCTCAACCCACTGAGATACCCAGGTGCCCCAAATAAATAAAATCTTTAAAAAAAAAAAATAAATATTCTCAGATAAGGAGATATTGCATCCATGAAACAAGAACAGAAGGTTATTTAAAAAGAACATAAGGGAATAAAACAGATCTAAAAATATGAAAACCAGTAACTTTAATCAAAGTGTTGGAAGATAAAATTTAGGAAATAACCTAAAAAAAAAAGTCAGAAAATAGGCATGAGTGGTGCCTGGGTGGCTCAGTCAGTTAAGCATCCCACTCTTTTTTTTTTTTTTTTTTTTTTTTTTAAAGATTTTATTCATTTATTTGACAGAGAGAGATCACAAGTAGGCAGAGAGGCAGGCAGAGAGAGAGAGAGGAGGAAACAGGCTCCCTGCTGAGCAGAGAGCCCGATGCGGGGCTCGATCCCAGGACCCTGAGAACACGACCCGAGCCGAAGGCAGCGGCTTAACCCACTGAGCCACCCAGGCGCCCCAAGCATCCCACTCTTGATCTCAGCTCAGGTCTTGATCTCAGGGTCATGGGTTCAAGCCACATGTTGGGCTCCACGCTGGGCACATAGCCTACTTAAGGAAAGAAAGTAAAAAGACAATGGGCATGAAAGAATTTTTTAAAAGCTAGAGGTAGCCCAGGAGGACTAATATGCAACTCAGAACAGTTATGGAGAACAATGGAGGGAAAGCATGGAAGGAATAATTCATGAAATGATTGCAGAACTGAATGGCCTAGATCTCCAGAATGAGAGGCCCACTGAGTGCCCAACACAATGGAGGAAAAATCATGACAATTCAGATCAGTGAGTAAACAGGGGAAGGTTATCCAAACCTCCCAGAGATAAAAATCACGTCATGTTCGAAGGAACAGCCATCAGAATGGTGCCATGCTTCTCCTCAGCCATGCTGGAAGCCAGTGGAGGAAAACTTGCATATTATTTGCGACCTGTAGTTTTACAAATCAGTCACATTCTGAATTCAGGGAAGTAAGCACGTTTTCAGACATGTGAAATCTTAAAAACTTTACTTCCTACCCATGGACACTTTCTCAGGAAACCTCTTGGAGGATGTGGTACACCAAAATGAGAGAAAAAAAAAAAAAAAAAAACAAGAAACAGGAAGACATGTGATCCTGGAAACACACAATTCAACATGAAGAGAATCCCTGAGATGATGATGGAGGGACATCCCAGGGTGACAGATGGATTGGCAGCAGCCTAGCAGTAATCAGTTAAGACAGGGACAGGAAGACAGAAGGGCCTGGAAAGGATGTCTCCAAGAAATAAGATGAAACGAATAGAAGAAAAATTTATACCTTTAGTGATGGTGGAGGATGAATTCATTACAAGGACATGGAACACTGAGCAAATAAAAATGAATTTGTTTTTATTAATAATTAACTCCAAGAAAGTTAAAAAAAAAAAAAGTGGGGGAGAGCCTGAAAAAGAAACAAAGCTTAATCATAGTAGACTGGAGAGCTTGGCTGTGAATAGTATTTGTGGTGGCATAATTATGTAAACAGAGTATATTGATCTCCACCAACCCCAGCCAGCACGGGTGACTGCCCGCCCGCCAGCAGGAACTCTCTTTATCCCAGGTAATTAGCAAATGAATACATTCACAAATTAAATTGTTGAATCAAAATGGCTATCAGAAAATTGGGTCTAAGGAAAAGGCTGTGGACAAAAGTATACACACACTTTTTTTTTTTTTTTTTTAAACTAAACACTTGGAAAAGATTGTCTGAAGCTTTAAATGTACATGCTGCTAACCCATTTAAGAACTGTTTTTTAGGGGCGCCTGGGTGGCTCAGTGGGTTAAGCCGCTGCCTTCGGCTCAGGTCATGATCTCAGAGTCCTGGGATCGAGTCCCGCATCGGGCTCTCTGCTCGGCAGGGTGCCTGCTTCCTCCTCTCTCTCTGCCTGCCTCTCTGCCTACTTGTGATCTCTCTCTGTCAAATAAATAAATAAAATCTTTAAAAAAAAAAAAAAAAAAGAACTGTTTTTTATTGAGGCACCTGCGTGGTTCAGTGGGTTAAAGCCTCTGCCTTCGGCTCAGGCCATGATCCCGGGGTCCTGGGATCAAGCCCCACATCGGGCTCTCTGCTCGGCGGGGAGCCTGCTTCCCTTCCCCTCCCTCTGCCTACCTCTCTGCCTACTTGTGATCTCTCTCTCTCTCTGTCAAATAAATAAATAAAGTCTAAAAAAAAATAAATAAAAAAAGAACTGTTTTTTTGTTTTCTTTTGTTTTGTTTTTGAATAAGCTCTATGCCCAGCATGAGGCTTGACCTCACACTCGGAAAGTCGAGCATCTCCAGCTCTATCCAATGAGCCAACCAGACACGCCCAAGGTAAGACCTTTTGATTTATCCAAACAACACATCCCTGTTTATACCCAAAGTTCATCCCATTATAGGGAAGGTAAATCATATATATTTGCCTTCAGCATACATTAGACTGACCCTTAACACATTATATTGCAAATGTTTTTCTAGTTTTGTTTTTTATTTTTCCACTAGACTGTGAGGGATTTGAGGACAGCCTCTTGTTCTTTCCTCCGTAACATCCTGGCACCTAACACAGACTTTGGCTTTCTTGCTTTATTTCCTTTATTTATTCTTTTTTTAAGATTTTATTTATTTATTTGACAGAGATCACAGGTAGACAGAGAGGCAGACAGAGAGAGAGGAGGAAGCAGGCTCCGTGCTGAGCAGAGAGCCTGATGCAGGGCTCAATCCCAGGACCCTGGGATCATGACCCGAGCAGAAGGCAGAGGCTTAACCCACTGAGCCACCCAGGTGCCCCAGGCTGGTGTTTTTATTACCATCTCTTCCCCCTCCCGGTTTACAAAAAAGGGTCTGAGTTCCAGAGAGAGCCTTTTGCTCGAGGTCATAGAAGTCAGCATTGAAGCCTCTAGTGGAACTTCTGTCTCCTGACACCCTGTGATGCACTTTAAGTATTAATTAATTAATTGTAATAAACTGATCTTTATTTTTTATCGTTTTATGTATTTTTTTTAAATTTAACTGACACACAATGTTGCAGTGGTTTCCGGTGTAACAAGTATAGTGATTCCACAAGTCCATACGTTAGGGGCTGTGCCGACCACGAGTGCCACCATCATCTGTCCCCAACACCACGCTATTACAATACCACTGACTGTGTTCCTGTGCTGTACCTTTCAGTCCCAGAGGTGACTTACTCTATAACAGAAAGCCTGTATCTCTCATTCCCCTTCACCCATTTGGCTTATCCCATCAGTGATGCATTTTTCACCCCACATTTTATTTATTTGTGGGGGGAGGGCCGAGGGGGAAGGAGAGAGAGAATCCCAAGCAGGCTCCATCCCCAGCACAGGGCCCCATGTGGGACTCAAGCTCACCACCCTGAGATCATGACTTGAGCTGAAATCAAGAGTCAGAGGCTTAACCAAATGAGCCTCCCAGGCGCCCCCCTCCAGGGATGCATTTTAAAAAATTTAATCGTGGTTAAAAAAAAATTATCATCTTATCCATTTTCAAGAATGTAGCTCAGTAGTGTTAAAAAATATTCGCATTGTCGTGCAACAGCTCTTCAGAACTTTCCTCCTTTTTTTCTTCAGAACTTTTTAATCTTGCAAAACTGAAATTCTGTATCTGCTGAATAACCACTCCCCATTTTCCCCTCGCCCCAGCCCCTGGCAAGCACCAGCCCGCTTTCTGTCACTAGATTCCTGATGTGAATGGAATCATACAGTATATGTTTCTGTTGTGTGATCAGCCGGTTTCACTTAGTATAATGTCCTCCAGGTTCATGTATGCTGTTGCCTGTGTCAGAATTTCCTTCATCTTTTAAAAAAGATTTTATTTATTTATTTTACAGACAGAGATCACAAGTAGGTAGAGAGGCAGGGAGAGAGAGAGGGAGAAGCAGGCGTCCCGCTGGGCAGAGAGCCCGATGCAGGGCTTGAACCCAGGACCCTGAGATCATGACCTGAGCTGCAGGCAGAGGCTTTAACCCACTGAATGATCCAGGCGCCCCAGATTTTTCATTTTTAAAGCTGAATAATATTACATAATATTAATAATACTGCATTTATGGTTGGTTTTTTTAAAGATTTTATTTATTTATTTGACAGAGAGATCACAAGCAGGCAGAGAGGCAGGCAGAGAGAGAAGGGGGAAGCAGGCTCCCTGCTGAGCAGAGAGCCCATCAAGGGGCTCGATCCCAGGACCCTGAGATCATGACCTGAGCCGAAGGCAGAGGCTTTAACCCACTGAGCCACCCAGGCGCCTCCAAGGAATACATTTTTTTAAAAAATTCTCCATCTAAAAATGATTTGAGAACACTACCTTACCATCTCCATAAGTATTACCAAAATAAAAATTCTGAGTCTTAAATGAAGGAATGAATGAATGAACGAAGGAACAGGTGAGTCAGAATGGAAAAGGGGAGCCAATAGAGTGACCTAATCTAAGTCTTTGATGGAAGGAAGCTTTTCATCCTTACCCTCCAGAAGTAGCTGCAAATAATCACCTAAGAGCCATCAGAGATGGCCTGGAGGGACCAAAGCTTGTTTTGTCACCTACACATTCCTTAAGTTACATTCAGAGTAGGCTCTTTACATATGAAAGGGTCACAAAGGAGGGATAATGAAACTCATAATACTTGGTCCAAATGGGAGTGAGTGCACAAGTGCAGAAATTCTGGGCCCGTCCCTCCACCTTCCTGAGGTATGGAGGCTGACTGGGGACTGTGGTCTAACAGGCTGGTCATAACAAGGTACTCAGCCCCGGACAATTTGCCAGATCTTCTGATTATTCAAGATAAGACGGAAAGCTGGATTTTTATGTAAAATGTGATATTTATTTATTTATTTATAAAGATTTTACTTATTTGAGAGAGAACGAGCTGGGGCTGGGGGAGAGCAAAGGGAGAGGGAGAAGCAGACTCCCCACTAGGCAGGGAGCCCCACGCCGGGCTCATCTCAGAACCCCAAAATAGTGACCTGACTTGAAAGCAGATGCCCAATCAACTGAGCCACCCAGGTGCCCCAAATATTGTGATTTTTAAAAAAATTTTTTATTTATTCGACAGAGAGATCACAAGTAGGCAGAGAGAGAGAGAGAGAGAGAGACAGAGGGAAGCAGGCTCCCTGCTGAGCAGAGAGATGCTGGACCGATCCCAGGACCGATCCCAGGACCCTGAGACCATGACCTGAGCCGAAGGCAGTGGCTTAACCCACTGAGCCACCCGTGCCCCAAATATTGTGATTTTTAAAAACTGGCATTTACATTTTCAAGAAGATTTAAAAGGCATTATATTGGTCAAGGAGAAAATACAAGTTTTCAACCTCTGGTGTGTAGGACTGTGGAGCATTTATGGTCATCAGTTACTCTAGGGAAGAATTGTGTCTGGTTTGTTCAACCAGAGCTGGGAAGCGGGTTGTGGTAATGGGTCCTCAATCACCTGCTGAAACTCTGTCCTTCCGCACTGGGGTAGTCGTTAAGATGTTGCCTTTCTGTACCTGCATAATAGTTGATCAATTTCAGGCAGAGAGGTGCTGGTCATGCTGGAGAGGCGAACCCCAGGTTTTGCATCTGTCCCAAGGCTCTGTTGTACCTAGTTCACAGAAGCATGGTAGGAATAAAATGTCCCAGATTTGGAAAGGTGTTGAAATTTTCCTAAAATGTAATCCGTGTGCTAAGTGGGATCAATATTTTGCCATGAACAGCTCAGAGGAGTGTAATGTTTTTGAACGAGGGCAGTTTCTACAAAATCTGACCTAAGCAGATGCTGGGCCCAAGTCCTGATGGGAAGAAATCAAGAAGAAAGGGTGTCTGAGGGACGCCTGGGTGGCTCAGTTGGCTAGGCAGCTGCCTTCTGCGGCTCAGGTCATGATCCCAGCATCCTCCGATCGAGTCCCACATCGGGCTCCTTGCTCGACAGGGAGCCTGCTTCTCCCTCTGCCTCTGCCTACCATTCTGCCTGCCTGTGCTCGCTCTCTCTCCTTCTCTCTGACAAACAAATGAAATCTTCAAAAAAAAAAAAAAAGAAAGAAAGGGTGTCTGAGTGTTTCTCCTCTGGTGGGCATGAGGATGTGGCACGCCAATCCTTTCTGGGAGTGGTGCTGGAGAGTTGGTATGGAGTTGGGGAATACACATGGCCATAAATGGTGTGATCCTGCTCCAAACAACTGAGCTCATCCCTGGGCTTCTGGAACCTCATGCTGGAAATCTCAACCAAAATAAACTTCTGACCTTTCCATCAGTTCCCTTTTTAATTTTTTAAAAGATTTTATTTATTTATTTGACAGAGAGAGAAAGCACAAGCATGGGGAAGAGCAGGCAGAGGAAGAGGGAGAAGCAGGCTCCTGGCTGAGTAGGGAGCCCGATGCAGGGTTAGATCCCAGGACTCCAGGATCATGGCCTGAGCTGAAGGTAGATGCTTAACCTACTGAGCCACCTAGGCGCCCCTCCATCAGTTCCCTTGAGTAAGTCAGGGTTTTATGGACTATTTCATATCCCCACTTAGAAGGGGACTTGAACTATTACTTCTATTACTCAAGAAGGCGGCACAGCATGTTATTACCACTAACGATATTATATAGTTTTCCTACAGCACTAAAGACCTTTCCCTTGTATTCTCATTTTGTTCCCTGGTGACTCCAGGAGTATTACCATTCTCATTGCACAGATGCAGAAACTCATGGTTTCCTATTAACCTTTACCTAAAGTATAGAATCTTCCTCCTCCTCCTTCTTTTTTTTTTTTTTTTTTTTTTTTTTTTACAAGTAATCTGTGTACCCAATGTGGGGCTGGAACTCATGACTCCGAGATCAAGAGCCACACCTTCTACTGATGGAGGCGGCCAGGCGCCCTGGAGTGGGATCTTTAATGTGGCCTGAGTCCCTCTCTAGTCTGGCCCTGGCCTGCCTCTCCAGGCTTCTCTTCCACCACTTTTCCAAGAGTTCTCTTTGTTCCAGCTATTCTGGATTTCCTTTGGTTCCTTAAATAGGTCAGGTTCTTTTTTTTTTCCTTTTTTTAAAAAAAGATTTTATTTATTTGACAGAGAGAGAGATCACAAGCAGGCAGAGAGGCAGGCAGAGAGAAGGGGAAGCAGGCTCCCAGCTGAGCAGAGAGCCTGATGGGGATTTGATCCCAGGACCCTGAGATCATGACCTGAGCCGAATGCAGAGGCTTAACTCACTGAGCCACCTAGGTGCCCCTAATTTTTAAAAAAATTTTCAAAAGATTTTATTTATTTATTTGATAGAGGTCACAAGTCGGCAGAGAGGCAGGGAGAGAGAGAGAGAGAGGAAGCAGGCTCCCCGCTGAGCAGAGATCCTGATGCAGGGCTCGATCCCAGGACCCTGAGACCATGACCTGAGCCGAAGGCAGAGGCTTAACCCACTGAGCCACCCAAGCGCCCCTAATTTTTAAATTTTTAAAAAGATTTTTACTTGGGGCGCCTGGGTGGCTCAGTGGGTTAAGCCGCTGCCTTCGGCTCAGGTCATGATCTCAGAGTCCTGGGATCGAGTCCCGCATCGGGCTCTCTGCTCAGCGGAGAGCCTGCTTCCCTCTCTCTCTCTCTGCCTGCCTCTCCATCTACTTGTGATTTCTCTCTGTCAAATAAATAAATAAAATCTTTAAAAAAAAAAAAAGATTTTTACTCATTCATCTGAGAGAGGGAGAGAGGGAGAACACGAGTGGGGAGGGCAAGGGGCAGAGGGAGAGGGAGAAGCAGACTCCCTGCTAAGAAGGGAGGCCCAACATGGAGCTTAATCCCAGGACCCTGGGATCACGACCTGAGCTAAAGGCAGACTCTTGACCAATTGAGCCATCCAAGCGTCCCCAAGTGGACAGGGGTTACTGATACAATGTTCCTAGACGAAGAGCAATGTTACAACGTGGCTGGTAAAGAAGAACATGTATCATGTAATTATTTTCTACCATAAACAAAAAATACACTTACACACCCTTGGTGTTTGGAACAGAGTGGTCCAACAGAACTTTCTTCAATGATGGACTAGGATGTGTACCTGGTGTTGCCCAGTATAGTGGCCACTAGCTGTATGTGGCTAATAAGCACTTGAAATGCAGAATTTAATTTTTAATACATTAGAATTTAAACTTAAATAGCTACATATGGTTAGAGGCTACTGTACTTGGACACACAGCTCTAGAAGCTTCCATTTCCTGAGAAGAAGAGTGCCAGCAGGGGCAGGGAGAGCAGACCAGATTTGGCAGCTGTGTTGTCTTAGGTAAGTCATGTACTGTTCTGTTGGCTATACAGAAATCACCTGTATATTCTATTACTGTTCGGGGAATGAAGAGAGAAAGCCTGAATGGCCAAAGCCACCTTGAGAAAGAACAACAAAGCTGGAGGCATCATACTCCCTGATTTCAAACTATACTACAAAGCTCTGAAAATTAAAACAACATGGTATTGGCATAAAAACAGACACATAGATCAACGAAACAGGATAGAGAGCCCAGAAATAAACCCATTTATATATGCTCAATTAATTTATGACAAAGGAGTAAAGAATATACAACAAGGAATAAACCGTGTTGGGAAAATGGTGAGTCGCATACAAAAGAATGAAACGTGACCACTATCTTTCACCATAAAAGTAGATTAAAGACTTGAAAATAACCATAAAACTCCTAGAAGAAAACAGTTTGGCATAGGTCCTGGCAATGTTTTTTTAACCTGACACCAAAAGTAAAAGCAACAAAAGCAATAATAAATGAGACTACATCATATTAAAAAGCTTCTGGGGGCACCTGGGTGGCTGTCACTAAACGGCTGCCTTCAGCTCATGTCGTGATCCCAGGGCGCTTCTCCGGCATGCTGCTCCCCCTGCTTGTGTTCCCTCTCTTGCTGTGTCTCAGTTAAATAAATAAAATCTTAAAAACAAACAAACAAACAAAAAGCTTCTGTACAGGAAAGGAAACCAACAAAACAAAAAGGCAAACTTTACTGAATGGGAGAAAATATCTGCAAATCATGTATTTATAAGGGATGAATATCCAAAATACATAAAGAACTCAATAGCAAAAAACCCCACAAAAAATCAAATTAAAAATGGACATAAGATCTGAGTAGACGGGGCGCCTGGGTGGCTCAGTGGTTGAGCCGCTGCCTTCGGCTCGGGTCATGATCTCAGGGTACTGGGATCAAGTCCCGCATCGGGCTCTCTGCTCAGCGGGGAGCCTGCTTCCTCCTCTCTCTCTCTCTCTCTGCCTGCCTCTCTGCCTACTTGTGATTTCTCTCTGTCAAATAAATAAATAAAATCTTTAAAAAAAAAAAAAAAAAGATCTGAGTAGACATTTTTTCAAAGATATGCAGGGGCACCTGGGTGGCTCAGTGGTTTAAGCCTCTGCCTTCAGCTCAGGTCATGATCTCAGGGTCCTGGGATTGAGCCCCGGGTCAGCGCTCTGCTCAGCAGGGAGTCTGCTTCCTCTTCTTCCTCTGCCTGCCTCTCTGCCTACTTGTGCTCTGCCAAATAGATAAATAAAATCTTTTTTTTTTTTTTTTTTTTAAAGATTTTATTTATTTATTCGACAGAGAGAGATCACAAGTAGGCAGAGAGGCAGGCAGAGAGAGAGAGGAGGAAGCAGGCTCCCTGCTGAGCAGAGAGCCCGATGCGGGACTCGATCCCAGGACCCTGAGATCATGACCCGAGCCGAAGGCAGCGGCTTAACCCACTGAGCCACCCAGGCGCCCCGATAAATAAAATCTTAAAAAAAAAAGTCTTGGGCTGCCCAGGTGGCTCAGTGGGTTAAAGCCTCTGCCTTCGGCTTGGGTCATGATCTCAGGATCCTGGGATCAAGCCCTGCATCAGGCTCTCTGCTCAGCGGGAAGCCTGCTTCCCTTCCTCTCTCTCTGCCTGCTGTGATCTCTGTCTGTCAAATAAATAAATAAAATCTTTAAAAAGAAAGTCTTAAAAAAAAAGATACGCCGATGACCAACAGGCACATGAAATGATGTTCAACATCATCAGTCATCAATGAAATACACATCAAAACCACAATTAGCTTTCATTTTACGCCTGTCAGGAAGGCTAGCATCAAAAAGACAAGAAATAACAAGTGTTAGGGAGGATGTGGGGAAAATTGAACCCTTGTGTACTATTGGTGGGAATGCAGGTTCACCAAAAAATTAGAAATAAAACTACCATATGATCTAACAATTCTTCTTTTGGGTATTTATCTGAAGAAAATGAAAACACTAACTCCACAAGATATATGTACTCCCTTGTTCATTGCAGCATTATTTACAATAACCAAGACATGAAAACAACCTGCATCCATTGATGGATGGATGAATAAACTATAGCTTGTAGACACACATACACACGAATATGACTCAACTAAAAAAGGATGAAATCTTGCCATTTGCAACAACATAGATGGACCTCAAGGGCATTATGCTAAGTGAAACAAACCAGACTAAGAAAGACAAATAGTGATTTCTCTTAAAAGTGGAATCTTAAAAAACAAACAAAAAAAAAAACCCCAAGTTCATTGAAACAGAACAGATTGGTAGTTGCCAGAAGCCCCAAAGAGTAGTGGTGAATGGGGTAGAAAACAAGAAAAAAGAACAAAGTGAGAGAAGGTACTTCTTTATACTCTTAAAGGCCACAGTATTAAAAAAAAATATCTTATTTATTTATTTGACAGAGATCACAAGTAGGCAGAGAGAGAGCCAGGGAAACAGGCTCCTTGCTGAGCAGAGAGCCTGATGTGAGGCTCGATCCTAGGACCCTGGGATCATGATCTGAGCCAAAGAAGGCAGAGGCTTTAACCCACTGAGCCACCCAAGTGCCCCAAAGGCCATGGTATTAACTTCTCTGCTTGAGAAACTCTATCCTCCCTCTGCCCCTCCCACTCTTGCTTTCTCTGTCTTAAAGGGTGCCCAAGTGGCTCAGCTGGTTAAGCGTCTGCCTTCTTTGGCTCAGATCATGATCCCAGGGTCTTGGGATTGAGCCCCAGGAAATCTGCTTCTCCTTCTCCCTCTCTCTCAAAGCAATAAATAAAATCTTAAAAAAAAAATCTTAGGAAAACAATAGTCATCTCATCCATCCTCATTCATGTCAACTATTTTAAATGTTTTGTACTTTTTCTTATAAACTGTTTCTCCATCACCTCTTCATTATCTTGCTTTCTGTGTTCTTGAGATTCTATTAAGTCATTAGCCATTCAGTATTTACTTTTCTTCCTAACTTCCTTAGTAGAAGTCTAAATAGTAGCGATAACACTGAGAATATCCACAAGATTAGCATATATAATACAAAGTAGATGATCAGCCCCCCAATAGAGTGGGCTGAAACTGTAGTCTTACGTAATATACCTACACAATTTGTCAAATTAATGATAAAGGTTAGAGTTGGCTGGGGGTGGAGGGGAGGCAGGTGTCTTAGAGGACCATACTCGTATGGTCAAACTATGGTTAAGATTAAATGACTTTTCGGGACGCCTGGATGGCTCAGTTGGTTAAGCAGCTGCCTTCGGCTCAGGTCATGATCCCAGCGTCCTGGGATCGAGTCCCACATCGGGCTCCTTGCTCCGCAGGGAGCCTGCTTCTCCCTCTCCTTCTGACTCTGCCTTCCACTCTGTCTGCCTGTGCTCGCTCTCTCTCTGACAAATAAATAAATAAAATCTTTAAAAACAAAAAAAAAAAGATTAAATGACTTTTTTTTTCTTCCTGGTAGTCACCGTAATTGGTGTATAGTGTGTCTACTGTCAGCTGCTGGCCACTTCCCGGAGAAAGCACAGATTAACAGTAAGCTATGTTTCTCCTCTGTTGTTAATTCTAGCCCAATGCTGGAACCAGAAATTCAATGGTGAAAGCTACAGCCACCAGATGCCACCAAGAGAACTACAGGGGCAACCAGACCTTTTTCCAAGTAGCACTTACAACCCAGTCGACTCTCCTTCCCCTGACTCTGCCCTCGATCCCATTTGCCATCACATGTACCAGTGGAACCACCCATCTTCTAGTTGGGTTTCCAAGGGAAAACAATTGCTTGGCCTCATGTGTTAGTAACACCAGGGTCTCCTATCGCTTATGCTTGTGTTTGAAAACAAACACCTTGACCAGTCTGTGTCAACCGGCGGCAGTACAAGAAGGCACAGTCCATCTTGGGTTGAGTTTTTGTACCATCACAAGAGAAGACAGTGTTATAAAAAATTAACAACGACAACACTGAGAGCCTAAAACCAGTACATAGCAAGAGGAGATTCATTTCTCCCCAAGTAATCTATTATTCGGTCAGAAACGAGATTGTCTGTAAGTACAGACTCAGTGCTATAAATAGATGATCAGAAGCTTGCTTTTATTTTCTGCCCTAAGAAAAATAATCACTCACCCTACAGAGGTGGCTCCAAGTCTTTCTGATAACATTCTAGGACCTGCTTGGCTACTAGAACTGAAAGAACTCTTTTAAAGTTACAGAACTCCTCTCATATCCCCTAAATTGCACACTACAGAGACACATTCTTTACAAATAATTTCAAAGGGTTCCTTGCAGCCTAAAACCCATCCTGGAAACTGGAAATTTAAGAATTCATCCAAATTTAAGAAATTTAAGAATTCAGCCTAAGAAAATCCAATTTCTCCAGTGCAGCTATGAGTGTGGCCCCTAGACAGGAAAGCCTTGATAAACGGGAATCGGTAAGTCTCCAGTTAACTCCTGAATGCTAACTCTAAGTATCTCCACAAGATTTCTGAGCATCCAGAACGAATTTAGAAGGAATCTTAGGATTTTTCTCTTTAGGTATCACTCATTAAGCAATTCAGAAATTGGATTTTCTTAGGCTCAGAAAATCCTCTGGTTGTAAAACTTCTTGTAATCCTAGTGAATGACAGGAAAGTTTATAGTTTCTTATGAAAGAGAATAAAAGAAATCAGGACATCAATTTCACATTGACATTTTTATTAACGCCAACTGTTTTTTAATTATTATTTTTTTAAAACAATAGCACAAAAATGTTTCAAGGAAGCAGTCTCACAATCTGATGACCTTCTGAAATACAGTCAAGCCACACCAAATATGAAATTCCTGTTAATAACACAAAACAAATATTTTTAAAAAGGAAAATAAAAAGAAGAGGAAAAAGAGAAGGAAAAAAGGTAAGGGCAGAGAAAAGCAATGAGATGTAGTTAAAACTCATTGGGTCAGGCAGGTGAGGCTTATTAGTAGAATACACTGTTAAAGCAAAGAGTGGCACACACAGGCTTACTATCTCTGCTGTTCTACCCAGTCACCACTAATACACGGCCCCCGGCAGCGGCGGCCACTGACTTCTTCCACGTCCACAGTGAACCGGGAGAAGCCAGTGTTGATACTGTCATGAAGAGGTTTAACCGTTGGCCTGTCCGACAA
The DNA here is from genome assembly GCF_030435805.1 of Mustela lutreola. Classification (NCBI taxonomy): domain Eukaryota; kingdom Metazoa; phylum Chordata; class Mammalia; order Carnivora; family Mustelidae; genus Mustela; species Mustela lutreola. Next base: position 23,309,465 of record NC_081304.1, on the reverse strand, counting down.
CTATGACCATTCTGTTTGTTTTTTAGCAGAATAATTCCTTCAGGATGGTCTGGCTGAAAACCCTTTCTTTTCTATGTGTCACTTATATGCATCTCAGGGCTCTTAAAAGTTGTCTTAAAAAAGAAAGAAAAAAAATCATGTATATCAGTTTCTCTTATTTAATGTGGCTATAAAAGATGTTTCCTTATTATTTCTTTATCTCTAAGAAGGACACCGGGGATGGAGGTTGGGGGTGGAACTAAGAGGAAGAAAAAACCCAGACCAGGTTAGGTTTTTTTTTTTTTAAACTTTTTTTTTTTCCCTTTTGGCCAGGGGTGGGGTCACACAGAAGGGAAGGCATGGAGGAAAATTACGATCCTTGGTTTAGATTGAGTTATGCAGGAAAATATATCTTCCCGATCAGTCCCCATGCCAAAAAAACCCCAAAAAACAAAACAAAAACAAAAACAAAAAACCCCAAAACAAACCAAACAAAAAAAGCCTAACAAACCCAAGAAACCAAAAAAACACTTGGAATTAAGCACAGATTCTATGTTATACCAGCTATCAGCCTTTCATGTTTAACCATTCCCAGCAATGGACACTACCCTCGGCTTGTAGGCTGCTTGCAGAACCCACTTCACAAAAAATCTTCTTCACCCAGAAGCCTCTAGTTTCCTTTTGGTAGGTTATAAAAACAGAACATCTGTCATTAAGAGGAGAGTGTTAAATACTTTTAACCACTGACAAGGCTTCAGGAAGTTTCACAGTTTCGTTATGCTCTATTTTATTACTATCATATTTACATTTTTATTTTTTTATTTTTTTGCTGAATCGCTGATTTTCCTTTTTCAATAGAATTTAATTCTGGAGTGTGAGCAGGAACCAGTTAACTACATTCATTGTCCAACCCCCACTGGTTTGAAAGAAGACTCCAAATTCTCTGCATATGAATCAGCTGTTCAGTAGCCCCACCTCCCCCCGTCCCCCCCCCCCCCCCCCCCCCCCCCGACAGCCAAGCAGCAGGACCGAAGCCGGTGGCACGCCAGGCTCACGCTGTAGGGGGCGAGGACTTTCGCTGAAGGAGGTACTGGTGAATGCTCTCAGCATCTCGCTTTAGCCAAGCAGCATTCAGCAGGATATTCTCACAACACTGCTGGATGGTACGCTCAGCTGACGGAGCCGGGTGACTCTCGAAGAAAGCCTGGCGTAAAACAACCCAGAGTGTAGGGTCAGTACCAGCAATAGTAAGAAGGTAACAGTATCACAGCTCTGGAAAAAATACCACTCTTCTGTAAAGGATTCAAAAACTTCAATCATGAAAATTTACCACTGCCACTCCCAGGCTAAAAGAAAACAAGCAGCTCCTTAGACTTGCATTCAGGAATTCTTTCCCAAATACATGCTTAAAATCGAATCCAAAGTTAATGAAGAGATAGAACCTATGGCCTTTCTTTTAGTGTAGGCGCTAGAATTAGACTTGGGACTCAAATCTAGACTGGATCATGTATAAACCTATGACTTTTCGCTAAATTAACTCTTCTGTTTTCTCATTTATGAGAAAATATTTACTCCAGAAGATTCAAGAAAACCCCATATAAACTGTTAACGTAATAGTTGGCAGGCAGGGTCCTTAAGGACTCAAAGCACATTCTGGCTGCTTCTAATAGAGATTAAACTGCAAAGGATGATAAAACCATGAAGCTTTGATAGACTCACATTTTTCATACAAGACTATTTATGAGTTTGTTGTAATTTATTACAAAGCTTATTGATTAAAGACGCAATGAATTATTTTCTAATGAAGTATGCCAAGATTCACAGAAAACAAAGCAATTCTTGGGGCGCCTGAGTGGCTCAGTTGGTTAAGTGTCTGACTCTTGATTTCAGCTCAGGTCATCATGATCTCAGGGTCCTGGGTTCAAGCCCCGTGTCAGGCCCCACGCTCAGTGGGGCGTCTGCTTGGGATCCTCTCTCTCCCTCTGCCCCTCCTCCACTCTCTCACTCTCACTCACTCTTTCTCTCTCTCTGAGATAAATAAAAACTTAAAAAAAAAAAAAATGAAAACAAAGCACCTCTTAAATACCAACCAGTGAAAGGATGGGGGTCTTTACTTTGAACTCATCATCATAGTGTATAAGGGAGAATGACTAATTCATCAGATTACGTCTAGAACTTTTAGAAATCAATAACCTTATTTTGTTTACATACAAGACAACGGCTCCTGCTCCAAGGCTCTTTAGGGCCTGAGTAAGATACAAGACTTCCCCTCATTCCAACTCCACAAACAGCACTACCATTTACATTTTAGGAACCTGGGAATTATCCTCAACTCTTCCTTCTTCCTCTGCCAGGTATGTCCATAACACAGAGAAGCCACTCAGTAAATATTTGTTGAACCAAAGATTAACAAAATCAAGCCCCCTGAATTTCATTACTCCATCTCCCCCAAGCTACTTTATCATTCTTGCTTGGACAGTTAGCATCCCGACATCTTCTCTTCGCCAACCCAAACTTTCTCCACACTGTAGCCAGGCTGAAATTTTTATCACACAAATCACATCAACTCACTTTGTTTATAGGCAATTCAAGGGCTTCCTGCTTTTAGGAAAATTTTTATACAGCCTATAGGGCCTTCCACGGTCTGGCCTCTACCTATCTTACCAGCCTCTGCGCAGCCACTCACTGTCCTTCCGCTCCAAACCCAGTGTATGTACCTCTCCTTCTGGCACTTATATCCTTTACAATAAGGGAACTGTTTGCACAATATACAATGAAAACTAAATGAAGGCAGAGATCAAGTCTCTCACTGTTTTCTCAAGCTCTGAATTCTTAAAATTTTATTCCTAAAATTTGCAGAATGAATGAAACAACACTACAGCTCTCAGAACTTCTAAATTTACCTCTCATAACCCCATTGCCTTCAACAAGAGGAAGGTGAAAATGATATTTCAAAAGTACTTCACAATTAAAGGCAATGAAAGGCTTAAAGTTAAGATTTTCCTCATCAGTGTAGATTTGTTCCTCAAATGTTGAACTTTACCACTTAACTGATTATTATCCTTCGTAAAGGCTAAGAGGAGAGCCCCTACATAGCCATCTTCTCTCCCTGTGCATATGACAGATTACAAAGGTTATTAGAAAGGAAAAAATTATCAAGGACCTACTACTCCATTCCAGTCTGTTACTGGTGATGTCAGTTACTCTAAATAACAATCTTATTATTACCCCATTTTATGGATGAGGAAACACAGGGAGATCATGGGGTTAAAAACATGCTTGAAATCACATAGCTAACCAGGGCAAGGGATGGTTTTCTACTCAGACTGACTGATTCCAAGTTCCATGTTTTTTCAACCATATTTCAACGCCCTCAAAGATGATTCCAACCCCAAATTCCTCAAGCATTAAAGATACAACCCAAGCGGTCTTTTTCCAAGCAAAAACAAGGATAAATACAGCATTACCCCATTACCTGCACTGTATGATTACAATGTGGCTTATCAGTTTTTACTTACTACCTTGAAAAGTAAAAAGTAAACAGCACTTTGCTTACCTTAACCTCTCCAGCCATTTTGTCAACTGCAAATCCCTCAACTGACAGCTGAAAAAACAATGGGTTAAACAGTAAATGCAACTAAAAGAGGCTAGGAACAAAGTTCCATTTATCCTAAAAATGAGCCATTCTATTCTCTCCCAACTTCAGAATATTCTAGAGAATGCACGATGGGTGAAGGACAAGCCCTTTAATAAAGCTAATAACTATTTAAAGAAACTTTCTTTTCTTTTTTCTTTTTTCTTTTTTTTAAGAAACTCTTAAAAAGCAAAGACCATTGTCTATAGACCTAGTGAATCATGGATGTCCTTAAATAACATCTATGATGAACAAGGTACTCAAAATAAAAATCTTCACATACCTTTATTAGTCTGGATATTAAGAATCCTCCCTGGTATCGGTTATATAGTTCTTCCCAGTTGTCTTTTATAAACTTCCAAGCAGCCTTCCTTCCATGCTTGCTGCCTCCAGCCACTCCACCGATTACTGATACAGTGTCCTGTGGACGTACCTCTTCCTAAAAATAGAAAGGGAACTAAAAATCTACTGTATTCAAAACATCTTCTGGTGCTAGAAAGGGCAGATACTTTTGAGGTACCCAAGCAATCACACTGAAGACCCGCATTCCTGGTTTTAGGAATAACTGGCACCAGAAGCAAAGAGAAGAATGTTTAACCTAAAGATGAGCCAAATTGAGAATGAGGCACTGGGACAGGTACAGACAGGCTGCTCAAAAGATATTTGCTTGGGTTCCTCCAGGGTAAAGAAAGGAAGAGACAGAAGGAAGGTACTGGGATAATTGTGCTTTCCAGTTTATTTCTGCCTCCAACTATTCTGATTCTCACCATTATGGAGTGATATACAGGTCAGTAGCAAAAGCCCATTCCATTTTCCCCAGACTAAGAGGAAGCCTCAGTTTAGGGTTAAAGCAGATCAAGAGGATACTGAATCAAAGACATGTGCCACAGATCAGTGGGTTACAATTCCCTCTGTAGGCAGTTTTTGTTGGAACTTACTGAAAGTGCAAACGTGAGGACTTTTTGAATCAATTCAGGTGAAAGAGTAGCCCCAAGGACCCTTTCAATTCGGTTTTTCTCTTCCTGCATATCTGCTTGTTTGTGAAGCTACAATGAAAAAATAAAGATATAGTTAACTCTCCCCTAGAAGTTATGCATATGCTTGTATGAGTTTCTCCCCGAAACTTTTTGCTCTACATTCTCGCTGGCCGAGAGTGCACAGTATTAAATTAACAAAAGGAAATACTTTTTAAGATGTTCAGGCACTACATTTTTCATATGTCAAAACAGTAAGTCACTATGTAAGTCTGTACTATGTGAATGGCTTGTCATCAGTTCTGAGCAGTTTAACATCAAGGTCTGAGGGATATATGTCTGACTAATGTTCTATGTTAGATGATCTGACTAATGTTCTATGTTAGATGAATAAACTAATCATCATTAATACCATTGAAGGTCATCAATTTAATTTCTAATAGGAAAAAGTAAATGTTAATTAAAAAAATATTTTATTTACTTATTTATCTGAGAGAGAGAGAATGAGAGAGAGAGCATGAGAGGGGGGAAGGTCAGAGGGAGAAGCAGACTCCCTGCTGAGCCTGATTCGGGACTCGATCCTGGGACTCCAGAATCATGACCCAAGCCGAAGGCAGTCACTTCACCAACTGAGCCACCTAGGCGCCCCAATAAACGTTAATATTAATTCATGAGTCTCTGATCAGTGGGATTCTGTATCATCATATTTTTTAACTGCAAAATCAGCACATGCCGAACATAGAAAATTGCGAAAATAGAGAGGCATAAAGAACTAATTAAATTATTGGGGCACCTGGGTGGCACAGACAGTTGAATGCCTGCCTTCAGCTCAAGTCATAATCTCAGGGTCCTGAGAACAAGCCCCACATCAGGCTCCCTGCTCAGTGGGAAGTCTGCTTCTCTCTCTCCTTCTGCCCCTCACCCTCACTCATATTCTCTCTTTCTCTCTCAAATAAGTGAATAAAATCTTTAGAAAAAAAAAAAAAAGAAGAAGAAGGGGTGCCTGGGTAGCTCAGTAGGTTAAAGCCTCTGCCTTCCGCTCGGGTCATGGTACCAGGGTTCTGGGATCAAGCCCTGCATTGGGCTCTCTGCTTGGCGGGGAGCCTGCTTCCTCCTCTCTCTCTCTGCCTACTTGTGATCTCTGTCAAGTAAATAAATAAAATCTTTAAAAAAAAAAAAAAAGGACAAAAAATTAAAGTATTGATATGTACATTACCAATCAGAAATAAGACCCCCTTATACCTGCTATTTTGTGACTTTTAAAAAATATTTAAATTACAGGTAATTTTATTTTCTTTATACTTTCATGGCCTCTAAATCTTCCACAGTGAATATACCAGGTTTTTTTTAAATCATCAGAAGCAAAACATTATACATGTAAATAATTAGAATTACAAAGGTATATGAGATACCTCTCCAAAACAACAATTTATAGATTCTGCTGATCATCTCTCCCATTGAAGAGTCTATACTGACCAGTGTCTGCAGACCCCATCACAGGTCCCATTTTCCCCTTTCCTTTGGACTCTTGAGCAGCAATGTGGTAAAATAAATAGGAAGTTAGGAGATCTGGGTTCTAGTCCTAGTTTTGCCTCTAACTAGCCGTGTGATCTTGACTAAGTCCTCAACCCTTCTAGATCTCAGCTTCCCCAGCTGTAAAATGAGTGGGATGGACAGATAATTTCTAACGGTCCTTTTCTGCTCTAATGCTCAGTCTGAACTCTGGCTTTCAGGAAGCATGGTTTTCCCCAAGGAGAACCTGTTACATTTGACCACTAGATGGCACCATAACACCACATTCCAAATACACTTTGATATAAAAGTTTGGTTTTGTTTCTTTTAATCCTGCCTCATTATTCCTAAATTACCAATAGAAAACAATCCTCCTCATCTCCCATCAACTGGTTCCTTGAAGAAACTTAATTTGGTCTTCATTAGAGCTCTGCTTATAGCAAAGCAGAACTACAGTCAGCTCCCTTGTATTAACAGATGCAAACACTTACTAAAATATACATAGTGTAAGTTCTTTAAAGTATGCCAGGACATGAAAATGTCCAGGTTATCTGTCACAAGAATTCCAGAACCCCTATTTTTGTGCCATACTTTTATGGAAAAGACAAAACCCACAAATACCTGATTTCATCTACAAAGAAATACATGATTTATAGTGCACAGGTTCACAGAATATTAAGAATGAGAAACGAGGGATGCCTGGATGGCTCAGTTGGTTAAGCAGCTGCCTTCGGCTCAGGTCATGATCCCAGCATCCTGGGATTGAGTCCCACATCAGGCTCCTTGCTCAGCAGGGAGCCTGCTTCTCCCTCTGCCTCTCCTGCCATTCTGTCTGCCTGTGCTCGCTCGCTCTCCCTCTCTCTCTCTGATTAAAAAAAAAAAAAAAAAAAAAAATCTAAAAAAAAAGAATGAGAAATGACCAACCCAAAGTATAATTTTTCTATTATTAGAAAGGAAACTCTTGCACAAGATCAGTAAAGTGGCACATTTTGAGTTTCTTAAAGTTTCTATTTTTCAAAATATTTTAGTCATTTAAATAGGATTTGTTTAAAACTAAATACTAGAAATTAGATTTGCAATTCTGATCCACTTGAGATCAGAAATGCTCTTAATCCATTAAGGATGGAAGTAATAAAGCACATTTCATTCCTGTTCTGGTTGTTCCCCTCCTTAAGTGTGGGTCTTTAAATGAATGGGCTTTATAGGTCTGGCAGATAATTTGGATATTTACACACACTTTGCACATTTTATTTGATGGTAATAGATTCAGCTCCCTCCACCACTGATGCAATCAGCATAGTCCAGTTATTCCTTAGATTGATAACTACATGGACAGGGACTTAGGAAGTACTTGTTCCACAGTATTAGTATTTAAGTTTAATTATATGCCAACCACCCTGGGAAAACTACAGAGGCAATGTAGGCAGGTCAGTTAATTTCCTGTCCATTCACAAATGGAGCACTGGTATAGCTCAAATCCTTGAAGTATGTAATCATCTATCCGCTTTCTCTCTTTAAAGGATTTTATTATTTACTTTTTATTTACTTGACAGGAGAGAGAGAGCACAAGCAGGGGGAGCAGCAGGGAGAAGGAGAAGCAGACTCCCTGCTGAGCAGGGAGCTTGATGCAGTGCTTGATCTCAGGACCCTGGGATCATGACCCGAGCCAAAGGCAGACACTTAGCTGACTGAGCCACCCAGGTGCCCCCATCTATCCCCTTTCCAAGCACAGACACAAGCCTTGGGAAATACCCTAGTAACTTTACACTAAAGGGAAAAATTTTAAGAACCTGACATGTTAATCAAAATGAACATTTCAATTTTTTATATTTAAGGTGCATAAACTTACGAATAAAAAGAAAGAAGTGAAATTAGATGACTTTTGGCATTGTATTGGTAGTATACATGAACAGACATTATGTATTTCTCCCAAGTTTTCTTTTTGAGAGAGAGAAAGAGAGAGTGTATGTGCACATGCATGTGGGGGGTGGCACTGAGGGAGAGAGAGAATCCTAAGCAGACTCCCTGCCAAGTGCACAGCCTGACACGGAGCTCCATCTAATGACCCTGAGATCATGACCTGAGCTGAAATCAAGAGGTGACTAAGCCACCCAGGTGCTCCTCCCATAGTTTCTTAGTATCTGCCTGACTGCAATATGCAGATCTGCACGTATGTCTTTTGCCCAGACTTTTAACCACCTAACAATGCGCACAGTCTCTGTGTCAATCGTGTTAAAGAGCAGAAAATGGGAGCCCTTCCCAAATTTACTCACCTTTAGCATAATGTCTAAGGTAGTGCCATCACCATGTTTCAGCACAGTCAGATAGACCTACAGAGAACACAGGAACAAAAAAGAAGACATCTGATTAAACGTATCTTCTTCCAAATAGTTCAATGTTAAGAAAAGACATAAGGCGAATCAAACAATTTATAAATAGCTGTGTGTGGATGTTACATACAAATGTGGCAAAGAGCTTAGAGCCCACACTGAAAAGCAGCAAGGCAAACAGCACGTGGTGAGTAACAGCAGCACACACCCGCTTTCTCTCAGGGAAATGTGCGCTGATCATCACCTTTCAGCACCAGAGTCTGGCCTGAGAAACGTTAGACAAAGGACATGCTGGCTACAGAACACTGAATGCACCTATTAAATCAGAATCAGACATGATTTGTGGGTCAGTACTTAGGTCATTTTTGGTTCCCATTAAACACATTCCACAGTATACACAGAATGATGCAGTCACTTAGAGATCAAGGTTATTCATCATGAAAACGTACAGGACTCCTCAGATCAGCGGAGAGAATCTGTTTCCCTTCTACGTGGTCCTTAAACCGACGACGGGCTTCTTCTAACGTTGCCTTATGTCCTGCTTTTCCTAGTTTGCCCAGAACCAAGCCCCTCAGGAGTGCATCTAGATGACCTGATTAAGAAGTAAGAGACACGGAACTGCTTAAAAATCCTGTTTTCACAAATACGCTACCTGGCTATCCTGTAATTGTGTTATACTATGTCTACCATCTTGAACAAACACAATCAATTACCTTAGTACTTGAGAGAACACCTGATTTACATTATTCAAATCATAAGAGTGAAATGAAGTACTAAACAGATTAGCTAAACAAATAAATTTGCTGACTTTGTCTACAAATGTCAATGATCTGAATTTATTAAATGTTTACTCCATCTAGGAAAGTACACTGCTAAGGACTGTATGTGAAAGGAAGAGGCAGAACAGGCTTAGATCATGCAGTTTTGACCCAAGATTCAGAGAAAGATCACATACAGAAATAGTATGCTGTGTATAATAAATTGAAATCTTAGATTTAAAAATCAACTTCTGATGGATCTATTGACTCCAAAGACGTGTATATGTGCAATAAGCACATAAGGAGAGTCTCAATATTGGTGATTAGGGAAACACAAATCGAAATCACAGGGAGATGCCACTTTACACCCACTAGGATGACTGAAGACAGACAGACAGACAGTAACAAGCACTGTTAAGGATGTGGAGAAATTAGAACCCTCATACATTGCTGGTAGGGTGTAAAATGTGTGGCCACTTTGAAAAACAAGCTGGCAATTCCTAAAGAGGTTAAACAGAGAGTTACCATATGATCCAGCCATTCCACTTTTAGGCATATACCCAAGAGAAATGGAAGCATTATGTCCACACAAAAACTTGTTTACACACATGTTCACAGCAGTATTCACAGCTGTCAAGTAGGAACCATCCAAACATCCATCAAGTTATGAATATACAGAATGTGGTACGCCCATACAATAGCGTATTACTCAGCTATAAAAGGAATGCAGTACTGATAGACAACGCAAAATGGACGTACCTTTGAAACATTCTGCTAAGTGAAAAACATGAGACACAGAAGGCTACATGGGGTAGGAGTCCACACATATGAAATGCCCAGAGCAGGCAAATCCATAGAGACAGAAAGCAGATTAGTAGTTGCCAGGACGGAGGTTGCCAGGAAACGGAAAGTGACTGCCAATGGGTAGGGAGTTTCTTTTAAGGCTAAAGAAATTGTTCTGGAATTAGATATGGGGATAGTTGTGTAACCTTGTGAACAAACTAAAAAAGACTAAGCTGTATATTTTTAAGAGGTCTGTTTTATGATATATTGATTATATCTCAAAAAAAGAAAGTTAACACCAGCAATGACAGATTGCAATACCAAAATGGACAGGCAAGTCGTGGCATATTCACATAGTGAATACCACTAAGCAACAGAAAGGAATGAACACACTGGATGTATCTTAACTATGATACTGAGCGAGAGAAGCCAGATAGAAGAACAGAATATATATTAGCATTCCATTTATATAAAGTTCTAGAAGAGGTAATATTAACCGAGGGTGAAAGAAGGCAGAACAGTGTTTGCCTGCAGGGGACGGGCAGGGGACACCTGAGTGGCAGTGACTGACAGGGAAGAGGCCCTGAGGCAACCTCCTTTGGTGTCTGCATTTGTCAAAAGTCAGGGAACTGTAACATTTACACTGTGCACCTTGCTACACCTAAATTGTACCTCGGTAAAAAGTAAGTTTAAGAAAACCACAGATCAATAGATAACACAAGAGGACATCAATGAAGAACCAATTTGTAATTCTGGCTCTGGTACTGACTTGCAAGGCAATGTTTTTTTTTTTTTTTTTTTAAGATTTTATTTATTTATTTGTCAGAGAGAGAGTGAGTGAGAGCGAGCACAGGCAGACAGAGTGGAAGGAAGAGTCAGAGGGAGAAGCAGGCTCCCTGCGGAGCAAGGAGCCCGATGTGGGACTCGATCCCAGGACGCTGGGATCATGACCTGAGCCGAAGGCAGCTGCTTAACCAACTGAGCCACCCAGGCGTCCCAACAAGGCAATGTTTTGTTATTTTGCAGTTTGGCCCTTCCAGCTATAAACCTAGAAAGCTAAAGACATTCTCCTTGGGGCACCTGGGTGGCTCAGTGGGTTAAGCCTCTGCCTTCGGCTTGGGTCATGATCTCAGGGTCCTGGGATCGAGCCCCGCATCAGGCTCTCTGCTCAGCTGGGAGCCTGCTTGCCCCTCTCTCTCTGCCTGCCTCTATGTCTACTTGTGATCTCTGTCAAATAGATAAATTTAAAAAAAAAAAAAAAAAGACATTCTCCTTATTTCATAAAGCTCTATTTGAGCCCATAAAGTTTTACACATTATCACCATGACAAAGAAAGACAACATCCACTATTTTGCCTATAACTGTCTCCACATACCCTCTCCTGTCTTGTTTCTGGGATCTCTGTTCCTGCCTAAAGCCAGTCCTCCACTGATCTGACTTTTCTCCGTCACTTGGCCATCACTCCAGCAATTACTCCCCTCTTTTTACACCATGAATTTTTCTGTTACTATTCCATCACTGTCATCAGCACAAAAACGTTATAAAATCTCCCACTTTGTTAAAAAAAAAAAAAAGTATCTCCACTCACCTAGCTCTCTCCAGACTACCCCCTTTCAGCCAAGACTCCTTTAAAAAGCTGTCTAAGTATGTTGTCTCCTCTTCCCCTACTCCCAGTCTGGAGAACCCAAAACTGGTCACCACCACTCCACAAAATTTGCCAAGGTAATCACCAATTCTTTACCTTGCCTGACTCAGAGCAGCATTTGTCATGGTGGATTACTCTCCAACTGTACTGTCTTTTTTTTTTTTTAAGATTTTATTTATTTGAGAAAGAGAGAGAGTGTGCACAAGACGGGGTAAGGTCAGAGAGAAGCAGATTTCCCACTGAGCAGGGAGCCTGATGCGGGACTCGATCCTGGGACTCCAGGATCATGACCTGAGCCAAAGGCAGCCACGTAACCAACTGAGCCCAGCCACCCAGGCGCCCCTCCATCTGCACTGCTTCTTAAGCTGTCTGGGACATCTCCTTGCTCCTTACTCTCTCACCTCCCTGGTCAGTGAGTCTCCCTAGCTGATACCTCCTCTTCCACCCAATCTCCAAATCCTAGCCTAGCCGAAGACCTAGTCCTCAGACTATTCTTCTCTCCACTTACATTCAGGCCCTGCATGATCTCTAGTTTCGTAGCTATATATACCATCTACAAACTAAGTGGATTTATTTGGCCTAGACCACTAGGATGTTTAAAAGGACCTCACATTTCTCATGTCTAAAACTCAACTCCTGATTGCCTCCGCCCCCAGCCTGCTGCTGCAGCAGTCTTCCCCATTCCTGCAGATGGCAACTTCACTCCTTCAGTCTCGAGGCCAGAATGTGGCGACTCCTCTCACTCCACTGCAGCCAGTCCACCACCAAACAGATTCAGTTCTGCCTTCAGAACAACCACAGAATTTACCACCTACAAGCACAAGCTGCAACCAGTGCCTCAACTGCACTTTGTAACCTGTTTCCCTGCTCCTTTCTCTGGGCTCTCAACTCCATTCTGGTTTCCACAAAGCAGATCCAGTCATGTTCTTCTTCAGCTCTCAAGTTTGCTTCTCATACCACTAACTGTGAAAATCCAAAATAGTGTACGAGCTCCCACAGGTCCTACAGGAGCTGAACCGCTTCCCACTCCCTGTTTCTCTCACTACTCTGTCCTGACTCTAATCACAAGGACACAAGCATGCTCCTGCTGCAGGCCTTCCACACTGGCTGTTCCCTGCTGGAACCTTTCCCTCTGGATGGCCTCCCAGCTCTCTCTCAGAGGTCTCTGCTTATGCACACACATCACCTCATCACGAGGGACAGCTGCTCTGACCACTCGATGAGCTACTGGCCTCCTCCTCTTTGGCTACCTCACCTATCTGGATTTTTCTTCATGATGCCGCTGCTAGCTAAAATATCATGTATTTAATGATTTTCCGTGCCTCCCACTAGAAGTAAGCCACACAGGGCAATGCTTTCTTCACTGTTGTACCACCAGCTCCCAGAACAGAACCTGGTTATTTACTAGGTGCATAAGTATTTGCTGAATCAATGAAGGTAAAACACAGAGCTCTAGGTAATTGTTTCTGCTGCTCTTACTGCAAAAGACCCCCTCTGGGACAAGACTGCTCGGGAGGGAAATACCATCTTTAGTTATTTGCAGATGGTAGAAAATAATTATATATAAAGTCTTCAGATCACCCACCATTCCCAACATGTACAGGACAGCAAAAGAGTAAATATGTGATTACAGAAATAATCAGAGGAGAGAACACATGGAGAAAGTAAATAATTTCCTTAGTTCAGGTACTGTCTCTCAGTGTCTTTATAAGTCATACATATAAGGTGCCTGGAATTTAGGGTAATAATAAATAAAATAATCCAAAATTCCCTTTAGCTTTCCTTGATTATAGATTGGCCTTTGGAACTCTGTAAAAGATTTCTATTTCCACCATTTGATTTGTTTACAAATCATATTTAGCCGTGAATACACATAACCACCACTGTTTTTACTTTGCAACCCATGTAATTTCACCAATAAACTTAAAAGGCCTAAGAGTTAATTTCTGGTGAGCTGAATACATAGTAACATCCAGCAGATACAAAAACATTACTGACACTGTTAACAACAGCTGAGTAAAAAAGGATCAATTTCTCCTCTACTACTTCCCCATTCAGCACACCCATTACCTTCTCCAGGTTTGGGGTCCCAGCCCAGTCTCTCCCCTATAGGTGAAAAGACATCTTTCACAAACTCCTGGATTTCCTCATAGAAGTCTGTGTGGGACAAGAGAGTTGAGAGAATCCCCAGGTTACAGCTCAGGTCGCTCCACACAGTATAATTGGGCTCATTCACAAAAGCCTCCATGACTTTTAGAACCTCTACAGTGCTAATGATTCCAGCTCGAGCCTGGGATAGGAAAAAACATAAATTAATCTAGTCTTCAAACAAAAACTAAAACAAAAAAACACAAGCATGTATTTTCAGCATTATCTACTGCTAGTCAGTCATGTCTCTGATTTAAAGGAAATGAGGCTATATAAAATCAGGGGATTATTTAAATAAAAATGCTATCATGACAACATTCCTTATTTACTTTTTTTTTTTTTTGCTATTTATAAAAGAGCCAAGTAAGGAAGCACACTTGGTCTGGTGACAGATGGTGGCTACACGTGCAGTGAGCGCAGCAAGAGGCACAGACTTGTGGAATCAGTAAGCTGCACACCTGAAACTCATGTAACATTGTGTATCAACTACACTTCAAAGCGAAAGAAAGCAAGAAAGAAAAAAAAAGAAAGCAAGAAAGAAAACAATGAACTTCTATTTCTATCCAGTGTCTGGGCTTTGGTTTTCTTTTTATTTAAAAAAATTCTCAGACTTTCAGAAAAGATGCAAAAATAGTCAGGGCTTTGGCTTTTGACAGAGGCTCTTTCAAAAACTTGAAGACTGTGTCAACGTCAGCCTGTCCTTCACTCATTTCTAAAAGAAGGCAAACTGGAAGGCACTACAAATTCAGAGTCCTTTCAGAATTAACTAACAGAGCTAGGAAAAAGAACTTCTGTTACAGCAGCCAACTGCACAAACACACCACTCTCCTGGGACAGGTCTCTCTCAGCAATGAGATCAGCAGATGTGAGGTTTTGTGCATCAATGCTAATCTGTGTTTATACAAAGGAGGAATCCAAAACCAGTTACTGCAGAGGGGAGGGAAAATTTCAAGTCCAATTTAAAGGAACACTAGGAGGAATCTGACAATTTTATCACAGACATCTGGCAATTATCTAACCTATGTTGGAGTCATAAAGATAATATTACTAATTGCTGATTTATATCCTTTCTGGAACAAAGTCAAATATAACATAATTCTAAAGCTAATGGGCTATTATTAGAGTAGCAATGGAATGTTAAAGAATACTAGATGTTTCAAGAGAAGTACAATCACTATTTTAGAACACATAAATCACTCTAAATTAATTATTTTTAAAAAAACCAACACATCAATAGGGAAGTTTCTTCCAAGGCTCATACCTATTTCTACCAAGAAGAATTTCTGCCTTACAAAGGATAGTTTTAGTTGCAAAACCTGCCTTAGGAGTAGTGAGATGGGATTTGTTTCTGGTAAATTAGATGTGTTTAATCTTGTCTTGTTAATTAATAATTAGTCATTTGTTCTAGTCCCAGAAGGTGTTCAACCTTCAGGAAGAACCATATTCTTCTAATTATGTTTCAGTCAGACACTCCAGGAAAAACAAAATCCTTTAATCAACAAAATCCATCATACTACTTGAGGGAGACTCACCAAGGAGAAGAGGTCATTCTGTAATCCAAGTCGATCCACAGGGGGCAGAGAAAGATCACGAATGCCTGGTAATAAACTTTCCAGCATGGCTGAGCTATACTGGGTCCGATAAAATCCAACTGTTCCCAGGTTTAACTGAAAAGACACCCAATGGTCATTGTTAATAAAACAGTTTTTCTTTTTCTTTTTTTTTTTTTTTTTAAACAATCTTTAGCAGGTGTGAAAAGTGTTCTGGTTTTTGTTTATCTGAGCAAAAACAACAACAAAGCTCACATATGCAGGCAGGGATGAACATGAAACAACACGTAAAGATAGAAATCGGTTGTCGGGGCGCCTGGGTGGTTCAGTTGGTTAAGCTGTCTGACTCTTGATCTCAGTTCAGGTCATGATCTCAGGGTCAGGAGACTGAGCCCCACATCAGGCTCCAAACTGAGCCGGATGGTAGGGAGGATGGGAGTCACATGGGCCAGTTTCTATCCACTCGAAGTGGACAGTTTTAAGTTTACAGAAAATATTTACTGTATGTAAGAGTGCATGGGCTGTGGAATATCTGAGGAAGACTAAGCCTTTACACTCATCTACTCAGCCAGACTCTCAAGAGAACAATGCTCAGGTCCTAGATTTTAAAGACTTAAGGAGACTTAAAAGGTAATTTCACATGATTTGTGGAGTAAGGTAATCAGGGACTGTCATTATTCTCTATAAGCTATTTACTAATAGGCAAAAATATTTCTTTTTTTAAAAGATTTTTTATTAACATATAATGTGTTGTTAGCCCTAGGGAAAAATATTTCTGATAATACTTATATACATAACACTTTGCAGCTAAAATAATAGCATAAGATATAAATATTTTTCTATTTATATGTAAGTATTTTTTAAAAAATCACCTCACAATAATACAACTGCTATTTTATTGATTCCCTTTACCTTTCATTACAGGAATAATACCTTTATTTACTCAATTACAATCACTGTGTACATATGTTTTTCTTATTTGTAAGAAAAATTTCATACAGCTACATCATCTTCCAGATATAATTTCAAATGGTGGTAATACACTATTCCAGTAAGTAAAATATGTATTAAAACAAAGGGAAAAATGGTTCTTTTCAGAAAAGCAAAGAAGTCTGTGACAACATATAAGTCTTATTAGGAACCTCTAACTGGGTAAAAAGTCTAGTAGATACTTTCATTATGAATGGTGCAGAGTACAGGATAATGAAAAATCATCTTTACCAACTGTTATTTTTTATGAAATGGTTTCCCAACATCAGTTACAGGATTTCACATTTCAGTGACACAAACTTATTATTACATGTCTGAGCTCACCTGATTATAGCTGTACATTTCCAATGACAACATATCATCTCATCACAATGACAGTGCAGTTTGAAGTTGCAAGACTACAAATCGTTTGGTTAATGTGACTTCACACATAATCTACTATTTTTTCCCCTTTGATCCCATCTTTTAATATCTGCTTATCTATCACTTCCTTAACTGACATAAGGGAAGATATCTAGACCATATTATTTGAAAATTGGCCCTACGTTTCTGTCTTTGTAAGTCCTAGTCCAAACTAACGCAGAATTTAGAGCCAGCCATAACATGCATAAGGGGAGTGACAGAAATCAATCAATTTAGGTCAGATAAAAACAGGCCATTTCTAGACTCACCTTTACCCACTGGTCTGGTCTGACGTTTTTCAAAACCACATTCATCTCTGGCTTATCCATCAGAATTTTCAGTTTGGCATGGTTGGGATCTTCGCTAGTAGAGATCGTGATAGGAACCATCCACTGGGGACAGTCTTCTCCTTAAGCAAAAGAAGAACGAATAGGAAACTTGAGAAATAGTTTGTCACTGGAAGAAAAAGAGGGTAAGGCGGAGAGAGAGGACAGGCGTCCTACACATGAACTCGAGTCTAACTGTTAAGCCAACAGCTCATGTTCAATGGTACATAAACTCTTCCACAACCGGAATAATACTAGTATAAAGGAAGAGCCACTTTCCTGTTACAGAGCAATAGAGACAGTAATGATTTTATTGTTAAGAGAAATTTCGAGTACGTAAAAGCTCTCACATAGCATTTAAAAACATTCTAAGGTGCAGGTATATATACTCCTGAAACAATGAAGGGTTGATTTTATTTCTGTGATAGACACGACAATCCCTGGAGCTGATGGATTCCACCACTAAAAAGTGATAGCTAAAAGTCAAAACTTTTTTAAGGCAGATAACATACTGCCTTTGAGGTATCAGATAGCAAAACAGACTCTGAATTAAGATACTGAACAGAATAGAGTCACCGCCCAGTGCGTTAATGTAAACTCTTAATAAGTTATATACTTTATGCTATTAGGCTAAACGACAAATCAGAATTTTCTTCTAATGTTGAGATAGTTCCGGTTTTATTACTACCTATACTGGTCACAGAGTGTTTGAAAAAACTGCAAATCCTGTCAGTCCTATCATGCAGACTGTTATGAGGCAGCAAACAGAAAATGTAACACTTAAGGATTTATTTTGGATAACAAGCCTGTCATCTAACTTATCAGACATAGTTATTTAAAGAGTAATTCTAAATGCTAAGCAAGGGAAGGATGGAAGGCTGTACCTCTTAACCCTAGTAGAGTGTACCATATTTTGGAGGGTGGAACATAAAAACATATTGGTGATTCTGATATACATCTCCCCTTACTAAGAATTGTTATTATAAAGGAGGTGAGAAAGGTACAGAGAAACACTTCTAATTTTCTGAGCAAAAGAATCAACGACCTGTAGAAATCTTTGAAAAACCAGAGTCGAGTGGTGGTTAAAGGTATAAACTCATGTAATCCAACTATTTTGTTTGAATTCCTACTCTTTAACTCATTAGATAGGTGACCTTGGGCCACTTAACTAACCCACCTTTGCCTTAGCTCCCTCATTTATAAAAAGGAAATAATACTATCTACCTAATGGGGTTGCTAAGACTTTAAAAGAAGGATCAGTACTTCTAAGTACTACTAAGCTATACTGCTTAGCACGGTAACTGGTACATAATAATGCTAAATAATGACTGGGCTTTATTTATTTACTTGTTCACTTACTTAGTATGCCCAAGAATTAAAAAAAAAAAAAAAAATTAGCTACCCATACAAGTGTGCACCAAGGCTTCTTTTAGGAATGAAGGCTAGAGACATTACTTCTTGGGTGTTCCTAATTTATTCCTTATAGCTTCCAATAATACACAGAAACAGGGAATTTAAAAAATCAAAGAATATCAAAACACTACAAATATCTCATGAATCATTTTTGATTTCCTAGATTTCATTTTTATTTCATTAATATTTCCTTATTTTTTTCCTTATTTTTAATTCTATTAATTCTATTAAAAATACTGAAAAGTGGATTATTTCCTATTAATTGGAACACTACTCATATGGTATTCAAATTCATTTACCAACTCCCACTTAAAGCCACTTGCTTACCAACAAATGGTCCACTGGCACAGAACTTCCTTTGGGACAACCTCAATAATCTGTCATCTTCTACCTAAAGAAGGAAAAACAAAAGCTAAAATAGTAGTATTGACTTTTTTTTTTGTGGGGGCAACACTTCTGTGACAAAACAGAAGGTGAAACCAGGACAGCCAAGTGTCCCAAACTGCAACAGTGATGAAGATGACGACACTATATAATGGGAGAAGACATCACTTCTCATTTAGTCCTCAAAATAACAATACTTTTTTTTTAAGATTTTATTTATTTGATAGAGATTACAAGCAGGCAGAGAAAGAGAGAGAGAGAGAGAGAGAGAGAGGAGGAAGCAGGCTCCCTGCTGAGCAGAGAGCCTGATATGGGGCTGGATCCCAGAACCCCGGAATCATGACCTGAGCTGAAGGGAGAAGCTTTAACCCACTGTGCCACCCAGGCGCCCCTCAAAATAACAATACTTTAAATAAAAGGCCATGTTGTACGTAATGAAGGGATTTATACGCAGACAAGAACTTAAAACTACTACCACTTCCACAAGGATACATAATAAATAACAGTACAGCAAGCTGTTTTAATCTTTATAGAGGGAGGTTATGTCTTCAGACTCTTCCACTTCTAAAAAGTGCAACCTTAGATTAGCATGTCAGGAATTTAAATTTTCAGAGTGACCAATAAACATGAAGAAGCACACAGCTTGGTTCAAAGGCTGAGCTTAAACCAATTCTGCAGTCCTGGAATAAATCCCAGTTGTTCATTTTAGGTTTACACCATGGGGTGCCTGGCTGGCTCAGTCAGAAGAGCAAGCAACTCTTGATCTCAGGGTCGTGAGTTCAAGCCCCACATGGGGAATAGAGATTAAATAAATAAATAAATAAACTTAAAACAACAACAACAACAACAGCAACAACACATCAACAAGTTTACAGAGTTCTCCTTGGGGACAGTGAAAGTAGACAACACTTTGTTTTCTCCTGTAAGTATGTATGATTTTAATGATGTGGGGGACAAACGGTCAGAGATAATATATCGCCAAGGAAACAATGCAAGGGCTGGGTTCAATGTTACCTAGAATACAAACATACAGAAAAGCAAACCTGATGACACTGACTGAATTTCATTCCACGCCGCGGCAGGGGAACTGGAGGGTCTGTTGTAAGGTTACCTGTTCTGCTTCCACATAAATGAGGGGGAATCCCATCTGTTTGGTCCAGGTGTTCATCACTGCTGCTATAGGTTTACCACTGGCATTCTCTAAACTTTCCCAGAGATCCTCTAGAAGATAAACACAAACAATGAAAATCTAAAATGTTTATATTTTTGTTTTCTTAAACAAACCAAAAATTTTCTGTAACTCCTGACATCATACTGCTAACCGATTTTTTTTCCTTTTTTTAAGATTTTTTAAGATTTTATTTATTTATTTGACAGACAGAGATTACAAGTAGACAGGCAGGCAGAGAGAGAGGAAGGGAAGCAGGCTCTCTGCAGAGAGCCTGATACGGGGCTCAATCCCAGGACCCTGAGATCATGACCCGAGCCGAAGACAGAGGCTTTAACCCACTGAGCCACCCAGGTGCCCCTTTTGCTAACCAATTCTTTGGTTCTTTCAGGTTCAGGAGACAAACAGGAGTCAAATTAATGTCCCCTCATCTCCACATTAAATAAACTCTATTACAAAAACTGGTCTTAAAAGTCTCAGATGTCCTTAATTGTTCCAATGTACTAAAAAAAAAAAAAAAAAAAAAAAAAATCACAAATTATAGGGGTGCCTGGCTGGTTCAGTCGGTGGGGCATGCAACTCTTGATCTCAGGATCATGAGTTCAAACCCCACGCTGGGCCTAGAATTTACTTAAAAAAAAAAAATCACCAATTTTAATAAATAAAAGACAAACAGGTAAATTCATACAAGAAGAAATGGAAACAAATAGAAACATCTTCAAGATCACCCCTAAACAATCCATATAAAACCATTATACCCATTCAATTAACAGAAGTTAAAAAATACTCAGTGCTCTGAGGCTGCAGTAAACTCACGGTCAAACAGCACTGGTGGTCAAGTAAACAAAAAAGCAATACACTGTAATACACACTAGAAGGAGGACATGAACAGAGGAAAAGCCCTTCAAGAAAAATCCAAAAAAATAAAGGCTTCATGAGAGTTAGGCTTTTGGACTGCATTTTGAAGAGGAGTTGTTCATTAGACTCACAAAGGGAAAAGGGCAATCCAGGTAGAATAAATGGCCTATGTACAAAGAAGAAAGTATTAAGAAAAGACAGAAAATATCAATAACAGCAAATGTTCAGTAAGCATAAGACAGAGGCCCAGGTGTGGGAGCAGTAGGCAGTGAGGCTGAGACAGTAGGCGGGGCTAGCTGCCAGGGGCTCTGCTGTACAGGGGAGTAAAGTAACACAAGTGTTTTTAATCAGCAGGTGAGGCAGTCAGAGACTCGCTTTAAAAAGATGACCCTGGGCAGCCTCAGGGTGAGAGAGAAAACTGAAGAGAGGGGGGCAGGCAAGAAGTACTAAGCTGGTAGGCAACTATGGAGTTGAGGAGAGAGATCGTAAAGGCATGGATTAAGCAAAGGGGAGTGAAGAGAGACAATCAAAACCATGGATGGGGGTTGCATTGTGTCTGAACTACCAACTGTCCTTCATAACACCAGCAAATCAAGAAATAGTACAAGGTAGGCCTCGCTGTGCAAAGGGTGGCGGCTAAACCAGAGGTACCGGCTTTGCCCGGAAGCTTGTTAGGCAGATCCTCCGGTCTCTCCCCAGACCAAATGAACTACAAACACTTCCACAGACCCTGGGTCATGGCATGTATGTTACAGCTTAAGCACTATAAGGTTCTGTCCTCAGGTATTACATGTGGGCATGCTAAAGACTCAGAAAACTTACAGGAGCACATTTCCCTGTAGCTCTGCTTTAAGGAATGGAATGCCTCTCTCTTATAAACTGAGATGGAAATTTACGGTGGGGGGTTGGGGAGGTGGGAGGAGAGAGTGTCAGGCCTACATCATGTCCTGAACAGAGGGCAGATATACTGTATTTTTAAATTCATGGGTTACAAACCTCAGAAACAGCCCATGGCCAGCCCTCTCTGAACTTCTGTCATTCTATTAGGTATTAGTGACATTACACACATCTTGCTTTTAAACTATTTTTGTTCACTGAAGAACTCAAAACTCCAACTCTGGCTCTTTTTATCTTCAGTCAACTCATACCTTTATTCTTTCTTTTGGCTCCCATACACAGTAAATCACAGATCACTACACACTCTTAAACCACTTAAAAATCTTAAACCTTCACTCAAACTCACTGAACTAGTTTCATAAGTTCACTAAAAAATGGTTAATTTGCAGCAATTTTAATGGCCAATGGTCAACTTGGGCCAAAAAAAAAAAAAAAAAAAAAAAAACCCCAATGAGCCACCAAAAAGAACAAGTTCTGGTAAGGTAAACCAAACTCTTCAGATTCTCTAAGGTATCAGGACACTGAGCTATGGAGAGCAGAGTCCTAGAGAGGGACCGGTAGGATAACAGGTTCTGTTTCATGCTGATCCATCACTTAACACATGGCACCAAACAGGTCAACTTTGTTTCCTATCTATCACAAGGAAGGTTAAGCATTTGGAAAAAATGTCCCACTCTGGATAGAGTGCCAACACCTCCTCTTCACTGCTATCTCAAGCTCTTAAAGATTACCTGTGGCAGCATTCTTTTGTTGGAACTTGGTTAAATACATGTTCATTCCTTTCTTAAAGTCCTGAGAAAACACAATTTTTAAAATCCAGGAGATTAAGACCTTGGTATTTATAGTGTATTTGCATATTAGTACTCAAAAGCTAATTTACTCAAATTAGCTGAGTGTCAGACTTACTGAAAAACAACTATCTGTCATAATGTCTACTGTCTTTTACTTAAGTATGCATCCTCTTTGCCTTGCATGTCTGTTTTTAACTTTTATACCAGCCTCCCACACATCCCCCAAACACATTTATACATCATTCATCTAAGAGACCGTAAGAGTCAATATTAAAAAGAAAAAAAGATAAGCCAGATCAGGGTAATATCCTTCCAGAGTCTAGAAAAATTACTTAGGAACTTAATCTAAATAAATGTAGACACTTTTTTCCCCATGCAAAACACTGTGTGATTTCACCATAAAAGGATGGAAGACTTTTTAAAATGGCTTTTTTACCTTATCCCCAATGTAGTCATGGAGCATTCGGATGACAGATGCACCTTTGCTATATGATATAGCATCAAATATCTCATCAACTTCAGCAGGATGGCCCACACTGACCTGGCAGACAGTGTGATTCAGGGTTATGACAGGAAACGAACAACCTCTAATACCGAATGACATAAAAAGCTTTCTAGGAAAACCCTCCTAACTCATAAGACACTCTTCCGCCTTTAGCTCACTCATGAATACATAATGATGACCCTTAAAAAAGAGTGTAGTAACTAACAGTAATAAAATGCATAGAACATGATCCCCATCATCTCTCCAGGTCTTGGCTTGGCTTTGCCAGGAGGCAAATCACCATGGATCTTTTTATTGGGGAACTGGGAGAGGGAGGAAGGAAGAAATGAGAAACATTTGATTTCTTGCAACTGTAATGGCTTACAATTACATAGGAGCCTGGTTAAATATGTTAAAGTAGACTGTAAGTCTAGTTCTTTGGAGGCAAAATTTGTCCATCTAAACTAGCCAAAATAAGGACAGGCTAAGTCAAAAGAAATAAAATATATATAGAAACAGACAATGACAACAATAAAAGAATATGTTCAGTTTTCTTTGAAACAAACAATAGAATCATGATGTTCTCTTGTGCATACTGCCCAACAAGCATGGTTCTCCCATACTAGTCAATAAAAATGTATTTAATGAATGCTTATGGGTATATAGCACTTGCCTCTACAAAGATAAAATTCTTACGCTGCCTACCTTAAAAAGAAACATAATTATTAAGTCTTGTGAGATTTCAAGACTGAAAACATGAACTAAAAAAAAAACAAGTGAATTGTCCACGCAATTTTCCTTTCTTTTCAGGCTCCTAAGTATGTCTATAAAAAATTACTTATTTCTTTAGAAATGAGAGCAAAGGACAATGGCTGAAAAGTATGGCTCACTTCAATAGGATGGCTGTTATCTAAAGCATCAAGTTCCTGGGCACGGGTGTAATCAGCAGATACAAACTGAGTCCAGATATCATACTCTGGGAAGCAGTGGTCTACACACAAATATTCAATCCATGATGCAAAGCCTTCATTTAACCAAAGATGAGTCCACCATTCCTAAAAATAAAAGAAATAAATGTATAAAGAAAACAAAATTTTTATCATTCCACTAATTTAAAAAACTCACATGTCCCTCCCACTATACTCTACAACTTTTAATAAGCCAAAATTCAGGAAAAAACATTCAGTAAATAACTCACATCTCTAAACAGAAAAGATGCTTAAAAGAGATGCTAAGGAAGGCCAACTGGTGATTTTGGCATTAGGCCTAAGGGACCTTTCAAAACATAGCTAAGTAACTCTATTACCAAAGCTAGGAAAAAATGGAAGGAAAAGGGAGGGAGGGAGGGGAGAAAGCCTTTATACGGAAAAGAGGAAGAGAACAGGTAAATGGAGGCAAGAGACTATATATATGGTCAGGTAAAATTTAGTTGAATAAACCAGAAAGCTACCAGAACCAAACAAGGAAAACTGGAAAAGATTTCCATAATGACTGACTGACAAGTTAAAACTTTCTAGATAAATAGAAAAGTAGTACTGCTTATAAAAAGATTAGGTAAAATTAACAGAAGTTTCATGGCATAAGTAGTTCAGTAATGAACGGTGTTTAAGTACTTATAGATTATAAAATTCTCACCTGCTAATAAAATTAAACATTAAAATGGACAAAGAATATAAATGAGTCAAAGATAAAACCAACTTTAAAAAAAAATCAACTTTTTAGAAAGAGATTTTATTCTGTTTCATTAAAGTTGATTAAATCACTTACAAAAAGAAAGCAATATAAGAATCCAAGATATATGCTAAAAGACTAATGTAATGGTGAAAAGAAAAAAGGCATTTAAAATTCTGAAAAGATCAAATATTTTCAATATTTAAGTGATGAAAGCCTATCTAAGTGGTTTGTACACTTACTTAACTAGTAGCTTCCAAGAAGATAAGCTGGTACAGAGCTCATTATTCACCAACTTATCATGAGCCCTTAAATTTCAGTAAAGAAACAACTGGCATCTAATAACTATAAGGTCACTCAATTCAGTAAAAAGTTGTTTAAAAGCTATATGAGAATGTGCACATTTTCCCTACTAAAATTTATTGCTGGTAGTTTAAAAATAAAATCATAAAAAATAAAGACTGCTCAAAGCTAACAAAAAATTGGTAGCAACGAACTTGCTACATTTGGAGAGGAGAATATTTCTGCACATGTTGGAATACACGTTCCAGCATACTTAATTCCACATGAAATTATATTTCAAAACTTTTTTTCAGCCCCAAGTAAAAATTTAAACATCTAAAGCAAAAGGAAATGGTTTAATTTCAAGGGCTGGCGTTCTTTAAAAACTGCCTCAGACATGTAATGGTTGCTAA
Organism: Mustela lutreola; assembly: GCF_030435805.1. NCBI lineage: Eukaryota > Metazoa > Chordata > Mammalia > Carnivora > Mustelidae > Mustela > Mustela lutreola. The sequence goes on along the minus strand of NC_081304.1, from coordinate 23,284,073 downwards.
ATGTCTTACTGTCTTGCTTATTCCTGTGACATATGGACCCAACTAACATCCAAGTCAGGTTCTGCTCTTTGGCAGCCTAAAATGCTATCAGGGAATTTGGCTGGCTCCAGAACTTCCAGTTCTTTCCTTATAGAGGACTTCTAGTTCAAACTCATTAAACTCTGCTCCCAAGTTCTAACACAACTAGCCAACATAGAGAGTACTTATTTGGAGTGAGAGGGAAAGGTCAAGACTTGAGAACAGAGATCATTCACTGCAAACACTGTAAAATTCACTGCAAACATAATAAACAATAATTTCAATGGGACAGCTGGAAATTTTATTCTACTTAACAGTTACTCCCTAGTTTCATTTCTATCAAATTTCAACTTAACATTTTAAGCAATGAGAAAACTGACTCCTAAAAACATTGCAACCTAATGGATTATGTTCAGGTTACTTTTCAGCTACCTAACTTACATAATAAATATGCTCAAGAAACTACAGTTAGCCTGGAATCTCTGAACCTAAGAGGAGTCTCTTTCTCTCACCATAGTATTATGACTTCACCATTTGCAGGCAAATTCTACAACAGTTTAGGAAATATTTTCTGTTGAATAAAGACTGTCCACATTCTTTTGATTGACAAAGTTATCTGATAAACACTGCTGAGCAGACATTCTAAAATAAAGCTTTTCTCTCATTCATTTTTTAGTACTATGTTCCAGTCAAACCTGAAATACTATGTAGCCAAAATAATGTGCAGCAGGATGAAGATAAATATATTTGAGCACTTAAAAATATTAAATACCATAGTAACAAGATTTCCAAACCATTGATGGGCGAGTTCATGTCCCACAACCAGAGCAACCCACTGGCGTGATGAGGAACAGGAGTTTTTTGGATCAATAAGCAATGCAGTCTCCCTGTGTTTAAAAAAAACCTTTTTTTAAACAATGTTAAGTATTGCAATAAAAGGAGGCATACACAAATGGGGGAGGGAGAGTCAAACAGTAAATAAGATGGTCAAGATAGGTTTTAGAGATATCAAAAAAACATTTCCTCAGAGTGCACAGAATAGAAAAAGTTCTGGGAAGATTAAGGACTATTCCAACAGAATTCATACAACAGAAGATCAAAGATGAGACACAAGTTTAATCATCAAGTTTGTAAATAGGACAGTTGTCTGAAAGTTTTAAAAAGCTTTGTCTAAAGGATTAGGGATTATTGTGCTAGACAGAGAGTAGACAGTCCTTCCATTAAAAGAAGGGGAGTGGCAAATGGGGGGGGAGATGCATTCCACAGTCCCAACAAGAACACTGAGCAGGCTGTCCAAAACTTAACTCATCAAAGAAGGCGGGGCAAAAGCTTGTTTACAGATCCTGCTTTAAAAATTATACAACCCACATGTTTGTATTGTGGTGACAGATAAGTAAAAACTTGGCTAGAAAACATTAAAGCAGAGATCGTTCTTCAAGCTGGAAAAATAACTATGAAACTCCTGGGAGGAAGAGGAGGTACCAAAATGAGAAACTCAGCCAAAAATAGATCTAAAAATGTTACTAATGCCAGATGCTCACTTTAAAATCTTATAATCTGATAGTAGCACCAGAGGGTGTTCATCTGCGTTCCTGAAATGTGTGCAGAAGTGGGGGAGGTAGGAAAATTTACAGCAGATCATAAAGCAGAAGCTACTCAACTGTGATTAACAGTGAAGCTCTTATGAAATCAGTGACTGAAAAGATAAGGCAGGGTAATGAATCATTAACATACCTATAAGTAACAAGGCCCCAGTTCTCCATGGCACCTTCATAAAATAAATATAAACATTTATTGATATATGTACATACTTCTTCCTCAAAATCACAAAATTCAAAAAAGTTATTACAATTCAGCAATAAAATGAAATTTACTTTACCAGCTGCAAAGTCTGCAATAGCAATGAGATCAATTTTAGGTAGAGGATAAGGAACATTGAAGTAGTCCTTATAAAAAGGCAGGGTTTTAGCAGCAACCTACAAAAGTATAAACAAAAGAACCATCTGATAAATATTTTATTGTAATTCATATAGAAATCCACAAAGGAATCCTGTTGCAAGCCAAAGCATCTCAAGTTACTAGAAACCAACCCTGGGGAACCCTACCTCCAAGTCTTTGGCTTTTGTTATGTTGGCCAAACTTTAATCCATTTATAATATATTGGTATGAAAAATACATTACATCTTTTCCCAAGCACTCTGTGGATAAATAAATTCCACTCTAATATTCTCTTAATCATTATCTTACAAAATGCTAATGTGACACCAAGGTTGGTAGCTTCAAAATTCTATTAAAAATAAACCCAAAGTACACAACAAATTTCAGACTAAATTATAAATAATTGTACTAGTAATTGATCAGAAATGTAAATTCCCCAACCTGGAGTTATGGACTGTTGGAACAATCCTCTTCAAGTACATTTACCTCTAACGCAAATTTTCCTTGCTCTGCTTTGCCAACAGGGGTGTAAACACGGACACACACACCGTCTTTTGACCTTGTTTCTACAAAGTCATATTCACCCACAACAAATGCCACCAAATATGTAGACATGACAGGTGTGCGGGCAAACTTCACTTCCACTACATTTTCATCATCAGGGTATGGTTTCCGATCAATTACATTCTTAAAAAAAAAAAAAAAGAAAAGAAAATTTAAAAAGATTTACATTAAATATCTTAAAGCAAATACTAGCCAAAAATATGTGCGGCTTCTCCCTCCCCCTTTCCAGCACGTCTTACTTATCTATCCCAATTCATCTACTGCTTTTATGCTATCAAAATCTCTCCTATTAAGAAGGAAACACTAAGAAGTTGGGGGCTGAAGTGTTAAAACTACCAGGGATCTATGAGAGAAAAGAAGCAACTTTTCTTGAATACCTACTATATGCCAGGCACTGGGATGTTTTAAGTAAGACCTCAACACTTTCCAAGTGAAATAAGGATAGAAGGCAATAATTATTATAAACGGTAATTGTAAAATCTACATTTCAAAGGGTACAGATATCTAAATTTAGAACATTCTCTATACCAAGCCTGACTCAACAAATTTGTGGAGGAATCTCCACTTTACCAATAGAGTTCCTAATTTCTCTTTGTTGTTACCAACCTCCACCCCCCTCTGCCTTATTTTTTTTTTTTCCCTATTCAGGGTCTCCACTTTCTCAAGACCTCTCTATTCTTTCTTCCAAGGAAGTCTTATTCAAGAACAGATGGGATAAATTCATTCATACTAAACTGTAAAATAGTATTTCAGTTTAATATATTAGCCTCCTTTTTAGAAATATTTTAGAAGAGAACGGCATTCTCTCTATGGAATTCTCTCTACCATAAAGGAGGCAGAAACCAGTTAGTTTCAAAGTAGGCTTTTCCAAGTTCCCAGAGTCTTATGACCAGCTGTTGGGCACTCTCTGTGTTAAACAATACACTTCAAGAGGTAAATGCTTACTCTGTTTATGAAAGAGATAATGACATCAGTGAAGAGAGCATATTCTAAGAATACAATCAACCAGAAACCTAAACACACTTCATATATGGCTGTATCTTTCGGCACTTAATAAGAAAGTCAGATTTTTTTTTCAGGCAATATTTATTAAACTCATCATGTTTTTAGTTTTCCAAATTATAAGAAATTTTTTCCATGAGGAAGGAAACTCCAAATAAGGGAATTTAAAAAAAGAGGGCTTACTGGACATAAAGATGACGACCATCTGTGTTCCTGTTATGTATCAAGCACTGTGCTAGGTGGTTTCATGCTATTACATCTAACCAGCAAACTAAATATTCTAAACACTTGTTCAAATTTTCAATATACTTACATACATACATACCATGTTTGATAAAGCTACTCTGTCTTTAGGAACAACCAATGAGATATCAAAAGTTGCTTTGATGGCAGGCTCATCCCAGCAAGGAAAAGCCCTCCGGGCATCAGTAGCCTTAAAAAAGGAAAATGAAATATGAATATTACTGAATTAACCTAACCGACTGTTTTATGAAGTAACTGTCATCATCTTTCTATCATCCATTCCTTCACTTGTTTAAATATTTACTTTTTACTCCATGCCAGCAACACACCAGGCAGTGACTACAGAGAACACACGGGGCGTATTATCCCTGCCACATCAACAATGCAAAAACAAACAAAAACAAGCAATAACCCAGGAATTAGGTCTGCTACAGATCTTAATAATCTATAGTTTTAGAATAATTTAGAATAATATATTTTTTAAATTTAATTTTAACTTAAATTTTTTTAAGATTTTATTTATTTGACAGAGAAAGAGAGATCACAAGTAGGCAGAGAGGCAGGCAGAGAGGGGAAAGCAGGCTCTCCGCTGAGTAGAGAGCCTGATGCGGGGCTCGATCCCAGGACCCTGGGACCATGACCCTAGCTGAAGGCAGAGGCTTTATTTATTAGAGAGAGAGAGAGAGCATGAGCAGGAGGAGGAGGAGAGGGAGATGTGGGGCTCGATCCCAGGACCCAGGGATCATGACCCGTGCCAACTAATTGAGCCACCCAGAGACCCCTAAATTTTTATTTTTAAGAGAACATTCCAACATCTCAAAAATCCAATTTTAATGGTTTCAGCAGTAATGTTCAAAACACAGAGCACAGGAAGGTCAAGAAGTATACTGTAGGGACGCCTGGGTGGCTCAGTGGGTTAAGCCGCTGCCTTCGGCTCAGGTCATGATTCCAGGGTCCTGGGATCGAGTCCCACATCGGGTTCTCTGCTCAGCAGGGGGCCTGCTTCCCTTCCTCTCTCTCTGCCTACTTGTGATTTCTCTCTGTCAAATAAATAAATAAAATCTTTAAAAAAAAAAAAAAAAAAAAAAAAAAAAAAAAAAAAAAAGAAGTATACTGTAAGAATTTAGAGCTGGGAAAATAGGATAGATTGCCTCTCTGGCTTTTATTTCAAAAACAAAAATATTTCCAGAATCTCTAATGTGCTTTATCTTCATCTGAAATGATAACAACAGGAATAAAGACAGATGCTCTTACCAATTCTAAACAGGTCATTCTTTGTCTTTGTTTTTTGTTTTTTAAGGGGAGAAGGGGCAGAGGGAGAGGGAGAGAATCTTTTCTTTTTTAAAGTTTTTATTTATTTATTTGAGAGAGAACACAAAGGGAGAGTGTGAGAGAGAAGCAGACTCCCCGTTGAGCTGAGAGCCTGATGTGGGACTCGATCCCAGGACCCTAAGATCATGACCCGAGCTGAAGACACTTTAACTGACTGAGCCACCCAGGGGCCCAAGACAGATAATCTTAAGCAGGCTCCCCGCCCAGCACAGAGCCCAACTTGGGGCTCAATCTCATGAACCTGAGATCATGACTCGAGTTAAAGTCAGGAGCTAGACACTTAACCAACTGAGCCACTAAGGCGCTCCATCATTTTTCTTTTTATTATTTATTTATTTTTAAAGATTTTATTTGTAAGTAGAGTGTAAGGAAAGAAAAGATAGCACAGAAAAACTGAACTTAGGAGCAGCAGCAGTAGAGAAATGAATAAGCAGGGAGAATGGCAGGCAGAAGGAGAAGCAGGCTCCCTGCTGAACAAGAAGCCTGATGCGGGACTTGATCCCAGGATCCTGGGATTATGACCTGAGCTGAAGGCAGATGCTTAACTAACTGAGCCACTCACGTGTCCCAGGGTATCCATTTAATAGCATTTCCATATAGAACACATAAAACTGTCACCACTTGACCTACTTAATGAGAACTCATTTTTTTCTTTAAAAATAAAGAGGAAAGTTGTTTTTTAAGAAAGAGCAACCTTGTTAAACCAAAATATAGTCTTTGTAGAATACCAGTTATAAGAGAAAGAAACTTTAATAAAACAAAACAAAGTAAAAATAAAAAAAGAACCAATTACAAGATTCTGTATCATGAAAAGAAGGAATAAATTATACAGAGGTATAGGAAGCACATACTTCTGGAAAAAAGTTTCTCTAAGGAAAATGCTAGATGGCTAACTGCACTCTCAAAGAAGTTAAGTAAATGATGAATTCATTCAAAGAATAAATAAGACATCTGAAAAGTAAGCAGAGTGTACAGAAAGAAAAGATAGCACAGAAAAACTGAACTTAGGAGCAGCAGCAGTAGAGAAATGAATTTATACTAGAGGAAATTAAATGAGTAACACAGATAACAAGATCTAAAAGTTTCTAATACAGAAAGGACAGTGACGAAAGCCATCAAAACTTCATCTGAGGGACAGACATCAGATATAAACCTATTATGAAAGAGCACACACCACAGTGAATGTAATATATAAGAGGAGAAAACTTGGCTACACTGAAGATCTAAATCTGAACATCAAAAGGGTTCACCAATTACTATGTAAAGTTCATGAAAAGTGAACACCTGGTAAAAAAAAAATTTAATTTTTAAGTACAAGGAAATAATTTAACAAGCAATCAGGAAGAAAGCAAAGCAAAGCAAAGCAAAACAATGTTATTCTACAAGGGAAAAAAAGATATTCCAGTCTGATTCTTCCCCTTGACAAGATGAGATATGAAAGACTGTGGAACAACATTTATATACCTTTGAAAGAGAAAAACTATAACCCAATTGTATATACTTGCTCTTACAGTTGAAAAGTTGGGTTTGTACTCTTTGTAGCAAGGGAAAACTCACAGTAAGGGGAACCCTGGGGTGTGTGAGAAACAAGCTATCATATGTGTATTCAGGATTTGGCCCGGTGAATTGGGGGAGGATTTAGATTCACTGTAAACTGGGTGCTGTCAGAAAGTGGAGGAATTCTGTGGGTAGGCATCTCAACAGATCTCACTTACAGAGAGGGCAGACTAGAGCAAGAGTAAAACTGACACTGAAAAAGAAGTAGTATTCATTTTAACTAAGAGACGGACTTGGTCGCTATTTCATGGGTAGCACAGTGGCCCTGCTTTTGTCTGTCCTTAGATGAAATTATGAAGCACCCTTGTTTTGTTTCCCTTTATCATAGTCTTAGAGTAACCCTGCCTGAGGGTGGTGCTCTACGATGCTTTATGTCGAAAAGGAGACCAACAGGGACTAGCTGGGAGTGCTGGCACAACTTTTTAATGTTAGGGGCTGCTGCTCCTCCTTTCCCCCACCCTCAACAAATCTATTATACACCCATTAACACTGGTCATGTATTAAGCAAATGAAAGATTTTCAGTTGTGCAGAGACTCTGGAAGTGTACTATCCACATACCCTCCCTTAAAAATTTTATTGGAGAAATACTCCAGGCAACCATTGCAGGATGCAGAAGCGCTTAAAGGGCTAAAGATAAGCATTGAAATAACTGAAACACAGAACTAAGCCTAAATAGTTATGGGAATTTTTTTTTTATTTATTTATTTTTTTTTTTTTTATATGGGAATTTTTTTTTTAAAGATTTTATTTATTTATTTGACAGAGATCAAAGTAGGCAGAGAGGCAGGCAGAGAGAGAGAAGGGGAAGTAGGCTCCCCACTGAGCAGAGAGCCCCATGTGGGGCTCGGTCCCAGGAACTCCGGGATCATGACCTGAGCTGAAGGCAGAGGCTTTAACCCACTGAGCCACCCAGGAGCTCCTAGTTATGGGAATTTTTAAAAAAATATTTTATTTATGGGGGAGGGTGGGGGGGAGCAGAGGAGACTCCATGCTCAGCATAGAGGCTGACTCAGCTCAATCCCACAACCCTGAGATTATGACCTGAGCTGAGTCGGTTCACCCAAGTGCCCCTGCAAATGTCATTTTAAAACAGAAGGCAAAACAAAATTCTTGAAAGAGAAGATACACCAGGTTAGACAAATTAGTAGTAAACTAGAGCTGAAACTTTATTTTTTAAAAAGGACTATATTTATTTATTTGAGAGAGAGAGCTAGGAATAGAAAGCACAAGCAGGGGGAGCTGCCGGCAGAGGGAGAAGTGGGCTCCCTGACCCCAGGATCATGACCTGAGTCAAAGGCAGATGCTTAACCAATTGAACCAACCAGGCACCCCAAATCCAAAACTTTAGGTGTGCAAAACAAACAACACAGAGATAAAGACAGAAACATAAAAACAGATATGATCAGCTATTTCATCATCCACACTGAAATGTACAGGACTAAAATTAATTAGATTTACTACTTAAAAGTACCACTAGCAAATTCAAAACAAGTTATGTAATTTTAATATACATGATAAACAAAAATCAAAGAAAGTACAGATAATATAGTAAGATAAACAAATAGGACATTTCAAAGAAGCAAAGGAATGCTATACAACATTGCCATTAATTTGGTAGGATAAGCTACAGGTGTCAAATACTAAGAGCATAATTTTAATTAAGAAAGGTACACAGTATAAAGACAATTCAGGCACTGAAATTCTGCCACATATATGCATGTATGCAGATGTATACATACATGTATATACACATACATGCATATATAATTTTGTCACATACATATTTTATTACATATATGCATACACATTTATACAAACATATGTAACAGAATTTCAATACCTGAATTGCTTTTATATAAGCACCTTTTTAAATTAAAATTATCTTCTTAGTATTTGATTCCTGTGGCTTCTCCTATGAAATAGTAATGCCGTTGTGTGTGTGTGTGTGTGTGTGTGCGCGTGTCCATTCTCCATCCTACATCTCTAATTCTGTCCCTCTATAATGGAGATAACTGGATGAGTACGCAATAAAAATTCCAAAATCATGAATATAATCATGGCCAAAGGCACCTACCTGGAAACAATCACGCAAATAATGGAATAGAACTTTGTCAGAATATCTACTTTAAGATCACAGCATTTTAGAGAAGAATACCATACCTCAAACTGTGTGACAGCAGCATAGCGCACCTCTCCAGAAGGGGTAGTATATTTACTTCTATAAAAACCTTTCATTTTGTCATTCAGCTCTCCAACAAAATCTATCTTTAAGGTTCCTGTACCTGTGATTGAAGATGAATGAAACCACTCAAATACAGATATTAAGTACAAGTTATCAAAATACAAGTTATCAAAAATATGTCCTTAAGACACTAACTTATGTTCAAATCATTTTTTTTTTCCTTTCTCAAACACTTCTGGCAATGGACAGAATCTAGTATCTACTGAAAAATGGTAAACTAATCCTAAAGTGAACCTTAATATCATGTTTAGGGTGACTGTTTAGAAAGTTCTTTAACTGTATTAACTTAATCTCTAATCACCAATCCATAAAGATAAAAACAGGAAAGGAAATGAACATTTATTATTAAA